>NW_028274807.1:168067212-168692212 GCF_037043125.1 Eumetopias jubatus
TCTTGCCTCTCCCTTTTATGAGCCAGGCATGAGGGAGACTGTTTCTGTAGGGTAGGGGGTAGCACCACTGGTTTACGCGTGGGGAGTGACAGCAGCAGAGGAGGAAGTGGAAGGAGGAAGGGGAAGGAAGTGAGGGAAAGCCTGGTGCCCCACGAGATCCTCTGAGCCCCAAGGCCCTCCATGCATGGAGCTGGGTGGGGAAGCTGCCATTTGCTTTTTTGGTTAATGAGACTCTCAGGATGCTATTAGAGATGTAGCGAATGCAAAACCGTTTGAAATGGAAAATGCTGACAGATATGAGATATTCTCTGAAATTGTGTCAACATTCCTCCTCCCTTTATTCATACCTTCATGTTGCCAGGCACTGTTGCTGCGATTCTATAGATAAGGAAGATACCCCTTAGCCCCACTCTACTCTTTCCAGGCACCCAGGCTGAAGGGGACACAGACACACCCAGAAAGATCCTCAGTGATATTAAAATGGCTATTTCTACAGTCTGTCCTGGGCTACCTGCAATGCTGGAAAAGGCAAAGCCTTGGACTCTAATCCCAGCCTGAACACTAGCCCAACACAGCCCATGGTCAAGTTTCTTATTTGACAGTGAGATAGTTACATCAGGCATTGGCAAACTACATTCCATTGGCTGAATCTGGCCCATCCCCTATTTTTGTACAGCCTGTGAAGTAAGAAAAGTTTTTACATTGTGACATGGTCGAAAAAAAAATCAAAAGATTACTGACACAGGAAAATGATATGAAATTTGAATTTCACTGTCCTGAAATAGAGATTTATGGGAACATAGTCACATTCATTCATTTACATATTGCCTATGGATGGTTTCACGCTACGAGGGCCAAGTTGACTAGTCGTGCCAGAGACCATATGGCCTGCCAAACCGAAAATGTTTACAAGCAGGCTGTGTACAGAAAGGTAGCTGACCCTTGGTTTTCAAACTTTGCTGCACATCTAAATCACCTGGGGAGCTCGGGAGACTTGGAGATGCCCCACCCTGACCCCAGCTAGGGTCCGGAGTGGGATCTGGGCAGGGGTACTTGTGATCCTGTTCAAAGGGGATCTGGATGCCCATCAAAGTGCCAGAATCCTTAGTCGGTGCCTTTCAGGAACTTAAGCAGCTCTGGTTGACTTTCTCTGGACTGTCTCTGGAAAAGCACAGGAAGCCCAGCTCTTTGGGCAGAGTCATCTGTGAAGATCCACTGCCCCGGGGAGAAGAGGCAGAGCTAACGCTGGCCCCCTACGCCAGCATGGAGACAGGACCTCTTCAGAGGGGTGCCACATGAGAACGCTGGGAGAATCCAAAGAACGACCATTGAAGAATGTAAAAATGGGTGATCTGAAGAGCCAGTGGTCTGTCTCCCATTTGCATACCATGTCCCCTGCTTCCCTCAGGGGTTCCCTGGGGCTTTTCTCTACTCACTGAAGTCAGTGTGCATTTAAAAAAAAAAAGTGATTAGGATTATGATAATATAAAAAAAAGAATCTCTGCCTGTAAGGAAGAGACTTTCTGTCGGTCTCTCTCTGAAAAGCCTGGAGTCCTGGACGTGTGTGTCCCCCTGCCCTGAAGGGTGGGTCAGCCTCCTGAGGATAGCTCAGAAGGCCAGGGAACCCGACATGTCCATCAGGGAAGCAGGAAGCTGCAGACCGCCCGGGGAGCCTCCCCTTCTGTTTTCATGAAAGTCTGCTCTTGTCTTCTCTCTGTACCCTTCTCTCCAAGTAATTCTACCATCTGCCACTGACACAAATTACCATGCTAATTCTACTAACCATGTCACTAGTTTGATTACAGATAGCTTGCCTGAAACTATGGATTGTAAAGCCAGAAGTGGAGCCTAGAGCACATGGGCTCCAACGTTCCCATTTTTCAGATAGGAAAGGTGAGGCTTACAGAGGGAAGTGATTTTTCAAGCTGAGTCAGTACATGAATTTGTCCTGTGATTATTAGTTGGGGGACTTGCTCATTAAAGCAGGCCGGCTGTCACTTGGGTTATTCAAATATCTTTCAAACTACTGTAAGTATGAGAACTGGAGCATAAAAATGCTTTCACGTGGTTTTCCCCCACTAAGTTTCTGGGACCTCCCGGCTCCAGTATGGCTTGAATTTAGGTCCCTGTTAAAGTTATTCCAACCAAAGACAACGCTTGATATTTGGGACCCAAAGCGACAATCCGCATTTCTCAAGGATCAATTTACTTGATGTTCAAGTACTTTGTAGAATGGCGGGGGAATGTGGGAATTAAAACCATGCTGACACTCCTGCTTATAGCCCGGAAGAACAGGGCCCAGAATTGCCATCCTGCCATAAACAGCTAGAAAACCAGACAAAATATGTTGAATGAATCCTTTCAGATGTCAGACAACAGACAGCCAGGGACTGATCCCTGAGAGGGGGAAACATTATTGAACTGAGTTGGTGGGTGCATTCAGGGAACATTACCCTCTGCCCTAAGGATTCTAAAAGGAGGTATCCCAGCTGTTTTTAGAGAGCTGATGAGGAGTCAGCATTGTTCTGTGACAACCTGATGGCAGATTCAGGACCAGGGGGCGAAAGCATAGGGAATCTGACTCTCCTCAAGACCAGAAAGAGCTCGAGTAGCCAAAACAGATGTGTGGGGCATTCCCCCAATGGGGAGTGTGTTCGTTTTGGGAGGAATTTGTGTGGGGGATGGAGTAGGGTTTGGACGACCTTGAAGGTCCCCTGCATCCAGAAGACCACATGAGCTCCTGTGAGGTCGAGAACTGTCAGGGAATGGAGTAAAGGAACAGTCTTGTACTTCAAAGGCTCACGACCCACAGTACTACAGATGACCTTGAAGGTCCCCTGCATCCAGAAGACCACATGAGCTCCTGTGAGGTTGAGAACTGTCAGGGAATGGAGTAAAGGAACAGTCTTGTGCTTCGAAGGCTCACGACCCACAGTACTGCCGACCCACAGTTTGAGAGCATGGGGGTAGGGTTCAAGAAGACCCAGGTTTGAATTCTGCCATGTACTGGATGTCTCCTGCTACCCACTCTCAGTTTTCTGACCTGAAAAATGGAGAAACTACTACCTACTGCTCAGGGTTACTTCAGCATTTAAATGTAAAAGACTTGGTTCAGCTCAATAAATGTTTTTGCAATTGCCATCTCACAATGGAAGTCAACCGCTCTGAGACAAATACCTCCCAAATTTTGCTCCCGCATTGAGTGCCCAAGGAAACCCTCTGGCAGAAGAGACAAAAACTCCCTCTTTGCTCTCGTGCCCTACAGAGGTTAGCCTCTCTCTCCCAGGGCTGCTAGGATAGTCACACAGTCTGTGCACTGCACACCTCCAGTGGGTGCCATCCACGTAGATGCTGATGGCAGTAGCACCTGGGAGTTGTGCGGTGGGGCGGCCCTACCTCTGGTTTTCAGAGTCCAGCTGGATCTTATGGCCCTCCCTTGTGGGTATGAATGCACCACAGCCCGGTTTTTAAGTCCTGTGGACACAGTGACTTTTATTTCAGGCCTAGGGGCACTCTGAGATCAAAACAGGGGCGATTACACAGTATGGGGAGATCAACCGCATGCACCAAGCCCCAGGATATAGCAATCCAGAGAGGACCAGGCACCGACTAACAACTGCCCACATCTTCCCAGTGTGGCCTTGGTGGGCTGAGCTTGGTGACCTTCGCCTCGAAATGGTGTGTGAAGCACTAAACTCCTTTCTCATCTTGGCTCCCAAGGGCTTTTCTGCCATTTCTGAATTAGGCAAAGCAGGAGTGCATTCACTCCAGAGCCAGTCCTCCCTGAAATGCATGCATCTTAAGCAGTCCCAGCAGAGCAGAATGACCAGCGGTTCCCAGAAAGGACAGCCAAGAAATGAAAGCAGGCAGAGCCTCTCCTGACAAACTCTTTTACCTCCATGGATGTGGCTCGAAGCCTGAACACGTCCCCTTGCATTTCAAACAAGGCACACCTCTTGCTGACTGCTGCTGGCCCAGGGACATCTGGAAAAGGAGACAGAAAAGAGGGTGTTTTCCTTCCAAAAGTCTTGGACCGGGGATCGCTTGACCTCTAAAAGACTTGGCATGCCAGCAAAGGGATTGTGTGGGGTTCAAAGGGCTCGAGATGAATAAGCCATCAGTTACTGTTTACCAAGAATGGAGAAGACCAACCGGGAAAATGGCCATAGGGCAGGCAAGTGTGGAAGGGTGGGGCCCTTCCCAGTAAAAATGGAATGAGGTGGGGGCTTTCGGTGCTGTTGCTAGCCAGCCACCAGCACTCCGTTGGAAACCCCCTGCTGTGAGGGATCATCTCCTCCTTCCTCCACATTCACCAGCTCCCCTGGTCGGTCCACTTGTCACTGAAATGGTATCTTCCAGCGAGTGCCTCCTCTCCCTCCTTTATTTGTGATTTATTGATAGGGTGTGATTAAACCAAAGCTACAGGCACAAACAAATGTTCATGTTGCCAAATGTTTAAAGCTCAAAGCATAACTTAAATATTTTGCTAAAACACGGAAAATCAGGAGCATTTGAAGTTTGGTGGTCCTTTGGAAGGAAAACAACACACAGGACAGGTTTTATTCTTTGTCACCAGCTGTGCTGCTGCTGTGAGACCCAGCTGGCTCTCCAATGGGGTCTTCAAATCAGCAATCTCCGCGGGAAGCTTGCCAGAAACACAGTCCCTCAGGTCCTGCCCCAGCCCTTCTGATTCAGAATCTGCACTTCCATGAAATTCTAAGAGATTTGTATTACATTAAAATTGAAGAAGAAGGGGGTTAGTGTATGGATCTGCTGGCTGAGACACTTACCTAACTCTCCACTGGGGGTGGGGATGACTTGCTACAGTTAATGCACATGTATTACGGTTTTATCAAGAACAAGGCTTCATCAACTTGTAAGATAAAGGGATAAGGTCCTCATTCAACAGACTGTTGATTCATCTAACCATTTATTTAGCATATGTCAGGCACAGGGATACATCATAGGACTCAGGTGTGCCCTAGAGGTACTCACAGACTAGAGGGAGATGAAGAAGCACATACTTATACCTGCTTCTGGAAGGGGTAAGTTTGAGGCCGAGGAAGCTGCCTGTTATGTAGCAGGAAGGCATGGACTTTGGAGCCTGGGAAACCTGGATTCCAAACCCAGCATCGTGACTCAACAGCCATCCTGGCCTTGGACACACTGGGCTTCAGTCTCCTTACTTGTCAAATGGGTACAAAGATAATGTATGTAAAGTGCCCGCTCACACTGGGTACTAAAAACTGGTAGCTCGTGTTATTTTGCACGCAGACTTTAGGCGCACAGAGGAAGGTGTGAATAAACCTGCACGGCAAGTCCAGGGAGGCTTCTTAGAGGAGGTGACTCTGGATGGGGGTTAGGCAAAATGAGCAGGCAGAAAAGGAGAAGGGAGAAAATGTGTAAGGGCAAAAAGATATGAGAGGACGTGATGGGTGGGATGTTGCAATCTGAGCATTACTCCTTTACTCTCTTTGCTTTTAAGTGGGGAAAAAACAAGCAGTGGAACATGGGAGACCGTCCTCATTGTTACAGTTAGAATTCGAAGAAGTACATGAGAAGACACACTCATTCTTCACAATATTTCTCTTCTGCACCTCAGATCTTCCCACAGTGACACCTAGCTCCCCATCTCCCACCCACTGGACAGCTGCTGTTCGCACCATGTCCTCTCGGACCGCGCTATTCTCATACACATTCACAACTCTGCGGAGTAAGCGCCACACTGCACACATTTGATAGAGAGCATGTTCACATTTGTGCCTGGTCAGTGCTAGCTTCTTGAAGAAAAACAAGAAGATGCTCATCATCAACTCCTCGTCCGAAGCTGGGGAGCTTTCCTTCACAGGTAGAACTTTGTTCTCTAAAGCCCTGGCATCGAACACCTTGCAAACCTCCACCTCTCATTGCTTCTGCCTCTTGTCACCTTGGATTCTACCAGTTGAAACACAGCGATCCTTTCACACTTCATGTTTGAGTGATCCAATGGTTATTTTGGAAGGTATACAACTTACGAATAAGGCTTCATTGTTGGATCATTTTAGAAAGACCCGGAGGCAGCAAAGCCTGGAAACAGAAGAGCTATGTGGAAGCATTTCATAAGTGGCAAAGCACTCTGCGCGCGGGCATTGCTGTTCTAATGAGTGGCTGATTTAACAGTCATCCTATAAGGGGATTAGTCCTGATGCTTGGCCGGCGAGCTGAGCTGCCGGCTCAGGGTTTGCTTAGAAATAGTGATGCGAGGCCGCACAGCACAGCAGGGCACGGCCCATGGGGCAGGGTGCTGGCTCTGTGGTGCCGGCTCTGACATTTATTAGCTGTGCAGCTAGAGGCAACTCATTTCCTCCCCCAGCCTAAGTTGCTCCTCTGTAAGATGAGAAAACTGGCCTGGATCGAGACCGCCAGAATCCTGTTCCACAGAACCCTCATTCTGTGAGATGTTGCAAAGGGGTCGTTGATGGCTGGGAGTGGGAAGGATTACACGATCAAATAAAAATGATGGACACTGGATGTGACATGGCTTTTGGAGCCTCTGAGGTGCTAGCCCATGTGAAGAGCAAGATGGGAGGTGGAGAACAGGCAGCTCTTTCAAGTGAAGAGGTCCAGGCTTTGGGGGTCACAAAGGTCTGGATTTTTAGACCTAAATTTGTTCCTTTCTTCTGCTGGACTTGGGCAAGTGACTGGACTTGCCCAAGTTACATATGGGACTCCAGTTTCTCCCTCTGGGTCGTGGAGATAATAAGAACCAACATGCGTAGTGGAGCTACTGGGAGGGTTAAATGGGTTGCTACAAGGAAAGGGCTTGGCATGCACATATTATGCACTGGATGTTTGCTCTCCTTGTCAGCACCCTTTGTGTAAATGGTCTGAGAGACCCTGAATCAGATGTTCTAAAAAAAAAATTCCTTTTCCAGCTTCAGAATTCTAGGGAACTTTAGAGGAACTCCTTTCTAACTCCACACCTCATATACTTTCTTACTGTCTCCTTTGCTTCGTGTGTGTTAAGTGTTGCCTCTCTAAGTGCAGGAAGCAGAGAGTTGGCCTTAGTCTCCATCCTGCTAGTGGGACAGTTTCCATGGCGACAGAAGTCCGTGGGAGAGAAAAATAAATGGCCTTGCAAGGAAGAAGCAGATTTGGGCCATCAGGCCACACTTGCAGCCAGTTTCCTGGCCGACTGCTTAACACAATAAATAGCCATTTGTTCCCTGCATGTCATTCATCCAGGAGCCAGACAGACCTGGCTGTGTCAGACACAGAAAATGATGATCCTGTTTATTGAGAAGAGGAAAACATCAACCAGAAGCAGTGTTTCAGACAAGATATTCTGGTTTATAAACAGTAGGTTTCTCTGATGTGGACTCTGTCTCGGATGAAAGATGGTGTAGTGGTGGCTCACAGTAGCTGAAAACAGAAGAGCTTAAAAGGAGCCATCACTTTAAAAAATGGGTTCCTGGAATGTAGCATCTATTCTATCATTTTTCCTGAGGGGAGATAACATGTTTTGACAATTTTCTTTGGCTTAGGAGAGTAGGATGTTGTGGAACTGAATCGCATCAGGAACTTAAAAGGTCTTAGCTCAGGCCAGGAGCCCTGGGGACGCAAGGGCTGGGGAGCAACAGGGCCTCCTCCCCCCTTTGAGCGACTCCTTCAGGTGAACCCCCAGGGGAAGTCTTATGGGGGAAAAATGTCACCAAGAACAAGGTAGGACAGAAAGGAAGAAGGGAAAAGCAGAAATGCAACATGGAGTTTAGGAATGAATGTGGGACTCGGGGCTAGACAATGGGAGTTCTCCTCCCATATGTAACTTGGTTTCCTCCTCTGCAAAATGGGTTTTCCCTGCCCCTTTTTGCCTCCACAGGGCTGTTGTGAGCATCAAGTCAGATTAAAAGGTTGTTTGTAAAGTATTTACCATTGTTAAAAAAATTATCCAAAACTTGAGCATAAGGCAGAAAAGTAGGTGGCAGGTCCTCTCAGGGTCATATGGTGGCGACAGTCCCCTCAAGGATTATCTAGACATATTTCCTTTGCTGTACTCCCAGACTTGGTGAGGCTACATGTGAACTTGGAGATTTCTGTCCGGTAAAGATACAAATACAAGGAGTTTTTATCTTTTTTAAAATAGATAACCTGGAAGGTTATGGTTATTGTCCTACTAGCTAGTTATGTACCTAACCCAACCATCTTGTCCGAACATTAAATTGCCTATAAATACCCAGCCCCTCAAATGCTTTTTGAACTGGTCTAAATATCTTGCTGATTACTTCATTAACTAAAGAGTTGAATAAAATCTTTGCTGAGTTTTATTTTATATTTTTACAACAGTCATGATTTTACGTTTTTGGAAATTCTATCTTCAGACCATCACATGCCCTCCTGACCATCCGTGGGTTTGCTTTCTGAGCTAGGGTGTTCTGAATATTGACAATAAATTCTATTCCAGGTCAGTCACTCTGACTTGTCTACAGGTAAACTCTATATATAGGCATATGTGTCATTAAAGATTATTAGCCAAAATGATTTGCTACTTGAAAACAAACCCTTTCCTCCCCACCAAGGAGAGAAGGTGGAGTGAAGGCAGTGGAGGGTGGAGTAAGGTGAACTTATGAGAAGGTCTGGAAAAGAACTGCCTTCATAAACAGAAAACAATGATCTCAGAAACTCCTCTACTGCTATCACCAACTCCAAAATGTGAACAGCTTGACAATCCATGGAGTGATTTTACTTACTTAAGCATTCTCTTCCTGGACACTTGACAACCCTGTGACGTATAATCATTATTCCTAATCAACAGAGGATGCATGACAGTCTGAGAGAGAAGCAACTTGTCCATTCAGAATGGTCTAGACTGGAGCTTCTATGGGGAAGGGGGGGGGTCTCCTCATTCTACCCTCATCTGTACTGGGCTTGAAGCAAAAATGTAATAGCTTTCTTAATGATTCTGACTGTAGCTAACCTTTATTGAGTATACCTTATGTGCTGGGCATATGCCAAGCATTTCATAATATTTATGCTTGACGAGAGGTACTTTTAGTGACTTCATTTTCAGATGAGGAAGCAGGCCCAGAGAGGTTAAGCCTCTTTTTCAGGATCCAACAGCTAGTGAGTGATGGAGCCAGGAAGTGAAACCAGGCAGGTCTTACTTCAGAGCTGTGCTCTCATCTAATCTGCTATGGTACTTTCCGCTAAGGGTACAGCACTTGACAGTTTGCAAAGTGTATTTACATTCCTTATCTCACTTGGTTTTTCCAACAACCTTAGGATGTAGACATTTTGCATTTGGCTCATGAAAAAAAAAAAAAAAACATGCTCATAGAACTGATGGGATTTCCTGCTGCTCAGGACATAATTCACACTCATGTCTTTGGAATCCAGATCCTATGATTTCCTACCACACGAGGAGTCTCCAGACCTCAGACAGCCTCCTACGAGTCTAGCCTTGACTCTGGGCATCAGGCCAGTTGGATCCAAACAGATGGGACAGTGTGTCTGTAGGAGTAGGAGGTCCCAGGTTAGGGTTGGGGGCAGCAGGACAAGGCCATGATCACCTTGGTCCCAAGATTTCTACCATCCAACCCAGTTCTGCTAAATAAACTAAAGTACAGACAATGGACAGGCCTCAGGGACAGCTGGAGAGGCAGTGGCCAGAAGAGAAAGTGAATCAGAACCACAGGCAATGCCTACTGCAGACAAGCACCAAGGCACTGGCTTCTCTCCCTGGAAGCCCAAGTGAAGGACAAGAGGTCATGTGCACTTAGTACCAGACCAGGGAGCTGCCGCTCGCACTCCAACCCCAGGCCTGCTGATGACTGGACAGATAATGGCTTGGGGGACAGCATGCTGAAAACTGTCTTCTAAAAAGTGCTACCACTTAAAAAAAGAAGAAAGCCATAATAACCAAGAAGCAAGTCATTTCTGGGCTTATTCCCAACTTGTAACAGTTTGTTTATATTAAGGATATTAGCACCCATCTCATTTTGAAGTTGTATTGAGCTGCCTTTAAAGGGATAAACATTGTTGAGTGTTAGATGTCATGGGGCTCCCATGATGTGGTCCACCTCACCAGGCCAAATGTATCTATTTCTACCTACATATCTACTACCTCTACCCAGATTCTCTTTCCAATCACCTGAGCTTCTTACACTTCTAAATACATACTGGGATTTTTGCACATGCTCATCTAAACCTCAGAGAGCATCACCCCACCCACTCTTTAGGGACCAGCTCAAGTCCCATCTTTTCCATAAGAAAAATAATTAATAGCAGCTGTAATGAGTACTAGACTTTACAGTTTTCTAGTCACTGTGCTATGCCTGAGCTCAGGCAAATCTTATACCACCTCTTTGAGGTAGGGGGTCTTGTGGTAGTTCTCAAAGGTGTGGTCCCTGAGCAGCACCTCAGAACTTGTTAGTAGTGCAAATGCTCAGTTTTCACCCCAGACCCACCGACACAGATACTCTGTGTAAGGCCCAGCCATTGCTGTTCAAGCCCTCCAGGTGATTTGGATGCACAGCTGAAGTCTGAGAACCACTGATCCTTTATTCCCAGGCTGTGGATGAAGTAACCGAAGGGAAACTGATTGTCTTAGTTGGCCTTGAGGCAGAATCAGAGCCTGAATGTAGGACTTTAGTACTGAAACAAGGAAAGCTCTGGACCAACCACGATGAGTTGGTCTCCCTAATTAAGACCATTCAAAGAGGTCAAATTAAGGTCCTGGAGCTTAGATTTGAACCCAGGTCTCTCTGAATCCTGAATCTCCATTTTAAAAACCAATGCACTGGGCGCCTGGGTGGCTCAGATGGTTAAGCGTCTGCCTTCAGCTCAGGTCATGATCCCAGGATCCTGGGATCGAGTCCCGCATCGGGCTCCCTGCTCCTTGGGAGCCTGCTTCTCCCTCTGCTTCTCTCTCTCTCTCTCTTTCTCCCTCTGTCTCTCATGAATAAATAAATAAAATCTTTAAAAAAAAAAAACAAAACAAAACCAATGCACTACAAGTGATGCCAAGAAGCCTTTCCCAGATATCTTAGGGCACTTATACTTATTTCTCAAGGAACTCCTCTAACTGTAGAATTACAAATACAATTGGCACCAGGAATTAGAAAAAGAGTGTGAGTTTGTACTTTAGTAGGGGGATTTGGCCTGGTCTGCGTGTGTTTGGAGGCAGCGTTTCTCAAATTAAGCAGACACTCTGATTAGCATAAAGATCAGCCAGGCTCCAGTTAATATGAAGATTCTGGTCTCACAAGGCTGGGGCGAGCCTGATATTCCATAGTTCTACCGACCTCCCAGTGAAAGCTGCTGCTGCCGGTCCGGGGACCACACTTTAAGGAGCAAGGGGCTACATTAGCGGTTCCCAAAATTGTCTGCACATTAGAATCACCAGGGGAGATTTTACCACTTCCCAAGTCCAGGCTGCATGCTGGAGCAATTTAGCCACAATCTCTGGGGCTGGGCCACAGGCTGCAGTCATTTTAGAAATTCCCTCTGCTAATGTTCAGACAAGTCTGGGAACAGCTGGGTCTCCCCATTGTACCCTCAGCCACTACAACGTGGACCCTGAGGCTCTCAGCTCATTGTTTCGACCTCTCCTCCCACATTCTACTTCCAGACCACCATTCCCTACAAGGGGAGTTTTTTTTTTTTTTTTTTAAGATTTTACTTATTTTTCAACAGAGAGCGAGAGAGGGAACACAAGCAGGGGGAGTGGGAGAGGGAGAAGCAGGCTTCCCACTGAGCAGGGAGCCCGAATGTGGGACTCCATCCCAGGACCCTGGGATCATGACCTGAGCTGAAGGCAGATGCTTAACGACTGAGCCACCCAGGCGCCCTACAAGGGGAGTTTTTTACAGCATGCCTGACTTGCCTTATTTCATTTTGGTCCCTTCTTCTCTGGCACAAGCCCGCCTCACAGGTTTTCATGCCAAATGCAGGAACTCTCTTAACAGCCAGACAGAAGGGAGACCACAGCCCTTCCTCTGCTTCTAAATTTCACTGGCTGGCTGGCTCCCTCAGGGACTCACACTGATGTTGAGACCCTTTGCCAGGCCTGAGGTCAGGGGTGGTCCTCCCCAGCCCAAGTAGGGACTGAGAGGTCCTGCCAGACAGAGGTGCCCAACCTAGGACACCTAAGGCCCAGATGGCCAGATGGTCACATGCTGCACCATGGAAAGTTGTCCCCTTACGAAATGTGATCCCTTTGGAGAGTGACCTGGCTGGGAAGTACAATGAGAGCCTCACATTCACTTTCCCATTCAAAAACCCCATGGTCTTGACAAGGTCTGGACTTCCTCCACTTTTCTGAAGCTCCCCAATGATTGAAAGAGTAAGTTGCCAAATAGCCTTACAAAATCTTAACAGGGTAATGAAATCAGGACACTAACTAGTACAATAACTGTCATGTGCTGCCCTTCCTGAACACAAACCCTCCCTGGGACATGTCCTACATGCTAGCAGAGGTAGAGTTTGGGGCCCAGGAGCCCAGGGATGCTGGCTGAACAACACAGACTCTTTCCAATCTGTCTGCTCTTACATTCGGGTGACTTTGGGCATCCTATTCTCCATAATGTATATTTATTTTCTTTTCATGTAATATGGGGGTTCCCTATCTTGCTCCCTCCAATCTTAGGCACAACTATTGCTCTGTGCTCGCACTCCCCTCCCTGTTGATGCTCATACTCTTGCCGGGGAAGCCTCAAGCCAGGGCTTCAGTTTGTGGCCAAGAAAACCCTGTTTCCCCAAATAGGAGATGAAAGGCGGGGTCTGTAGCCCCATTCTTGGAGGGTTCTATCTTTTATCCCACCTGGCCTTCAGATGGCTGCCTCAGAATATGGTACGCCAGTCAGAGGAGTGTGCAGACCTGGCTGCTGGTGGTCTTGTTCAAATTTTCCTTCTGCACTGACTGGCCTATGTTCTGATGCCATGCAAATTGCCATGGAAACAACTTAGGATAAAGTGCCTCCTAAAACCACAGCAAGTCTCACAAGGGCAGCAACGAAGACCTTGTCTATATCAGAAGTCATATCTGGGGGCACAAATGTTCTTCAGGGGACTGTGTGTGTACATGGATGTGTATAGAGATGTAGGTGCATGTATGTGTGGGTACGTGTCCAAATCTACCGTTTCTACCCCAGGGTTGCTCCTTGGGCATTTCTAGTCTTCTGTCTGGACAAGCACAGATGTAAGGAAATCACTTCAACTTAGATACCCTTTTCCTGAATTGTGCAATAAGGATAAAAATGCACAGACTAAACAAATTGAGATGAGCCCAGCTGATCTCGTACTCAGAATTCTACGAATGGAAAACTTGCTGTTTTTCCTTTTTTGTTTTTAAAGACTTATTTAAAGCAACAGAAAAGGAAAACATTTGGTGGGTGATGAGCTGATGGCAGAAATGCTTGAGTTGTCAGTATTTCAGGGTACAGATTTGATTATCTTTCCTGTTAAATGGTTTGTGTGTATTAAATTGGTTCCACGGGCCAGCTGTGGTTGACAGAGTTAGTCTGATGGATTTAGCCCATGATGTTAGGAGTATCTGGTGTCCCAAAGTTTTGAACAAATGCCCAATAAAAGAATACTTTTTAATGTCTATAAGAAATGGTCTTCCCCCCACCCCCTTCTCTCTGTCAAGATAGTTTGTCCAGGCTTGACTCTAGGAGAACTTGTGTTTGGGGCAAAATACACCATGTTCTCCTTACTAGTCTTCCTCTCTCAACACATCACATTTCACAGGTAAAATTAAGTTGAAATCAGGGCAGCCAGCAAGGAGAAACAAATTCACAGAATCTCAGCGCATGCTGCTCCAGAGTGTGTGAGAAATTAGCAGAATGCCTGGTGGTCCCAGCCCTTTTGGGGAGGTGAAAGAGGCCCGTTGCTCTCGTGTCTCCCCCACCCAGCTGTCCCTGAAATGGGTCTCATTCCCTCTGTTCAGGGTCCTTGGTGTACAATGCCCCTGGGGAAGTTCTGGAAACCACTGGCCAGTTCCTCCTATTGCTTATTCAGGAAGCTCTCCCTTCTCCCCTCCCCTAGAAACTCCTAACCACCATGTAGGACCTGTTACACAACCATCCACATGCACGCACACACACATGTGCACACATCCACACACATGCACGCACACACAACCCTCTATGGAACAATTCTATACTTGGCATCATTTGTTTGGTTCTGTCTTCCCCTCCAGGGAAGGAAATTATTGGAGGTTCCCAAGATTCACATCATGTGTGAACAAAAAGGGTTAATGTAGCTATGAAAACTGAGTAGAAAAGCAAATCCATATGTGGAAAGAGAAATATGAAATGAAAGGTTTCTCTGTTTAAGACCCTGCTCTAGCCTCCCTCCCAATCCCTCCCTCCTCTTCTTTCAGCCAACCTTCACTGACTTGAGGCTGGTTCCAGAAAAGCAGGAGTGCCCAGACCCAGGGCCATGAACAGGGCACACGGAAGCCTGCCTTTGGGCAACAGCTGAGCCCATCCTTAACCGGTTGCATCCTGAATGTCCCCTCCCGATTAGAACGAGCTATCGCAATCATATATGCCCCTGTTGGCAGGCCTAGCTGGCTGAGTCTGTTAGTAATGTCTACCTCCTACCACATCATTACCTGGCATAATGGAGCAGACACTGTGAGTGCTCCACTAGCCGAGATAGGGGATTATCTACTCCTTTTTCTTTCTGTCTGCCTTTTTGGTAATTTTACTCTTGTATTTTTAGCACTTTCTTCAAAAATAGGCAAAGCAGCCATAAGACTCAAATCAGTACATTTTCCAAGGGTTTGTGGCTCTTGGAAAGGCCTGACGCGAGGGACCTTTGGACAGAGGAGCTCTAACAATTCCATGAGACAGTTCACATGGCTGGGCTCCTTTCCCACTCGGCAGTGGTCCGAGCCCTTGAAGGTAGGCAGCCTCGAAATATTCATAGACTAGCTCTTATCTTTCAAAGGTGAGGAGGCTGGGGTCACTTTGAAAAAGAGGAGTATGGAACAAGGCAGAAAGTTCCAAATCCTAAATTGAATGATTGATGGCAGGCTGATGGCATCCGTGAGATGGCAGTGCATGGAAAATGCAGGAAATCGTCAGGCCCTGCTCAGGACTCTGACTCCTTTGTTTAACATTCCTTTGCCAGAGCAAAAATGATGGTGAGCGAGGGAGAGAGGAAACCAGCCTCCATGCCGCCAGCTTCTTGCTGACAGCTGATGGGACTGCATGGTTGAATCCAGAGCAGGGCCACAAATTTTATGTTTAAGGGCCCCACTGGACTGAAGCGATAGGATTTTTAGGACTGAACTAATATTTTCCTTTGACACCAGCTCCCTTTGAACTAGCTACAGATGCTGTCCAGGCTACCATGAATAGCGAATTGCACAGGTGCAGACCGATGAAACCATTCTCTCCTGTTTCTGAGAATTACCTGTTTTTAGACAAGAAAGCCCATTATTTGAGGGGTGCCCTGCTTATTTGAAATAGACAGTGGAAGGAGGGTCCTCCTACCCCCACCCCCCCCCCACGTCCAGACTTCTTAGGGATCTTTTGAGACCACTAGGTTCCCAAAGTGTGGGCATTGTTTTCATTGACTGAAAAAGGGATTCCCACAGAGCGAGAGTGGGGCACGACATTTCTTGCCAAACTGTTTCCAGAGGCTCCAGTGCTATCTTTTTTTAAACGTGTCTTTTTTCTTTCATGGATAGGCCCTGCCAGTTCTTGGGAAGATGTACATAAAGCCACTAGTCTCGCTATGAGCCAGAAGTTATCCAACCCCCTTGGGAATTTTATCAGAGATTTACCAAGTGGTTTGAGGGAAGTTAAGATAAAAGAAAATAAAGTTCTCCTAGGGTTTCTTTACTCTCCCCTCCCCCATTTCCTAAATGAGAACAGGCTGTTGGTGTCCCCAGGCCTAATACCTTCAGGCCATACTTGGAAATTAAAATCTAATTGGCTTCATGGTTCTTAGGTTTCAGCCTTTAGCAGACTCCTCCTCAAGGGTAAGACTGACAGCTTGAGGCTGGCAATACTGAACTTATTATACCTCCCCAGTTTTATAAGACCCCTGATTTTAGCTCCCTAATGTCTTAAGAACGTCTTCCTATAAGGATGTTAATTTGGTGTGTGTGTGTGTACGTGTCTGAATTCTTGCAGCATTACTGATCTAAGGATAACACACATTTATTGGGGTTAATTTTGGAAATGGAGAGACTTAGCAAACCAAGTTGGAGAATTTTTAATCTTGCTTATCTGAATCTTAATATAATAGGAAGCGTGCATGTAAAAATATAGCAGTGTTGTTAAAAGTCTGGAGCCTTTGCTTATGCAAATGATTCCTGATGGGAATCTCAACACAAAAATTCTTTTAGGTTAACTTATAACAGTGGAAGCCTTGAGACACACAGACACACACACACACACACACACACACACACACACACACACACACACACACACATTTCCTTCAGCCAGCTTTGGTGCCTGAAGTTAAGAAACCACTTGTGTTTTGAGTGCCTTTAGCAAGATGGTTTCCTGGTTTAAAACAGTACCCTTCTTATAAATGACTTCTCTCTTCTTTTTCTTCGCTATCACATATTTTTCTTTTTTTTTAAGATTTTTTTTTTTTTTGTCAGAGAGAGAGAGAGTGAACACAAGCAGGGGGCAGAGGCAGAGGGAGAGGGAGAAGCAGGCTCCCTGCTGAGCAAGGAGCCTCATGTGGGACTCGATCCCAGGACCCTGGGATGACCTGAGCCGCAGGCAGACACTTAACCCACTGAGCCACCCAGGCATCTCTATCATCACATGTTATTCAAACTAACACTAAATACATTTTCAAATATTTCATCCTTTCCTTGATTTGCCCCCCTGCATAATGAACTAGTTGTACGTAACTTTATATAGTGGAATTCTATGTTTAAGAAAATCTGACACAAGGAAATCATAGATTCTTAGAAATGAAAACACCCTGAAGCGTATTTAGGTCAAGTTTTTCTAAGCCTAGTTTTATGAAACAGAAATTAGCAGATGGTCATTCACTTCACAAATAATTCAATTTCAAGGACTCACCTTTTGCAGCTCATCTAACACAATTAAAATGTAAAATCAGAACTACAGAAGCCAAGTCACTTTCAGAAAATTATCTCTTGAATAATTTTAGGATATTCATTTAACCATATGCCCCAGGAAAGATGCCACATTCGTCTGAGCCTGGCCATACGCAGTGCTTTCTGCTTTGAACATTTCTCTCTCTGTTCACCTGACTTCTATTTGTCCTTCAGGTACCCCTCTCACATGGTCTTAGAAACCCCTATATTTTGTACCGCTTTGTAGTACCCATTACGATTGTAATTATTCAATCCTGAATATAACTCTTTAATGACATTCTTTCCTGCTAGTCTGTAAGCTCTATGGGGGCAGGGTCCCCGTGTATCAAGTTTATTGCTCTACCACCAGTGCCCCAGATACTGCCTTGCAAATATAGCTCCTCAGTGAACATGTGTTTGACTAGCTTCTATTATAACACTTTCATTTTTGCCTTCAATCAACACTTCTTCCATGTTATGTGAAAAGCTAATGCATAATAGCTATCCTTCATCCGAGGCCGATGCCTGCAGGAAGAGTCGGAAAAACAAGAATGACGCTGATTTCCTGTAGTTTCCGGGATTCTAGCCCCTCCTGGTTGCCCAGCCCATCTTGGCCCTCCTCAATGGCTCCCTCCTCCCCTCTAAGGTTCTAGCACTGGTTCTTACCTCCTCTTGATTCTCAACATTCTTCCCTCTTATGCATCGATCTATTCAAATGGCCTCAGCTATTCTCTATGGCTCTCAGTTTGCAGGAGTGTTTTCAGTTCCTGGAACCTCTTCGTGGGTAGACTGATGATGGAACTGCCATCTCACCTTCTTTGCCACCAAACCCGCTGGTTCTCACCTGTTTATAGTATTCCTGACCTTCCAGTCACCCAGACCTGTGGTCTGAATTCTGGTCAGTTGTTCAAAGCAAGTAGACATGGGAAGAAATGTTCTTCTTCCTGGGCAGAAACCAGGTTTTCCTCTTGGAGCGGCCCATTTCTAGTTGGTGCCATCCCTTCTGTGGTGTATCCCCAAAGGTAGGAGATGCTCCCCGGATGGGAGAGCCATTTTCTGAACCTTCTGGAAGGTGACTCACCAGAGAGAGAACAAGTTGCTCTCTAGAGCAACTCAGAAAGTAGAAACCGCAGGCTTCTCCATGAAACAGAATATATACAAGCACTGGGAAACTGTGAAAACTCAAGCCAGCCTGTGAAAGTCGCTGAGCTCTGTAGACTTTCTATGGCATTTCTGGTCTTGGCTCATTGCTTTGGAATATCCCTTTATCCACTCCTGCCCTTGAAATGATTTGCTGGCGGGGCACTGGGGGAGCACTGTTCATGTTGGAGCTGGAGGAGTTGAACCCAAGCCCTGGCTACTTTATCATTACCTGTGTGACCCTGGTGAGCAGTTTCTGCTCTCCTAACCTTGATTTTTTTTACCTTTAAAATGGATCATCATTCCTACCAGCTTCATGGGGCTGTTGTGAGAATCAAATATGACACCGCATATAAGATGTTGAGAAAATTGTAAAGTGCTATAGAGATCAGGGATAATTGAATATTAGATGTTTATGAAACCCTATGTCCCTCCTTCATGAATTCTGTCCTCAGTATATCATTTGTGTGATTATTTTTCTTTAAACAAATTAAAAAACTTATTTCTTGGAAAAAAAAAACCCTTTCCCTAAAATGTATTTAAGCAGAAGGTAACCATAAAAAATATAACAAATATGAAACAACATCATTAAAGTCTAGCTAATACCATTGTCTTTTAAAAGGTCTGAGCCTGAGGGCTACTCTCTACCATGGCCCATCTTTCCGAAACCCTGGAAACATGTTACATATAGATAAGAAATGGCATAGAGGGAAGAGAGGGAGCTGTGGATTGAATTTCCTCCATTTAATTCATGTTCATCATCTATGTCACCAAGGCAATTTACTTAATCTCTCTGAATCTTACTCATGTGTAAAATGAGATTTCTGTAAACATTAGGCAAAAACTATGTAGCACAGTGCCTGGCCCATGGCCTGTGCTTGGTAAGTGCAGTTAATATGCCTCGTGCAAGGGCAGAGTTGCTATTTTAGTACCTCATATCAAGGGCAGAACTTAATGAAATATTTTGCGTTTTCACTTCTGAGGAGTATGGAGTGACTAATAAAACTGAAAATTTGGGGCCATTTGTCAACTAGCAAAGCAAAGACATGAGTTAAAGTGATTAATGGGACCATCCAGATTTTAGAAAGATGGGAAAAGTATCAACCAGCAAAGTAATTTCACCCAGCAAAACTTTGAAGAGACTTGTCCACTCTTTCAAAAGAGTGTTCATGGTGTCCAAGCCTAGGTTAAGATTATAAAGCACTGAGAGGTGGTGATATTAAGTATTTTTTTTAAAAAAAGGAGTGCCAAATCTAAGTTTTCAGGATGAGAAGAAATATGATGGGTCCAGGGCCTTCTCAGAATTTCTTGTACTTCAAAGAGCATGTACTTGGCAATGATTCCGCTACTTTCCTGAGTTTGGTCAACGTGGCTGAGGGAAGGCAAAACTCTTAAAATCCACACAGATGGAACTTTTCCACTGGCCCTATTTTGGTATAAATATTCATCAAGGACTAGAAATTTAAAGTCGATATGGGTCTGAGCTATGAGTGGTTTGGACTAAACTTCAGCCAATTTTCAGTTGTCCCGCTGGCTCTTGTCTCTCAGGAGGGCCAACTCTCCTGAGATGCGGCTGCTGTTATCCAGAGACCTGAGCCAACTGCCTCCCCAGACCATGGAAATCACTGGAGTTTGTTCTCAAGAGACTTTCAGCCAGAAAGAGGGGGGCCTCAAGGCTCAGATGAAGGTTCAAGTCAGTCGTTTGAAGAAGGAAACAAGTCAAGGCTTGGCTCATCCACCATCCTAAAGCCAATCCTTTAGTAGGCAAGTCTGCGGGAGGATAATAAAACTTGGAACCAGACATTAACAATTCAGAATCTGGTTTGGGATGGTGCCTTCCCCAACCCTCTCACTTTCATTTCCTTTTCATCTCCCGATTCTTCCTATATCTGCCAAAGAGTCTCCCTCCCATGCCTCTGGCCCCACTCCTACCATGCCAGTTCTCATCCTGGTCCATAGGTTAGAAGGTTTTAGATTAAGCCACATGGGTGAGGATCCCACTGAGGGGTGCTGGTCTCACTTACTCTATTCCATGTCTGTCTTATGTCCTTTGCCCTCATGTTCTCTCTACATCTTTCTACCCCCTCAGGATTGTCTCTACCAGTTTCCCAAAGTGTTGTATCTTTAAAAAAATTTTTTTTTAAAGATTTGAGAGAGAGAGAGAGAGAGAGTGCGCACACTCATGCACATGCATGGGAGGAAGGGCAGAGGGAGAGAATCCTCAAGACTCTCCACTGAGTGCAAAGCCCCACACAGGGCTCAATCTCATGATGCATGAGATCATGCGTCAAGCCAAACTAAGAGTCAGACGCTTAACCAAATGAGCCACCCAGGTGCCCCAGCAAAGTGGTTGTATCACTTTACATTCTTCCTGGCAACGTATGAATTCTAGCTGCTCCACATCCTTATCAACATTTGCTATTGTCAGTATTTAATTTTATTACTCTTCTGGGTGTGCAATGCTATCTGACTATGCCTTTATGTTTTTCTGATGAGTAATAAGGTTGAATATCTTTCCCTACACTTAGTAGCCATTGAGACATCTTCTGTGACATGCTTGTTCAAATCTCCAGCTATTTTTTTTTTTTTTAAATTGGACTGCCTTTTAAGAATTGATTTGAAGGAGTTATTTATTATTCTGGATATAATCCTTTGTCAGATATATGTACCATGAATATTTTCTCTTTGTGGATTGTCTTTTACTTTCTTAGTGGCATCTTTTAATGAAAGCAGGTTGGTTTTGGTGACCAGCCTTCATATTTATTTTTTGAGCATTTCCTCCAGATGGAAAAGTCACCAGGATATAAAACTTACATTACTCTCTTACCGCTCTAGCATTCCACATAGTAATAAACTATGACAGCTTTGCAAATATTTTAAGATATTACCTCTGTTTATCAAGGTTTTCTTCTTTTTCTTCTTAGTCTTCCCTGATTACTTATCATCTCACCCTGCCTCCTGCCCTTTATAAATCAGATACTTTACATGTGGACCAGTGCTGATTTTTCATGAGTATTTATGATGTGGGTTTGGAGTTTTTAGTGCTTTAGGGTTGCCTATCCCCTTCTCTCTTGCCATGTTTTTGTATTGTAAAAGCTCTCCTCCAAGAAATAGGATAGTTTGGTGGCATAGAAGTGACCTTCCCAACTGGGTGAGATTAGGAGAGATAAATATGCTGTCAGATGGAGAAGGTGGCACAAGTCACCAAACTCATGTCAAAACAAAAACTGGGAGCAGTCTGTTGGCCATCTCACTCAGCTAAAAGCTGACAGTGGGTTTCCCAGAAGGCAGGAACTAACCCAGGAAACAGATGCTTTGATCTTAATCCTGAACAATATGTAGGACTTGGTCTGTTACCAGAAGTGGAACATTAGAAAAAAGTGGTAATTGCATCCTTGAACTGAGGAGCTAGGGAAACAGAAGCGATGGGAAAAAGTTGCAGAGAGAGAGATTTTAGCTCACAATAAGGAAGAACTTCTAATATTTAGAGGGGTTCAAAAATAGGTATCTTCAGGAGCTGTGCGTGCTGGTCAGTGGTATTCTCAGAGCATCTGGCTGTCCTGTGCAATTCATCTCATGTTTAAGTCTAAGGATGGGATGGTTGAACAGAATAGTTTTAAAAGTCTTTCTGAACCTGAAATGCTATGATACCTCAAATTCTTACCCCTGCTCTTCTACTAACTAGCTCTGTGATCTTGAGCAAGTCACCTGACCTGAAAGATCTGTTTCCTTGTCTGTTAAATAAGGAGGATGACCTAGGGAAACTCTGAAGCCCTTTCTACCTCTTAAAAATCAATTGTAATTGCTGAAATATACAGTACAAGCATTATTCAAATAAGCATATGATGATTTCTTTTGTGATGGCCCAGCCCTTTCCTTGGGCTGGGTCCAAGGTAAGGTGCAGAGGCGGGTGATGACAGCCATTCTAGATAGAGTGAATCTTATTAGAGGGTGTCTCTCCCCATGGGCTGTTTGGGCCTGTTGTCTGTGTAGGAAGAGAGACTCGAGGAAACACAGCATTTCCATCAAACTTCGCCTCTTTTCAGGTCCTTGCAAACACAGGCATGACCCCCATAACTTCATTTTCCAGATAACTGAGAGGGAATCATCTGGGAATTTTTTTTTTTAACATACCATATACAACTGACAAAAATCAAGAAGAGTCATCCCAGTGACATTTTGACATCCAAACCATGTGTTTTTCATTTTGATGCTTCACCTGCTCTAACACATGGCAACGAGGAGCCCACATTGTCAGGCCAAGTGAGAAATCTGAAGAACTGTACAAAAGGAATTGTTTTGATGTAAGATTCTGGATCTTGTTAAACAAGTTCCATATTTCAAAAGGTTGATTTTCTTTCACATTCCTAGTTGGAAGTTTTCCTCTAAGTATCATTTACGGCATCAGAGTTTAAAGGTGAATAAAAGTTGGGGCACACAAATGCACCCTGTGGCACTCTGGATTGCTTTCATGTTCTGCTCACATGTGCAGTGTGCTGAATTCCACAGGGGTGTGTGTGTGTGTGTGTGTGTTCCTTTCTTCCCATTGATATTGCATATTCTCAGTTATCTGGACCTAAATCTTCCTGCAAAAATTCAAACTCAGGGGGGCTTGAGTTGGCTGGATTTCCTTTGCTGGAACTGGGAGAGTCTCAAGCTGCTGTCATAAAGCTTTCTGCGTGCCAGTTTGGCAGGGCTACCCTCATCACTCCCAAGTGTTCTGGTTGAGAGGCAAGAGGGAAGTCCTCAGATAAGAAAATAAAAGACACATACGTGGGGATGGATGGATACATGGAAATGTATTTCTCCACAGTTCAAGATGGAGGATATTCCCCAAGTTAGAAGTCAGGTAGGATGGAGAATATACATGCCAGACTTGAAAAGCATAAAGCTGGACCATGACCTGATTCTAACAGCTCATTTATCCTTGTCTCTCAACACTTGGCTCAGATGTCATCTCCTGGGTAAGCCTTCTCTGACCTCCCAGGTGGGGTTAAGTACTGCCTCTTCTGATCTCCTTCAGTTCCACACTTGTATCTCTGACCAAGGTCTTCAGACACTGTTCTCTGATGGCCGCACTGGCTGTTCCTTTTATGAAACGATCAGCTTTTGAGACTCTTTTCCTTCTACTTTTCCTCTGATCAGCTTAGTCCCTTAGTCCCTGGCATACAATAATTGCATATATGTTTGCACGAACTAACTTCTTAAGGTGTGCCAAATTAGAAGTGGATAAATTTCATCAAAGTAATGTTTTTATTCTCTTTACCATTTTGCTCTCATGAGCTCTTTTCACAGTGATGGTAACTCTTGTTTAACATGCAACATTATTTCTCAAGTACTGTGCTAAGAACTTAACAGATTATTATTTTCTAACAGTTATCCATTTTTTTTAATTTTAAAATTTTTTTATTGATTTATTTGACAGAGAGAGAGAGCATAAGCAGGGGGAGCAGGAGAGGGAGAGGGAGAAGCAGGCTCTCCGCTGAGCAGGGAGCCCGATGCAGGGCTTGATCCCAGGACCCTGAGATCATAACCTGAGCCAAAGGCAGATGCTTAACCAACTGAGTCACCCGGGCACCCCGAACTTAACAGAGTATTGTTGAGGACAACAACTTTTAGGCCCATTTTACTGATGAAGAAACTGAGGCTCAGAGGTAATGTGACTTGTCCAAGATAATAGGAACGGAATGGCTGGGCTCCGATATAAATAAACCCAGTTTGTCTGCTCCAAGAGCCTCAGATCTCAATCCACTACAGCTGTATGCATGGATGTATGTTTATATATGCACAGATTTGTGTACAGAATACTGTTAAAGCTTTATTTTGACAGAGGTCTTAATATATTTGGGCTCTTTTGGTTGTCTGACATGAAAGCATCCCTTCTCAGAACAATGTTTTAAATGTATGAAATATGTAGGATTACAGAAGAAACCATTATTACTGATATAGTACCAATATATAAAAAGACCTGATTTAGTAATATACATGCCTTTATTAAGTTAATTAACAAGACTTAGCAGTGGATTTATTGTTATTTCAGAACATTGACAAATATAAGTGGTACATTAGACATCTATCTCAGCTGGAATAGGATATGAAAGTATCAGATTTCCATTGGTATCAAGGGCACAGGGCCTATATCCAGCTATCTTTTTCTAATGTAAATGTCTTGTACAATAGCTTTATTTGGTTAAAAAAAAAAAGTCAAGGGGTTGCTAAGCTTTCAGGGCTTTTGCCTTCAATCATAACTGAAGGAAATGCTGAATCAGAGGCTGGGTATACAGGGGTGCAGTTCTTCTTCATTTACAATCCTCGATACCCTTAATTCTGTCCACAGATCCCTGGTTAAAAATGTCTCCTCTATCTGCTAACAGGATTTAAAAAATTCCCTTGACTTCCTCTAAAATAAGCCCCCAAATGCTGACCCTCCCCCCTGTTATGGCCAGATCCCCTTAACAAACACACCAGCTAGCCACAGTGCCAGGGCTGGGTGGAGAGCCCAGGAATGCCTCAGCAGGTGGATGGCTCTCCTCCAGGATGAGGGCAGGGCTGGGCTCCACTTTCCCTCCACTTCTTCCAGCCAGTGGATTAGCCAGGTCAGTCACCTTGCTAGTCAGCCTCATGAATCAGTACCTGGACATGCCACTTAGTCATACAGCCCAAAGAGATGCCGTCTTCTTAAGGGCAGGTTCTAGGGGTGTTAGTCAGCCAAGAGCCCTTTCTCTGTGCTCCTGTCCTTTGGTGTCTGTGCCATCAACACCACAAAGGACGACCTGGGGTGTTGGGCTGCCTCTGAGGACACAGGCTGAGCAAGGACAGTTTGGCGACCACCATGTCGGCAAGGCAGCTGGAAGGGGCTGCTGGTTACCAGAAGTACCTGGGAGCTGCCAGTAGTCTCCCCTGCTCCCCGCCTCAGTCTTTCCGTCGCTAAAGACCCTATTTAAACTGCAATAACTGAGGGGCTGCTTGGGTGGCTCAGTCGGTTTAAGCGTCTGCCTTAGGTTCAGTTCCACATCAGGCTCCCTGCTCAGCGGGCAGTCTGCTTCTCCCTCTACCTCTGCCCCTCCCCTCACTTGCTCTCTCCCTCTCAAATAAATAAATCTTTAAAAAATGCAAAAACTGGGAGAATTAGCACACTCATTCCTCTGTTACACTGTAGAAATGACTGGGGTTGGGTGAGGCTCAGGTGTGTGCATTGCTGGGACATCAGAGGGTGGGTAGCAAAGGAGAAGAATTAAGTGTGTAGTGCGCATGCACGTGCAGTCCAGATGGCCAAGGAATACACAGAATCATAGAACACTGACATGATTTGGCCTTTATCCTACCTTTCTCAGAAATGAATTTCACCAGACTCAAGGTTACATGGCAGGGACCAAAACTTTCTTATTATCTTGTAGTCAGCACTCAGCACAATGCCTGGCATGTGACAGGTGTTGAATAAATATTTGCTAAATGGAGAAATGAGTAACTCTTACCTTGATTTATAAGCAAGACATCAGAGGCTTGGTGAGGGTAAATGCCTATCTAAGGTCACATGATTGGGGCCAACGACTGGTCTCAGGCAAGGGGAGGGGGGCTTTTTATTTTTTTTTTCAAAAGATTATAAGACATTTTATTAATGTAATGAATTACAATTATTTGAAAGATACATTTTCAACTTTTTACCTTTTAAACAGCAAGTGTCGCTTTATTTCCAGTATCCATGAATAGTTTTTAGAAAATTATTTAATTTTAGCCTCATATTAAAACTCCATATATTTGGAAAAACACATTGTCTGTCTTCAGTAAAATAAAATTACAGATAATGGTAAAGATTTTTTTTAATAGTTTTTTTATTGTTATGTTAATCACCATACATCACATCATTAGTTTTTGATGTAGTGTTCCATGATTCATTGTTTGTGCATAACACCCAGTGCTCCACGCAGAATGTGCCCTCTTTAATACCCATCAGCAGGCTAACCCATCCCCCCACCCCCCCTCCCCTCTGGAACCCTCAGTTTGTTTTTCAGAGCCCATCGTCTCTCATGGTTCATCTCCCCCTCCGACTTACTGAGGGGGGCTTTTTAGAAGTGTAGCAACCAGCCACCCAAAGAAAACTGTTGCCATTGTCACAACTTTGCATATGATGCAGGCTAAGTATATTTATGGCTAAGTCTAAGTTTAGCTACAAAGAGAAGGTCCTGCAATCTGATATCTTAGAAGCCACATGTGACATGATGTAGGTAAGCTGAACTTGGTTTTCCATGCTCCAACGCTTAACTACGTATGGGATTTCTGGGCTGTACTGAGGAGAGGGGACGCCAGGAAGCAAGAGGAAATATTTTTTGAGCACTTACAAGGCATCCAGGCCCTTGACGTGCTTTATCTCATTAACTGTTGTTTAGATATAAAACTATTGTTAACTCTCTTTCTCAAAAGAGAAAGGTCCAGAGAGGAAAAGCAACTTGGCAGAGGTTGCAGACCTAGCAAATGGCAGAACCGTGAGTCACATCTAGATCTCCATGCTTGCAAAGGCTATGTGTTTAACCACTTCTCAATTGGCCTCTAAATCTCATCGTTCTATCTCTAAACGTTCACCTGACCTTCTGAAGTTTGAAGGTAGGAGGTTGACATTAAATTAGAGTACTCTGGGCATGGAAGTGACAGAACCTAAAATATACCCTTTTCTCCCGAATTCATAAAAGATGCTGTGAATCAGGGCATCTTTCAGTTATATCTCGTAAATTTTGGACATGCTATTTCTCCCCCATGTCCCAACTGGCCAAGACGATCCCTAGATTCTGCTCAGCTCTTTTAAATAATGATTCATTTGCATTTTTCTCCAAAGATTAATTTTATAAAGAATCTAATGTTTTAAAACAGGAGAAAAAAAAATCTATAAACAGATCATGTGGATTTGAAACAGCCGCCATGGGCTGGACCCTAGTACTCCTTTGTCCTTCCAAAGAGTGGCTTGCCAAAGGGAGCCTTCGCTTTCTTCCCCCTCAGCAATCTTATTTCCTTTTAAAGCATGTCCCGGTGGGGGCTTGGCTGTGTTTTGCTTGGTCCTGATTCACGTGTTATTGGGTAGGCCATGAGTCAGGCTGACCAGGCATGTAGAGACACACATTCCAGAGGCCAAGCTTATCCCCAGGCTAGAATTTCCTGGAAGCTCTGGGACTCGGATCTCTAGGATTTTTTTATTTTTATTTTTATTTTTTTGGTCAAGGGTCACTGCTTCTTCAGTAATTTTAGGATACTGTCGTATGCTTCCTTAGATTGTCTGTTCACCAGCCTCCTCCCCTGAGAGTTCGACCAGACTTCTAGAAAACCAGGAACCAGGCGAAATCTAGAAAGCCCTTGTTCTATACCTGAAAATGGCTTTGACTTGTTGTGGGTGACCGTATACACCTACTAGTAACCAAGAGATACCAGAGAGGTACAAATGCCTGGTAACTTCTGGCAAATGCTGGGCAATTCCTGAATCAGACTATTAATGTGTAGAGAGACCTTGATCTCTGAGTGAAGCACACAGTGATAATCAGAGCTCCTCTCTACCAGACTGCTACTTCTGAGGAAAGCCTTCTTATTTTTCCTTAGAGTGGAAAGAGCTTAAGGCTTGGGATCAGAGAAGACTGGGTTTGAGTTCTTAACCTGCCATCATATGATCACTTAAACTTAAGTCTTAATTTACTCATGTGGAGAAAGGACATTCACATTTTTCCATGGTAGTCCTTAAGGCTAAATGGGATGTGAGAAATGTCAAGCGCCCTGCATGCACTCGAGAGGTCTTTCCGTCCTCTCTTTGGTCTTTCCTCGAATTTATCTATGCTAGCAGAGAATGGATGAGTCTCCCTCTAGAGTTCTTAGGGGACAAAAGAGTCCAAACAAATGATAAAAGGAAGACCAAACATGTCCCTTCCGAGAAAAAATGTAAAAGGGTTTGCTTCGCATATAAAAGAGCAGACAACGAGTGAAGAGTTGATCTGGAAGTGTGACAAAGCTTTGTAATTGTTTTATTGTTTCTGTTTTTGTGAAACCACCATCACATTTCCACATCAGATATTTGGGCCTAGATACCAAGTTTAATTTTTGGCCACTGAAAGAGTCTCAGTGCACATATGAGACCCAACTTCTTGTTTGATGTTTTCTATAAATCTTTATAGAAAGCATTTCTAAAGCTTTTGCAGATTCAGGCCATTGATATGTACAAAGCTCCAAAAATGGGTTTAGGACATCTTGAATGTTCCATGTAAGGTTACAGAAATATCATAATCTCGAGGGACCCCTGTAGAATCGGTTGGTGGCCTTGTACTTGGCAAGATCATGGCAGCTGCCAGCCAAATTCTCTTCCTGGTAGCAAGTGAAAGGGTGTGTGTGTGTGTGTGGGGGGGTACTTCCAAATGAAGCCACTTAAAGAACAACAGTTGTCTCTTCCTTCTGGATGTCCTGAAAAGCTGTCCCACAATTCTACTTTGAGTGGAAGAGTTTTAGGCCTGTTTTTCCGGAATCACTTGTTATTTGGGAGATAGCATGGTGTATAGGAAAGGTCAATGGGCTGGAGGGAAAATGAAGAATGGTTCTCAACCAAGGTCTGCCACTTCCTAGGAAGAGCGACCTGTCCAAAGTCACCTGATAAATTATGCCTGCAGTTATTAGAATGACTCAACCCTTGCCAGAAAACTTTTCTCCTAATCCATGTTTAGATGGTGTTGGATGAACACTGGGTAGATAAGAACGCCCAAGGTCTACACTCATCATGCCAGATTTCCACTTTATTATTCACACACTATTTTGAATGTGCAAGTTGGAAAGAAAATAATGATTCTTTCCAAAGTCAAAGTCAAATCAAATACCTCTTCTGGAGCCCCGATGACCCCACAGTGGGTTGCTGGAGGAATTATCCCCTCACTTTTCTGCTCCTTACCTTATCCTCACCAGAAGTGGTGGGCATGGGGGTGGGAAAGAATGATACACATGTGAGCCTGTGTCAATGTCCCTCCTTCCTGGCCCCCAGCTTTTGCTGGACTCAGCTTATTCTTTTTCTTCTTTATTACCTTTGGCCAATTAATATGGAGAGAAAATCAAACTACAGGCCCTTCAGCGGGGAATACCAAAGTCCTTTTCCCACTGTTCTGCTTATAGAATGGCTAGGAGAAGGTTTTGGAGCCTAGATGGCTGAGAGTAAAGCCTAGAGATGGTCTGTGATTAAGCCTTTCTCTGCCTCCCATCACCCCAGGTGGTAGATGCACTGGTGAAAGTCAATCATCAGCCCCCCACCCCACATAATCACACACGTCGGCACAATACGACAAGCATCTGCAACGTACAAAGTAATGGCTTCAGCATCTGTTTTCGGAGATCCTTTAAGAAGGACTTGGATAATTTCTTTCTTTCTTCTAAAATAAGCCTCTCTTTTGGGCCAACTTGCTTATACACCTATGGGCATGTCTCCAGTGCCTTGGCTATTACGGTCTTTAAGTGACAGCTTAATATATTTTTAAGATTGAGGGAGCCAACGACAATTCTCGAGGAGCCGTGTTTACATTGGATCGGCTCACTCAGGCAGCGTGCCAGCCGTGTTGCACGCTGCAGGAACTGGAGGTGAAAGCAGGAAGGGCTGAGGACAGAGGGGAGGATGAAGCTGGAGGACAGGAAAGCCAAGAGGGAGGGGATGCAGACAAGGGTGTGGGGAGACGCCCAGCTGAACCTGGCAATGCACTTAGAACCATCATTTAATGCTCCTTTGACACTGCATTGAGGGGTGAAAAAGAGAACCCTTTG
Source organism: Eumetopias jubatus (assembly GCF_037043125.1). Classification (NCBI taxonomy): domain Eukaryota; kingdom Metazoa; phylum Chordata; class Mammalia; order Carnivora; family Otariidae; genus Eumetopias; species Eumetopias jubatus. The sequence goes on from NW_028274807.1 coordinate 168,097,172, forward strand.
GAGCCAGTCCACTGGCTCATGCACAGTCCATAGTGAACTGCTCTTAGATCTCTTTGTCCTGGTCCTTTCTAAATTCCTGCAAGTGGCTCCTTGGCAGCCAGCGGGACTGTATTGTTGCAGAACCTAAATCGGCTTCAGCACATCTTAGCAATCTCAGATAAGCAGCTTGACCCCTCTGGGCCTCAGTTTCCTTGCCTAAAAAATGAAAAGAGCCCCCTGTCCCCTTCCAGGCCTAAAATTCTATGACTCCAGAGTGAAATGATGGTAATCTCTGTTCCATGTAAGCAGATTTTGTATCTGTTGGGGTGGAATGAAGATGAGATCAACGTTCAGCTTATTGAGACTGAGCAACTCGCTTTGGTTCAGCTGAATGAAAATTAGCTGCTCTTCAGATGGGATAAAGAAAAGTATGTCCCTCATTCACCAAAAGACTCCTTTCAGCATTCACACACCCATCAAAATATACCATTGCCACCAATAATAATAACTAACTCTATTTGAGACCTTCTAGGCTGAGCCTTTGTATACATTATGTCATTTAATGATAACAGATGCCCTGGGAGGTAGATGCTGCTACTGTCTCTCCAATTTTCAGATAAGGACATAGACTCAGAAGTTAATTAGATAGTACACAAGAGGATGTGTACTTGTGTACTACTAGCTGTAAGTGGTAGTAAGCGTTAGAGCTGGGGTATGAACCTCGATCTGGTTACGAGAATAGTAGTACCGGTATTCTTAAATACCCTTAATAAACAATAGAAGAACAAATCCGCGGTAGTGGTTGATTCCACCAAAAGAAATGGCATTTGGCCTTCAAAGCCCTTTATTACCAAGGAATGCTGACTATTCTCAGGGAACTCTCTATGCTAGGAAACCTTCTCTTTCCCAGTAGAAAAACAAATGACGGCTCAAGAGCGGCCCTTGGGAGCATTTAATTTAGCACAGATGAGAGGAGGCAGGTAACTGATTTCTAAGCTCTGCCACTAACTAGGTATGTGATCCACGGTGAGCCACTCAGTTCGTCTGGGATTGGTTAGACAATCTCTAAGGCTACTCCAGGTTTTGGATGTTATGTTCTCTTGAAGACCTTTTCATGACTTTCCAGCTGCTAGAGATTCCTCATACGCCACCTCCCCTTGGGGTTAGGGCAGTAGAGACAGTTTGTATGCCATTTTAAACCATTTCTCATTTTGTAAATAGGTCCCTTACAGCTCCAAGAGTCTTATGAAATCGTTTCAAAATGCCTAAGTGTGATTATGCATCCTGAAGCCAAATGTTATAAAACCCCCCACTGCTGCAGATTTAAAGGGTAAATATGCAATAAAAGCTTTTCAGCATGCTGTTGGTATGACACGGTGTTTAATCACTATTATAACGTTCAGCGAGGAGAGTTTCTCCCCCACTCCCTTCCCTTCCCTTGATTTTGTGAGTTGAAGACATTGGTTAATCTACATAGTGTTGATTGTCCTCCTCACTGCCACAGTCCCAAGAAGTTAAAAAAAAAAAAAAAGTCCACCCTTTCATCTCTACCCACCACATTCTTTCTCTAAGCCTGTAATTGGATCTAAATGGAAAATAAACCCTTTGCAGGCCAAGGAAGTTGGCGCTAGAGGGTGACAAGAAGGGGAACGTGTTCCACGTCTAATCCGGATAATCACACTCTCCGACGCAAAGGAAAATAAAAACAAGGCTTCCTCCAAGTGGTGGCTTTGGCCCTCAGCAAAGAGGACGGTTTCCATGTCTTACTTCACACATTATCAGTCAGCTTGTAGTAAAACCACACCCAAATCATCTGACTTTCTAGAGGACCATGGGGCTCTGCCCCTTTAGCTCTAAACTGTTTCACCTCAGCTGAATTTGGGGAGGCAGTTCAGACACACAAATATCCCAGTGCTACAAGTTAAAAAACATTCATGTACAAAATGTACTGTCCGCGAACACTATGGTCTTAGCTGGACAGATATTCAGTGGTTCACTGGTAGTTTATTGAGTCCTGCTGTGTATGGTATGCTGTGTTGGAACAGAGATGAACCAGAAAGGTTTGTCTTCAAGGAGTTTAGGAAGATGTGTAAAGAAATAAAAGTGGTGCATGCATGACTTGCTACTAGGTAGACATTAACAGGTAGCATACCAAAGTCTAAAGTGTTAGAATTCCATAGAAGGAGAGAGGGACTTGATTCTCCAAATAGTCTGGCAAATGTGATGGGACATGGTACATTCCAGAGAGATGCACTGATTAAGTCTGACTTGGTGTACACATTCAGAAGGGTCCACTGGACTCTGTGTGGGAGTCTGGGGAAGGTCAGCTATGTAATGGTGCAGCTATAAATCAGATGCATGAACTCTGTGCCTCTAAGTCATGTGGCTTGCATTTTTACTTTGATTCTGACATATGTTTGGGGTTTTTGTTTTCTTCCTTCCTTCCTCCCTTCTTCCCTACTCCCTCCTTTCCTTCCTCCTTTCCTTCCTTTTTTTTTTTTTTTTTTTTTTGCCTCTTAGTCTACTCCACAAGTAATGGCAGAGGTTTAAAGAGGACTTAGCCCTGCAAGGGTTTAAAAATGACTGCTTTGGGAGATTAACCCACAGGGTACTACTGCTTGTTACTGCTGCTGGGAGAGAAGCGGGGTCTCTCATCCCCAAAACTGGAGACAAGGAACTGGAGGCACAGAAAAGTGAACTGGTCAAAACAGCGCAGCTAAAAAGTGGCAGGGCCAGGGTTTCGGTGCCTAAGGCTTTCCTTATGCTCTGCTACCTGCTGGAACCAATGCTCTATAACCCTGGGCTTCAGTTCTCCATTGGCTTAGACTGTGTCTCTGCTCCCTTCCAGCTCACTTGTCCTCTAAGCCTGGCCTGTGCCCTCTCCCAACTACATCCAGGTAAGTAGCTGGTGGGTGTTGGCGCTACAGGCACAGCTGCAGGCCCCTCCTGCAGTAATTCACCCGTGACCTTTTGGGCTCCTGGCCAGCCCTTCCTAAAAGGGAAACGTGCAGACCCTGGGGACAGAAATTAGTTCCCAAGTGCTGGAACTGCTGCCATTGCCAACATCACCAACTAAAAAAACTGGTGCGTGTGTGTGAAAAACAAAACACTAGGATGACAGCAAGAGGGGAGATTCCTTATGAGTAAATATTACCCTCCCCCCAACCTTCACCTCAATCCTGGGAGGGGGAAGGGGGGGAAGGGAGGTTTTTTTTTCCCCCCTACAGACAATAGGATTACTATTAAAAAAAAAAAGTTTTACTTTATTTAATTTTAATTAGCATCATCGAAGAAGTTTCTTTGCAAATACTTTACACAATGGCTTTTAAGAGTAAGTTTTTTTGGGGGGGTGTGCCTGTTAGTTCAAATATGTATCCCCAACTGTTCTGTTTCTGGGAAGTTTTGGAATTTAATGGGTTTCCTGCTCCTTATGTTGAGGTAAGTCTCCGCGCAACCTGGGGGAGGGACACGGGGAAAAGGAAGAATGTGGGTAAGTACAGACAGATCGCAGCTCACCTTTTGAACTCCTTGCTTGAGGTCCTTAGCCACCTTTGCCATCTTCTGTGGTGCAGGAACAGCGCCTGGCTTCTCGGGCAGAGGCGCGAGGGCGCGCAGCGGGGACAGCGCTGGCTGAACGGCCAAGTTCGCGGGCCCAGGGGGAGCTCTGCGCGCAGCCCGGCGCCGCGGGGTCCTTTAATTGGAGAGCGGGACTCCCTCTAAAACCGCGCCAGCCAATCCTCGCGGGCGCTCGCACTCGGTCAGCCAATGGCAGCGCGCGGCTCCCCCCCCCCCCTCCGGGCGGCCTGGGCCGGGCCCGGCGGCTGCGGCGGCGCGAGCGCTGCCCTGACGTCAGTGCGGCCGCGGCCCCTGCCTGCCCTGGCGGCTCAAATCTGTCCCTCGAGCCGAGCGGCAGGAATCCGTCCCCACGCCCTTCTCCTTTAAAGGACAACGGGCAGAGGGTGGGGAGGGCCGCTGCGCCCCCGCGATCCATTCAGGTCAGAAGGGAGAGTGATCAAACAGGAAGGCTGAGGTATTTTTAGTGAGCTGGGTCCAAAAATAAATGCTGAGCCGTGTTCCCCTTCCCACCCTTTCTGCCTTGTCCTAGGGGGGTGCGGGGCGACGGGGGGAGGCAGGTGGTGTGCAGCCGCACTGACTCGGCCCGCTAACTTTCCCAAAACGGGGCAAGTCCTCCAATCACCACACAGGAGGTGAGAGCCCAGTAAGTTAGGATTTTTTCTTAATTAATATTTGTAAATTATTAATCTGCCTTTCATAACTTGCTTTGTGTAAATCCTCCCAATTCAGCGTGGAGAATACAGTCCTGATTTTATAAGCACTGAGATGTACATCTTTCTAGTTTCAGAATTACCTTGGGTGTTATTACCGTGATGATGATGATGATGATGGTGATTATCACTTGCATTTGGTAGATGAGGGCATAGGCTCAGAGAGGGTAACTGGTCCAAAGTTGAACTCTTTGGCAAGGCTTTAAATCTGAGTTAGTGAGAGTGAGAACTTACCAGGGGAGAAGGGGCACAGGATGACAAGAAGCCATAAACTAGGAAATTCTAGTTAAACTCCATAAATTGGGCTGTTGAGATCTGGACAAGCAAGATTCTATCTGTGGATTTCTCACATCCTTGGGGTGAAGTGTTTGGCAACATCTAACATAACAAGTCCTATAGGACGATATGAACAAGGTCTTCCCTCACTATGCCATGTTGTGTGCCTATAAATCCACATTTCTACTGAGCCGGTTCCACAGACCTGGGGTCCCAGAGGCGTTTTCTTCCCTACCCGGACAGAGGACTACACCCCAGCCCTTTTTTACGCTGGGGAGAATACTGCTCTGTTATGAGGTTTTTCAGTCCTGTAACTCACGCTGGCAGTACCCCCTGCCAGAAACTAGGGCTCAGGTGGGCTACCATAAAACGAAGTTGCAGGGAGACTGAAGGGGAGGGGGGTCTCAAAGTATTTCATATGACTGATTTGGCGGTGGACTGCAGGTCACATTCTAGGGCTTTCTCTCTAATTGGAGGTACTTTCCTTTTTAAAGCCTCCTGAGTTTTGGTTCTTAACACATCATCATCCCCACCCATCCCAAATGTTGACCAATGATCCCAAATTATGATTCCTTTTTTACATTCCTGGAAAGGGCCTTCTGTGTGTGATTCCCCTTTTCTTCTCTCATGGATCTGCTATAATCGATGTTTGTTTTGCTTGCTCCCAGCTGTAGCCCCAACACCTAGCATGTGATAGACACTCGGAACATGTGTGTTGAATGAATGCAGGCTGAGTTCTGGCTTTTAATCAGTAGTGAGCAGGCAGGCAGGACTTAGGAAGAGATGGTGCAGTGCTGCACCTTGGTCTCTTTTGCCCAAACATCCAAGGTGGGCTGCACATTAAACCAGTGTGTAAATAAATGGTGGCCAATAGAAGCCTGGCCTGAAGAGGTTTCCATGTGAATAGCCCATTCAGTAGCAAATCCTAGGAACAATAGTGCTGAACTGGGATGTCATGCCAGAAGCCTTTATATTCCAGAGTTATAGGAACAGAAGCCAGGAGAATAACAAAGACATGCTTTATCCCTTGCAAATTGGGCAGAAGCCTTCCCAGTGAAGTCATTTCTCACTCCCTTCCCAGCCACCCTTCTTGCCCCGTCTTGAGAAATTATTGTTCCATGGAATAATTCCAATTTTACTAACTTTAACACTGAATAGCTCCAAACTCATGACCCCCTTCCCCTCCTTATTTTTACCCTTGGCCCCTGTGTCAGTTAAGGAGGCAGATATTGTGGCTCTTTCTCAGAATGTGAGAATCAGGAGCTACTGCTTGGAGTGGCCCAGTCTCTTTTTTCTGGAGAATTACCTGTTGTGGCCGGAAGGGTGACCCCCAGTCCCTGCTAGTACTTACTCTTTCCGTGCCTAAAGATGCTCACTCTGACTCTGAACACTGCTCTTGAGCCAGATGTTCCAGGGGACCTATAGTCAGAATCCTGGCTGGACAGCTAGACAGACTATTATAATTTGGGACATTCTGGAAAATGGAAGAGATGTGGCCATTATATTTTAGCCTCATTCTAGCACCGAGATCCTTTTGCTTCTCTTTGGAAGAAAATGGGCTCCCTTTTCTAGGTTGGAACAGTGAGAGATCTGATTTTCCCAAGGCTCATGGCTTTGTAGTGCTAGGGCTTATTAGAAGCTTCATTCATCCACCAAGTAGTTTTGGGGCACCTGCCTTAGCCAAGCCAGCTGGGTGCTGGGTACACCCCAGGTAAATAAAAGAATCCTTCCCCTTCAAGAATGTCTTGGTCTAATAAATGTCACTGGGGCTCTCCAGTGGATAAATCTCTTCTCTTAACTTGAACTACAGGACAATCACAGAATAATTCTAATTATTCCGTAATAATTCTAATTATTTTTCCGGGAGAAAGTGGAGATTTGGGACAGTCAAGGGCTCTATCCAGGGTCACACAGCCAGTAAGTGGCAGAGCTAAAATTCAAACTCAGGACTTCTAACTCGAAACTGTGTCCTTTCAACTATACCACGCTACCTACCAAACGAATCTTAGGGATTGACTACAGGGAATGACTACAGGGAAAAAAGTACGCACTTGAAGGAAGATGGTATTGTTGTTATTGTCATTATCAGTGGGTTTGTCCTAACTGGGATTTTTGACTCTGTGTCTCATGCCCTTTTCATTATTTGTTCATTCATTCATTCATTCACTCATTCAACAAACATTGAACTGAGAACTACAGTGGGTTAGGAAGCCCTGAGCTGAGGATATGACAGACCATGAATAAGACGGGAAAGGTTCCTGCCCTCACACAGCTTCTATTCTAGTGGAGGGAGACAGGCATTAAACAGGGGAACAGGTAATTAGATAAGGTAATTGAGGATGGCAGTGAGTGCCTTGGAGGAAGTATGGAGGAGAGATTCCATATGTGGTCCATTCACATCAGGTGATCCAGTAAAGGCCTGACTGAAGGGCTCATGTGAGCTGAGACCTGAAGGAGAAGAATGAGTCCGCTGTGAATAGAGTCGCCATGGAAAGAACATTTCAGAAGGATGGAGTCATGAGTGCAAAGACCCTAAGGTGGGTACAGGCTTTCTATCTCTGAGGGATCATAGGTTCCTGTGGCTGGAGGGTAATTAAGGACAGGGAGAATGCATAAGGGGACCCGAGGAGTAGGCAGTGACTGGATCACATTGGACCCTTCTATGGAGGCTAAGTTCTTTTTTGAGAACAGTGGGGAATTATAGATGACTACTTTCCAGCTGAGACATAAGGTGTGCCAAATATGTCATATAAAAATTTCTAATAGCCACATTAGAAAAAGTAAAAGGAAACAGATGAACTATTTATAATATATTTTAGTTAACCCAATATATCTCAAATGTTGTCATTTCTATGTGTGATTGATATACAGCATTATTGAGATGTTTTACATTCTTTTTTTGGTGTTATCTCTTTGAAATATGGTGTGTGCTTTACACTTGCAGTACACCTCTCTTGAGATCAAACACATTACAAATGCTTAGTAGTCATTTGTGGCCAGTGGCTATCATATTGGACAGAGCAGTTCTAGAGTTTTAAGTGGGGGGAGGGGGGTGACAGTATCTGATTTACTATTTAATTCACAGCAAGGATACCCAAGGGGTACTAATAGAGACCTAGCTCATAACTAACAACCCCTCATTATCAGGTGGAAAGACTGAGGGTCTGAGAACCAATAACTACATGTCTGGTCTACTCTTTCAGGCAGTGCACTGGGAAGGACAAGTGATTTGCCCAAAGTCACAAAGCTAGAAAGAAGCCAAGCAAACCTTGAACCTAGATCTTTTGGCTTCATGTCAGACACTTTAGGAAATCTCCAATAATCATGGCTCCCGATGACGATGCTTTTATTGTTACATTGTAGCAAGCGTGGCTTGGTTGTTTTAGTATGCAAACATGAGGATTGGCTTCTATTTGGTTATGACTTTTTAGATATATTGGAGTCATTAAAGCACTCAACACTTAAAGAGTAGGTATATGTGAATAACCCATGAATCACCTAATATATTTTGAGGTGTATTAATTGATACAAATAATCCCTGAACCATATAGTATATTTTAATGTATATTAATTGATATAAATGTGCCCCAAACCACTTATATGTCTTAATTTGTATCAACTTGGACCATCATTCATACCATGTATATAAGAATTGTTCACAACTTACATTTTTTTGGTTTCTTTCCTGTCATTCTTAACAGTAACTTTAATTTTAGAATAACTATCTAATTTTCTCCAGATTTTTGGATGGCTTCCTAGATCAAGAAAGGCTTTGCCTATAAGGCCAAAGCATCTGGATAAAAACAAAACTTGGTTGTTGGACCCAAGCATTCTCCTGCCTTCTAGCTTAGCTTTAACAGGGACGATGAAGGACATGAGGAGACTCTATCCATTGTGAAGGAGCACTGGATCAGGAGTCCAGAGCCCTTACATTTTGATCCTAGCTATGTTAAAATGCTGTGGCTGGCCATTATCTCTAAGGCCACTTGCAACTCAAATGTATTATTATTTACTAGGAGAAAGTGATCAATTTTCTCTGAGTGTCAGATATATATCCTACTTGGTGCAATGGAGCCGTTCTGTTCTTTGCCAGGGTCAACAAGAGTATAAAGAATTACTGCTTAGTTAGGATCCAAATCCAACTGGGATCATTCATGAGATGGCTGGCTTTACAATAAGAGCTTAGCTTGGACCAGAAGGGGAGACAGGGTTCCTTATCTTTTGGGATTGTTCTGGATGTTTTCTGTGTTTCCCTCCAGATCCACTCTTTGCTCTCCTCCTCCAGCTCTGTGCCTGGTAGGCTGACACACGGACTCCCGACTTGGGCCCCTTTGCTGTCTTCCTGGGAGCAGGAGACTCTGGTAGGAGATGAGGGGTGAGTATATTTAATCTTTCCTCTTCCTCCCTCTTGGCCTGGGTTTTGAAGATGGTAGTCATGTTCTTCTACCTCTAGCTACAGCTCCTGTGAGCCTGGATATAGCTCTCTCCCATGGTCCCTTCAGGCCTGGGGATGGTCTCTGCTTCCTGCTGTCACTAGCCTTGGGGTGCTTCTTCTCCTCATGTGGGTCCATTGAACCCCGTTTTCTTCTTCATTGATAGTGCCTTTATTAAACTTTCTTCGGTTACCCCTTCAAGTGTTTCTAGCCAGGACCCTGACCCATACAGAAACAAAGTGTGTTTTAGAGATGATCTCAGTGTGGCCTTTGCAGGATTGTTGAGATATAGAGCGCCCTGTGGGTTTCTCATGAAGTTTTTTCTGCTTTTTGCATGTGAAGTAGTTAAAATGATTTGGGGCTTGGCAATTAATTAGAATAGGAAAACCAGTTAGAGGTACTGGGAGAAACAAGACAGAAATTTGGGGACCTTCCCTAGGGCATGTCTGCCAGCTGACCATGGAGTTCTTCAGCCATTGAAAGTGACTTTAAGTATATAAATCCCTTGTGCCTCAGTCTTCTCCTTTGTCAAAATGGGGCTCACTGTGAGGAGTGAATGTGGGGTCATATGCAAAAGTTTGGCCGAAACCTGATGGCCCTTCCAAATGTTCTGTTCCCATGCCAGGGTTCCGGCTGACATGAATCTAGTCTTGCATCTTTGGGGATGAGGCTTGAATGTGAGACACTGGGTAACTTGGAGCAATTTGCTAAGGAGGGTCCACCTTACAGATCATTGTAATTTGCTGACCTGCGTGTACTTTTCAGCCAAAATGTACCAAAATACTTGTGTTCTGCATGGCCCAGTGTGAGTGAGGTGTTGCTATGGCTTACTAAAGAGAAAATATCTTGAACAGGGTGAAGGGACAATATTGCAGCTCTAAGTTCCTAGTTTAAGAATGATCTTGATCTTTGGGGGGAGGGGGATCATGGGAGGGGTGGACTAGCTTGGACGGGTTGGGTGGTGGGTTGACAGTGGCCTAGCCAAGAGGGGTTTGTCCAGCTTCAAGGGACATGCTCAGGGTAATTGGTTCCAAGTGCCATTTCTGAGCTACCACCAACATGACTGCCCGGCTCTTTCCAGGGGCAATTTTATTGCATTCTCCCAGCACCTTCCTGAGGCAAGTGGTCTTATTCCCATTTGACAGAACAGCAGACTGAGCCCTAGGGATGTTAAGTAATCATCCCAAGGTTACATAGCTGGTTACAGAGCAGGAATTTGGACCCACACGTGTCGGATTCCAGGGATGGTACTGATGAGAAGTACAGGGCACCAACTAAAGCCCCAGCAATCATTTCCTTGGCACCATGTGCCAGGCCACACTAATCACATTTAATTCCTTATAGGATAGGGTATGGATCCCTCTGATAGAAATAAACCACCCCCCTCACTGCACACACACAGACACCTAACACCTGTGGTCTAATTGTAGGTGTCCCTCAACAACCTAATTATGGGGACCATTTAGGATAAAATTCTATTTTGGAATAACTTTGTGTATACTAGATAATGGGGGAAAATCAGGCCTGTTCAACCCATTAGGGTTAAACAGCCAGGGATTGGGGGAAGCGTTGTAGCACCCCTGTTTCCCAGGAGACCGGAGATAAAAATTAATACAGTAAAAGGCATCACCATCATTACCTTCTCTCATTATCACGTTTTCCATTCTGTTTGCCATCTTGGCATTTTAATTTTCCGTAGCCTTATGAACCTGCATTACCTGGTAACATCTCCTCATGGGATATTGAAATCATGGGGAAAAATGGTGAAGTTGCTTTTGTATATTACCTTTAGGGGCAAAGTTGACATATGTGGATTTTGTTCAGATTAAAATGTCTGAGGTCTTATTTATGAACTTGCATCCCTCATAGTTTGGAACCAGTTCTGTGACTTGGGTTCAAGGCTAAAAGTAGAATAAATTGTGAAGGAGATGATGTCTGGCTTGATCCGCTTCCTCTCTGTTACCTGCCTTTGCTCAGTGATTAAATTGCCTGTCTGAGCATCACATTCCGACCTACACTCTTGTGTTTTACTTTGTGCTGCAGCCTCCTTACTCCTCTTCGGCCCATCAAAATCCACCTGACCTAAGCACCTTCTGTCAGCACCCTGCCGAACCTCCCTCACTGGGTTTGGCAGCAAACCGTTGAGAAAAGATTGAAGGTTTTGAAGTCAGACATATCTGAGTTTGAGCCCTGGTTATATTAATTATTAGCTACGTGGCCATAAGCAAATTAACTTTTCTCTTAGCCTATTTTAGCTATAAGATGGAAATGATCAGCCCTACTTCCAGAGGGTGGCACCCCGCTTTATGAGGGAGCATATGTGAAGCACCCAAACCATTGCTTGGCACAAAGTAATACCCATGGTTTCCTTCCTCTCACAAGATTTCTCTCCGTTTCAATGTCCCCCCAGTTCTTCCTTGTTTATCACAAAGAGATTCAGAGTACCCCACTATTCCTTCCTCTAGCCTCAGGGAGATGAAACTTACATGAGACTGTTTCTGCCGACATTGTTTTACTTGCATGCTTGTGGCAGATGGTGATGAGGTGCAGGCATGGGTAGACTTCTCACGTGATTAGTGGGCATCTACCCAAAGCAGACAAAGGGCCAGGACCTCAAAGGTATCCCATCCACTGCTGTGGCACCTACCCTCCGCTTGGATGCTTTCCGTGTTCAAGAACTCATTCTCTCACCAGACCGATCTAGCAGTTTTATACATCTCTCCTTGTTAGAAGGTTCTGTGTTACTTTGGCTGACATCTGTCTTCCTAGAGCTGTCACCTGCCTGTTCTTTCCAGCCTCTGCAATCCATTTGAAGGGCTCTGCCTTTCTCACATGATGACAGTTGATCTATTAGAAAACTGTTGTTCATATGTTCACAAGGTCTTCTCCTCTCCAGACTTTAGGTACTATTTTATCCTACCTAAATTATATTCCATTATTCCATTCCTCTTTGTCAGCAGTCGTGCCTTCCCTTTCTCAGGAGCTATGTTGCAACCTGTGGAGGGGTAGGGGCATCAGCTTTGAAGTCAGGCACATTTGGTTCAAATCCCTCCATGGGCACCTACTGGGAACCTCAACTTACCTATCTGTAAAATGGAAGCAGTAATACCAATATCATAGTCCCCCCAGGCAGATTAAATGTGCTGATGTATAGAAAGTATGCAATCTCTTGCCCGGCATGGAGAAGAGGCAGTAGCTGTATAATTATTATTTATTAATTTCCAGGAGAGTAGCCACCATGCTTGGTTCTCTTAGAAAATCTTCCTAGTGACCTTTAAGGCTTTCATCAGCCTGGAAATGGGAGTTTTTTCCCCCCCTCCCTTATACCAGGAAAATGGCATTAAATGAGTGTTCCATTGATTTTGTTAAAATCACAAGATTCTTAGGAGGAAGGTAGGGTAGTCAAAATACTGTTCTACGGTCATTTTAAATATGTTCATTCAAGTCAGGTTTTAATTTAAAAACATTTTGGATATTCCGTAGCTAAACATGTACATTCTAAGAGGTCCTTTGGGATTGCAGCAGAATGTTCAGACATTCATGGGCAGAATTCCAGTACGCTTGAAAGATGAGTGTGTCCTGTGGCTGATGAACAAGGTATGAAGACACCAAATCCCTCTGACGAAGCCCAGCAATGCCTTGCCCCTGATTGGCCTTTCTGGAAAGACTAGATGAGCTCACCAAGAAGAAAGGGGTGGGTGGGAGATTTCAGGAAAGATTCTTAAGTTATCAGAAATTAGGCATTGAAAGATCTGGGGCTTCCTGTTGATTCCCTAAGTTGTTCTCACAGTCCAAGACACATGGTTGGGCCATGATGTCATCTGACATAGATAGACACACTGAGGCCAGAAACTGTCAAGCAGATTCTGGATCGTGATGGAGGGTGGGAGGGATGTGCAATTTGAGGGCCATGTGAGTATGGAATGAGTAATGTTTTCCAGTAGGTTATTATCACCCATCCTATCATTGATAGGGGTGGGGGAAGAACTGAACTCTAAGATATTCAAAGTATTATATATCCCTCTAAATACCCTGTTTTTCCAAGTTAAAATCCTGTGTTTAGTAGTCTAGTCTGTTGTCATGTTAGGACAATATTTTTATATCCAGTTGAATTTAGATGACCAATCTCAATCATTCATTCATTCCTTCATTCATTAAATCACTCAGTTGGTCATTCAGTCATTTGGTCTGTGGTTCTAGCAGTTATTCAGTCTGTCACTTCATTGGTCCTTTGGCTGTTCAGTCTTTCAGTCATTCAACGAATACCTATTGGACATCTTTTTCTGTACCAAGAGCTCTGCTGGGTGTGAGACATGCAGCAGTGAAAAAAGATTCGCGGTGGGCGCCTGGGTGGCTCAGTTGGTTAAGCGACTGCCTTCGGCTCAGGTCATGATCCTGGAGTCCCGGGATCGAGTCCCACATCGGGCTCCCTGCTCCGCAGGGAGTCTGCTTCTCCCTCTGACCCTCTTCCCTCTCGTGCTTTCTATCTCTCATTCTCTCTCTCTCAAATAAATAATAAAATCTTAAAAAAAAAAAAAGATTCACGGAATCTACTCTCCTGGGAAAAACAGATGTTAAACAAGCAATTACAATAAAAGGTGATGAATGGGGAGCATTATGATAGGAAAAGCATGGGCCCCGAGGCAAAAGAAGTTCAGTTTGGCTGGAGATCACAGTTTTCTATTACCTAAAACGTCAGATCCCAGTGGCTTAACTTCCTGGGTGTCTAAATACATAACTCCAAACACTCATCCATTAGAAAGAGTAAGAGCTGATATGCGTGGAGCTCTTGCCATGTCACCAGCCACTGAGCCAAGTCCTTTACAAAGATGGTCACACTTAATCTTTCCTGAGTTAGGGACTCTTAAGTGTCCCCATTTCACAGACGAGGAAGTTGAGGCTCAAAAAGGATAAACAGCTTGTCTGTAGTCACATAGGGTGAAGTCGCAGAGCCAGGAGTTGAACCCTGGTCTGTCTGATTCTACAGTCACGGTAATAACCATGAACGTTTCCCCCGCCCCACGATGTGTCCAGGAAGTGGAAAACCTGAGAAGTCAGGGCAATGAGAGCCTTTGGACCTTCCTAGTGTACTCCCAAAGAATCAAGAGCTCTGCAGTGAGCCTCACAGCCCATGGGAAAAAGAGCAAGAACTTGGGGTGACCAGGTCAGAGAGCATCATGGGGCAAACTATGTTCCTGCATCCCAGCAAGTATGAGAAGCTTTGCGGGAAGTTATTTGTAACAGCAAAAAGAGCTTAGGCAATCCAACCCAGAAGCAAATCAATCTTACTCTCACATGTACATTTTAAATGCAGTTAGAATAATATAAAACCGAATTAGAAAGCCTAATATCCACATGATGTCTTTATTTAGTGTAAAGCAATCCATTACACACACTCTCTTTGCTTGTCGGTGATTAAAAAAATAAAGTGAGTCAGTCATTTTTGCAAAAATAGTTCCATATTTCAGAAGAAAATAGTTTTCTTAGAGAACATAGCCTTCTCTCTATTTTTTTCTCTCTCCTTATATCCCCTCCTCCAGCTCAGTAATTTATCTCCTGCCCAGATGTTAGATCATGTTGAGATAATTTGGAAATCTTTGTGCTTAATTTAGACATGACTCATGTACACATTGAGTAGTACCTAAGTTTGGCCAGGGATGAGGATAGTTGCTCGTGGCGGTGGTGATTCAGGCTTGCCCGTGAGTGATCCGTCTTCTATCACTTGAGATATTACTCTATTTCTGTGATGACTCAGCTTGAGTCCGTGCAACTGTGAATACAATGGTGAGCTCCCTCAGCAGCTTCCCATGGTGTCCCCCACGTGGTTGGAGATGATTCTGTGCTCACTGGCACTTGCTGAGTTGGTGCCATGTAGTCTCAATGAAGGCACGAGTGAGTCATGTTTCCATGTGTTTAGCTGTCAGTGCTGTTTGGTATTCTGCAGTTACCCCGGGTCTAGTCCATACATCATCTCCTTATTCAAAGGGATGCTTTTACCCGATGTCTTCATTATCATCAAAGAATCTCCTTTCTGGGCTCAAGAACCACGAGCCTCAGAATCCAGCTAATCTGCCTACATCCCATTCTGGTATACAATGGTATTAATTTCCTCTTGACCCCAAGCAGTACTACTCTACTTGTGCAGTACTACAACTGCCACCAGCACCACCACAACCAGCATTTCTCTTCCCACCAGGAAGCAGGATTTTGGAATACTTAGAATGTTACAAATACTGGTTGAATTTCTTGTTTGCTTTATCTCAGTTATTCTGCATGCCAGTCACATGTAGTACATTTATTATTTATTTATTTTTAAAAATTTATTTATTTATTTGAGAAAGAGAGAGTGAGCGAGAGAGAGCACAAGCAGGGGGGAGAACAGAGGGAGAGAGGCAGAGGCAGAGGGAGAAGCAGGCTCCCCGCCGAGCCGGGAGTCCAACGTGGGGCTCGATCCCAGGACCCCGGGATCATGACCTGGGCTGAAGGCAGATTCTTAACTGACTGAGCCACCCAGGCGCCCCCACATATAATATTTAGATCCTTATTTTGCTTAGGAATTAAAACCAAGGCTTAAATATGTGAAGTAACTCACCTGTGGTCTCACTGATAGTAAATCGCAGAGGTATTATCTAAACCCAACTTATTTGACATGATGCTTTTAACCAAGACATCAGTGTTTTCTACCTTCCTGATCTTTTTCTCCATCTCATATCGTCATATCACCTCTGTGCTGTTACTTATGTAATACTGGCAGCCTGGTACTCACTACGCTCTTGTGAACTAGGCTGCAAGAGGACACAAGTCGTTGGCAGCCTGCAGTACTTGTAACCTACTGATACTGGGACCACCATCTGCATCATCTATCAGAATAAATCCCCTGAAGGAAAACAGAAATCCTGCATTAGCATGGACTCTGGAGGATGACATTCAAGCTCCCAGTCTCCTCTCTCTGGCAGACACTTTTCTTATCGATCTCCAGGTAAGAGAGATTGCTCTTTGCTACATGACTTTCATTACCCTTTTGTGTTCTCTAGTGGGAACCTCAGTTCTTTCTAGGAACAGTCTCAGGGCATCTCTAACATTTTGTTCACGCTTTTATTTCTCTGGGTTGGACAACTCTAACCTCTGCCCACAAGGACCTGGTGGTGTATTTGGAAATTAGAAATTATCCTTGGTTGGGTGACTGCCTTCGGCTCAGGTCATGATTGTGGAGTCCCGGGATCGAGTCCTGCATCAGGCTCCCTGCTCGGCGGAAGGTCTGCTTCTCCCTCTGCTGCTGCTCCTGCTTGTGTGTGCGTGCTCTCTCTCTCTCTCTCTCTCTCTGACAAATAAATAAAATCTTAAAAAAAAAAAGAAATTATCCTATAGTTTCTAATTTCATGGGGACTCTAGAGACTGGTGACTCCCAGTGCTGCCTTCAGACTCAGGCAAGAGTGGCTCTGTCCTGTGGATTCCATTCTGTCCCCGGCCCCCTGACCACCCATCCCTTCCAGGCTAGGCTTAGGTTCCATGGACCCCAGAATTCTCTTCTTGAATCCCATTTCTAGAACAGAGTGGAACTCAGCCCGAGGGCCATTCTCCTCTAAGAATGGACTTTGCAACAGTCTGCTGCTAGGCCCCAGGGGGAAACCAAGAGGTGGTTGCTAATGGGGTGTGGAAGGAGTTTGAGTATCTGCACTTACTTGGGCAAGACCCATTGGGGTGTGGGGCAGAGCTAGGCGTGGGAAGAGAAGGTGGAGACTGACCAGAAGCCAGAGGGGAGTCCAAGAGCTTGGAACTAAAACCCAGCCTTCCAGGTTGTTTTGAAGACATTCGTCATGGTAGGAGGATAGAACATATTTTTTTTTAAAATTTTTATTGTTATGTTAATCACCATATATTACATTAGAACATATTTTTATTAGGCAGTGCATTAGCTTGATTTATAACTTCTGTATATTTAGACATATATCTCGTGGGCCTCCACTTCTACCCTTTTGCCCTGGCTCCCTCAAGTGTTAAGGATAGGCCTGTTAGCAACTACTAGAGCAACTAGTAGTCCCAGTGTATCTGAGACTAAGGGGTTTCCCAGGATTCAGGATTTAAAGTGCTAGTGGAAAAAGACACGGGAAAACTGGAAGAAAGTGTGTTGATCACTCTAGACCACCCACTCCCTATAATGTGGTGACTGTTGTTGATTTATATAACTGTACAGAACCCAAACTCCTTCTTTCTGGGGCAGAAAGAACTTCGATTTATATTTTCATCATAATAGCGTGCAAGAAATTTCATTTAATGATAGACCTTCTCTCAGAGTCAGGAGATAATTAAAGGTCATTTAACCACTGGCAGGCATACTGTCTCCAGGGCAGGATGCAGCCATTAGCAGTGGCCTTTGTAAACTTGCCACTAAAATCAACAGTGAGAATTCATTGACCACTAGAAGAAGAAACACCATCAAATTGTTGCTGGAAGTCCAGATAGCTTCGTATACCTTGGACTGTACTATTTCTTCAAGAAAGAGGAGAGAGGGGATGTTTCCATGTGGCATTATTCCTATCTCTACCCAGTTCCGACTTTCCAACTTGGCTACAACCACCTAAAACAGCTCCTTTCTAGGGAGCCTACAGGTGCCTAAGAGCTAGGGATATTTTGAGGTGTTTGGCAACTGGGAAAAGGGGAGGTGGAAGCATCTTTAGCCAAACAACTTTCTGGGCAAAATTGAGAGGTAGGTGCAGTTAATTTCTACCCACGCTGCTGTTTCTACTTTTCCCACCATTTTGTTTCCTGAGTTTTTAGGAATAAGACATTCATTCATTCATTCATCCATCCATTCATTCAGCAAGTGGGGCCAAGAGTGGTAGCACTGCATGCAAAAGAAACAGCACGAGCAAAGGCTCTGCGGCAGGAACATACTTGAAGATCTGAAAGCAGACTGGAGGGGCAGGCCAGAAAAAGAGGAAAGAGGAGCAGAATAGGGTCCGAAAGTCAGGTAGGGGCCAGCTCACATGGGACTTTAGGGGCCACAGTACAGACTTTGGATTTTATCAAGTGCAGTGGATTGATGATCCCCAGAAATAGCCACATCCTCATCCGGGAACTGTCCATGTTACCTGAAAGGACCAAAATGGACTTTACAGATGTGATTAAATTCAGGATCTTGAGATGGGGAGATTAACCTGGACTATCCAGGTAGGTCCTGGGTGCCATCACATGTATCCCTATCGAGAGGGAGAGTGGACAGACAGAGGAGGACAAGGCAGTGTGACCACGGAGACAGAGGCTGGAGTGATGTGGCCGCAAGCCGAAGAAGCCTGGCTGCCTTGCCAAGCTGGAAGAGGCAAAGAACGGATTGTCCTCCAGAGCCTTCAGGGGGAGGGTGGCCCTGCTGACGTGCTGATTTTAACCCAGTGATACAGATTTTGGACTTCCGGTCTCCAGAACTGTGAGGTAATAAATTTTTGTTGTTTTAAGCCACCACGTTTGTGGTAATTTGTTACAGAAGCCAAAGAAAACTGATACAGGCAGTTTTTGGCTTTAGGCTGGGATATGACCTGATGAGATTTCCATCTTTGGTGACTGCTTTGAGAGCTAGGTGGAACAGAGATCAGAGGGGACAGAAGTAAGAATAGAGAGACCGGCTGGGAAGTTCTTGGCAGCCATGCAAACGAGACACAATGCCCCTGCGGAGGTGGAGAGAAGTAGAACATTCGAGATTTTCTTTGGAGGTAGAATGCCAGGACTTGCAGACAGATTGCCATCAGGAAAGCAGGCTTTAAAAAGTCATCAACAACTTGGTCTAAATGTAAGTAGGCCTTTTCCTCCAAGGGGAACTCATAATTTTAAAAAGAAGCACAGGGATAACCCAGCAGTGGGATTTTAGGCTCTATAATACCCCAAATGTGGAGAAAGGGACTTAGTGAGTTCTGGGCTTGTGGAGTTTCCCTGCCATCCATTCTGTTATGCTGCTTTGCTGACCACCTGCTCTGTCCATAATCGTCACGAAGCCTTTTTTAGAAGTACATGGACCACAAATCAACAGATGGTATTTTCCATTCTGTCTCAGAGGGAATTTTCTGGGTTGGGGAGGCACCTGAAAGATGCGGTTTTAAATGCCCCATTGATGTCCTTATGACATTTCAAAGGTTTCCTGTACTGGTTCTCAAACTTCAGCCTATATCTGCTTCACCTGGGGGAGCTTCTTTGTCAGGCAGATTTGAGAAATGTGGCTCCAGAGATTCTGATCCTAGGTGGGGGAAGATTCTAGGATAGCGCTTCTCAGACTTTAAAGATTCTGATTTAGCAGGCCGGGGTGGAGCCAGAGATTCTGCATTTCTGATGAGCTCCCAGGTGATGTTGACACGGCTGGTCTCTGGAAAACACTTGGAGTAACAAGATTCACAGAGATCATTTTCAGAGCTGTAAGGCCCCATGTGCCAAGGATGAGCCCGATGATGAGTTTGGATGTGACACCACACGTGTCAGAAACAAAGGTAGCCCAGACACACTGCCAGGTCATCTTGGTGCAGCAGATTCTTTTCCTCTTGAAACTGGTGACACTCTGCATTCTCTCCTGCTGAGCTCATAAATGCCTCCTTGCCAAACCCAACAGGGGCCAGCTTCCCAGACTGGGTTGCAAGGTTGAGGTTTGCCAGGCTCGCCCCTTCCGGGAATGCCGTGGGCCAGACGGCTTCCGTAACGCAGCCCCGTCTGTCTTGCTGGGGGCCCATGAGAGTTGGCACACCACAATCATCGTGCTGTTTCCAACACATAATCCTGGCCACACTCTTCCTCCACTTCAAACCCTGCCCTGGCCCTGGTCAAACTCACTGGCCTACCCACAAAGTTCCTCCTCCATCTCTAGCTTTTATAGTTTACAACCCACCCAGATAGAACCACCATGAGTTCCTTGTTTCATAGGCTTGATTTCTCTTCCCTCCCCGGGCCTGTGTCACAGTTTAACTCAAACCATCCTCCCATGGTGGTGAAGGATACACACGGGAAAGAGAAAGAAGAACAGAATTGTGACATAGAGAGAGGCAGTGCAAACCAGTGGTTAAGAACAGGCTTTAGTATAAATCCCAGCTCGGTCCCACCTCAGCTGTGTGACCTTGGACAAGTCTCTGGGCCTCAGTTTTCTCCTCTTTAAAATGAGGTAAATGGGGGCACCTGGGTGGCTCAGTTAGTTAAGCGTCTGACTCTTGATTTCAGCTCAGGTTGTGATCTCAGGGTCATGAAATTGAGCCCTGCGGTGGGCTGGAACTCAGTGCCGAGGTTCTCTCTCTCTCTCCCTCTGCCCCTTTCCACCACTCCACCCTGCACTCATACGCGTGCTCTCTCTCTCTCTCTTTCTCAAATAAATAAATCTTTAAAAAAATAAAATGGGATAAATAAAATATTTCTCACAGGGCTGTCAAAAGGGCTTAATGAGCTAAGGTACTTAAAAGGCTGAATTTTGTGATAGGCCATAATAAGGGTGGGGATTAGCCATTCGGATTAGCCACTGCTCTTTGTCACTCTCTTCCTTTCTAACCTTCCCTTCTGTTCCCCTTCCCTCTTTGCTTTTCCCCTTGAGATCTTGAGGCCTCCACAGAGGTACAGTTCTTGGCATTTCCTCCAGGTGAAATTCCACAGGGGTGGGAAGTATCAATTGTATTTCAGAAACTGTTTTTGGTAATTGACCAATAGGAATGGTTTGGGACTGTCCACTTAGCTACATTATCAGCGGCACTTTAAAAGGAAATGAATGGAAACGTTCATTATTCCGGCCATTAGTCCAAACTTGGAGCAAACAGGAATCTCTAGGCCCAAACATTTCCCCTGTAAAGCTTTGTTTACCTTAGAGACCAAAGTCAACACAATGAGGTTGAGATATCAGTAACGTGGAAATTATTGAAGTCAAGGGCAGCAGAAGCCTTTTATGAAGCTGGTGTCCAGGGCCACAGTGAACACCTTTTTCTCTAGGCTAGGAACGGGGGGTGGGGGGGAGCATTTCAGGATTGCCCCATCAGACTGAGATTGGTTCATTATCTTTCATAGGGTCACATGTTTCTTTGAGAATCTTATGGAAGCCGTGAACCCGTGAACCTCTTATCTCTTGAGTTATGCCGACTTCTGCCTTTAGTTTCAGAGGCTTTCTGTCCTGTCTTCCCTACCTCCTCAGCTTCAGCTTTCTGATCTGGTTCTACCATCTGGAGAATATTCCTCAGCATCCTTCCTAAGAGAGGCTTACCACAAGGTATGGATTTTTTTTTTTTTTTTTAAGGATTTATTTATTTGACAGAGAGGCACAGCAAGAGAGGGAACACAAGCAGCGGGAGTGGCAGAGGGAGAAGCAGGCTTCCCGCCGAGCAGGGAGCCCGATGCGGGGTTCGATCCCAGGACCCTGGGATCATGACCTGAGCCGAAAGCAGATGCTTAACTGACTGAGCCACCCAGGCGCCCCCCCCCCTTTTTTTTGAAGAGATGGGGGACTTGTTACATCTCCAGGCAGACATTCCATCCAAGTAGTGGATAGAGGCAGCTCTACAGACTACAGACTACCAATTTCCTTTTCTACCCTGTTGCCTTCCTCTAACCCCTGAGACTGGGATCTGGTGCAAGTCTGTCTGGCACCCTATTCACCGGTGTTCTGGTTTTTCCTTTCTTGAAGGTGCAGAGAAATGCCTACTTCTACCACCCTCCCAGGTTTGGGGGCTCTTATGCACTTGGCTACTATCCTTTTCCCTGAAAGGAAAAGACTCCAGTAGTGTTTTCTTCTCGCAGTCTCTCTATAAAGATACTAGCTTAAGACAGACCTCCTTAATCTCCTCCACCCTCTGTTTACCTTCTTATCTGAAAATATGACTGGATTTGCAGATTAGCCAAAGGAAACAGAGACTTGTTTTTACGACTGGCGACTTGCTTTTTGAGCCTGCCAGTATTTATAAGGCTTAAATGACTTCTCTGTTCCTTGTGTTGTGTGGGAGGAAAAAGAAAAGTCTTACCTACTGCTGGGGGAGAGAGCAGTGTCAACAAGGTACCCCTATTCCCCCCTCTGCTGAAAGCCAGTTTTTCTTTTAAACCAAAGTCCTGGCCACATGAAATCCTTCAGGAGGACAGGGCCAGAGACCCAACTCTGAGAGTCCCTTCTGAAGGGAAGGTGGTACAAGCACAAGATCGTGCCAGCACTCTGAAGAGGTTACTCTTCAAAAAACAGTGGCTGAAGATTTTGGAAGTGACAGGATCTTGTTATCTACCAGACAAGAGCTGTGTGATCTTTAAAGGCAAGACGCCCTAGAGGATGGGGAGATTGCACTGATTCACAAAATCAGTGGAACCACGAGGCAGAGGGAGTTGGAGTGAAAGGAATTTTGTTTTCTTTAGCTCACTCTAAGCTGTTTTTGAGCCACATGTACACGTAACCACCACCTCCCAGGAGTCAAATGTTACTGCGCAGGTGTCCAGGATCTGGGCTGTGCATTCGGAATCCTCATAGCAACTCCACCGAGAAGGAATCCCTGTTGTCACCAGTGCTCTTCAGCTTCACAGAATTAAATGGACAGTCAGTGACTCTGGGTTCGTGACACACGCTCAGAATCACATATTTTAATAATGCCACGAACACTAATGACCCTAGAGTTAGAATGAAAGCTCAGACATTGACACAGACTCACGTTTATGCATAGAGCTCCCTCTCCCATTTCATCCCTGCCACCCCCCCCAGAGGCAATGATTGTCCTGAACCCCATCTCTACTACTCTCTGGCTTTCCTCTATATAATTGTATTGTATTTATGTGTGTTATAAAGATACATGTGTCTACTTCATTTTAGTTGTTTTCACTTTATACAAAAGGCTACTTACAATACTTGGCACAATTTCAGTGTAATACCTTGCTGAGATCCAGCCACATTGTGCACTTCTGTGTAGTTTATCCACAGTGACAGCTCTGGAAGATCGCACTGTGGGAATATCCCACAGTTTATTCATTCACTCTTGTACTTATGAGTTTTTGGGTGGTTGCCAGCCTTTTGCTCTTGTTAACAGTGTGGCCTTTGAACAAGCTTATGTGTCTCAGTTTTTCCGAATGGTTGCACCGGTTTGCACACTTACTGGCAATGTATGAAAGAGCCTTCAGATTCTGTCCAATGCAATGTTTGGAATGGTGAGATTTAAAATTTTTTTCCAAGCTAATAGACATAAAAAATTTGTCTCCCGTTGTGGCTTTGATTTGCGTTTCCTTGATCACTAATGATATTGAACATCAATTCATATATCTTTTTTTGGCTCTGTTTCCTCTTTTGTGAATTGTTTGTTTCTTATGCCTACTTTTCCTATTGCATTGGCTGTATTTTGTTTACTAAATTTTGGGTTTGTTATCTTATGTTCTTGTTACTAATCCAAATAAAAGAATATCTGCATTTTATCAATGGAGGAAACTGAGTGTCCTAGAGAGTAAGTGACTTGCTCAAGACCATATAGCTATTCATGGTGGACTGGTTTGACCTGGTGTATATTGAGGGTTCCAGGCCTACGCTATCTTCCTGTTGCCGAGTCTGTGGATGTGGAATGTGAGGTCTGGTTCTGGTCCTTGCTACACCACCAGTGGGCTGGAGGGCATTGAATTGGTCCCTATGTCATGGGCCTTACTTTCTTCGTCTGTACAGTGACAGCATTTCTTCCAGCAAAGCTCTGTGGACTATCTCCAATTTTTTAAAAAAGATTTATTTATTTGAGAGAGGGGTGGGGAAAGGAGCAGAGGGAGAGGGAGAGAGGATCTCAAGCAGACTGCCTGCTGAGTGTGGAGCCTGTCACAGGGCTCGATCCCATGATCCTGAGATTATGACCTGAGCTGAAATCAAGAGTCAGATGCTCAAGTGACTGAGAAACCCTGGCGCCCCTCCATCTGTTTTGATCCTCACTGCTTTTAAGAAGCCATGTGGCCGATGTACTGGGGAGGGACTGTCCCCCACCTGCCTGCACTCCACTTTGTACAGTCCACAGTGTGGTGTGCGTGGTCTCAGAAAACCGTGTCTGACTGGCAGCTCCAAGGATTTTGCTTGCTTTGGGATTTCGGGGGCCTGGAGTGAACAAGGGTGGTACTAACAGCTTTCTTACTCTTCCTTGATTATTGTTGGTCATCTCTGTCTCCAGGAGGCCATGATTAAACATAGTAGAAGGGAAAATTGAGGATATCGTCATGATAGCTTTCTATTATCTTGTCCATCCATCAAATAGTTATTAGTCACTTACAATGCACCAGGCACACTGGGCAGATAGTGTACTTAGGTGTCAGACAGGCTTGAGTTCCATGCCTTTAACTAGTTGGAATTTCGACCAAGTTTTTCCACATTTTGGGTTGCTTCCATGTTTTGGCCATAGTGAATAATGCTATTATGAACTCTGATGAGTACTTTTTTAAATAGGAATATTGGGAGGGTAAGATGAGCTAAGATATGCCCTGGCCCATAATTCAAACTCAATAAATAGTGGTGGTGATGAGGGTGGATCCTAGGAAGGGGAGGAAATGTCAGCAAGAAAGTGCCAGAAGCCTCCCCGAGGAACAAAGGGCTGGATTACTAGAGTCCATCTAACTGCGTGCATACTGCAGAAAAATGCATATGTACTCAGAACTTTTTATTTAGGGCTAGACACTGGAGATAGAGGCCAGCAGTAGAACTGGTTCACATTTACACAGCACTCACCGTGTGCCGGGCTCTGTGTAAGCACTTTAAATATATTAACTCACTTAATGCTCACAAGAACCCGGTGAGATAGATGACAACTACAAGTCCCATTTTACAGGTGAAGAAAGTGAGGTGCAGAGACTTGAATTAACTTGTCCCAAGTCACAGACCAGTAAATGTTTGAGCCAGGGCTGGAACCCAGGCCGAATGGCCCCACAGTACCACTGCAGAATGAGTGAAGCCGAATCCCTGTCTTAGGAGAGTTCACGTGTCCTGGGATGGACATTTTATCATAGTGCAATCAAAAGTGTCTGAATAGATTCCTGAGTGTTTATGATGTTTACCTCCAGGAGAGACACGGGAATTTATCTCACTTTTTATCTCATTCCTTCATGTATTGTTAGGATTTTTTTTAAACATTGGACATCTCTTAATTTGGTAATAAAGAAAAAAAATCACCATCCAGGCAGATACAAAACAAGGAAATATGGTAGAGGTGACCACAGAGATGTGGGCTGGTGTTGTGGGAGGCTGGAGGAGGCAACTCCTAACTCTAGAGGAGGAGGTGATGAGGGGGCCTTGCAGGATGGTAGAAGTGCACTCAATGGAAACAAGCTGAGAGATGTATTCCAGGAAGAAGGACCGGTTGGATGGTTGCCCTCAAAATAAGAAAAGTTTTGGCCCAGAGTGTGGGACATAGGAGGTACATGGTTAATACTAGACTCCCAGTCCAGTGCCCTAGGATATAGGGAGTGGCCATTTGTGCCTCTCTGCTGGATTCTACTCATTAGTATTATATTAGTTAGGAATACAGTTTCTTGGTAGCCATTTTCAAAGAACCAAACTGTGTGTTTCTTACGGCACCAGTCTGACCACACAGGGAAAACTGAGGTTATACCTGCTCCTCTGGCAAAAGAGGTTCAAATCATCAGGAGTCAGTGTCCCACCGCCCACCTCCTAGCTTCCCTCTCGGGCAGGGTCCTCGTCACAGCCTCCCTCTGTCCCCTCCTGCAGCTGCAGACACAGGGGTAGGGGAGGGCTGCCCTTCCCAGTAGTCCCCCCAGAAGCCTTAAACTCTCTTTGAGTGGCCCAGACTGAGCTGTGAGCAGGTCCTGAACCAATCCCTGTGGCCAGGGCCACAAAACATGTCCACTGGTGAGACCGGGATTACAGACATCAGATGTCCTTGGGACTGGGACTAGAGTTCTCCTCTCCTGAACCCTGGAACACAAGTGGGAGATGACAGTTCCCCTCCAGGAGCATTAGGATGATGCTCCCAGAAAAGAGGACAGGCAAAACCAGCCCAAACCAAACAGAAAAAGCAGGCTTTCAGAAATAAACCAAACAGAAAAAGCAGATTTTTAGAAATAAAACATGATTTATTAGGGTATGAGCTCAGGTAGGGAGCCCCTGATACGTCCACATGGAAACTCCTCCTGCGTCTCTCCAAGCTCATGAAGAATTAGGATTAATGAGGGGAAAACTATCATAGAACATGTTCTTTCTGTTTCTTCCCATTTATCTCTCTTATCTCCACTTTTGGATATTTTCAGGCTGGGGAAATGTGACCCTTTGGAATACATTTTTAATAATTGTTTCTCATCCAAGAAGTGACTTACTTTTATAGCTGCTCATTCAGATCCACTGTTACTGTTTTCATTCTTGGTGTTTCCAAAGGTGAGCTCCAAAGGCTGGGTCAGGGCAGTTGTGTGAGGGGGTAGAGTTCATTACCAAAGTATTTTTAAAGCTTCAGGGCTGCCGTGGACACAGATGTTAGCAAGGTCATATGTCTCAAAGACGTCTAGGCTGTCTCCTGTGACCTTGAGAAATCTATGTTCTTTAGAGAGCTCTTTTCCTGACTGGTAGCCCCTTCTCAGCTGGCATGATTGGGCCGTAATGTATAGACATCCACAACCTAAGGAATTGGCACCTGATCAAGGATTCAGACTCTGGAATCAGAGTTGTGTTCAAATCTTGGCTCTACCGCTTATTAGCTGTGTGATCATAGGCAAGGTCCTTAACCTCTCTGAGCTTTACTTTTTCATCTGTAAAATGAGGATAACATTAGCATTGAGAAGACTAGATGACACAATGTGAGGAAGCTTAGCCCAGGGAGAGAACAGACCAAGTCTTTATCCTCAGTAAGTTAATAATAAAGTGACAATAAAATGACCAAGACCCTAGATTGTGTTATGGCAAGAATGCAAATGTTGGCTTCTGAGTCTGGATTCCAACCCTGGCTGTCCACTCAACAACTATGGGGACTTGACTCCCTGAGTTTCACTATTCTTAATCTGCAAAATGGGGATGATGAGGCCAGCTTGCAGAGTTAGTAGGTGAATTAAGGTGATTTATGTAAACATTTGACACAATGTCTGGCATAAACCAAGTGCTCAGTCAGGGCACTAGCTTCTCCCTCCCTTTCTGTCTGAGAAGCTGGGGCCAGCCCACATCCCTGTGCAGAGGTGGGGTGCCTGATATAGGTATGGTACAGCTGAATTCACTGGGCTTCAGAAGTGAGGGTACTGCACAACAGGTGCTGTCATTCAGTGCTGAAAACCGCCAGATCCCCACCGCTGGGTACCCAGAAAGTGCTCATTAAATTATTTCCCCTTGTGACAGGATTTGACATGTAGAAACAAATGCTTCTGTCATGCCTGTAGCAAGTGTCATCTGCTACCGAGGGAAGCTGCATGCCAATGACCAGGGTAACCCCAGCTTTCCCTGCACAGCCAGGGCTTCACCTTACACAAGCCGCCTCTCTCACTGTTTCAGTTCCCAGGCAGCTCTGAGGGCAAAGCCTGGGTGGCATTTTGCGGCCGTGACCCCACCTAGGAGAGTACTCCGGGGATAATTAATTGCAGTATGAGAGTTTGGGTGGGAGTACTCGGCTTCTAGAGTGAATAATTCACTCAATACAAACAGTCCCCAGCTGCCTCCCACCGAGAGGATGCTGCTTCTCATCCTGGCGCTGCTGCCTCTCAGACTTGCTAAGTGAGAGGCAGACAGCAGGGCAGCAGGATCAGAAGCAGGAATGAGTGAAGATAGATTTGCCTGGAGCTGAGACCTGCAGATTCCCTTTGGGGGCCTCAGGACTGGGAGATAGTGAGGATATAACATGATGCTTATTGCCGGTTACTTCCTTCTCTTCTAATCTGATGTCTCTTGTTCATTCAAACTTGTTCTTGTCTGTCCTTTCTATCTCATTTCAGAACACCCTGTCCTGTGTCTCTCCCATTGTCTGACCTAGTAGTGTCATAGCCCTACTCACAGTCAGCTTGAGAGAAGCAGAGAGCTCCCCATCGTCCAGAGTGATCCCCCTTAAAATATACAGTAGTCCCCCCTCATCTGCCGGGCATATGTTCCAAGACCCAGTGGATGCCTGAAACTGCAGATAGCAGATGTAAGGTTCAATACTATGTTTTTTCCTATGCATACATACTTATGATAAAATTTAATTTATGAATTAGGTACAGTAAGAGATTTGTAACAATAATTCATAATACGGTAGAACCATTGCAACAACTTACTGTAATAAAAGTTATGTGACTGTGGTCTCTTTTTCTGTCAAATTATCTTTTATTGGACTTACTCTTCTTGTGATGATGTGAGATGGTAAAATGCCTACATGATGAGATGAAGTGAATGATGTAGGCATTGTGATACAGCATTAGGTCACTACTAACTTTCTGATGATATGTCAGAGAGAGACTCATCTGCTTCTATACTGAAGTTTGCCTTGAGTAACTCAAACTGTGGACGAGAGTGGATGACTATATTTCTTGCTGTCTCCTTACAAGGCCTACTGCCATAAGACATTGGGATTTCAGGAGGCTTATGTTGCAGGGAAAATAGATCCCCCAGGAGACTAGCATCACTGATGCTCAATGTACTGGTTAGCTACCACTGGGTAACAAATAAACACAGAATCTTGTGGTGTACAACAATGAGTATTTATTTTACTCATAGATCTGTGCATTGGTTTACGTGGCTGGTTTGGCTCTGCTCCTCATGGGTTCCTTCTGGGAGCAGGCTGAGGGAGTGGTGTGTTCCTGAGAAAGCTCATTTCATAGGGATGGCAGAGCTGTCAGAGGATAAGCTCAACTGCACAAGCCCATTTCAAGCCCCTACATGCATCATGTCTGCTAACATCCTGCTGGCCAAATCCGTGACCAAGCCTAAAAGAAAAGAGATAGGGTATGCAGTCTTTTGTGGGTGTGTGGAGGAACTACATGGCTTCATGGTCGAGGTTACCAAATACAGGGAAAGGTGAAGAATTGGGACCAATAATTCAATCTGTGACAACGCTTAACACCTGAATATGAATTAGGTGGCTTAGTGCAGAGACAGCAGTCAGGGGAGGGCCTAGCAGATAGGGCTCATACAATTCCATGAGGGGAGGTGAGAAGAATATAGACAAAGCCCAGTTATTCCCTAGATGGTCCGTGATTTGAAACCTGGAGACAGTGTGAGGACACTGGATACCCAATAGCAGTGGTTCTCAAAATTTAGCTTATCATAATTCCCCGGGAAGCTTGTTAATACAGATTGCTAGGATCTACTCCCAGAATTTCTGATGCAGTAGGTCTGGGGCAGGGCCCAAGAATTTGTACTTTCAACAAATTCTAGGCAATGCTGATGCTGTTCCTATAGGAACCATACTTTGTAAACTGCTGCCCAAAGGAAATAGATTTTACTGAAGGCAAGCCAATATTCATTAGTGACAGTCTTGCCTAAGCTTGGCATAGCCTACTCTCTCTTGATTCCATGCCAGTCCTATTCCATCACCTTTATTCCTTTATTCCCATTCATTTCCCTCTTGATTCTACACCCTATTTTTCTTCTCAGACAGCTCTTCAATCTTTCTGCTTTATAGCACCTCGACCTGTGTTATCCTTCTCCTTGCTCATAGATGAGAGAACCCAGCATATGAGTGGCTGGTGTGTGCATACCAGACACACCAGTCACAGCCTGGTGGTGGCTGGGTCATAACCTCCAGGAGAAAAGCACTCCATGTTTTGGATAGAGATCACCAGTTGATATGAAGATTATATTCTAGGAAGTATGTGGGTCCCTTAACAATATTCTTTGATGGTTTGTTTGTTTATTTATTTTTGCATATGTGCAACATCTTGTACTTTCACTTAAAAAATGTGTTTGGTGTCTGGTGGCAGCCATCACAAGGCACTGACTTTAAAAACTTGTGAGGAACGAAGATGTTCCCTTTGAGACCATAACTGATGTGTCATGCACCTTGCCCAGGAGTTTGGGAAGTGGTTAGACCTAAAACCCAGCTCACTCTCAGAATTCAACCCAGGGTTAGTGCTGTCCAGCATCATCATAAACTCCCATTAGGACCAGCTCAACTAGTGGACTAGAGTGCCAGGAGGTCAAGATTATGGGTGTTCCAGCATGCCCTTCAGCTCCTGCCTGAGTAAATTAATGGTTTGAAGATGTTTATAGCTGGGTCCCAGAGAGAGACAGAGACGAAACAGAAGGGAGCTGCTGCACTGGGGCCACCAGTGGCTCCTTTATTGCTAAGCCCTCTTTACATTTGGGGGCCCATGTTGTACAGGTCCCAGGGGCTCAGCCTGTTATGTTCTCTTCTCAGTTCTACACACCCCTTCCCTTGGGACTTTTCCCTCCAGGCCTGGCTGGGGAGTGGTGCAAGTCTTCCTGACTCTTTTTTCTCCTGCCTCTCCAGAAGACAAGTCCAAAGGGACAGTTTGCTGAACTTAATGCTAGTATGAGGGGACATCACAACCATATTGACCATTGGTTAACAAATCTTGACTGTCTGTGAAATGGCAAATAAAAGAATCAGGTTCTTTATTTTCTTGATTGCAGGGTTCTATAAATTCTCATTGCTTCTGACCCGGCCTTAGTATAGATATCTTTAGTGAAGGGGTCTTTCTGTAAATGAATGAATGACTTTAATCTCCTCTGTATTAGTTTTCTATTGCTGTGTAATAATTTACTACAAACTTAGTGACTTAAAACAACATAAATATTAATTACTTCATTGTTTCTGTGGTTTGGAGTTTGGGAACAGCTTAGCTGGATCCCTTGCTCAGAGTCTTATCAGCCAGAATCCAGGTATTAGCTAGGGCTGTGACCTCATCAGAGCCTCAACTGTGGAAATAACCACTTCTGACTTCCTGTAGGTTGTTGGCAGAACTCAGCTGCTGTGATTGTGGGACTGGGGTCCCATTTTTCTCACTGCTTTTCAGCTGGGGCCACTCTCAGCTCCAGAGGCCACCTGAAGTTGCTTGCCAGATGGTCCTCTCCATAGGCCTTCTCACAACATGGCAGCCAGCAGTAGAGAGAGAGCCTCTCCCACTCAAGGATCCTGAGCTGGAATCTTATATAATGCAGTGCAATTACAGAAGTGAGGCCCCACTGCCTTTACCATATTCAGTTGGTTAGAAGTAAGTTCCATGTCCCACAGCAATTACCGAAGGCATGACTAGCAGGAGTGTCTTGTCTTTCACACCCTCTGGCCAATCTGAAGATGTAGTACAGGCAGAATGATAGGTACCTCTTGGTCTCCAAAATCACTTTGCTTTTCTGAAGACCTCTGATGGGATGTCATTCAGTTCTGGAAACCTCTTCCTCTATTCATTTCTGTCACCACGGACATTTTTCCAACAACCCGCCCATTTGGGAAAGGAACTCCAAGACTGTCCGACACTGAGTGGCTGTCATCATCATTGCATTATTTATTTTCATCACTTATTATTAGTTCACTCAACAAATACTGACTGAACATCTGAAAGGTACTGGGCACTGTTTCAGGCACTGGAGAGAGTTGTGAACTTGACAGAGTCCCTGCTCTCATGCAATTTACATTTTACCTAGGAGAGAGACAATAACAACTAAATAAAGAAATGCATAGGCTAGCAACAGGTGCTATGAAGGAAATAAAACGTGGACAGAACATGTCAGAACAGTGCTTTAAACAGGGGAGTCAAGGAGGCTTTCTAAGGAAGTGGTATTGAGTTGAGCCTGGAATGATGGCAGGGAGGCAACCATGTTACCATTTGGGAAGAAAAAAATTCAGGGTAGGGGAACGGCATGTGCAAAGGCCCAGAGGCTAAAAATAATTTGGCCTATTTAAGCAACTGCCGGAAAGCCCATTGGCTAGTGATGGTAGATGAGGTTGAGGATATAGGCTGAGGGCTGATCTTGCAGGGTCTTCTGGGTCACGGCAAGGAGTTTGGGTTTGATTTTTATGTGATGGGCAGCCACTGGGGGGGCTTCATTCGAGATGTTACATAATGTAATTTATACTTTATGAGGCTCACTGTGGTCGCTTTATGGAGAACAGAGTTTAGGGAAGCATGGGTGGAAGCGAGGAAACCCATCAGGAGTCTGCCACAGTTTTCCAGGCAGTGATACCACCAGTTTGGGCTAAGGTCATAGCAGGGGTATTGGAGAGAAGTGATTGGAAATGGAACATATATGGAATTGCTTCATTTACCTCCTAAACATGGGAGTCCAACACCCTTTTGTTGTTCACTAAGGAAAGAAAGTCCTTGAATCAAAAATGATCCATTTCTTTTGTTTTGCAAATGTTTGAAAATTCCAAAAGGTAATCTAGATCTTTCTGATGTACCACCTCAGGTTGCCCTCTCAGGGCCTCCAGCCACCAACTCTCAGCAGCACGAGGGATTGCTCCAAAGTGGAGCCTCATGAAGTAATTGTAATTTCGCTGGCTGAAGAATTCCACATGCTAGGCCCTTGTGCAAAATGACTTCTGCCCCCATGGTGCAGTTGTAGGGCATCCATAAATATTTTCTCTGTGATTCAAGGAGTTAAAGGAAAAAAATGCTACTAGTTCCCAGGGCAAAGGAGTGGAGCAGATTTTGTGCTGAAGCATGATGCAAAGGCTTCTTGTTAACACAGATGTGCAGCCTAGCATCATAGCTAGGAACACAGATGACAGTAGCGTATTTGCATTTGAATCTGCTTTGCTACATGACCCTGAACAAGTTACTTAGCTTCCCGCTGCCTCAGTTACCTCATCTGTAAAGTGGTATGACAGTAAAAGCGATCTAATAGGGTGTTACTAGGATTTAATGAATTAATACTTGTGAAGTGCTTGTTAAAGAATAAAAGTAAATGCCATAAAGGTGTTTGATAATTTAAAAACAATAGTCAGGTATTTTGATTTTAAGGCCCTCATGATGTGTAAGGAACCCTATTAAAAATCAGCATTGTTTCCTCTTCCTTTACTTTAAATGTCAGCACATTTATTGTGGAAGAAAGAAAACATGGGATTTGGTGTCAGATGGACCTGATTTAATGCTCAACTCTGCTATTTAATGGCTGTGTGGCCTTGGGTAAGTCCTTTAACCTCTCCAGAAGCATCATGTCCTTCATGAATAAAACGGAAAGAATGATTGGAGTGGCATGTTTGCAAATAGATAATAACTAAATCTGAAAATAAAAAGCCATTATTTGTACTGTTTTGTGGTGACCTTGTTTTAAATATGTCCACTATAGCTGATTTCAAGCTATCTCTGTGATGTCCCTAAGCACAGAGTTGGGAAGAAATGCACATAGTCTGCTCTTGGGAGACAGCATGATTGGCTCCAGCAGGCTCGTGAGTGAAAGCAATATCTACCATTTACTGAACACTTAATATGCATACAGTCCCAACTTATTCAAAGTGAAATAGAGTATTTTACTTAATCTTCAAAGCAACCCTATGATGGAGGTGTTAATATCATCCTTATTCTATGGTAGACACAGTAGAGGCATGGCTAGATAATTTGCCCAAGTTCATATGGCTAGCGGGGATGCAAATCACTCACTTCAGTGCCTGGCCCCTGAGAGGCACCCAAGAAGATGCAGACATTGATAGTATTACTTCTATAACAGAAGGAGAGAGATTTCTTAGTATTTATATATAATGTTATATAATAATGTTATAATGTTCCACTGGTTTTCACAAAGTTTACCCCCAATTGTCATACTTCTAAAGGAAGTAAAATATTTTGTCCTTTCCATTAAAGAGAGGATGAGAGTATGAAGTTCAGAGAATCACTCTTAGTTTATAAAGATAAAAGCTGAGGATTTGACTCTGAACATACTTGAAGGAAGGATTAGTGATTGAGAGAAGATGTGGATGTTTGTTGAGTACTTACCATATTCTAGGTGCTTCATATGCATTATATCATTTAATCTTCCAGAGGTAGAAAGAATTCTCCCTCCTCTGCTCCCCATTTGACAGATGAAGATGCTAAGACTGCAGTAACTTGCCCAATTATACATCACTAGTGAGTGGCTATGCTGGGATTTAAATCGAAGAGAATGAGCCAGAATTGGTTCATACTTGGACTCCCCTGTCCTGTGAATGTCAGTGAGGCTGTTTTCTAGAATGCAGGTTGGAACTCTGTGAAATAACAAAGAGAGCCTTGCCAGTCACAGAGCATCTCTTGTCAGCTGGCCCAGCCCTTCTCCTTCTCACCACCGTCAGTAAGAACAGTGGCACAGCCAGTGTCATCATCAGTGGCCTAGAAAAACACAGGGGCCTCACTATGGGCCTCTGGTACTGTTTATATGAAACTGCTCAGACCATGCCCCTGGGATGCCCAAAGCCCTGGCCAGTTGTTAAGGGAAAATGTCAGCCAGTGCTCCATTCTGGTCACCATCTGTACACATTCCAAAGGACAAACAGTCCATTTTAGCTGATGACCAACTTAACTTTGTGACTGCAGAGTCCAAGCCCTATTTGTCAGTACTCACATTCCTCTTATTTGCTTTAGGTCCAGGGCCCAAGTCCAGAGCAATCCTGCACTTAACTTCTTATCTGCATGGCCAAGGTGCCCAAGTGGATGAGATTACATGTGAAATTAACTTTGTAAACACTGACAAAAATATTACTATTCTGTTATCTTGAGTTTTCTGATCCAACAAATTGAATGGGGAGGGTTGTCTTTAATTTTTGCTGAAGGGGATAGCAAGCCAATGTATTTCTCAAGCATTACTAGGAGCCCTAGAATATCCAAATGAAAAAGGACTTTATTCACTTATTCATTCATTGCTTCAGTCATCAGATATTGTTTGGTCATCTGCCATGTTGCAGGAATTGTTGGGTGTCCAGGCATGATTCTTATTAATGCAAAGCTTATGGTCTGGTTGGGGAGGCAACTTCAAAAAACAATTCTATCTAAAATTGCAACTGTGAAAAATATTATGAAAGAGAAGTATGTGAGCCAATGAAAGCATCTAATTAAGGGGCTTGACTCAATTATGAGGGTCATGGCAGGCTTTCCCAGGGAAGTAACATTTTAGTAGTGAGATGGAGAATGATGGTGGGTAGGGGAGAGAGAACTCAAGGTAGAAGGAACAGCATATGCAAGGCCTGGAGTTTGAAGATAACATGGCTTGTTTAAGAGTGGAAGGAAGATCAGAGTAGTTGAATCATTGAGTTTAAGAGAGCGTAGGATGAGGTGATACTGGAGAGCTGAGCAAGAACCAGATCATGGAGGGACTTGACGCCAAGTTAAAGATACTGCTCAGTCTCCTGAGAACGATGGGAAAGCACTGAAGATTTTTAAGCACCATGGTAACATGATCAGTGTTGTCACTATAACAGAGCATCTGTGGAGGAAAGAATGGAGGGAGGAAAAGGCAGGTTGAGTGCGGGGTTGGGGAGTTCAGATATATCATTTAAGC
This sequence comes from Eumetopias jubatus, assembly GCF_037043125.1. Classification (NCBI taxonomy): domain Eukaryota; kingdom Metazoa; phylum Chordata; class Mammalia; order Carnivora; family Otariidae; genus Eumetopias; species Eumetopias jubatus. The sequence continues at coordinate 168,132,475 of NW_028274807.1, forward strand.
TGTCAAGGGGAGGGATGATGGTGGTTTGGCCTAAGATGGTGATATTGCAGATGAAGAGAGCACAGGAGGCAACTCCATTCTGGGGAGATTTAGGAAAGTTCATTGGCAGGACTTGGGAATTTTAAAAATTTTAATTTTATTCTTCTGGGGGAAAGGAAAGGAGGTGCCAGAGATGAAGTCCAGATTCATGGCTTGCGTGGATAGATGGATGTTAATCTCATTCACTACCATGAAAACATTGAAAAAAGACCAGGTTTGTGGCCTTCATTAGTCAGCTTAGGCTAGGTTATTCTGAGGTAATCAAATGACCCTTAAATCTCAGTGGCTTACGAGAACAAAGTTTTATTTATTGCTATGCTGTATGACCACATAGGCCAGCTGCATTTCTGTTCCATATCATCTTTACTCTAGGACCCAGGGTGATGGAGCAGAAGCTGCTCATAGGGCAGAGGGAAAAGAGATGAGGCAAAGTATGTGCTGGTTCTTAAAGCTTTGGAAATGACACACATCACTTCTTACTTTTCATAGGACGAAGCTAGTCGCATAGCCATGCCTGAGCATAAAATTTACCTACAGAAAGAGCACTTCAGGGTAGAAAACAACTATTTTGAACAGTAAAATCTACTGAAGGGGAATTTAATCTTCAATATCTGAAAAATGCAGATGATGATAGTAAATTTACTTCATAGGATTCTCATGATGACTGAATGAGTTAATGCACAGAAAGTCATTAGAACATTAATAAAACATACCCTGTGGTTTAGAAAGGAAAAGGAGTTTCCCCAGCAATACCTGTTAATATGTACACCCACTCCACCTAACTCTCAGGTATGTGGTAAAAATAAAATTCCATCTGGCAAAAATTTACTGACTTTTATACTATGTACCAGGCACTGTGCTGAGCTGAGATTCAGATAGGAAAACTTCCCCTTTAAGGAATTTATGGTATAATAGGGCAAAGTGATGTGCTAGCAAGTAAAAAAACCCAGGGATCATGTAAGAGTGTTAAGTTAGAGTGGTCGGTTTTGGACTTTCATTTTTCCCTTTGGATGAGGAAACATGTCCGAATCACCAAGATTTCTCATAAGTGGGAATTCTTGACTTGGGTCTTAAAGCCTTAAGGGGTTCATTAGATAGGCAGTATGGGAAGGGCATTCCAGGAAAGGGGAGCAGCATGTGCACTCAGGGATTCAGAGCTGCATGATTCATTTGTAAACTCTATACAGTGAGTGAATTAGGCACCAGCAAGCACCCAACTCTTCCATTCTTGGACTTACCAAGCCTGCTGGGTTATCAGGGTTTGCCTAATGATTTGACTTCACTGAAACCTCTCAGCTAGCTGCCTGACTCTTATTTTGTTCAGTAGATATTTGAGCTGAGTGTGGGGTGAGGAGAAAGAATTAACTTCAGTTGGAGAATAGTTTTTGCATAAAGTAGAGATACTGTTGACAGTTATAACGGGGAAAGGAATTTTGAGGAAATATTTTGAAAGGAATTTTAAGGGCCAAATAACACAGAGTAATCCCCTTTTCAGTCTTTCTGTACAGACCTTCAGTATAATTCAGCTTTATTGTTTGACTGCTGTAGGTAATAGATTTGAGTGTCTATGTATTTATGTATATGTGCGTGTAAGTATGTGTGTGTGTTGGGAGGAAGCGATACGTTGAACTTGACTGTGATAGAATGGCAGGCTGGCCATGAAAATTCAGGTGCATTTGGGTCCCATATTAGCACCTCAGTGTTGGTAGCATGTAAAATAAAATGTAGGCAGTGTTAGGTTATGAAAATGTAGAAGCAGGCAGGGCCTATTGTGAAAATGGCCTTGAACATCAAACTAAGAACTTCGACTTCAGCACTCAAAGTTAAAAACTATAAGTACACAGGATTAATGTCCTATGGGGGACTAGAGAAAGAACTGCAATCCCTTGATAAAGATGGTTGAGGTGTCCTCACATGACCTCAAGAGAGCCTGCCAACACTGGTGTGATTGTGGAGTGAGAGAAAAAGGAGAATTCTGTTCAGTTTCAAGATAAACAGTATTGCTTAAAAAAAAAAAAAAACAAAACCTGCCATATCTCTCTATGTGGTGTTGCCATGGAAAGAACTATTTTCATCAGATGTGAGAGCAGGAAGCCACATAAAACAGAGAAATGGCCAGAATGCAGGCTTGAAATATCCCTGGGCTGCCCTAACTTAGCAGCATTTTTAGAGAGGGCAGTTTCTTCATGTTTATATGACAAGAATGAGAAAAATGAAAGGTCTCAATGACCTATTCCTTCCATTTTTCCCATTGACCAAGAAAGCATGCCTAAAATCTATGGAATGGAGGAAATATTCCAAGTAAATGACAACTTGCTGAATGAAGAATGGTCCCAGATGGCATATCTGTGACCTCATGGCCCTCACTGCCTTTCCCTCCCAACACCACTACCATCTTTGAATAATATAGAATATCTCATTGGCCTACTGTTAAATGTACACATTAAAACCATTTAATCAGTTGTGGTTGACTTTTCAAGGGGCATATTATGCTCCAGCAAAGTATGAAAGATGGTAATAGGACATACAGATCTTTCCAAGAAAAATATATTTTAAAAAAGAAGCACATTCACAATGTTGGAAAAAAGAAAGCGTAGTCAGAACTTGGAATGAGGTGCTGGAGCCACCTTATGTGTCTGAGAAAATGAGTAAGGGTAAGTAGTGAAGTTATGGGTTCGGATAGGAATTTGCAGTCTTGGGACTCTGGGAGCTGAAGGCTTCTGTCAAATGCACCAGAAACCAGGGAAGCAAATAATATTTTGTTGGCATGTCTGGCTCCTCTGTGGCCCTGTGGGTGGGATCTTAAAGTCAACACAGTCTCTGAGGTTTAACAAAGGAAGGGCTGGCAATTTTAGGCAGCAAAAGGTTAGGATAGTAAGGCTTGTATTTTCTGAACAACTTTTGGGGGAAACAGACCTTCACTTGAGGACTGAGTGTGAAGAGGCATCCATTTCAGAGACCGGACACACAGATACCAACCAAATGTTATTTCCTGCTTGTTGCATGCAATTACTCTTAGTAACCTCTTGATCGCTCACACTAATACACATGGGTTAGAAGGGCAGAGTACAGACTAGACAGTTGATTGAAAACAATTGTGTTTGGTGTGGGAATGTGGGGTATGACTCTTTTCTCATGGCTGGTGATGTTTCTTCTTAAAGTTTTGCTTAACACATGAGGCGTATGGGTTTGCTTTCTCTGGATAGCTGCAGGTCAAGGAGAAAGGGGGTACAGAAGCCACTCAAATGCCTGGGTCATGTTGGAATGGCATCCAATTTAATTGGACAAACATTAATTGAGCACCTACTATGTTCAAGGCAACACGCAGGACAAAAGAATACAAAGAACAGCAGCATGTCATCCCTCCCCTGAAGAATTCACAAGCTATAGTATACACAGATCCACAAATAGCTGTGATTACTGCTAGAACTCTAAAACAATGATGTGAGGTGCTGGGGCTGGGCATTGTTTATGTATGTGATCTCATTTAGTTTTCCCAGGAATTGTGTTAGTTGATGCTATTGTGATTTCCCTTTTTCAGATGAGGAAACTGAGGCCCAGAAAAGCTAAACATTTCCTGAGAACCCATAGCCAGTAATTGTTGGAGCCAGCATTCAAACTGTCTGATTCTGAGTCGGTGGTCTTTCTGTAACCTCACCTTCTGCAGTGAGATCAGAGAGGAGCAGGAGCACTGATGGTGGGGGTGGGGTAGGAGCAGAATTGACTCTGTCATGGGCTGAGGTGGGGTTGAGGCAAGCTACAGAAAGAAGATGACACTGGTTGAGAACCCGAAGAATGAATGGGGTTCATTAGGTTATCCAAGGGTGTAACAATGGGGAAGAGCATGACTCCACTAGGAGGAAACTCTGCAAGGGTTTGGAGGCACACGAGGATAGAGTTGCAGGGAGTCTGTTATGGTCCTTATCTGGGCTAAGTTTTGGAGGAAGGGACCAGAGATAACCATTTCATCTTTTTAACAAATATTTGAGTGCCAGGGCGCCTGGATGTCTCAGTTGTTAAGCATCTGCCTTCGACTCGGGTCATTATCCCAGAGTCCTGGGATCGAGTCCCACGCCGGGCTCCCCGCTCAGCGGGAAGCCTGCTCCTCCCTCTCTCACTGCCCCTGCTTGTGTTCCCTTTCTTGCTGTCTCTCTCTCTCTCTGTCAAATAAATAAATAAAATCTTTTAAAAGGATATTTGAGTGCCAATGTGCCAGTCTCTGGTGGAGGCACTGGCCATATACTGGCAACCAAAATAGACAGGGGCCCTGTCTATATGGGGCTATCCTTGAGCCAGTCATTAAATGAATCTATGAGTATCCCAACAAACCAATATCATACATATCAGCTAGTGAGATGCTGAGAATTTAAGTAGTACCATGAGAAATAGATCATGGGTTAGGCCCCTCTGACGAGGTGACCTTTAAGTTGACATCTGAAGACCAAGCATGAGCCATGGGGAAGGGCATTCCAGGTGGGGAGATAAGCAAGGGCAAAGGCCTATGGTGGGAAAACTGGGCCAAGGAATACATCGCAACCAAACCTACATTCCAGTGTGCGCTCATGTTTGTCATGTGACCACTCTAGGGGGCTGTGATGTTTGCCTCCAACAGGCTCATGCAGGAGGGCCCCATTTTGGAAATCTTCCTAAAATTAGTGCATGTATTATGGATTCCAAATTACATAGAAACCACTCACATGTTCAACCCAAATCCTTTCCCAAACGGACAGGCAGCCTGGAATGTTACTTAGGCTGTGCATTGTTAAAATGTGCTTGCTTTGTTTGTTCTGCCCGGGCCCTGTCCCCACCCTTTCCCATCTGAACAATTCTGCCAGTGAGCAAATTGCCAAATTTTAACCAAATAGCACCAATTATGCTTTCCCCTTTATTTTACTGCAGCCATGAAAAATAAAACTCCATTAATAATCTCCAGAGTGTTCCCTTTCTAAACCTACATTAAATGAGGTTTCACCACTGGGATCATTTGAAGACTGTCTGTTTCCATTAATTAAACATGAACTTCTTTTCCCATCTTCCCACACTGCTCTTAGTTTGGAATGTTTCTTGGAAGTAATTTTTGTTGTTTAGCAGGAAGAAGAGAGTATTGAGATGTACAGGCTGTTCAATTATTTCCTATTTATCCAAGAAAAAGGAGGTAGAAGCTGTGAGGAAGCAATGGAAAGTCACATCCTTTTCCCAGCCTCCATCCCCTCCCTTGTCCTATGCCTGCTCTGCTTCCATGTCCCCTTCTGCTCCTTCCTTTTGAGTACATGCCCTCCTCCTCCTTCCCCTGCTCATAGGGTGGTCATGTGACTTATACTTGATGGCCATGTGACCCAGAGCCAACCAATCAGCCCCCTCACAGCCACAGGAATTGGGTCAGACATGGACATGTGATCTGAGCCAGGTTATTGAGTGTCAGATCAAGGACTGGTGTTGAAAGATGGGGGTAAAAGCATCTTTTCTCATGGGGGGCTATTGAGCTGGGAGCATTTGGGCTTGCAGCTCCTGTTGTCTATCTTCAAAAAGCCTGGTCAAGGGAGAAACTGAGACAGATTCCTGAAAATATTTCTTGAATACTTAGATGCATCCATGTCCTGAAGCCAGTGTAATCTCAGACTTCTCAATTATGTGAACCAATAAATATAATTTATTCTTCTCTGAAACTAGGTTGAATTGGGTGTCTGTTTTTTGCAACTCAAAGAGTTGTGTTGAATATGTATCCATAGCCACTATATTGCTCCACCTCTTGTACCCATCCCAACTTGGTTTTTCCTTTTCCTCATTCAGAAGACATTTATGGAGCCCCTACTGTATGCCAGACACATTGCCTTGGGAGCAATGACCCATATCCATTTCTCACCCACCCCCACTTTTCCTGGCAGGCAGAACCTCTAATAGTTTACATTTACCCTTCCCATAGTGCTATGGGTCAGGCGTGGTGACACTTTTTCCATTCCCCATGGTGGATTTACTTCAAGCAATTCTCTTTCTCTTCTCTGTTTTTTAAATCAAATTTTGGCCTAATTAAAAGGGCATGCCACCAATTTCTGTTCAGTGATGTGTGAAGGGAAATCTTCTGGGGGAGGGGGCTCCTTTAGTAATAAAAACAGGGCTAGAAGAGCCCCTTTTCTTTTGGTGGATATTATTTCTGTATGAGACACCAGGAACTGTAGCAAGACAATGGCAGAGCAAAAACGTGGGGGAAAAAAATCTGGTACTTGATGACATCATTTTGGAGCTACTGAATTAACTCAGTCTGTGTCCTCTGAACTTCCTCATATGTGAAATAATAAATTCCCTTATTAGTTAAGACTGGATTGGGTTTTCTGTTGTTCACAATCAAAAGGAATCTAACAGATGCAGTTGCTCAGTAGATACTGATACATTCTCTCTGCCTATTCTTTCTATTGTTTCCATAGCCAACCTCAGTTCACCGGACTGACTTCTGTTTGTCCTCCTCCTCCTCCTCCTCCTCCTCCTCCTCCTCCTCCTCCTCCTCCTCCTTCTTCTTCTTTTTTTTAGAGAGAGTATATGCATGCTAGAGCAGGGCCAGGGGCGTAGAGTGGGGTGGGGGCAGGGGGAGAGAGAGACTCTCCAGCAGGCTTCAGGCTCAGCATGGAACCTGACATGGGGCTCAATCTCATGACCCTGAGATCATGACCTGAGTCAAAAATCAAGAGTCAGATGCTTAACCAACTGAGCCGCTCAGGCACCCCATGTTTGTCCTTCTAATAGCAGTTTAATGTCACCTCTACCAAGAAACCTTCTTTGACTATACTCTCTCTCCCCCTAGGCTGTATCAGGGTACCCTTGAAGATTACTAGGGTTCCTTTGTGTTAACCTAAGCATTTCATTTCTCCCATTGTAATTGCCTATTGACTTGCTGTCTGCTCCTCGACTGTGAGCTCCCAGGAGGGCAGGGACTGTGTCCATCTTGATTCCCTTTGTATCCCCAGTTCCTAGGGCTTTGCTCTGTGTTCCAAATGATCAGGGTATGTTTGTTGAATAGACAATGAATGAATGAATGACTGTGAAGATGTTCACAGAGCCCTCCTGCCCCATCTTACTTAGGTGAGTACTGCCAGTGGCCTTTCAGGATTTTTTTTTTTTTTTTTTTTTTTTTTTTTTGTGGGTCACTTGCTGAATAAGTGTTCAGTTCTTCTGTAGTTACTTAAATCCCCTTAGCTGGTTATTTCGTTACTCCTAGTCAATCTGGAAGTCCTGGTTTGGATTCAAACAGATCTGTGTTTAAGATCTCTCCTCTGTCGTTTACTTGTTACCTTGGGAGATTTTCTTAATGCTTGGGAACTTCGGTTTTACCATCTGTAAAATGGGGCTGATGGCAACACCCTATCTCATGAGGTTATGGTGAGAGTAGAAACAAATGTAGATAAAATGTTTTACTCAGCATCCATAATATACTAGGTGCTCAATTATGTTCTCAATTATGATTACTATGAAGCTTTGTGCCAGTCCTGAGGGCTGGGGATGGAGACATGAGTAATTCTAGAATTGTAGAGGGCTGACATTTTATGCCCTTCATTATAGAGGAAGAAAGAACTCAGGGCTTCCACCTAGCATTTCCAATGATTATGTTTTTCCATAAATAGTATTAAAAAAACCCCAAAATGTAAGAATGTTTGAGTCTAGCCCAGGAATGTATGTTATGTTCTTTTAAAGGAAATGTCAACAGAATATTGGGTGACAACCAGTCTCACGCTGATCTTTCAAATAAAGCAAAGAGGGCATTCCATGGAAAATATTTATAAAGAACCTTATCTTAAGGAAATTAGCCTCAAGTTTCCTTCTAATTCAGAGTACGGGGGGTTCAGATCATTAGATGTAACAAGACTTTGGGAATGAGGACTCTACAAGCCGAAAAGCTCTGGAGCAGTGCATGGGGGAGTGGGGGGTTACAAAGGCAGCCTGGCCTGGTGGGAGCACTCACCATGGTCCAGAATCTACCTCCACTTTGCCCAGGTTGACATCTCCAAATCTCAGTTTTCCCATCTGTAAATGGGCATCACGACAGGTAGCCATCCAACAAGAGAGATGTGAGGAGTTAGTGCGCATGGCATACTTGGCAGAGTGCCTTGCACATGGGAAGTCACCAGTGAAGGTCTATCCCTCCTCCTCCACCTTTCCTCTTCTTCCTCAGTGACTATGCTATTACTACTGCCTTAACTATTATTACTTCCTTAATTACTACTGCTGCTTCTATTACTATGACTTCTTCTGTTACGCATATATTTCTTTTACTACTAGCTCTGTTACTTCTCTATTACTGCTACTTCTATTCTACACTGCTGTTAGTATTGTGGTTTCTTCTAGTAGTATTATTTCTTTTATTACTACTATTACTATTTTTTCCCTCTTCCTCCTCTTTTCCTCCTTCTTCTATTACTACTATGACTTCTACTACTCTTTCTATTACTGCTATTACTATTACTACTTTTATTGACACTATTACTTCTATTACTACTACTATTTCCTTCCTTAATTTTTATTTATTTATTTATTTTTTTTTAAGTTAAATTAAATTTTATTGTGATATGTTAGTTACCGTACCATACATCATTAGTTTTTGATGTAGTGATCCATGATTCACTGTTTTCATATAACACCCAGTGCTCCATGCAGTATGTGTTCTTCTTAATACCCATCACCGGGCTAACCCATCCCCCCAACCCCCTTCCCTCTAACACCCTCAGTTTGTTTCTCGGAGTCCATAGTCTCTCATGGTTCGTCTCTCCCTCCGATTTCCCCCCCCTCATTTTTCCCTTCCTTCTCCTAATGTCCTCCGCGCTATTCCTTATGTTCCACAATTAAGTGAAACCATATGATAATTGACTTTCTCCGCTTGACTTCTCTCACTTAGCGTAATCTCCTCCAGTCCCATCCGTGTTGACGTAAAAGTCGGGTATTCATCCTTTCTGATGGCTGAGTAATATTCCATTGTATATATGGACCACATCTTCTTTATCCATTCGTCTGTTGTAGGGCATCTCGGCTCTTTCCACAGTTTGGCTATTGTGGACATTGCTGCTATGAACATTGGGGTGCATATGGCCCTTCTTTTCGCTACATCTGTGTCTTTGGGGTGAATACCCAGTAGTGCAATTGCTGGGTCATAAGGTAGCTCTGTTTTTAATTTTTTGAGGCATTTCCACACTGTTTTCCAAAGTGGCTCTACCAACTTGCATTCCCACCAACAGTGTAAGAGGGTTCCCCTTTCTCCACAACCTCTCCAACATTTGTTATTTCTTGCCCTGTCCATTTTTGCCATTCTAACTGGTGTAAGGTGGTATCTCAGTGTGGTTTTGATTTGAATTTCCCTGATGGCTCATGATGATGAACATTTTTTCATGTGTCTGTTAGCCATTTGTGTGTCTTCTTCAGAGAAGTGTCTGTTCATGTCTTCTGCCCATTTTTTGACTTGATTATTTGTTTTTTGGGTGTTGAATTTGAGAAGTTCTTTATAGATCTTGCATACCAGACCTTTATCTATAGTGTCATTTGCAAATATCTTCTCCCATTCTGTGGGTTGCCTCTTTGTTTTGTTGGCTGTTTCCTTTGTTGTGCAGAAGCTTTTTATCTTGATGAAGTCCCAAAAGTTCATTTTTGCTTTTGTTTCGGTAGCCTTTGAAATTGTATCTTGAAAGAAGTTGCTGTGGCTGATGTCAAAGAGGTTACTGCCTATGTTCTCCTCTAGGATTTTGATGGTTTCCTGTCTCACAATGAAGTCTTTCACCCATTTTGAGTTTATCTTTGTGTATGGTGTTAGAGAATGTTCGAGTTTCATTCTTCTGCATGTGGCTGTCCAAATTTCTCAGCACCATTTATTGAAGAGAATGTCTTTTTTCCATTGCATATTTTTTCCTGTTTTGTTGAAGATTATTTGACCATAGATTTGAGGGTCCATATCTGGGCTCTCTATTCTGTTCCATTGGTCTATATGTCTGTTTTTGTGTCAGTACCATGCTGTCTTGGTGATCACTCCTTTGTAATATAGCTTGAAATCAGGCAATGTGATGCCCCCAGCTTTGTTTTTCTTTTTCAGCATTTCCTTGGTGATTCAGAGTTTCTTCTGCTTTTATACAAATTTTAGGATTGTTTGTTCTAGCACTTTGAAAAAAGTCATTGGAATTTTGATCAGGCCATCAGGATGGTTCAGGCATTGAAGGTATAGATTGCTCTGGGTAGCATAGACATTTTAAAATGTTTATTCTTCTGATCCATGAACGTGGAATGCTTATCCATCTTTTTGTGTCTTCTTCAATTTCTCTCATGAGTGTTCTGTAGTTCCTAGAGTATAGATCCTTTACCTCTTTGGTTAGGTTTATTCTGAGTTATCTTATGGTTTTTGGTGCTATTGTAAATGGAACCGTTTCTCTAATTTCTTTTCCTACAGTTGCATTGTTAGTGTATAAGAGAGCAACTGATTTCTGTGCATTGATTCCTTAGGGAATCCATCAGGCCCTGGACTTTTATTTTTTGAGAGGTTTTTGATCACTGCTTCAATCTCGTTATGCATATTCAGGTTGTCAATTTCTTCCTGTTTCAGTCTTGGTAGTTAATAGGTTTCCAGGAAGGCATCTATTTCTTCCAGGTTGCTCACTTTATTGGCATATAGTTGTTGATAATAATTTCTAATAATTGCTTCTATTTCATTGGTGTTAGTCATGATCTCTCCCCTTTCATTCATAATTTTATTAATTTGGGTCCTTTCTTTTTTCCTTTGGATAAGTCTGGCTAGTGGGTTATCAATCTTATTAATTCTTTCAAAGAACAAGCTTCTAGTTTCGTTGATCTGATCTACTGTGTGTCTGGTTTCTAATTCATTGATCTCTGCTCTAATCTTAATTATTTCTCTTCTAATGCATGGTCCAGGTATCGTTTGTTGCTTTTTCTCTAGTTCTTTAGGGTGTAAAGTTAGTTGGTGAATTCGGGATTTTTCTATTTTTTTGAGTGAGGCTTGGATGGCTATGTCTTAAGACTGCCTTTGCAGTATCCCATAGGTTTTAGACTGATGTGTTTTCATTTTCATTGGTTTCCATGAATTGTTTAAGTTCTTCTTTGATTTCTTGGTTGACCCAAACATTATTGAGCAGAGTGGTCTTTAGCTTCCAAATGTTTGAATTTCTTCCAAATTTTTTCTTGTGATTGAGTTCCAGTTTTAAAGCATTATGGTCTGAGAATATGCAGGGAATAATCTCAATCTTTTGGTATCAGTTGAGACCTGATTTGTGACCCAGTATGTGGTCTATTCTGGAGAAAGTTCCATGTGTGCTCGAGAAGAATGAGTATTCTGTTGTTTTAGGGTGGAATGTTCTGTATATATCTATTAGGTCCATCTGGTCCAGTGTGTCATTCAAAGCTCTTGTTTCTTTGTTGATTTTCTGCTTAGATGATCTCTTTATTGCTGAGAGTGGAGTATTGAGGTCTCCTGCAATTAACATATTGTTATCAATATGACTATTTTGGTTAACAGTTGGCTTATGTAGATGGCTTCTCCCATGTTGGGGGCATAGATATTTACAATTGTTAGATCTTCTTGTTGGATAGACCCTTTAAGAATGACATAGTGTCCTTCTGTGTCTCTAACTATAGTCTTTAGCTTAAAATCTAATTTGTCTGATAAAAGAATTGCTACCCCAGCTTTCTTTTGAGGTCTGTTGGCACGGAAAATGGATCTTCATCCCTTTACTTTCAGTCTGGTTGTATCTTTAGGTTCAAAATGAGTCACTTGTAGACAGCATATGGATGGGTCCTGTCTTTTTATCCAATCTGCAGCCCTGTGCTCTTTTATGGGAGCATTTAGGCCGTTCACGTTGAGAGTGATTATTGAAAGATATGAATTTATTGTCATCATGTTGCCTGTGAAGTCCTTGTTTCTATAGATTGTCTCTGTAAATTTCTGTTCTATATCATTCTTGGGGTTTTTCTTCTTTTATAGAACCCCCCCTTAATATTTCTTGCAGGGCCGGCTTAGTGGTCACATATTCTTTCAGTTTCTGCCAGTCTTGGAAGCTTGGAAGAATTGGTAGCAATTCTTATATAAGACAAATGTCACTTATTTCTCTGATTCTATTTTCATGGATTTGGAGTTGTTTTTCCCTGGCCTCCTCTTTCCTTCTTGTCTATCAGTTGGTCTTCTAGGTCACTAATTCGTTCTTCTGCCTCACTTACCTTAGCTGTTAGATTATCTAGATTAGATTGGATCTCATTGATAGCATTTTCAAGTTCTGCCTGTTCAGCTTTCATTTCTGCCCTTAGGGACTCTATGTTGCAATTAATCGATTTCTCCATTTTAGCTATTATCTTCACAACTGCTACCCTGAATTCCATCTCTGACATCTTGGTTATATCTGTGTCCATTTGTAAATCTGTGGCATATGTCATAGTCTCTGAGTCTTTCCTATTTTGGGGGTTCCGCCTCCTACTCATTCTGTTGAGGGGTGGTTGAGGGAATGTACAGAGTCCAAATTATTGACCACAACCCAAGCAAGATGCACGTGTTTTATAGGGACCTTAGGGTTGTTTGGCTCTTGTTCTCCCAGCCTGTCATCTGGGCGAGGGGCCTGCCATATTGTTACTCAGGCAACCCTGTTTGGGCAGAGTTGCCCTGACCCTGTGGCAGGGGATGGGTTCAGTAAAAACCAGTTTTTTGGGGCTTTTGTTCTCAGGCGGCTTTCTCTGGTGGCTTTCTGCATCTCTTCCTAGAATCAGAGCAGAAGAGATTGTTTCCAACACCCTGCCTCAGAGCAGAGAGAGCACAGTCTGTTCTTCAGTGAGCTCTCCAGGCCACACCATCTCTGTTTCTGTCTGTGCTACTATAAACTGCAGCATCCTGGGTTGTGCACACCTCAGCAGCACTCCCAGTCCTCACCTCCAGGTGGGGGCATGTCTCCGCCCTTTGTGCTTCTAAAACTGCCAGCCGCCCCCAGTTCACATGCGTGGCCCTGCCACTCTGGGCTTCAGTCCGGGGGGCTGCCCTAAAGTCCTTTCCCCATCACTACCGGTCTGTGAGTCTGTGCCCTGTCCCCAGCATGGGAGGCTATCACTCACCAGCAGTGTAGGATTCCCATGGCTCCCTCCCCTGCCGTTTATCTTCTGATATGTGCCCGCAGAATCACGGCTCCCTGCTTCATACCTTGAAACCAACTGCCTACTATATTCTGTTTGTAGAGATCCAGATATATCTTCTTACATCTCAGGCTGATTTCGTGGGTGTTCAGAGTGGTCTGGTAGATATCCAGCTCAATTCCAGGGATCGGTTGGAATAGGGTCCCCTACTCCTCTGCCATCTTTTTTTTAACCTACTATTACTATTTTTATTACCAATGCATCTATTATTACTTTTTCTGTTATTACAACTACTGTTTATACTACTACTCTAATATTGCTGCTGCTACTGCTTCTTCTTCTTCTTCTATTACTACTACTACTGCTACTACATGATCTCATCATTTATAGCAATCATTTCATGTTATAAATGGGAAATGTAGGCTGAGAGATAGTAATATCCTGCCCAAGATCAGAATTTGCTAGGAGCAGAGGTGGGACCAGAAACCAGGTCTCCTAACTCCTAATACAACAGTTCTTTCATTCCTCCGTGCACTAGCATGGCTGGACTGTGTGCTACAATGGTAATTCCCAATCATGGAAACTTAAGGTAACTAACTGGTTCAAGAGGAAACTCCGGGGAACACTGACTGGCTGTGTGACTGTGGGCAAATCTTTTAACCCTTACTTTTCTCACCTACAAAATGGGGATTAGAAAGTGCATATCTCCTAGGACTATTGTGGGCATTAAATGAGTCAACTGAGGTCAAAAGTACTTCTAGCAGAAACTGGTGTGCTCCTAACCAGTAGGAATCTTAGCCACTATCTCTCTCTTCCATTCTCTGTTCTCCCTGTCACAGGAAGGAGCAACTTAGACATTTCCTGAGCAGGTGTCACCTTTGGAAACCAGAAGGTTGCACTTCCCTTACTTGGAGGCACCACTGACTGGCAACTCCAGCCATCTCTGTCTATCTTTCCCTCCTTATCTTTTTCCTCTTTCCTTTCTTCATCCCCCTCTTTCCCTCCCTCTGTCTTCTCCAACAACACCTTTAATCTCCTCCTTCTTTGCAGTATGGCTAGGAGTTGGGGTGCTGGTTGTAGATAGCATGTTTACTTTGAATAAGCTCTGGTGGGGATTCTTGATGCCTCTGAGTCATCAGAGACCAAAAGCACGGACATGGGAGCTTACCTGTGTGTAAATCCTCACTCTGACACTTATGCACTTTGTGACCTTGGGAAAGTAACTTCACTTGTCTGAGCCTTGGTTTCCACATTTGTTGTGAAAGTTAAAAGTTGAACCGATGTAAAGCTCTTAGTACATTTTAAGTGCTAAGTCAGAGAAAGTCTCACTTCACATTCTGTGTGTGTGTGTGTGTGTAAGAGAGAGAGAGACAGACAGACCCTAACACACCCTGTCTCTTTATATATTTTTACACCTTTAATGCTGGGAGAAGAGTCATGGAAACCTAAATCGGGTTGGGGTGGAGGGTTTCTGGAGCAGCTATTACAATTGGTATTAATTGCTATCATTATATCATCAAACCTCTACACAATCTGTTCATTCTGCTTGTCCAGATTGGCCCAACCCCTCTGATATACCATGTTGACACAGAGTGGGTTTTCTGGGAGCAGACCCTGAGATATTTATTGGTGCACATGATGTTTGTTAAGAGTCAACTGCAAAGGATGGGGAGCAAGTGGGATTGCTCCCATAGAGGGAGAAACTGAACTGCCCTGCATGCTCCACAAAGTCTTCTCAATCCAGGGGAGCTCACGAGTGAGTACTGCCTATTGGAGTGTCCCATGAAGTATAGAAATGGCCAGGCTTTTCTATCCCACCTCACTCAGTCACTGGGTATGGGCTGCTCCCAGAAGGCCATGACTTTGGATGGGACAGCTCTCTACAGCTGAGGCAGAGCCCCGGGAGCCAAGAGAGGCAACAAATTCTACTCTGAAGGTAGACATGGCTTTCGAATATTGAAGTATGTAAAGTCTGTCCATCACTTAAAAGATGTTCCTCCTGAGTTGTTCTTCCAAGACAGACCGCAGAACAGACAACAGAGGAGCTGTACGAGATCTCACAAACCCTGTCAGCTCCTCTTAATTACCTAATGAGATTCTGAGGTGGGGTGGGGGGATGTGACTTATCGCAACTGAGCTGGGATTAGAAGCCAATGAATGGAGTAGGAGAATGGGGGTGTGCCTGGCTGGCTCAGTCTGTGAGCATATGACTCTTGATCTTGGGGTTGTGAGTTTGAGCCCCATGCTGTGTGTAGAGATTACTTAAAAATAATAAAAAAAAGAGAAGCCAATAGGACAGGAGAACTGGTTTTTAAATTTTATTTAATTTTGGATCATTTAAATTTAAATAGCCACATGTGGCTAGTGGCTATGTACCAGACAGTTCCATAGCCTTAGAAGAATGTATCTCCTTAACCTCATTGAAAGCCCAGACAGGCAGCAGAGAAGGCAGAGAAACAAGAGTTGTTTGAGCTCTTCTTCCCCGCCCACCGTGAGACCTGTTTTCTTTTCCCATTCCAGGGTGCTGTTAATATCCTTTGTTTGGTTTCAATCCACTAGAAAAACTTTGCTTGCAGATCTGTGAAGATTGCTTACTCTCCTTTGCTCTTCTATGCTGCTTGCAAACATCTAATTTGGTTATCTGCAGACTAGTAATCTCTTATAGTTCATTCATAAGGCACTCATCTAAACCTTGCACTTCAGCTGCTGTAATTTACACAAGGAACTAGCAATTCAGCTCCCCAGGGTTCTACATTTTGGTTTCTCCTGTGCCTTCCCCCATTTCATTTTTGTGGTGAAGCATCATAATTCTCTCTCTTTATGATCTTCTCTTCCCACCTGGGTGGGTTGACCCCCTCTCCAGCCATCCGTGTGGATTATGCCTGATGCTCTGCCGCAGTGGTGATTTTGCTGTACACACTAGTAATGATTACAACACATCAGCCTGTTAATGATTAGAAAGTACCTTGGGGCCTTAAATCTCTGCTTCTGCTTGTGAAGGCATAATTCTAATCACAGATGGTCTGCAAACCACCCTAGATGGAATTCCATCTAGGTTGGGGCACTTTCTCTCTCTCTTTCTCTCTGTCTCTCTCTCTTACTGATTTTCAAAAGGTTACCATGTGCTTTCAGAATAAAAAAAGTGAGCTGAAGGTACTCACTACATTACAAATTGTGTCTGATTCACCTTTCCACAAATCCCTACTTTCTAGATTCACACTAAAGGTGGATTGGTTCTGCTGTAATTAATTGATAGGAATAGCTTTCAGTGAATAAAAGATTCTTCAGTTATTAATAATCATAGCATCTGCATTTGATGAGTATTCATAAAGACCCCATGCCAGAATAAACACTTCTTATTCTTTCCTGTTAATCTTCAAGACCACCCTGTGAGGTAGGTCCTAACATTATGCCCCTTTTACAAAGGAAAAGAGAAAACTGAGGAAATGATTCACCCAAAGTCAAACAGTAGCAGAATCAGGGTTCAAATTCAGGCTGCAAAGCCCATGCACTTAACCCCTGCACCACCTAGTAATCTGTCCTGTAGTGAGGGGAAAGCTGGAAACCCAGGAAAAGTTTGCATCATTATAGTGGATCTCTTGTTTTGGACTGCCCAGCAATTTCCCCCACCGCCATTTTTTTTTGGTAATAGCACCTTATCTTAGGGCAGGTTCCCCTTTTGGCAGATCCTGAGAAGAGATTTGGGGACAAATGAGTTATTAAGAAAGTGTTCCCAGGAGAACCCATTAAGGAAGTGGGAAGTAGGACTGTCAGGAGGACATGCCAAGCAAAGGTGCAATCTCAGCAAAGTCCCAGCCTCAGCCTGGTCCCGGGGGAGTTCTGGACTGTAGATGGCATCTGATTGAGGCAGGAGGGTTTCCTACCCACCAGCCCTGGTGAAAAGTTGCCCGTGAGAGATATAAATTCCCAGGCACTCCCAGCTGTTGAGTTTACAAGTGGCCCCAACAGCCCAAGGACTGTCCTTTGAAGGAAGATGCAGGTAGGAGCTGGAAGAAGCAAAGCTTAGGGAGGGGGAAAAGAGAACCGGCCAAAGGGATTCAGGGAAATCTGAGTGGAACAGTCAGTGGTCATGTCCTCTACACACCTCAACTTTCTGTTAAGAAAATACCCCTTTTATATTCCTATTGAGCCCATCAGTCAAGATCAGGGCTTTTCAACTTTGACACTATTGACATTTGGGGCAGGAGGATTCTTTGTCATAAGGACATACAATGTCCTGTGCATTGTAGGATATTTAGCAGCATCCCTAGTTGTGACAATTTACTGATGCCCCAAAATATCTCCAGAGAGTACCAAATATCTACTGAGAGGAAAATCCCCCCTACCATCACCCATAGAGAACCAGGGGTCAAGGTGATCTGCCTTCCCTGGCCAGAGGAGGGTTGTTTGACCCAGACTCTCCCACCCAGGACTTTCACTCTAGCTGTGTGATGATGGAAGGGCCATACATCATTGGGTTGATCAAGAATGCTGTGTCCTATGGAGACGGGGCCTGACTGCTTGCACCTGGATGCTCATAGGTGTCCTGGTTTCTGGCTTCCTGGGGCCTTTTTGTTTCTTCCAGTTTTCCTCTGATTCCTATTCATCAGGACTGCTTAAGCTAACTTGAATCTTTTCTGTTGCCTCTGATAAAGGACCCTTGATAAATGCAATGGTTAATCCCTTAAACTTTATGACCTGATAACTCTAAGCCAGGAATTAGAAAGCAGACACAGAATGGAGAACTCCACTTGATGATGGTCACTTCTTGCTGCTAAACCTTCACTTCCCCTCTTTCCCGCTTTCACATACATTTGTGTGACAACCTTCCAAAGTTGGTTGGATTTATTAACTAACACAGTCAGCAGTTCCCTCTGGAGAAAACCTCTTCCTTTGCTAGTTCACCAAGCGTTGGCTACAGAACAACCTATTGCTTCAGGGGATATCATCTCACTAGGAAACATATAACAGGATTGTTTCCAGGGATTTATCTTTTCTATGTCTCAGGCACAGTTCTTCCTCTCCAAAAAAAGGAGTTGTTCTTTTTTTCCCCCCCTCTCTCTTTCTCTCTCTCATTCTCTTTCTTTTCTTTTCCTTCCTTCCTTCCTCCTTTCTTTCTTTCTTTCTTTCTTTCTTTCTTTCTTTCTTTCTTTCTTTCTTTCTTTCTTTCTTTCTTTCTTTCTTTCTTCTTTCTTTCTTTCTTTCTTTCTTTCTTTCTTTCTTTCTTTCTTTCTTTCTTTCTTTCTTTCTTTCTTTCTTTCTTTCTTTCTTTCTTTCCTTCCTTCCTTCCTTCCTTCCTTCCTTCCTTCCTTCCTTCCTTCCTTCCTTTCTTCTTTCTTTCTTTCTTTCTTTTCTTTCTTCCTTTCTTTCCTTTCTTTCCTTTCTTTCCTTTCTTTCTTTCTTCTTTCACTTGGAGACTATCCATTCTGTTTTCCTTTCCTAGAAAGCTATGTAAAACTCTGGAATTATTTCACTCCCAGAGATGTGTAGTGTAGACTCTTCTTGATGTTTGAGGGTGGCCCTACTGGGGATGGGTATATGTGGCTGAACATGTGAGCCCTGTAAGTCCTCCCACAAGACTCCCAGAATGTGATCTTTTCTTAGCTGCAGCATGCAGTTTTTCTTGGGTTTGTCTGTTTTGCATCAGCTTCACTACTGCAGAGTAGTAGAGGAAAGCATTAATGGTCAACTGGCAGTTTTCAGCAGCACTTATCAAATCCTTATGTTTAAACCATTAGGGAACATTTTAACTATTTAAGGATGTTTTTGGGAATTTGCCATTAAAAAAAAATTTTCTTTCTTAAATTCATGAAGAATCACTAGTCCTGATGCTAAAAATTATGTAGTGTTTCCTTCACCCACCCCCTGTCTGCCAGGAAGCTCACAGCCAAAATCAATGCTACTCATAGATTTTATGTTATCTGAACTACTGTGTTTCATATTTCCTCCTCCCCCTTTTCCTTTGTCTAGATTACTGTACTTATTTTCTTTGTTATACTCTTTGTTGGAGGCTTCCCCAAAGTCCTTTTGAGAAAGAAATAGGGAATGAATGAACACATAATTTTAGCCAGTTGTTGCTCCTCTGAGGTTGATGATATTGTGGTAAGCATCTTAGCATGATACTCTCTGATTCTACCCTTTTCCCACTTCTGCACCTTTGAGGTTAGTAAATGGATCAACCCCAGACACCAACAGATACTCATTCAGTACTTGATCATTTTTCCTTTGTTTTCTTCATCTTTGGTTCCTGGGAAGGAACATTTTACAGAGGAATCATAAACTGGTGGCTTGGGTGAGGGCTGTCACAGTCAATGGAAGTGTTTCATCTTGCCATTTTGTTTGGTGTGCCTAGTGTTTTAAGAGGCAATACAGCAAGGCAGGAGTTACATTTGGTTGTACGATAAGCAACTCAGCTCTCTTGCCTTTCATTCCTTTGGGTTCAACATTTTATGCTATGTGTCTGGCCCTTGTGATTATTTGCATTTGATATGCCTGCTCTATGGTTATTAACCCATTTCCCCAGTAGGTAACAAATTTATAAAAAAAAATAGTTCCTAATTATAAGAAGTGTTCAATATAAAGTCATCCCAGATTCCCACTGAATGAGCACTTATTTTACTTTTTCTTTACAAGCTCTGACCCCAGAATTTTAATGGAAAATTGTCCAGCGCTGAAAGTTTAACACTGAATGCATTAAACACTGTAGATGTATTACATTTTGACTTTTGAGAAGAGGTAATGTTTTATGGTGTATTGTAGTGCCCCTGCTATCCCAGACATAAAATGACATATGTGTGTCTATGTGTTGGCATGTGCATGTTGGATGTTAATGTCTCAGATGTAAAATGGCATCATACGTGTATGCATGTGTTTGCATGTGCATTTTGGGTTTTGGGAAGTGGACTGAATATTCTCTAAGTACCTTCCAATACCAGTAAGTTTCCAGAAGACCTTGGAACAGCCACTGTCGCTCTCTGAGCTTCAGTTCCTTTGGAGAGCTTTTGACTGGATACATTCTAAACCCTTTTCTGTTATTAACTTCTGTAGTACTGCCATCACCTTGAAATTTAATTAATTTTCAAAATGGTATGGCCTATCAAGAGAGTAAAAAGCCAACACAATGGGATAAAATATTTAATAATCATGTATCTGGGGGTACCTAGGTGGCTCATTTGGTTAAGCATCTGACTTTTGATCTCTGTTCAGGTCATGATCTCAGGGTTGTGAGATCAAGCCCTGCATCAGGCTCTGCACTGGGTGTGGAGCCGGCTTAAGATTCTCTCATTCCCTCTCCCCTTCCCCTATCTCCATCTCTTAAAAAAAAAATCATGTATCTGGTTAGGATCTAGTATCAAGAATATATAAATAGCTTTTATGACTCAATAATAGAAAGACAACCCAATTAAAATATGGGCAGAGGACTTGAATAGGCATTTCTCCAAAGAAGATACATAAATGGTCATAAGCACATGAGAA
The DNA here is from genome assembly GCF_037043125.1 of Eumetopias jubatus. Taxonomy (NCBI): domain Eukaryota; kingdom Metazoa; phylum Chordata; class Mammalia; order Carnivora; family Otariidae; genus Eumetopias; species Eumetopias jubatus. The sequence goes on from NW_028274807.1 coordinate 168,153,079, forward strand.
GATGCTCAATGTCATTAGTTGTTTGGGAAATACCAAATCAAAACCACAGTGAGATAGCAGTTTGTTCCCAGTGGCTGGCCAAAACAAAACAAAACAAAACAAGAGGAAAGTAAGTGTTGGTGAAGATGTGGAGAAATTGGAACTCTTATGTTTGTTGGTTGGAATGGAAAATGGTACAGCCTATGGAAAATAATTTGGCAGTTCCTCAGTAAGTTAAACAGAATTATCATATGATCCAGCAGTTTCACTTATACATCTATACTCAAAAGAATTGGTAACAGATGTTCAAACAAAAACTTGTACATATGCATTCATAGCAGCACTATTCATACTAGCCAAAAGCTAGAAACAATAGAAGTATCCACCCACTGATGAATGGATAAATAAAATATGGTATATCCATAGAATGCAATATAACTCAGCCAAAATAAGGAATAAAGTACTGATATATGAGATAACATGGATGAAAATATTCTGCTAAATGAAAGAAGCTGGACACAAAAATGTTACATACTGTGTGATTCCATTTATATGAAATGTCCACGGTAGAAAAGTCCACAGAGACAAAAAGTAGATTAGTGGTCATAAGGGACTCAAGGGACGTGGGAATAGAAAGTACTTGTTTGTTGAGTATGGGGTTTCCTTTTGTGGAGATACAACAGTTCTGGAACTAGATAGTGGTGACTCCTGTACAACATTATGAATGTACTAAACACCCATTGAATTGTGTACTTTAAAATGACTAAAATGGTCAAGGTATGTGTATTTAACACACAACCCCAAAACATCCATAGTGGCCATTTTTCTAGATTAAAAGAAATTTAGAAGACATTAACAACTGAAAACAAAGGCATGGCTATTTTTGTTTCAATAGAATCTGAATAGATTTTTTATAGATAGGTGTATATATATATATATTTAAAATTTTATTTATGTATTTGAGTGAGAGCACAAGCAGGGGGTGGGGCAGGCAGAAGGAGAGGGAGAAGCAGGCTCCCCCCAAGATGTCCATCAACGGATGAATGGATAAAGAAGATGTGGTATATATACACAATGGCATATTATGCAGCCATCAAAAGGAATGAGATCTTGCCATTTGCAATGACGTGGATGGAACTGGAGGCTGTTATGCTGAGTGAAATAAGTCAATCAGAGAAAGACATGTATCATATGACCTCACTGATATGAGGAATTCTTAATCTCAGGAACAAACTGAGGGTTGCTGGAGTGGTTGCGGGTGGGAGGGATGGGGTGGCTGGGTGATGGACATTGGGGAAGATATGTGCTACGGTGAGCGCTGTGAATTGTGTAAGACTGTTGAATCACAGATCTGTACTTCTGAAACAAATAACGCAACATATTTTAAGAAAAAAGAAAAAGAAGAAGATAGCAGGAGAGGAAGAATGAAGGGGAGTAAGTCAGAGGGGGAGACGAACCAGGAGAGATGATGGACTCTGAAAAACAAACTGAGGTTTCTGGAGGGGAGGAGGGTGGGGGGATGGGTTAGCCTGGTGATGGGTATTGAGGAGGGCACATTCTGCATGGAGCACTGGGTGTTATGAACAAACAATGAATCATGGAACAGTACACCAAAACAAATTATGTAATATATGGTGATTAACATAACAATAAAAAAATTAAAAAAAAAAGAAGCAGACTCCCCACTGAGTGAGGACCCTGATGCGGGGCTTGATCTCAGGACCCTGAGATCATGATCTGAGGTGAAGGCAGATGCTTAACTGACTGAGCCGCCCAGGCACCCCTATAGAAAGGTATATTTTTAAATATATAGAATAATATCTGTTTTACACAATGTTACTCAAAGTGTGATCTGTATATTGGCAACATTGGCATCACCTGGAAGACTGTTAGAAATATAAATTCTTGGGTCCCTCTCCAGACCTATTGAATTGGGATTCTCTAGCAGCAGACTCAGGAATCTGGGCTTTAACAAGCTCTCCAGACAGTTCTTATGCATGCTGGTTGATAATTCATCAGGCCAATGGTTTTCAACCCTTGGTGTAGGTAAGAATCACCTGGAGATCTTGTTACATCTGCTGGTTCCTGGGTCCAGAGATTAAGATTCCTTACATGTGGGTGATGTTCACAAACCACATTTTTAATAGGCATCCAGGATATTCCAAGATAGGTGGTCCAAGAACCAGTTTAAGAAATGCAAAAAGAATGGAAGGAGAATTGATTTTCAAATCGTATTGGCCCTGAATATCACCTGAGAAGTTTGCTAAAATGTGGTTTTCTGGGCCCCACTTCCAGATGTTCACATTGGATAAGTCTAGGATGGGGCCTAGGAAACTACATTTTATTTTATTCTTTTCAAAGATACTATCCAATTTTATTAGTATAGATAAAATTCATTTACCCCTTAGAACCTGCATTTTAAACAATCTCCTCAGCCAATTCTAATTCAGGGGGTTAAGAGATCACATTTTGGAAAATGCGGCTCCAGACAGGAAGGTCTCTGAGGACAGACGACAGCTTTTAAACCATCTTGCTAGATGAGAGCTATGGCCTCAATATGATAAAATGGGATTAACTGTGGTGGTTGACAAGTCCAGAACTTGAATCCAGTTTGTCAGTTACATTTGGAAAAAATATAGGAGATGTGGTTTAGCTGAAGTCAATGTAAAAAATAAAAAGGAAAAAAGTCAGTGTTGTTTTATTCAGTGGTAGGTACTGAGAAAGTCAAAGCAGCTTTAGGCTTACATGACAGAAATATTGTGCCTAAAAAGAGGGAGGTGATAGTCCTATGGTTATATATGGTGTTCAGACCATGCCTAGAATATCTTTAGGTCTAGATGTCACACATTATATGGATACACTTTAGTGGGAAGTGAAACTAACTTTTATTAAGCACCTACTATATCCCAGCTACACAGCTATTTATTAAACTATTTGATCTCATTGAATGTTCACAATGACCCTGTGACATGTAGATAATACCCATTTTAGGAGACTGCTAGAAAGGGGGAGGTAACTTGTCCACTGATTTTCTACTTCTCTCCAGAATAACTTGACATCTCTCTTGCCACTGGTGCCTATAATCTGGGAAGGCCACATGCTGCAAGATACTCATCATAACTATGGCAAAATGTTGAGATGTCCCATTGTCAGCCCTGTTGTATTGGGAGATGGTCCTTTGTAACATGGGAACCAAGCCATACAGTTTCCAAGTTCAACATTTCCTTGTGGAACGATTCCAGCACAGCGCTGGGATGACTTACTGTTTGCTTTGAGTCTCTGGTATGTGCCTGGTGTAATATTTACCAACTGGTCAGCTTTGTGGACACAGCAGGCTGTGAAACTGTCTGTGTTTGCCCCACTCTGCTTCCCGGCTGGGCCCGTTTCCATGGCAACAGTTTTTCCTGTCAGCAGCCTTGAAGGGATGCATAAAAGAGCACACTGTTGAGTATTGTTGTCTGGAACCTAATGAGGTTGGAGTTTTCTCTTGGATCCTTAACAAGGAAAGAGGAGTAAGTCTTTCTCTTAAGCATTCCCACTGTGTTTTCCTGTGCCCTGAAAGCTATCTTTTCAGCTTTGTGCTCTACATCAGCTAAGGAGTTTGATTTTGTGATTTGGTGAAGGGTAGGAATTTCCTCCCCAAAGGACTGTCTTTTTGCAGGGTAGTCATCTGAATTGGACCTGCCAGGTATTTTTCTTCCTACTAAATAGCTCTCCCAAGTTTCCTTTCTCTGTTTCATTCAGACCTAAACATTTCTGATTTAGCAAATTGTAATGGCCCCGAGTGCCCTCCCAGCCCACGGCTTTACTCTGCCCATCTACACCTACCCAGGGTGTTTCTAAACCCTCATCCGTTGTACTGAATTGCTTCTCTGCTGGAAACGTCTGATGACTCTCTTCTGCTACAAGATGAGCCCCATGCCCCTTATGATGTCACTCGATGCTCTCATGCTTGAACGGGCTCAGCACTGTCCAGTGGAGTTTTAATGCCAGCCACATATATCATCTTAATTTTCTAGTAACCACATTGAAATAGTAAAAATGAGCTGGTGATATTAATGTTAATACATTTTATTTAGCTCAATATATCCCAAATATTATTTCCACAAGCAAACAGCATAAAAATATTAAGAAAGTATTTTACTTTCTTTGTTCTGACCGAATCTTCAAAATCTGCTATGTATTTTATACTTGTGGCACATCTCAGTTTGGGCCAGCCCAACTTCAAGTGTTTAGTGGCTAGTGGCACCAAATCTAGCCCTTGCCTCCCTCTCTAGTGTCCTTCTGTTCCAGCTTCCCACTCTCCCCAAGTTTTCCAGTCCACCAGGCACACCAGAACTTTTGCCATCCTGTGAATTCTTTATGCCCTTGTGCCCCTGTGCCTTTGCACCTGCCCTTCCTGTTGATTGGCATTCCCTTCTGTACCTGAATTTCTATTCATCTTTTAAACCCAGATCCTGTGGTTTGTAAAGTCATTTTCTCTTATGCCTTTTCTCTCATCTCTGTCCTTTTTCCCCTCCACTAGCACTTTGTGTCTGGATAGCCCTGGATGTGTTGTACTGTGATTATTCACTTAAAGTTCTTCTCCACTGTGGGTACGGGCCGTAAAGGCAAGGGCATGTCCTGGCCTCTTCTGTGGCTCCTAGGAAACGTTCGAAGGAGGAAATGAGAGCACCAAAAGTTCCTTTAATGCTGGGATATTCCAGTTTCTCTTCCGGTACAGGCAGGACCCCTCTCCATGCCGAACTATTATTGTCCCTCGACTTTTGATGGTTGAGTGATAGGCTTCTTAATATGCCACTTCTCTCTGTCAGTCTACATTTTCATACATTTCCTGAGTCCGACAACGTATACCCTCACACAAGTGCTATTCCACACCAAACAGCATTGAGACGCTAAATAGGCTGCTCAGAAACACACAACCCCTCTCTCATCCTCCCAAATGAAGTGCAACATTATAATATATGTCAAAAGTTTAAAAAAAGTTCTGGGGTAAATCAGGCTACCATTCCACTCTATTAGCTGTTCCAATTAGCTGTTGTAAAATCAAGGAAAGAGAATTATATTAGAATCATGGAGTCAATGAATTAAAGAATTACTCCAGTGTGCCTGAACAAGCTCAGATGCAAGGTCTGAGAGACTCGGGTGCGATCTTAGTTCAGCTACTTCCTGGCTATGTGAACTCGAGTAGGTCAGAGCCTGTCAGGCTCTCCGTGTTCTCACCTGTAAATTGGGGTGAGTCATGGTGCTGCCCCTCTGGACTAGTCCTGAGGGTTCACTGAGATACTCTGTGCCTGAGAGGGAGATGCTGGAACACCAGGTTATGGCATCTCTTTTGGCGACATTAATGAAAATCAGTCCTCCTTGACTTACAGCCATCTGGGTGTAGCATTCCTTAGCTTTAAGACTTTCCTGGGGCTGAGCTGAGGAATTCATAAGGATTAAGATTCCTGGCTTTGTTCTGGTGAGTCTCCAGTGGGTTTTGCATTTGGTGACATCTAGTGGTTCGATATGGTAGTTGCCAAAGCTGAATGCAAAGCCTCAGATTTGTTCTTCCTTCTGGGATCTACTTTCCCCATCCTTCCCTCTCCATTCCCAATATGTTGTCCCCCACCACACCCCAGGTCTGCCACCTTGGTGTCTCTGTTCCTCCATCTCTCTAGAGTCAGGCAACAACATCTGTCCTCCAACATGTCCCAGCAGTCAATCCTAACTGGTCCTGTCCCAGCCCCTCATCCTGCTAGGATGACTAGAATGAAGGTTTTGGTGCCAGATGATTGACAGTTCCCTCTGCCTGAAGTCCCATGATCACCTCTACATGGCAGGGTCGTTCTTCATGGATCACCCGCAGCCACCAGCTTCATGAGTCGCCCTGCTCTGCCCAGTCCAACCCAGGCACGGCTCCTCTGGCCTTCAAGACATTTCTTATTTCCCTTTATTTTAACTCATTTTTCATCTATTCATTCAGTCAATACTATTTTCTGAAAACCCACTACATATCAGGCACTTATTACATCGAATTGTAGTTATATTATTCACATGACTGTGTCCCCCCTAAACAGTGAAATCTACCTCCCCACCTTCATCCACCCCCTTCTTTCTCTTCATTCTCTCTTTTTCTTTTATGTTCCAGGGCTAACACACAACTGGCACACAGCATGTTCTAAATAACAATTTATTTTAATATCTTTTTCCATGTTTAAACACAAAAGAATCATAAATGCAGAAAATTTCAATCTCCTTGGCACCTGGGATAGGTAATATTTTTGGCCAGTTGGAGCTAGCCTAGTACCCTTCAAATTAAACCCCAACCAACTGTGTATTTGGCCAATAATTGGAATGAACATAAATTTGTGGCTAGTTCAACTTAAGACATTATAGCAAAGTAAGTAACTTGGTAGTTGGAGAAAAAGTGCAATGGATTTTGGGGGAGTGTAAGGTTCAAGAACACAGTAAATGATAGTATAAACTTTGAGCATTTCATTTCCCCTGTTTTTAAAAAATATTAAGCTCCCCTTTGGCAAATGCAGTGATTCCCATTTTTTTTTTGACTGTGCCTCCACTATAAAAGCCCTAAGAACTTCTAGTATTTTTATGTTACTTATAAATTGTATGTGTCCTCCTTTGGTAATATGCTATTTTCATTAATAAGTAGAGAAAAAGAAAAAATTTTAAATAATGAGAAAAATTAAACAAATAGGGGTCTAACGCTCTCCTCCTATGCCTCAGGGAGTCATCTCCATCCTCCTGACATCTGGAATCTTCTGCCATTTGGGCCCATTGCTCTGATATGGATTCTCTTTTTTACTCACACCTCCTGAACAGGCTCCAGCTGTCTCTTCTCCCTGCCTTGTTCATGACATTCTATCCTCTTGGAGCTCTCTTTCCTCCTCTCCTCCTTGTCCGGAGTCAACCACCTTTGAAGGCTGGCTCCAGATCTTTCCATCTCAGATAACCTTAGGAAAACTGAGTCCCAAGAGAGCAGGTGACAGTGCAGGTGGTAGAGTGCAAGGAGGAAGGAGATGGACCCAGATTTCCCAACTGATTGTTGATTCATTCAACAGGTATTTATTGAAGACTTGCACGGTGTGAGGTGTGGAAACTGGCTCTATTCTATTCTAGCAAGTTCTCAAAGGTTGGCAAGCCAGGATTTACTTTCCTTGTAGTAATTGGAAGCTGGGATGATATTTGAATAAATCATGAAGTCAGTTGGATTTCGTGTCATGGTCTGGTTGGGTAAGCTTGGTCTCTGGAATCAAACATATCTTGATTTAAATCTTGCCAAAATGGCCAACCTTCCATATAGCTTTAGGTAAGAGTTTACCTTTCTGAGTCTCAGTTTATTCATCTGTAAACTGGGCCTCCTGGTATCTATGTCATAGGATTGTTGTGAGGTTTAAATGAGATGATATAAGAAGAATGACCAACTTGCCCTGCTTCGCCTAGGGTTTTCCTCATTTTAGCCCTGAAAGTCCTGCATCCTGGGAACCCAGTCAGTCGAGGGCAATTGGAATGGTTGGTCACTTTCAAAGAAGGGAAGCTGCCTGGAGAGTCCCTATCGTGTAGTAGGTGCTTCATGAATGCTTGTTTCTGTCTCCTGCTTCTCTGTTTAGACTTCTATTTTCTTATACCCTTGATCCTTCTTTCTTTGTTAATTCTGTGAGGTTTATTGAGTGCTTGCTGTGTGCAAGGCTCCTGGCCAGGAAGCAGGGATATGGCAGGGAACATAGCCTTCCTGCTGGTGATGGACAGTTTCTGACCTGCCTTGTTTGCATGGAACCATGGCACTTTATAATGAACTCTTACACAAAAACTCTGGCATCATTTGTCCTTACATTTTCCCCATTCCTCACCAAAGAGAGTATCGCTGAGGAGTGTTACAGATGCCCTTTCCTCAAGATGCCTTTGAGAACTAAAAGAACACAGGAAATGTGATGAAGGTGATGGAAGGCATGCCCAGAATTTAACAGGGTTGCCAGACCAGACCATGACACAAATGGCCCCTAAGCCATCTGGGAGCCTTCAGAAACCTTGTGGGGATTCTGTGTCCCACTCATTGTGCAGAGGGGGCAAGCTGTGGCTTCTGTCAGGATTCCTGCTGGGTCCCTTGAGGAGCCGTCCATGCTGATTTGATACATCGTGGCTAGAATTCTACCAAGGAATGGCCTGGAAATCTCCACCACTCGAGGAAGCATGTAAACTGGCAGACACAACTCTGGTCTGAGCAAAGAGCAAAGTCTGGATTGGTTTTGGCCACAGAAGTTAGAAAAGGAATAGTTAGTGAATGGCCCTCTTGGGCAAATTGTCATCCCTATTTGGAGATGTAACTTTGTCAGTAGTTCTAAATGGTCTATGAGTTGAGGACCTAAGTACAAATCTAGAGGAGGGGGTGTGTGTGACTGTGTGCATATGTGTGTGGCTATGGGGGCCTCTGATAGGTAGTACATGACACTGTTTAAAAATCCAGCATTGCATTCATTCCTGGCTCCACCAATGCATAATGTGAATCTTGGGTAAGATATCTAGCACCTCATTTTCTCCATCTGTAAAATGGGGATAGCTTGTAGATTTGTTGCAAAGGCCAAACTACCTTATTTCATGATTGGATGACCGATATTTTAACAACTTATAATTCAAGAGCATCTTCCCAGCAACAATGTGGTATTAGTTTATTAGGGCTGTTGTAACAAAGTCCAAAAACTTGAGTGGCTGAAACAACAGAAATTTATTCTGTCATGGTCCTGGAGGCTCGAGATCCAAGATCAAGGTACTGGCAAGGCCATACTCCCTCTGAAGGCTGTAGGGAAGGATCTGTTCTGGGAGTCTCTCCTAGCTTCTGGGAGTTCCTAGGCTTGCAGCATCCTACCTCCAGCCTTCACATTGGGTTCTCCCTGTGTGTGTGTCGTCTCCCCGTGAGCATTCTTCTTTGGAAACCAGTTATATTGGATCAGAGGCCCATCACACCCCAGTGTGACCTCATACTAACTTCACTGATTACATCTGTAGTCACCCTATTTCCAAATAAGGTCACCTTCTGAGGTTAGAGCTTTAATACATGAATTTGGGGAACACACAATTCATCTGTAACAAGTGTGTAACATTTTTTAAAAAATTTTCCGTTTACATCTCTTGTAAGTGATGTCCCCTTAGGATCAGTGAACTATAGTGAATCAGTAAATATGAGCTTTTAGCACAACACCTGCCATGTAGTAAACACTCAACTCATGATAAAAATTGTTATCACAATAGTGAACACGTTCTCTGTACTTCAGTTTTATTATCTGTAAAATTGGGACAAGAATACCTACTTGGCAGAATTCTCATCATACTTAAACAAGGCATTACATGTGCCCAGCATATGTTCTTGCATTTAGCAGAAACATAGCCGGTGTCCTTTACTTCCTTCTTTCACTGTGCCTCTCCCAGTGTCTGCACGGTGTCCACAGTGTGTGGCTTATTTTTAGCACTCAGTGAACATCTGTTGGATGAATGAAGAAGTGAATGAATCGTGAGCTCAGTGATTGTATTAGTTGACTTCCTTTTGTTTGGAAATAACAGGAATGCAACTTTAAACTAGCTCAGTCAAAGAGGGGACTGTTTTGGCTCAAGAAACCAAACTACAATAAGGGTGAGGATGGGGCTGGCTTCAGTGACAACTGAGACCAAGTGCTCATTCAGGCTGGCAGGGTTCGTCTATGTCTCTGTCTGCATGAGGGCTTTATCTTCTCTTTCTGAGTTCAGGCCCCTTCTGTACCGTGGGGAAATAGCTGTTAGCAGACACCTGCTCTCACCCTCAGAACTCCCTAGTCAGAGCAGAAGGCTTGTCCTCCCTAGATTTTGCTGGAAAAATCTCAAGAGAGGACTCTGGTTGGTCTGGGCGGTGGGGGAACTAGATGGATGCTGCTCTCCCCTCCACCCCCAAACACATGGACTTGGAGGTTAGGAATCACTTCCCCCAAAGACATAGCATGACGATGGCCATTGGGGAATGTGTGCTGAGCAGCACCCCGACGAGTGCCACCCACAGCAGTAAGGACTGGAAAAATCAATGTGGATGAGAAGACTTCAGGAGATGTCACAAGGCAATTCTGGTAGCTAATAGCCATGACATGTTTATTTACTTATTCAACAACTTTTTATTAAGTGGCTGTCCCATCCCAGGCTGTCAACCCATCATGCATGTTAGTTTTTGTCATTCCTTACAGTCCTTTTGGGTGGATGGAATACCCACACCTGACCAGTGAGGAAACCCAGGTGTAGAGAGCTGAAGTCCCTTGTCCCAGGTGACCCTGAGAGTGAGCGGCTGAGCTAGGATCTGATTCAGAGTAGGAATCATGGCTACATTTCCCATTAGTTGCGACGGGGGGAAAGATCCTTGATGTGGGGGTGCCTCAGTTCCCTCAGTTTTCCTCAGCACTAACATGGGGATTTTCATAGTACTTAGGTTCCTAGGTTGAGAAAATTGACAAAGACAGTATGTGGACAGGGCTTGTCATGAAGTGTGGCACAGAGTAAGTGCTTAATATACAGCATATCATCTATTATTGTTGTTGTTAGTAGTAGTGTTTGGCTATTGTCTCTTAATCCCTGTGCTTTCCTCAGTGCTTGAAAGTGTTTTATGTAAGCAGCATTGAAGGCAAATTGTGGGAGACCCCTGGAGGAAATTTACTAAGGAAGGGCGTTCTAGGAAGGCTTCCTGGGGGAGGAGAGAATCCAGCTGCTGTTTTCTGAAAAACTAGAAGGAGGTGTCTAGTCTCCTCTCCCTGTCACGATCCTGGGTGTTCAGTGGCCTAGGCAGGAAGGGACCCCGGTTGGTCTAACACTTGATTGTGCTCCTAAGGAGCCAGATGCCTGGATATCTCAGGCCCTAAGATTGAGGACTCCCTTGTGCTATTGCTGGGGGCTCCTTCTCCCTCCCTACTCTAGGCTTTGTTAGGGACAGGAGTGTGCTCTTTTTGCCCCATTAAGCTCCTCTCTATTAACATTGGTCAGTCTTAGGACTCCTGCCTAGAGTGACTTATCACGGGCCCGAATTTCCCCTCCTGCAGCCAGTAGTGCCTGGGAAACAGAAAGCTGGAAGCAGCAGCAGAGGGCAAGGGGTGCGAAAGCTGCTCAGCAGACATGATGCATACTCCCTTGCTGGCCAAGAATTCAGGCCAGTCTGTAGCCGTGTCAATCCCCCTTTTCAACGTGCTCCTCTCCCCGGTCCCCTCCCATTCCAAGGCCCATCCTCTGCAACCCCTCTACCTCCTTCCTCCCTCCTTCTTTCCTCCCCTCCTCTCCTCCCCCACCCCCCTACCCTGTTCCCCTCCTCTCTCTCTCTTCTTTCTCCAGCTCCAGCTTTATTCCCTTTCTCTTTTCTCTCCCCCTTCCCTTGCTTTCTCCCTTCCATCCCTCCTGGGGCAAACAGCTGATTGGAACATTCAGTTTGGCCTGCCCTTTTCGGTTGACCGTCTGGAGCATCCAATTATTGGAGGCAAGTGGAGGCTCTAGGTCTCCCTCTTACTGCCTCGCTTCTGGGTGGTTTATTATGTCCTCTCTAAACTCTGCCACACTTGTTACTAAGCAAGAGGCCACACAAACTGCCCTCCACTGTCCTGGGAGCTCCTCACAGCCTGCTGTGTTTCTAGGTGCTTTGACAAGTCCCCACATGAATGGATCACTGGGGAGCTAAACTTTCTAATCAGATCCATCAACAGACAGGAAAGTCCAGAAGACAAAGGTGGGAGACAGACAGGACCAATGGGATTCCAGACACAAGAAACCATTCAGCTGCCTGGCTCAAAAGATGCTTCTCCTGTGTCTACCAAGGATGTATCTATATCATGGTGTTTCCAGCCTTCCACATACCCTGTGCTCCACTCATTTAATCAGTGAAGAAGTTTTTCTAACGTCCCATCTGCTAATTAATGATCCTCTAGAGAGATTTAAATAGAAGTGTTTGAAGCGCTTGAGCTGGCAGCTTCTAGAGTTTGGACTAATTAGAGTCTATCAGATGCTAACCGCCCCACCCACCCTGGGGTGTGGATTCCTGAGTAGGTAATTTTAAATGTTAATGAACTGCCCCTAGGGTAGACAAAATATAACTTGCATACGTACATATCTATGTCTATAGCTTTCTCTCTGTGTTAGTTTATAAGTAGTACTTTAAAGTAAACTATAATTCATTCTCATTCTTGTTGTTTATGTAGCTGGTAGAGCTTTATAACCACAAACTCAGGTTTGACAAAACAACCCACTTCCATCTCCCCTTCCTTCCCTTCCCTTCCCTCCTCATGAAGCTGCAGACTTTATTTAGATGCTGCCGATTTTTCAAGAATGCCTTCTTGTGTTCTAGGATCCGATCCAGATTACCACACTGCATTCAGCCATGGTGCCTCCTCAGTCTCCTCTGCTCGGAGTTTCTCTGTCTTCCCTTGTTTTTCATGACATTGACAGTTTTGAAGAGTACTGGTCAGAGATTTTGTGGGATTCCCCTCAGTTTGGGTTTGTTTGACATTTCTTGTGATTAAGTTGCAAGAGTGATCACTTAGTGTGAAGTTAACCTTGAACATTCTGTGAGGGTAATGTTGCCAGGTCTCTCTCTATTTTTTCCCTTTCCATACAGTGTTCTTTGGAAGCCAGTCAGTGAGTGGGGCCCTCACTTACCAGAGGGAGTTGGTTAAGGTCCACCTCCTGGAGGGAGAATTACCGGCTTCTATTATTTGGAATCATTCTGTAAAGGAAGATTTCTCCCTTCTTGCCATTTATTTATTTATTCAGTTGTTTATATCAGTATGGACTCCTATAATTCATATATTAATTTTATACTTTGAGTTGTAATCCATTACTATGCTATTTATTTATTTATTTTTGTTCAAATTGTTTCGTGTTTGGCTACTAGGAGCTTTTTCAGGTTGGCTCCTCTATCAATTTCCTATGGCTTTTGTAACAAATTACCACAGCCTTGATGGCTTAAAATGATGCAAGTTTATTATCGTAGAGTTCTGGAGGTCAGAAGTCCAAAATGGGCCTCATTGGGCTAAAATCAAGAAGTTGGCTGCCTGGAGTCCTTTCTGGAAGCTGTGGGAGAGAACCCCTAGCCTTGCCTTTTGTGGTGTCTAGAGACTGCCCACATCCCTTGGCTCGCAGCCTCCTCCCATCCTCAAAGCCAGCAATCCCATCTCTCTGACTTCTGCTTCCTTCTCTGGCTCTGACCCTCTTGCTTCCTCTATCACGTAGAAGGACCCTTGTGTTACATTGGGCCCATCTGGATAATCCAGGATAGCCTCCCTGCTTCAGTCTGTTCCAGCTGCTGTCGCAAAATACCACAGACTGGTGGCTTAAACAATGGACATTTGTTTTCTAATAGTTCTGGAAGCTGGAAATCAGATCAAGGTGCTAGCTGATCGGCTTCCTGATGAGAGTGCTCTTCTTGGCTTGCAGATGGCCCCCTTCTTGCTGTAGCCTCACATGGCAGGGAGAGAGAGAAGGGGGAACTCCCTCCCGATATCTTTGGTATGGGCACCAATCCTATCACATCAGGGCCCTGACTAATTTAATCTTAATTCCTTCTTATAGGCTCTTTCTCCAAATACAGACACATTGAGGGTGAAGGCTTCAACATATGAATTTTGAGGAGGGGCACAATTAAGTCCATCATACTCCCTCTCTCAAGAGCTTTAACTTAATCACACCTGCCAAGTCCCTTTTGCCATGTAACATAATATACTCATAGCTTCTGGGGATTACAGTATGGATGTCTTTGTGGGGGGCCTTTATTTTGCCTGCCACAGCTCTTCTGTCCTTCTGGCATGCCCCATCAAATTTCTTTTTTTATTTAGTTAATCTAAATTACCCTCCAAACTTCCACTGCACAGGGCATAAGTATGTTTTATCTCATGAGTATTGTGGCTTCTATCCTGGGGTCTTTCTAAGGTCCTGAGTAGCAGGAGGGTCTTGGGTAGCTCCAAAGCACTGGTCCATGCTGGTTACTCTTCAGTGGCCCTGAGTCCCACCTCTCTGGTCCTTTGGAGTCTGGGGACTCTGCTGTCAAGCTTGGAGCTTGAGGTTGGGTCTACTGGTTGGGTCTAGTAGGCTGGTCTAGAGGTTGGATCCTACTGATGTCCTGTCACCTCTGGGGTGTTGCAGCTCTTGGGAACATCTGAGAACTTCTCTTTCATCTTTCTTGCTACTCTGAAGACAGAATGCCAGTTCCTTCCTTCCCCCTTGGGGACATCTAGCATAATCATGACCGTTAATTAAATTTTTACGAAGTAAGGGAAAAGCTGTTGACTTTAACCAGGGTCTGCTTTCTTCCAAAATTCTCCAAGTCAAGGAAATACATGTGGGAATTGGGTGGACAGGAGAAAAAGTGAATGAAGGAAAAAAAAATATACCATCTCAATAAATTGTCCTGTCACATTAAGTCAGGGAAAGCTTTTGGAAAATAGGCTTTAAAAAGGAAAAAATCCACTTGAGTGTGGGGGTTTTCTTAGCTTGGCTAAGCATTGTCAGGCGCTTGGGCCAATTCTCTGGAGTTATAAAAGTTGACACTGGATGGGGTTGTCCTAAAAATTGTACTAGGGATCTGTTTTCATCAGGTGTGGTACAGATGTGGGCATGATTGTCAAGAAGGAGGTTTATACTCACAGATGTCTAGAAACAGGAGGCTCAGCAAGCCATGCAGCGTCACATGGGAGGACACTCAGATCGGTCAGGAGGCAGGAGAGGGGGGAAAGGTCCAGAGTGTTCACTGAGGTTTTCACTGGAAGAAATAGGGATGTGAAGGATGGTACTCTCAGTATGTTGAGGACTAGATAGTATAGTGGTGGTCCCTAGGTATGGAGTACCTGTCCTGGGTGAGTTTGGGGCAGGGAGAATATTGATGTGATGTGTGAGAATTTGATAAAGGAGATGGTTGGGAGTATAGGCTTGGGATTAGTTGACAGGGCATATTTAAGGCACCTACACTTATGGAGAGTTGTTTGCTGCCCTAGCAACTAGTGAGTCCTGGGAGATAGATCCTCATCAGGATAAAGGCTTCAAATGCCAGAGCATCAAGAATATAGAAAATAAGAAAATATAATCAGGTTAGAAGTCCACCACCCAAGGGGTCAGCTGACCACCACAGTCATAAGGGAGGAAGGAAAGTGGATTTTCTCATAAGTGAGGTGGTGACTTTTTCTCAGGAAGATATTTGAATGCCCTCTCGTTTAGATGTTGAGTACTTGGAAAGCTTTTGTGTTTGCAAAGAATAGGCAGTTTATCTTACTAGTACTAAGTCATCTTTTCTTAAATTTTTTTTTTTTTTTTAGTAATCTCTACACCCAACATGGGGCTTGAACTTATGACACCAAGATCAAGATTTGCATGCTCTTCTGAATGAGCCAGCCAGGTACCCTGTTAATTCATCTTTGACATAAGATAAGGGTGGCAGACCCACTAACATGCTCACAATTCTAAGATACCAGGCCTCAGATGATGCCATTCTGTTCCATAGACTCCAAACTCTCTTATCCTCCAGAGCGTAGAGGATGGGTGGTGTGGCAAACCCCCACAGGCTGTTTCAAAGACATTTAGGTCTTGCTGTGAACGGCAATGGAATGACTGGGTGAGCTCTGTCTTCTTTGTGTGTGCTCCCCTGTGGGTCACATTGCCTTGAGCATAAACTGGTTGATTGCAAGGGAGGGTGTCTTCAGGTTCTTTCAGAAGCAGACGCTGAACTGAGGATTCGAGGTCAAGTTTTTATCTGGGACACAGGAAGAAAGTTTGGAGACAGTGGAGAGGTGATGCAGGGAAGGGAAGGCAACCAATTGATTGTGACATTTTCTTTTTTATGAAATGTAATTGACACATAACATTATATTAGTTGCAGGTGTACAACATAATGATTTGATATTTGCATATGTTGCAAAATGATTTCCAAAAGAGGTCTAGTTCGCGTCTGTCACCCCATATAGTTGCAAAATATTTTTTCTTATATGAGAGCTTAAGAGCTGCTCTCTTAACAACTTTCAAATAAGCAACCACAGCATTCTTAACGATAGTCACCATGCTGTACATTACGTTTCTATGACTTATTTATTTTATAACTGAAAGTTTGTCCCTTTTGACTTTCTTCACCCATTTCCCACCTCCTCCTCCCCAACTCCTTACCTCTGGCAACCACCTGTTTGGCAACACTCTGTTTTCTGTTTCTATGAACTTAGTTGTCTTTGTTTTGTTTTAAAATCCACATATAAGTGAGATCATATGGCATTTGTCTTTCTCTGACTTCTTTTACTTAGCATAATGCCCTCCAGATCCATTCATGTTGTTATAAATGTCAAGATTTCATATATATATTTTTAAGACTGAGTAATATTCTGTGTGTGTGTGTGTGTGTGTGTGTGTGTGTGTGTGTGTGTGTACCACATTTTCTTTATCCAGTCACCCGTCAATGGACACTTAGGTTGCTTCCACCTCTTGGCTATTGTAAATAATGCACAATGGACATGGGGGTGCAGGTATCTTTTTGAGTTAGTGTCTTCATTTTCTTTGGATGAATATCCAGAAGTGGAATTGCTGGATCATATGGTGGTTCTATTTTAAATATTTTGAGGAACCTCTGTACTGTTCCCAACAGTGGCTGCCCTAATTTACATTCTCACCGACAGTGCATAAGGGTTCTCTTTTCTCCACATCCTTGCCAACACTATTATTTCTTGTCCTTTGGATAATAGCCATTCTAACAAGTGTGAGGTGATATCTCATGGTGATTTTGATTTGCATTTCCCTGCTGGTTAGTGATCTCGAGTGTCTTTTCATGTACCTGTTGGCTAACTGTGTGCTTTTTTTTTTTTTTTTTTTGGGAAAATGTCTATTCAGATCCTCTGCCCATTTTTTAATTGGTTTGGTTTTTTGCTATTGAGTTGTATGAGTTCTTCATATATTTTGAGTATTAATCCCTTGAGTGCATTATTAAAACCAGCAATGGCAATGCATGATTGAAGCTCAATTGGGAACTAGTGCCAAACACAAACCCCACAATGATGCCATCTCCGAAGGGTAAGGGACTTGGGGCATTTATACACTGACTCCTGAGAATCCCTGGAGGAGGGCTGCTCCAGGATTGTTAATTCCTCGGCACCTCTGGCCTGCTGGGTACACTGGCAGCTTGACTGTCCACAGTTCTAGAAAAAGAAACTCCTCTAGCCCAGAGATGCAGTGTCTAGCATTTAGAGGCCAGCAGGAGCCTGAAGAGAGGTCTGAGGATATGGAATGGTATCCTGACAGTATCTGCTTCAGGAGACCCCAAAAAGAAGGGGGGTCAAACACGGTTCTTAGTTCCCTTAATTCTCATCATTTAGGAATGTGCCCCTTGGGGGACCAGAGTCTCTGGGGTGGCCATGGGCATCACACAGTGCAGGTGCCCTGACCCTGAGTAGCCAAGGGCCATTTCTTCATCACTTCACTGCTTTCTGTCCACTCTAACATTTTATTTTTTATTTGTTTTTTTTAAAGATTTTATTTATTTGACACAGAGAGAGAGAGAGCACACAAGCAAGGGGAGGGCCAGAAGGAGAGGGAGAAGCAGACTCCCCGCTGATCAGGGAGCCCGACACAGGGCTTGATCCCAGGACCCTGGAATCATGACCTGAGCTGAAGACAGACGCTTAACCAACTGAGCCACCCAGGTGCCCCCATGTTAACATTTTAAAACTGAAGGCGTTCTCCTTTATAACTATCATTTCTTGTATGTCCATTTGGCCTTTGGAGAAACTCGGGTCTAGGCACGTTTGCCTTCACTAGCCCATTCCTCCATTAAGAAAAAAACAGACACACATATTCCAACTATGTCAGTATAAAGACAAATATATTAACATATATATATGTACATATTAACATCATGTATTAAAACATTTCAACAACCTAAAAGTTCATTTTTATCTTTTTCTTTTAAAAGGAATTAAAACATGTTCAGGGTCCTCTGAAAGCATTGCTGTGGGCCCTAGGCACTGCCCCTTGTGTCTAAAGCTACGTTAGCCCTGGAGAAATACACGCGGGAGGGAAAGGTAACTGTTCTGTCTCGTCCTTACACTCTGATTTCCTGGTGGTGGGATGATCTGCAGGCCTGCCTCAAACGTGTGGGTGGAGAAACTCCCGGGATCTCTGGTGGGGAACGTGAAAAGATGCCCGTCTCACACAGTGAAACCTCTGACAGAGTTAAGCTGCCTTTATGGAGCTGAGGAATTACAAACCTTCAAAGACCTTGTTTGCAGGCCAGGGTACCACTTCTCCTCAAGGCATCTTTGAAATGCAAACTTGTTCTCTCAGCAGACCCAATGCGTCTCAGCTTTTAAGATAAATGCTTCAAACTGGCAGCAAACCCCCTTGAGTTTGGTGCCTGGCTTTCCGACAGATTAATTACATCGATTGCTGGCTGTTCATTTGCCTTCATGGCCATCTCTCCCTTGCTGGTTCGCATTTACTTTCTTGCCTTGAAATAAACAAACACCGATTCTGCACACCAGCCTGACGGGTGACCTCAAACCTGTGTGCTTTCACGAGGAGCTGCCTGGCAACAGGCTTGTGGGGCATCACTGGAATTCCAAAGCCTTCATTTCTGGTGGGTTTTGGGGGTTCCTTGGGGGCCAGGAGCCCTGGTGTGCCCTTAAAATGTGCAGATATCCCCGCTGGCAGGGCAGGAAGGGCATGTGGCAAAATGAATCCACACCTGCTCTAGTAGAATCCGCTTGAGGCAGCCGGCAACTGTGACTTTGCTTTGGGGGAGTACTTTGCTTCTCTCAGTGTTCTCATCTGCAAAATGATAATAATAACAACAGGGGCTAATATTTATTGAACTCTCAGAGTGTGCCAAGCACTGCTTTTAAGGCTTTGCAAGGATTACCCTTTTAATCCTCATGGCAGCGGGCTGAGATTTAGAGAGGTAAAGAAACTCAGCCAAGATTAACAACAGGTGGGACCTACCCGCAAGGTTCGCAAGGTTCAAAGCTAAACCTGACTCTGAGGTTGTGCTATCTCGGAGTGGCCAGCAGGGGTCATTGAAACTTGATGTTTTGAGATGGTGGAGTTCACCATGTGTCTTGGTGACCTTCACATTTTCCCAAGTGTAGTGGAAAGTTCTAGTATCAATGTAGTGTCGTGGCTATGCGGATAGACACTGTAGCCAGCCAGTCTGCCCGCATTTAAATCCTGTTCTACCACTGAGTAGCAGTGTGACCTTGGACAAGTAAGTCCATCTCTTTATGCTTTGCTTTCCTCATCTGCAAAATGTGGCAAATCATAATAATACGTATCTCATAAAGTTATTACAAGGATTACAAGAATTAGTGCTTGTAAAGCATTTAAAGCATATGGAAAAAGCACAATGTAATTGTTAAAATATTTAATTATCCTTCATAAATAAACATGCAATTTCAGGAACTGAATCTAGAGGATGCCAGTGTCTTATATTAGCTCAGTCTGGTGGGTTTTTGTGGCCTCAGAATCTTGAGTGCAGAGGCTGTGGTTTTAATACCAAATGAAATAATTAGGTGTTGCAAGCCTGGGAAGGGAGGGATTCTACATCCTGTGACCCACTGTACTTCATTTTATTGAGCAATTAACATGAACAAATTCACAATTAAGAGTGAAAATTAAAACATAGAGTGTGCATTTTGTTAATGAGGATTTTCTCATTTTGAAAAAGAATGTTGTGCCTTAATTTAGTTCTTGTGAAAAGCTGTTCCCCCCTTGGCAGAGGGCCCTAGCCCTGCTTCAGCAGGAGGGCTTGCTACTTGGGGGAGGGGAGTCAAGGAGCTGATTGGTCCAGGCATGGAAGGGAGGATAACTCATACTCAAGCCTGGAAAACAAAAATCAGAGCTGGAGTTAAAGGAAAATCACACTGGTGATCTTGAGAGAATCGGATGAAATGCTGTTAGAAGCCAGTAAGCAAAGGAAAGCTTAGACATGACTTCAAGGGCTTGGAAAACTGCCACAGGCCAGAAAGATGCTTCAGGCAAAATAAAGAAGTCATATCAGCCTGAGACTTTTCCAGAAATGATTATTTCCAAGTGAGTGCATCTGTTTTCCTTTTCTTGGGTACACACCTTCCCAGGTGGTTCCTGGCCTGGCTCAGGGTGCCTCCCAGGGACACCTGGAATGGGTCCCTAGCTGCTGTCTCCAGAGCTGACCCCATTGGATCTCAGCACCTCCTGTCCCGCTCCATGGCTGGCCTGGATTCTGCCAGGCTTGCAATAGATCGACTGTGATGCTTGGGTTTTATCTGGCAACCAAGCATGACTTGTTTTTATAATGAAAGGGCAAAAAAAAAAAAAAAATGACAAGAGAGAGTCACAGAAGCATGGCTCACAGAGGAGGGCTTGCTTATGAGTGAAAAAGAGGGTCATGGCATGCATTACCTGGTAGAGGAGTTGAAATTATTTAAAAAGATCATCAAGATGCTGATGATGAACATGTTAAAGCTGCCACTGCCATGTTTACAAGCCCAGCGAGCTTGCCACAGGATAACAGGCATGTGGTCCAATCCTTCCCGTCACTCTAGCCGGAATCCCAGGCAGCATCAGAAATGGAGCTTCCTCTTAGCCAGTAGCTGACTGCTGTTGCGCTCGTAAATTGAGACCAGAAGAACCTCCCAGCTGAACCCAGTCCAAGTTGCCAACTCCTAGAACCATGCGCTAAATTCGTGTTTCTTGTTTTAAGCCACTAACTTTTGTGGCAGTTGGTTCTGCACCCAAATCTACATGATACACTCAGCTTCAAGTCCCATGCATTCCTCCCAGAACTGGGCGGTGAGACTAGAGACACTAGATAGGGCAGATGAACTAGAGCCGTATCTCTCCTCCCTCCATGTTCCACAGAAGTACACTGCGGTGGGTTTGTGCCACCGATGCCCAACGCTGTGATTCTATTTGTGAACACCTCAACCGAGGAAATGAGCCTTCTGTGTACAACTGAACAAGTACAACTTGCCGTGTGGTTTTCAATGATTTCCTTAACCAACCTGGCTGGCAGTTCCTTGCATATTTAAGAAGAGGAGACTGACACACGTACTTAGTGATTTCTGCCAGCTCTAGTATTTGTGACTCTGTATGACATCACTAGTGTGATGTTTGTACTGTCCACATTTGATTTGGACGGTTTATTCTGGAATGGTTTGGCTGACCTAACTGTATAGGTTCTATAAAATATGTTCGTTCCTTCTTTCCTTCATTTGTTCAGCCATTGTTTGCTAGGAGTCAGACACTATCCTCCTTCTGGGAGTATGGAACTGAACAAGACAGGCACATCTCAAAGAGCTGGCAGTTTAGTGATAAAAGCAAATCCATGGTTAGGCATTAGAGTCACCTAGTGATTAGTGTCATGAAGAAAAAAAAAATTGTTATACGACAGATTAACACTGGCTATGTTTTCCATGAATGGAACACACATTCACTACCTTCATATCTTTCCACCTTGCCCTGAAATTTTCATCCATTCTTAAATGCAGTCACCGGAACGGAGAGGGCATCTGCTTTCAGTGATGCCCACCTCCCAAGTATCCCCAATCAGGAAGAAAGCCCAAGGATGTGGATTAGGGAAGAAAGTGACTCTTAACGACTGAGCCATCCAGGCGCCCCAAAAATGACACTTGATAGCCCACGTTTGGGGGATAGACTGCATGTGAGGCTGGGGTACAGGGCACCACTGTGGCTTCCTCGAGCAGGTGACATTATAGAAAGGAACAAACCGCACTGGAATTTGAGGGCTTGGGCTCTGGTTGCATCTCAGGACTGGATTTTGTGTGTGATGTTGAACATGTCTCTCATCCTCTGGTTCTCAACCTGTATAATAGGGATACTACTACTAGTACCTTCGTCTCCGTGTTGTTGGAAAATCAGATGCAATAACATAAACAAAAGCATTGTGTTAAAGTTATCTTCCAGATGCACTGCATATTCCCTAAGTATGGGGGCCATGTCTTATTCATCTTATTTCCAGAGCGCTTGGCATATCAAATGCTCAATAAGTGATAGTTGAGTGAATGAATGGGTCAGAGAATAAATTAGCACAAGAATGAAATTGAATCCTGTGGGTCTCAATTTTTCCATTTTGCACATTATGGCACCCATGTATAGTTATGCAGGTTGTGCACTGCACAAGTGAATTTGGCTTGAGGAGGTAGGAGGACTAAAACCCAGATTTTCCACTGGCCAAGTCAGGTGTCTGGTGCACAGGCTGCCTTTCATAAAGGCCAGCAATGGGCCTGTCTAACATGAAGGAGTTGGACTCTATTACCTCCCAGAAGCTCTAATTTTATCATTATGTGATGGGGCCCCTGATGCTGTATTCTTCAGAAAACCCCAGATGACTCAGATTTTCCTCCTAGTTTGGGTACCATTGGATTGGTGGTCTTTTAAGGCCTTTCCCACTCTAACAGGAGGTGATTTTGAATGATTTTTTAGATTTCTTGAATTTACTATTTTCTAGTATTTCACGTTAAACTATCTTTGTTAATGAGTACATGAGCTGCCGTCTCATGATGCCCTTACCCACTGTTCCCTGTCTTTGGCAGGGTGTAGCTGTTGGAGTTCACAAAGGATGTGTTCCCCATTCATCAATAAGGAATTCCATGCCAAGCTAAATTAAAAAAATTTTTTCCCAGATTTCTCCTTCCAGCTTCCAGCACTTGTGTTTTTCCTGACTTCATCAGCAATATCAAATAATAATAAAAAGCAGGGTTCTCTACACAAGATAGAGCTGCTAAGACAAAAGCCTGGTGATGAAAGCGACCAAGGTCTAATTTAATTTATCTGCCTTCATTTCTTTTGCACCCTCTTCATCAGTCAGGGTACAATGAGAAGAAAGAAACCACACAGGAATTTCAGTGAGGAAAGTTTGTGGAGCAGGCTTTCTGAGCTTTAGCACTTGACATTTTGGGTTGGATAATTCTGAATTTGGGGGGAATGTCTTGTGCACTGTAGGATTTTTTTTTAAAGATTTATTTATTTATTTTAGAGAAAGGGAGCATGAATGGGAGGGGCAGAGGGAGAGAGAATCTCAAGCAGACTCCATGCTGAGTGCAGAGCCTGATGCAGGGCTGGATCTCATGACCCAGAGATCATGACCTGAGCAGAAACCAAGAATCAGAGGCTTAACCGACTGCGCCACCCAGGAACCCCACTGTAGGATGTTTAGCAGCATCCTTGGCCTCTGTGCATTAGATCCTAGTAGGATTCTCTCTTTTCCTCCAGTTGTGACAACTGAAAATGCGTCCAGATGTTGCCAGTGTCCCTTTGGTCAGCAGAATGGCCCCTGCTTGAGAACGACTGCTGAAATAATTATTACCTACATCAGAGATTATGCAGAAAGGAGTAAAGTGAATTCTAAAGAATCACCTATGGCTGAGGGAGAGTATGAAGGAAGGGGCATGCTGAGAAGGGGGACCCCCTCCCCAAGGTGGGATTCAGACTGTGTTGAAGAAGGTGTGGCTGCAGTCCATTCTGTGGGGGCGTTCTCTCTGACTCTGCATCGGGGTACTGGTGTACAGCTGCTAGGCAAGCAGGAAGCAACTGGAGGGGAGGCAGAGACCAGCCAACAGGAAACTCCCCTTCCTGGGTGCAGGTGGATTGACCGCAGCATTCCCGTGATTCACTGGAAACCCATCCTGGGGGTGTTGCTGGAGCTGATGGGAATGAGTGCTGCTGTCCACCCCCCTAGCACACTGCTGGCAATAGCTCTTGGTAGGAACCAGAAGAAGAAGCACATGTAAAAGTTTAAGAACAAAAGAGCCCCTTTTTCCTGCAGTGTCTCTGCAGCGCCCTCTACTGACAGAATTGAGCATCATGCCGTCTTCAAAAGGAATATATTCATTGAGGGGACAATAAAAGAAGGTTTGGATCTGAAAGATAGCTGGCGTATTCTTGTATTGTGCCTTCCTCTTATCCATCTCTGTACCATCTACTCGGCATAAGTCTGGCACTTAGTATGTACAAAATTAATGTTAACTGAATGATCGAAAGAAAGAATGAATGAATGATGAATGAACGAATGACAGGATTTGCTTTCTGTTTTGTTTTGTTTTGTTTTTTGGTAGCTGTTTTGGAGAATTTACCACTGGTTTAATTTTTTTTTTCTCCAGAATAGCAAATGGCAGAGTTCACTCCCTCCAATTCCACTTTCCTACTAAATTTAAAATTAATTGAATTATCGTGTTATATCCTCTCAACTCATATAACGGGTCAATTTGATAAAAATCAATTACAGAATTGAGCAATTCAGTGGAAACAAATTAATTAAACTTGTTTGAATTGATTCATTGATTAAACTCCCCAGTTGAGCCAAGAAAACACTAGACAGGTATCTGTTTTTAAGACCAGGATATTAACCAAAGTGTTGCTGGCCAGTGAACTAAGTTCAAAAGAATTGTTGCCCAGAAGGCTAAGAACATTAATAATATGAAAATGAGAATTAATTTTGACTTAGGTGTCAAATGATTCCTTGCTGACTGCAATGTGGTAAATTAGCAGTAAGCAGGGATTAAGTTACACTGTCATTTAAAATGAAGAAGCATAGTGAAAAGATAATTGGATTGGGATTGAGCAGAAGTTTGGTGTAGGCTACCTGCTAATGTAGGGGGACTAATGTAATGTGGACAACTCACTTGGCCTTTCAGGGCCTCCCTCTCTTCTAGAATGCAAGAACAACCATACACTTCATTTGGGGGAAGAATAAACATAATATGAATGTAGAAGTATTTTGGAAATTGAAAGTACTACACAAGGGCGCCTGGGTGGCTCAGTCAGTTAAGTGTCTGCCTTCGACTCAGGTCATGATCTCATGGTCCTGGGATCGAGCCCTGTGTCGGGGTTCTGTGCTCAGTGGAGAGTCTGCTTCTTCCCCTCCCTCTGCTCCTCCCCCAGCTTGTGTTCTCTTTCTCTCTCAAATAAATAAATGAAATCTTAAAAAAAAGAAAGAAAGTACTACACACATTTGAGGCTCTTATTAGTTCATAGTTGTTTTAATCTTAGGTTTTAGAAGATTCTGAGTATATCTGAAGTGCTGAGAATATAGTTCTATTTTCTAGCATAAGGCAGAAGCTCAGTGGAAGGGGTTTTTCAATTTAGGGTATCACACATGGAGTCTCCCTCAAGTGTCTCAGGGCCTTTGCACATGCTGTTATCTCTCTCTGGATTCTTCCCTTCCTCTGCCTCTATAACTCTGACTTATCTTATTGGCTACATCATTATTTCCTGACTTCCTGAGCTGGTCAAATGTCTCCTTTATTTGTTCTTACATAACACATCTCTCCCATATAGTATGTGACACCATGGGTATTTTTACATTTTATTGTGATTATTTGATTAATGTCTGTCTCCCCAGCTAGGCTGTAAGCTCCATGATGGCAGGGAACACTTCTGCTTTTGCCCATAGTGACATTTTTGGTAGGTGTTTAATGACTAATTGTTGGAGGAATGAATGAGTGAATGAATGAACAAACATACTATCCAGAGTTGAGTGCCACCTATTGGGTTTTGATGTGTCGGTCACATTTTGAAAGAAAGGGTGATGCTTAGCTCTCTGCAGCTGTAGAAAGTACACAGGGATAGACACGGTTTACTAGAATGTCCTCAGCATCCAGCCTAAACTCTGGCATACAGTAGGAACTCAATTAATGTTTGTTGAACGAGTTACCTTTGGATCCAGAAGTCTGGGCCTTGATTTTTCTCTCTAAAATTTACAGGCTCATCATACTTGGTGAGGATGTTTAACCCCGCTATCCAGTACAGTGAAAACAGGCTGGGAGGCCAGCATTCCTGGGTCCAAATCCCATCTACTAGATGCTGGACAAGACATTTAACATTACTATGTGCAAGTCTGCTTATTTACAAAAATGAAGGTAGTATCAATGTCGCAGGATTATTTCAAGTATCAAATGAGAAAAACTTATTGAAAAAGCCTTGCCTAATACAGCACACATAAGGTATCAGTAAATGTTGGTCACGTTCCTTTCCCCTCATTTATCCTCCATAACATGAGAATAATATCACTAGCTTCAGAATCATTGTATCTCCAATAAGATTATGTACATCATTTTGTAACCTGAGGTGCAAGATTTCCTTTCTTCCCACTCTGCATCAAAAGAAAAATATGTGCAGGGGCGCCTGGGTGGCTCAGTCTTTAAGTGTCTGCCTTCGGCTCAGATCATGATCCCAGGCTCCTGGGATCGAGCCCTGCATCGGGCTCCCTGCTCCGCGGGAAGCCTGCTTCTCCCTCTCCCACTCCCCCTGCTTGTGTTCCCTCTCTCGCTGTGCCTCTCTCTGTCAAATAAATAAATAAAATCTTTAAATAAAAAAATAAAATAAAATAAAAAAATGTGCAGAATTAGCATCTGCCACCTGGGGGCACTGTGGTAGTATCTTTGATTTCAGGGTTTCCGCGTAACAAAGTAACACCTTAGTGTATCTTTCAAATTGAAGTCTTGAGGTAAGAAAAATGGGTTACATTTAAGGGAGAAGCATTGCTCGATAATGGAGTAATATCTTTTGTAAATGATATTTTAATGTCCAGGGTCTTACTCTGGAGAATTAGGAAGGAAAATTTTAAAACATTCCTTTATATTCTTAATTTGGAAACATAAGAACCACAAGAACCAGGTAAGTAAGGGAGAAAAGCTTTTATTTGCTTTATTATAACATAATATTATCATAATTTACTTTTTCTCTTGGAGATCCGTTTTGTTTTCTCAAATATTCTCGTACCTTATGCTTATTTCTTCTTCTTCTTCTTCTTCTTATTTTTTTTTTTTTTAAAGAAATGTTTAGTTTGGTAGACAAATATTTCTTGGGTATCTAATGTATGCCATGCACTGTTCTGGGTGATTGAAATAAGACGATGAGCGGAGAAGTCGAAGCTCCATATCCTGAAGGGGGTGAGGAGACCCATCGTCAACTAGGAAAAAAAAATGAACAAAAAGGGAATTTTAATAGGGCGATAGGATAAAGGGTGACTTAGGTGTGCATGTTTGGGAAACACTCTTCAGATAGGGTGGTTAGGGAAGGACTTTCCAACCTGGAGGTGTTTGTTCTCCAACCTCAATAATTGGAAGGATCTGGTCAGGCAAATGCCTAGAAGAACAACATATCGGGCAGAAGAAAAAGCTGGTCAAAGGCTCTGGTGTGGGAATAAGCATGCTAAATTCAAGATAAGCGTTTTTGGTAAATTAATACTATTCCAGTGATCTCTTGCTGCCTGACAAACTGTCCCCAAACACAGTCCTTTAAAATGACGTCTTTATTTTGCTGACAGTTGTGTAGGTTTAGGAATTGAGAGAGGTTCAGCTGGGTGGCTTGTTTTGATCCACCTGGTGTCACCAGCAAGGGCAGCCAAGCAGGAGGACCGCCTTCATGATGGTTCCTCATGGACATACTGGCACCCTGATGCTGCCTGGAATCTCTCTTTTCTACCTGGTGTCTTATCCTACAGCCTCTCCATTAGGCTGGGGCTTTTCACAGTAAGGATACTCTCAGAGCATTGGCATTTCTTACTTGGCTTCTGGCTTCCAAGAGACCAGGGTAGAAGCTGCCTGTCTTCTTAAAGATGAGGCACAGAAATTACTTCTGACATGGCATCGTTTCTGCCCAGTTCTACTGGTCAAAGAGTCCAGTCTTCTTTCTTCAAGGGGGAGAAAAAGGAGACTCTACCTCTTCCTTCCTCCCTCTCTTTTCTTTCTTTCCTTTTTCCTTTCTCTCTTTCTTTCTCACTTTTTAATTGAGATATAATTCACATATAACATTATATTTGTTCCAGGTATATAACATAAATGATTTGAGATGTGTGTGTGTGTGTGTGTGTGTGTGTGTATCTTGTGAAACACCACAAGAAGTTTAATTAACATCCATTACCATGCATAGTTACAATTTTTTTTTTCCTTGGGGTGAGATGAGAACTTTTAAGATCTACTCTCTTAGCAACTTTCAAATATATAATACTGTATTATAAACTGTAGTTCCCATATTGTATATTACCTCTCCAGGACTTCTTTGTTTTATAACTGGAAGTTTCTACCTTTGACTGTCTTCACCTATTTTGTCCCCCACCTCCCGCCTCAAGCTACCACCAATTTGTTCTCTGCTTCTATGAGTTTGGGTTTTTTGTTTGTTTGTTTATTTGTTATTTTTTTAGATTCCATATATAAGTGAGCTCATAGAGTATTATATTTGCCTTCCTCTGTCTGACTGAGCGTAGTGCCCTCAAGGTAATGGACTTCACCTCTTGAGAGAGTGTCAGAGAACTTGTGGTCATCTTCAATTGCAGCAGATCCTGAAAAAGTTAACAGAAATTCCCTGTGAATGGCTGGGGGCCAGACTTCCACAGCCCAACACCACAGCTCTGGTCTGTAGCACAGATATCAGGTACCAGCCTTGGAGAGTTTTCTTTGGGATCCAGACCCATAACTAGGAAAGTCTGCGCTGAACAAAATCCACTCTGTCTGTTGCCCACCATGAGCATTATCATTAGCATGGATGTAAGTGCATAGCAGGTTTCTTAAGTCCTGATTGTGAATCTATGGCTTAGGGTTTGGGATGGAAAGCAGAGCAAGATGCCAGCTTCTGTGTGTGCATTTTCCTATGCAGAATAGTTCTGGCATAATCTTAAGAGAAATAGGAGCAAAGGGCAACACATAATTACAGTTCAGATACTAAGAGTGTTTAGCATTGAAATAGCCTACAAACCAACTGTAACTAGACACTGGGCACCATGATCTAGCCAGGAGAGTGATTAATTAGATTTGTCCCCTGAAGAAAGATAATTGAGCCATTTGGAGTTGGAGTCCTCTTCTGACTGAGTTGTAAGAGGAAAGAAGCAAAGGGAGGGGGGTGAGATCCTGCATTTCTGCCATACCAGCCCTTAGGGAGAAGGAGAGAGATGAGTGGGGACTGAGAATTTTCTCTGGTGGACAGGAGATTTGGGGGGGGAGGGGAAGGTGAGGTGAGCTAAAACAAGATGACTGATGGACTGGCTGGTCCGGAGTCTGCTCTATGGCAGTGTGGCAATCAATAGAGAAAATCATTTTTGTACTACACGTGTCCCAAATCTCATGTTTGCCTAATGATGGTAGCTGGCTTCACTCAAGATGCAATTGAGCCTAAAAATGTTTGTTTAATGTGGTGGCTGCTAAGTCAAGAGAAAATTGAACCTGAGAAAACGTTGACAGAGTTTACAGTCATAGTCCTCACATATTTTCCCCAGGTAACTACATCTTTCTTTTAGCACCCTTTTGATGTGCTGAGACTCCAAAACCGATCCTGTTAACATGAACAGCTCTTTTTGTTCCTAAATGATATGTCAGCATGGGCAAAGTTTCGTTTCCTATTTGCTCTTGGATGTCAGGAGGGACACTAATAAACCTCTCCTTGTTCTATTGTTTCATCTGGAGCAGCATTTTATTATTCTTGATTATGATTTACCATGTTAAAATGGATGAATTTACCTGGATGAAGATTTTCATGGCAGCCCTAACAATTGACTGGGAAAGTCCACTTGTGGTCATTTAATTAAAATAGCACTTGGTTGTGCAAACCCCTCAGATGTTGACGCTATGGATAGACCAATTGTCTGGGTTTAATGAGGCATGTTTTTGGGGGGCTTGACTTGAATGCAAAAAGCAATTGAATTAATCACGTATCTCTTGGCTCTCAAATTTTACATAAATAAAGGGAGAATGCATCAGAGATTGCTCTTCTGAAATTGAATCTGGGGTTGGGTTTTATCTTAGCCCGATATCTATGTGCCTATGTGGCCGAATGGAGTCAAAACTATCACTTTCACTGGCTCTCGTCTCTTCTTACTCACACAAGGGTCTGTTCCTTAAAAGAAACCCCCAGGCATTTTGCAGGGTCTTACCAAGGAATTTTCATGTACTCCAGAACGAATCCTGCTATTTGTGTGGTCAGGGGCTTCCTGGAATTTTCTGTTTCTTTTGTCTTCTACTGTGGTTGCTGATATATCCACAAGGGGCTGTGATCTTTTGCCATGCCCAGCTGTGCTGTTTCTGTGGCTGTCTGTCTCCTCTGCAGCCAGGCCTGGGGGCTTCCTCCCTTCTCAGACTGGATGCTGGGTGCTGGGCGCTTCTGTAAAAGCAGGGGAAAGCTGCTTTCCTCTTTTCACATCAAACTTGGTACCTAAAAGGGGACTCCTGCTATGTTGCTTGTGCCCCAAAGGATTACCAGATTGAATCAGCTCTTTCCATTTTAGTTAAAGCTCTCCCTCTTGATAGTGGTAAGCTGTGAGTTCATGGGGCTGAATTCAGGACAAATCATAGTGAGAGACAGTCTGCTTCATTTGGACACATCTTTATTCTCTGCTAGACTTTGGGCCTGGGTCAAACCTATGTGTCTGGTGTAGAGGAAAGAACAAAATGGAGGTGTCTGGATGGTTCAGCCGGTTAAGTGTCTGACTCTTGATTTTGGCTCAGGTCATGATCTCAGGGTCATGAGATAGAGCTCTGTGTCAGGCTCCATGCCTAGCATGGAGCCTGCTTAAGATTCTCTCTCTCTCTTTCTGCCCCTCTCCACCCTCTCTCCCTCCTTTCTAAAAAAAAAAGAACAAAAGGCCATAATGTGAGATAGACGTTGTGTGTGTGTGTGTGTGTGGAGGTGGGGGGACAGTTCCCAGCTCTGTCACCTACCACCTGTGACCTGAGGCAAGTAACTCAACCTTTCGGCCTCAATACTTTTCTCCTCCTAAAAAGGGAATAACTATTGGATAACATACCCAAAGAACTCGTGGTAGAGACCCTACCCATTCCTGGCACAGACCTCTGGGAACCCTTGGAATTTCCTTAGTGAAATTCCTTAGTATGTTAATGAGGTGACTCCTGGTAAGGTCCCTAGCTTTAGGCTGGGTGCTGGTGGCCAGAAAACTAACCATAGGATTACAGTGGGAACTTTTGCCCTACTCCTGACCTCCAGGGAGGGTAGAGGGGTTGAAAACTGAGTTCAGTTACTAAAGGCCAGTGATTAGCTCATTATGCCTGTGTAATGAAACCTTGATAAAATAAACAAAGTTGGAATGATAAGACTTGAAGGAGCTTCCGAGTTGGTGAAGTCCTTCGTGCTGGGAGAGTCTGGTACACCCCAGCTCCACGGGGACCGAGTTTCTTTACTTAGGACCCTTCCAGACCTCACCTGGGGTACCTCTCCCTCTGGCTGTTCATTTGTATCCTTTATGATAAACTGTAATAGTAAGCACAGCTCTGTCTTGCATTCTGTGAGTTGTTCTAACAAATTATTGAACCTAAGGAGGTGTCCTGGGAACCCCTAAAGTTGTAGTCACGTGGATAAAAGTGAGGGTAGTCCAGGACTTTATTTGTCCGAGGTGGGGGGGGCATTCTTGTGGGACTGAGTCGTGAGCCTGTGGGCTCTGCACTAACTCCAAGTGTTAGCATAAGAATCAAATTGAATTAGTAGGACACCTAGTTTGTGTCAGAGAATTGGAAAATTGGTGTTGGAATGATGTATTTGGTGTCAAGAAAAACCAAACAGACCCTAGTGAAGTATTTGGTTCACAGTAAGGACCTAGAAACTGTGAGCTCACATTATTGTAATGCTATTTACTAAAATAAAAAGAAAATTAACAAAAACTTATGTCATGCTAACTCAGTGCACATGGCTCATTTAACTTGTTTGCTCCTTATAACAAGTCTAAAAGCTAGGTACTGTTATTCCCATTTAACAGAGGAGGAAACTGAGGCACAGAGAAGTTCAGGTACTTGCCCAGGCTCTTCACACAGATAGTACGGGGCAGGGTTCGAATCTAGGCAGACTGCTACCTGAGGCCATGCTCCTCACCTTTACGGTATGTTTTTGTAATTGATCTTGTAATTATTACTGCAATTTGTTCAGGGAGGCCTAAATAGCCCAAAGAAGATTAATCAGACATGGGAGCTCATCAGAGAAAAATGATTTCATGTTTAAGATAGTCAGATATATTTGTTCCCAAAGTAGGTACTAGCTTTAGCGGGTATAATAGCTTCTACAGGACTTGGATTATTAATAACTTGGAAATTTCTATGATCCCAAGATGACATGTAGAAGCATGAATGTCTGTATACCTTGGCTTGTGCAGATAAGCTTGGGTTTACCTGACTTCTCTTGAGAAAGTTCAATCAACTCGAGCCCAATGTTGAGCCTGTTATAACTCTGAGAACTCCACTGTGTGACCAGCTCTGTGCATACAGAGCAGATGATAAATGGATCTAGTGCTGCCTTCTCCCTGGCTAGGCTTAGAGGGAAACCTGCCTCTTGGTGGTGGGATCCCACAGAGGGAGGGAGAAAGGGCCACGTCAGTAGCGCTGCCAAGCGGTCAGTGGAAAATGCACACCCATTTATCACTGCTGACCCAGCAAGGTACCTGACCTGCACAGATCTGTAAATAAAAGGCATTTGAAAGCAAAACCCATTGAAGCAAACAGGCATCACCAAAATTAATGGCTTTCTTTCTTTTTTTAAACCTGATACAACCTTGTAGGGCTACCACTTAAGCCCACTTGATGAACCCATTATATCACTTAATCCCCACAAAGACCCAGAAGGAATGGGGTATTAGGATGACTAAGCATTCTGGTTTGCCTGTTGCCCTGATGCAAATATTAAACGAGCCCTTTTTACTTTCCAACGTGCTCCAGGTTGGACAATAAATTATATGGTCACCCAAGATACTGTGTTTATTTTATGGAAGAGGAAACAGGCACAGAGAAAGTAAATGAGTCACTCAAACTCCTGTAGCAGGTGGGGATGGAGCTGGATTCTAACTCAGGTCAGTGTCTCTCCGGTGTTGTAGTGCTTTCTGTCCGAGTCTTCTGCCTTTCAGTACAGAGCAGATGAATGAGCACATCTGCCTGACAATCAGTCCCTCAGGAAGCACTAGAAACTCACTGGAATGACTTACTATTGTTGACATCACTGTTGGGATTCCTCTTTAGGTGTGACCTTCAGAGTAATTTCTTTCTTTCTTTCTTTCTTTCTTTCTTTCTTTCTTTCTTTCATTTATTTATTTATTTATTTATTTATTTATTTATTTATTTATTTTTGTTATATTAATCACCATACATTACATCATTAGTTTTTGATGTAGTGTTCCATGATTCATTGTTTGCATATAACACCCAGTGCTCCATTCAATACGTGCCTTCTTTAATACCCATCACCAGGCTAACCCATCCCCCCACCCCCTCCCCTCTAGAACCCTCAGTTTGTTTCTCAGAGTCCAAGTCTCTCATGGTTCGACTCCCCCTCCAATTTCCCCCCCTTCATTTTTCCCTTCCTACTATCTTCTTTTTTTTAACATAAAATGTATTATATGTTTGAGAGGTACAGGTCTGTGATTCAACAGTCCCACACAACACACAGCGCTCACCACAGCACATACCCTCCCCAATGTCCATCACCCAGCCACTCCTTCCCTCCCACCCCACCCCCACTCCAGCAGTCCTCAGTTTGTTTCCTGAGATTAAGAATTCCTCATCTCATTAAGATCATATGATATATGTCTTTCTCTGATGGACTTATTTCTCTCAGCATAATACTCTCCAGTTCCATCCACATTGTTGCAAATGGCGAGATTTCATTCCTTTTGATGGCTGCATAATATTCCAGTGTATATATATACCAGCTCTTTTTTATACATTCATCTGTCGAAGGACATCTTTCCATAGTTTGACTATTGTGGACATTGCTGCTATAAACATTGGGGTGCACGTACCCCTTCAGATCCCTACATTTGTATCTTTGGGGTAAATACCCAGTAGTGCAATTGCTGGATCATATGGTAGCTCCATTTTCAACTGTTTGAGGAACCTTCATAATGTTTTCCAGAGTGGTTGCATCAGCTTGCATTCCCACCAACAGTGTAGGAGGGTTCCCCTTTCTCCGCATCCCCGCCAACATCTGTCGTTCCCTGACTTGTTAATTTTAGCCATTCTGACTGGTGTGAGGTGGTATCTCATGGAGGTTTTGATTTGGATTTCCCTGATGCCGAGCGATGTTGAGCACTTTTTCATGTGTCTGTTGGCCATTTGGATGTCTTCTTTGGAAAAATGTCTGTTCATGTCTTCTGCCCATTTCTTGATTGGATTATTTGTTCTTTGGGTGTTGAGTTGGATAAGTTCTTTATAGATTTTGGATACTAGCCCTTTATCTGATATGTCATTT
The DNA here is from genome assembly GCF_037043125.1 of Eumetopias jubatus. Taxonomy (NCBI): domain Eukaryota; kingdom Metazoa; phylum Chordata; class Mammalia; order Carnivora; family Otariidae; genus Eumetopias; species Eumetopias jubatus. The sequence goes on from NW_028274807.1 coordinate 168,187,234, forward strand.
GCAAATATCTTCTCCCATTCTGTTGGTTTTCTTTTGGTTTTGTGGACTGTTTCTTTTGCTGTGCAAAAGCTTTTTATCTCGATGAAGTCCCAATAGTTCATTTTTGCCTTTGCTTCCCTTGCCTTTGGCGATGTTTCTAGGAAGAAGTGGCTGCGGCTGAGGTCGAAGAGGTTGCTGCCTGTGTTCTCCTTTAGGATTTTGATGGACTCCTGTCTCACATTGAGGTCTTTCAACCATTTGGAGTCTATTTTTGTGAGTGGTGTAAGGAAATGGTCCAGTTTCATTCTTCTGCATGTGGCTGTCCAATTTTCCCAACACCATTTGTGGAAGAGACTGTCTTTTTTCCATTGGACGTTCTTTCCTGCTTTGTCAAAGATGAGTTGACCGTAGAGTTGAGGGTCCATTTCTGGGCTCTCCATTCTGTTCCATTGATCTATGTGTCTGTTTTTGTGCCAGTACCATACTGTCTTGATGATAACAGCTTTGTCATAGAGCTTGACGTCTGGAATTGTGATGCCACTAGCTTTGCTTTCCTTTTTCAACATTCCTCTGGCTATTCGGGGTCTTTTCTGGTCCCATACAAATTTTAGGATTATTTGTTCCATTTCTTTGAAAGAAGTATTTTGATAGGGATTGCATTGAATGTGTAGATTGCTCTAGGTAGCAATGACATCTTCACAATATTTGTTCTTCCAATCCATGAGCATGGAATGTTTTTCCATTTCTTTGTGTCTTCCTCGATTTCTTTAATGAGTATTTTATAGTTTTCTGAGTACAGATTCTTTGCCTTTTTGGTTAGATTTATTCCTAGGTATCTTATGGTTTTGGGTGCAATTGTAAATGGGATCGACTCCTTAATTTCTCTTTCTTCTGTCTTGTTGGTGTATAGGAATGCCACTGATTTCTGTGCATTGATTTTATATCCTGCCACTTTACTGAATTCCTGTGTGAGTTCTAGCAGTTTTGGGGTGGAGTCTTTTGGGTTTTCCACATAAAGTATCATATCATCTGCAAAGAGTGAGAGTTTGACTTCTTCTTTGCCAATTTGGATGTCTTTTATTTCTTTTTGTTGTCTGATTGCTGTGGCTAGGACTTCTAGTACTATGTTGAATAGCAGTCGGGATAGTGGACATCCCTGCCATGTTCCTGACCTTAGGGGGAAAGCTCTCAATTTTTCCCCCTTGAGAATGATATTCGCTGTACGTTTTTCATAGATGGCTTTTATGATATTGAGGTGTGTATCCTCTATCCCTATACTCTGAAGAGTTTTGATCAAGAAAGGATGCTGTAGTTTGTCAAATGCTTTTTCTGCATCTATTGGGAGGATCATATGGTTCTTGTTCTTTCTTTTATTCATGTATTTTATCACATTGATTTGTGGTTGTTGAACCAACCTTGCAGTCCGGGAATAAATCCCACTTGGTCGTGGTGAAAAATCCTTTTAATGTACTGTTGGATCCTATTGGCTAGTATTTTGGTGAGAATTTTTGCATCCATGTTCATCAAGGATATTGGTCTGTAATTCCCCTTTTTGATGGGGTCTTTGGTTTTGGGATCAAGATAATGATGGCCTCATAAAATGAGTTTGGAAGTTTTCCTTCCATTTCTATTTTTTGGAACAATTTCAGAAGAATAGGTATTAATTCTTCTTTAAATGTTTGGTAGAATTCCCCTGGGAAGCCATCTGGGCCTGGGCTCTTGTTTGTTGGGTGATTTCTGATGACTGCTTCAATTTCCTTAGTGGTTATAGGTCTGTTCAGGTTTTCTATTTCTTCCTGGTTCAGTTTTGGTAGTTGATACATCTCTAGGAATGCATTCATTTCTTCCAGATTATCTAATTTGCTGGCATATAGTTGCTCATAATATGTTCTTATAATTGTTTGTATTTGTCTGGTGTTAGTTGTGATCTCTCCTCTTTCATTCATGATTTTATTTATTTGGGTCCTTTCTGTTTTCTTTTTGATAAATCTGGCCAGGGGTTTATCAATCTTATTAATTCTTTCAAAGAACCAGCTCCTAGTTTCGTTGATCTTTTCTACTGTTCTTTTGGTTTCTATTTCATTGATTTCTGCTCTGATCTTTATTTTTTCTCTTCTCCTGCTGGGTTTAGGCTTTGTTTGCTGTTCTTTCTCCAGCTCCTTTAGGTGTAGGGTTAGGTTATGTATTTGAGACCTTTCTTGTTTCTTGAGAAAGTCTTGTATTGCTATATACTTTCCTCTTAGGACTGCCTTGCTGCATCCCAAAGATTTTGAACAGTTGTGTTTTCCTTTTCATTGGTTTCCATGAGTTTTTTTAATTCTTCTTTAATTTCCTGGTTGACCCATTCATTCTTTACTAGGCTGCTCTTTAGCCTCCATGTCTTTGAGTTCTTTCTGACTTTCCTCTTGTGATTGAGTTTTAGTTTCAAAGCATTGTGGTCCAAAAATATGCAGGGAATGATCTCAATCTTTTGGTACTGTTTGAGACCTGATTCGTGACCTAGGATGTGATCTATTCTGGAGAATGTTCCAGAGGCACTAGAGAAGAATGTGTATTCTGTTGCTTTGGGATGGAATGTTCTGACTATATCTGTGAAGTCCATTTGGTCCAGTGTGTCATTTAAAGTCCTTATTTCCTTGTTGATCTTTTGCTTAGATGATCTGTCCATTTCAGTGAGGGGAGTGTTAAAGTCCCCTAATATTATTGTATTATTGTCGATGTGTTTCTTTGTTTTTGTTATTAATTGGTTTATATAATTGGCTGCTCCCATGTTAGGGACATAAATATTTACAATTGTTAGATCTTGTTGGATAGACCCTTTAAGTATGATATAGTGTCCTTCCCCATCTCTTATTATAGTCTTTGTTTAAAATCTAATTTGTCTGATATAAAGATTACCACCCCAGCTTTCTTTTGGTGTCCATTAGCATGGTAAATGGTTTCCAACCCCTCACTTTCAATCTGGAGGTGTCTTTGGATCTAAAATTAGTCTCTTGCACACAGCATATTGATGGGTCTTGTTTTTTAATCCAACCTGATAGCCTGTGTCTTTTGATTCGGGCATTTAACCCATTTCCATTCAGGGTAACTATTGAAAGATATGAATTTAGTGCCATTGTAGTGCCTGTAAGGTGACTTTTACTGTATATTATCTGTGTTCCTTTCTGGTCTCTGTTTCTTTTAGGCTCTCTCTTTGCTTAGAGGACCCCTTTCAATATTTCTTGTAGGGCTGGTTTTGTGTTTGCAAATTCCTCTAGTTTTTGTTTGTCCTGGAAGCTTTTTATCTCGCCTTCTATTTTCCGTGACAGCTTAGCTGAATATAGTATTCTTGGCGGCATATTTGTCTCAGTTAGTGCTCTGAAGATTCATGCCAGTCCTTTCTGGCCTGCCAGGTCTCTGTGGATAGGTCTGTTGCCAGTCTAATGTTTCTACCATTGTAGGTTACAGATCTCTTGTCCCGAGCTGCTTTCAGGACTTTCTCTTTGTCTCTGAGACTCATAAATTTTACTATTAGATGTCGGGGTGTTGACCTATTTTTATTGATTTTGAGAGGGGTTCTCTGTGCCTCCTGGATTTTGATGCCTGTTTCCTTCCCATTAGGGAAGTTCTCTGCTATAATTTGCCCCAATATACCTTCTGCCCCTCTCTCTCTTTCTTCTTCTTCTGGGATCCCAATTATTCTAATGTTGTTTCCTCTTATGGTATCACTTATCCCGAATTCTGTTCTCGTGATCCAGTAGTTGTTTATCTCTCTTTTTCTCAGCTTCTCTATTTTCCATCATTTGGTCTTCTATATCATTAATTCTCTCTTTTGCCTCATTTATCCTAGCATTTAGAGCCTCCATTTTTGATTGCACCTCATTAATAGCCTTTTGATTTTGACTTCGTTAGATTTTAGTTCTTTTATTTCTCCAGAAAGGGATTCTCTAATAACTTCCATGCTTTTTTCAAGCCCAGCTAGTATCTTTATAATCGTCATTCTTTACTCTAGTTCCGACATCTTACTAATGTCCATATTGATTAGGTCCCTGGCTATTGGTACTTCCTCTTGTTCTTTTTCTTGAGGTGCTTTTTTCCATCTTGTCATTTTGTCCAGAGGAGAATAGATGAATCAGAGAACAAAATGCTAACAGGGTAACAATGACCCCAGAAAAATATACACTAAACAAATCCGAAGAGATCTGAAACCAGGGGAAAAGAAAGGGAAAGAGAGAAAAAAGAAAAAAGAAAAAAGAAAAGAAAAAGATTTAAAAAAAAAGAATATGATCAAATATGATCAGCCTGGTGCATTGATCAGTGCCACACACTAGATTTCAGGCGTATTTTGGTCTGTTAGATGAAAGTGCCTCCCAAAATTTTAAAGAAAGAAAAACTTATATATGTACAAAAATAAGGGTAAATACAATGAAGGGATTGAATATGACTGTAAAGATGAAAATTATAAAAGATTTTATAAGAGGAATTGAGAAGAAGTTGGTTGAAAAAAGAAAGAAGAGGAATTAAAAAAAGAAAGGAGAGAATGTGATCAGGCAGGAGACTAGAACAAAGCCATATACTAGAGATTTAGGGTATATTTTGTTCAGTTAGAAGAAATTGTATCCGAAAATTTTAAAGGGAGAACGACTTATATATATATATACCAAAAATGATGTTAATTACTATGAAGGGATGGAATATGACTCTACAAATGAAAAATAAAGATTTTTAAAAAAGGGATTTATAAGATGTTGGTTGAAAAAGGGAAAAAGAAAAATTCAAAAAAAGAAAAAGAAAAAAAAGAAAAGTAAAAAAATTAACTTTGAAAGAGTAAAGAATTGGGGGGAAAAAGCCATGAATTCTATGTGCTGTATTCCCCTAGTGCTGAGGTTCTGCCGTTCTCATTGATCGGTAAACTTGTCTTGGCCGGCTGTTCTTGCTGATCTTTTTTTTTAGTATATGTGCTGCCAAAGCGAGCACTCTTGCTGATCTTCTGGGGGAGGGGCCTGTTGCCGTGGTTCCCAAATGTCTTTTCCGGAGGCAGAATTGCCCTGCCCTTGCTGGTCCCGGCTAAATAATTTGCTCGGGTTTGCTCTTGGGAGATTTTGTTCCCTGCATGCTTTCCCTACAGCTTTAGGGGATGAGAGTGAAAATGGCGGCCTCCCAATCTTGGCCTGGAGGCGCCGAGAACTTGGGCCCCCACTCCTCAGTGTGCCCCCAGGGAAAAGCAGTCAATCACTTCCTTCTTCCTGGTTCTCGGCCGCACTCTGTGCTCACCTGGCCTGTGACCGAGCATTTCTATCTCTGGCACACGACCCCGTGTGGAGTCTCCAAACCCAGCAGATCCCTGAGGTGCGCTCCCACGCCGCTCCTCCTAGGGGAGGAAGGGGAGTCTCCCCGGATGTGCTGCTTGTTGGGTCCCTGCTGGAGGAGCAGTGGCCAGACTGTGCTGCGGATCACGGTTTATGGCAACCCCGAGCTGAGAGCCCGCAACTCAGCTCCGTCTCTGCAGCCGGCTTCCCCGCTCTGATACCTGGGAGCTCTGCCGCACTCAGGCACCCCCGGTCTTTCTGTGACCCCGAGGGTCCTGAGACCACACTGTCCTGCGAGGGTTCCACCCCCCCGCTTAGCCACTGGAGCGACGTCCCTCAGCGGAACCGACTTCTAAAAGGTCCGATTTTGTGCTCCGCGGCTCTATCACTTGCCAGAAGTGGCTGGCGGAGGCCCCTCCCCCGCGGTCTATCCTCCCGAATATCGCCTCAGATTCACTTCTCCGCACGTCCTACCTTCCAGTAAGTGGTCGCTTTTCTGTTCAGAGTTGTTGCTACTCTCCTCTTCAATCTCCTGTTGAGTTCGTAGGTGTTCAGAATGGTTTGATCCCTATCCAGCTGAATTCCTGGAACCAGACGAAATTTAGGTCTCCTACTCCTCCTCTGCCTTGCTCCTCCCCCTTTGTTTTATTTTTTTAAGAAGATTTTTAATGTTAGCAAATACTGGTCCTTTTGGGATAGAATTCAGTTTTGGAAATACCCTCAACACTTTCATAAGTGAGTCTTGTGAATAAGGTGGGAAATTACCTGGGGCACCTGGGTGGCACAGGTGGCTGAACCTCTAACTCTTGGTTTCAGCTCAGTTCGTGATCTCATGGTCGTGAGACTGAGCCCCTCTTCAGTGGGGAGTCTGCTTGAGGATTCTCTTCCTCTGCTCCTCCCCTTGCTCTCTTTCTCTCTCTCTCTCTAAAATAAGTGAATAAATCCTGAAAAAAAAAGTGGGAGGGGTCCCTGGGTGGCTCAGTCAGTTAAGTGTCTGCCTTCGGCTCAGGTCATGATCCCAGGACCCTGGGATCGAGCCCCACATCGGGCTCCCTGCTCAGTGGGGCACCTGCTTCTCCCTCTGCCTGCCACTCCCCCTGCTTGTGTTCTCTCTCTCTGTCAAATAAATAAATAAAATATTTTAAAAATAAAAAATAAAATAAATAAGTAAATAAAAAGTGGGAAATTATTTTGGGGAACAACATTTTAGAGCCAAATCAAAGCCTTAGTTTTAATTAGTGACTTATTTGTTTGCTTGTTTGGCTGGTGAAATTGGCTTTGAAAAAAATTCCCAAAGAGCCATTCTGCAGATGTTTTGAACAGTGACAGTGTCATTTGAATAGGTTTGATATCCCAAATTATTTTTTTTAAGCCTCATTTTATCATGCCTGGTAAATGTGACATATTGTATCCAGTCTTTCCTAGTAGCTAAGCACATTTACCTTGGAATGAGTGGATGAGCTTGCCTAGGTTGTTGGAATTTCTGACCTTAGATGAAGAAAGTAAATCAATTCTTTCCCCAGAACTCATATTTCTCTTAGTCATATTCCCAAGCCTTCATGTTCCACCAAGTGAATTCCTCTGTGTGTAACTGTCTTACATTTTAAAAATCAAAAGTCCTGGTAACCTATGTTTGCAGTACTTAATACCTTTCTTTCAACATATGATAATGTTTTGGAGGATTCATCTACTAAAAGTAATCATTATACAATTTTAATTGCTCTTTTTAATTTATAAAGCAATGTCAACTCTACTTTTATTTCTTATTTAAGTTCAAAGCAACCAAGGGAATAAAGTGAGTCAGGTGCAGTACCGCACATTAGAGGTAAAGAAAGGGAGGCTCTCAAGGCCGTGTTTTGCTCATGGTCACATAAATCTAAGTGGCAGGGTCTGGAGTTTAGGGTGTGTATGGCATCCAGTTATTCATTACCTTCCTTTCCACTGGAATATATTCCCTTCTTCTTGATTGTTCTGTTCTCAGAGATCATTGACACTTTCAAGTGTGTATTAGTTTTCTGTGGTGGCTGTAACAGATTACAACAAACTTGGTGGCTTAAAACAATAGAAATTTATTCTTTTACAATTCTGGAGGCCAGAAATTTGAAGTAAGCTTTACGCGGCTAAATCTAAGTGTCTGTAGACCCATACTCTCTCTCAAGGCTATAGAGAAAAAAAAAAATCCATTTTTTTGCCTTTTCTAGTTTCTAGAGCTGCTTCATTGGATTCCTTGGCTCTTGGCTCCTTCCTGCATCTTCAAGGACAGCAGGATATCATCTTTAAATCTCTCTTTCTCTGTTCTGTCATAGTATTGTATTTTCTGTGGCTAAACCTTCTTCTCATTTCCTTTTATAAGGATATATTTGATTGCATTTAGAGCCCACACCGTTAATCCAGGACAGGCTCAGCATTTCAAGGTCCTTAGTTTGTCACACCTGCAAAGTCTATGTGTTTGTCTATGTATCCATCCGTCCATCATTCATTCATTCATTCATTCATTCATTCAATATAAGATAACAGTCACAGGTTCTAGGGATTAGAATGAGGAGGTATTATTTTGGGGAGAACATGTTGTTATTCAGCCTATCACAGTCCATGCTTTGGCCTTCAGAGAGTCACATCCATCCCACTTGCAAAATGCGTTCACCCCATCTCAGCATTGCCCTAAGTCTCAACCCATGAAAATATCAACTCTAGTCCAAATTCTCATGTAATTGCCATCAGCTCAAATCTCAAATCTCATCATCTAAATCATATAAATCAGGTATAGGTGAAACTCTTGGCATGATTCATCATGAGGAAAATTTTCTTTCCATGTGTAGACCTGTAGAGCAAGAGAATATGTTCTCTACTTCCAAAATACAGTGGTGGGACAGGCATAGGATAATAGGCCTGCACATTCCCATTCTAAAAAAGAGGAAATGAAAGGAAGGAAGGAGTCATTGATCCTAAGCAATTTTAAAATCCAGCAGGGTAAGTTCCATTGTCTCAAGGCCTGAAAATAATCCTCTGTGGCTTGTGGCTCTGACCTCTCAGCCCAAGGCTCCACTCTGGGAATTATTCTCCCCCTCCTTTTTTTTGAAGTAGTATATATTTGCAGCTGAATGATTTTATGAGCCTGTTTCTTGCCTTCTCTTCATTTTGTTCTCTGTCTCTTTCCATCAAAACTGGCAGTGTTTCTACAAATAGAACACTCACAAAAATCTGGTGGTTCTCCAGTGTATGTCATAGGGGTTCATGTCATTAGACAAAGGATTTGTCTTTCCTGTATTTCCTGGATGATCCTATCTGTATTCCCAGCTTTTGCTGAGATGATTTAGGGGATCTGTAAGTCACATGCCCAGTTTTGTTGGCTCTCCCCAAAGGCTGTCCAGCTACATTCTTGACCTACTCTTCCGAGCATGATTTCCAGACATTGATTACCTTATCTCCTAATTTTGGCATCTTTTGCAATCTGGATAGGATGTTAATTCTCCAAGTCATCAAGTTCTGATTCCTTTTTGCTTAATGTTTCTTCCTTCATATTATGTCTTTCCTTTCACATTTTACTTTGTTTTTTTTTAAAAAAAACAAATTTTTTTCATATAAATAAATTTATTTATTTGACAGAGAGATAGAGAGCACAAGTAGGCAGAGTGGCAGGCAGAGGCAGAGGGAGAAGCAGGATCCCCGCTGAGCAGGGAGCCTGATGTGGGGCTCAATCCCAGGACCCTGGGATCACGACCTGAGCCGAAGCCAGACACTTAACCAACTGAGCCACCCAGGCACCCCTCACATTTTACTTTAAATAGCAGGAGGAAATCATGCTGCATATTCACAACTTTATTTGGAGATCTCTACAGCTTAATGTCCAAGTTCATAACTTACAAGTTCTCTTCATGCAATTGTAGGACACATTTCAGTTTAGCATTTTGCCACTGTATAAACAAGGGCTACGTGTCCTTCAGTTGCCAATAACATGTTCCTCACATCCTTCTGAGACCTTACCAACAGTGCATTTTATGTTCACATTTCTATTAGTGTGCTGTCTAAAGCAATCTTTTTTTTTCTCTTATGGTTCTCAAAATCCAGCCTCTACCCATTAACCCAATTGCAAAGCCATTCCTAGGAATTTGTTACAGCAGATACCAGAAACCTATAATTGTTCCCCATTGTTACTGTAACAAATTACCACACTCTTGGAGGCTTAAAACAGGAGAAATTTATTCTCTCATGGTTCTGGAAGGTAGTAGTCTTCCTTAAGTTTCACTGAGCCCAAACCAAGGGCAGTACTGTCTCTGGAGGCTCAAAGGGGGAATTCATTCCTGGCCGCTTCCAGCTTTTAGTAGCTATCAGCATTTCTTGGCTTGTACCTGCTGATAGAATCTCTGTCTCTATCACCGCATTGCATTTCCATTTTCTGTGGCTGTGTCAAATTTCTCTCTCCCTCTTTTTTTTTTTTTTTTTTTTTAGTAAGGATACATTTGATTGCATGTACTGATCGTATTTGATTGATTGTATTTTGGGTCTAGCCAGATGATCCAGGATAATTATCCATCTCAGGAACCCTAATTTAATTACATATGCACATTTTTTTTCTATATAAGGTAGCATTCACAGGTTCTAGGAATTGAGGATATGTCTCGAAGGCATTATTCAGCCTACTGCAAGCTTATTTTCCGTGTCTGCATCTTGCCATGGTTGCATGATATCTAGGAATATCCATTACATAGCACTGTAGTGTACACACATTAGGTTGCTACTTGCCTCAGAATGTCTTGTTCCACTCCCCCAACCTCTTGTGAAAGACCCATGCCCTAGTCATGGAGTAAGCCAGACTAGACCAGTCACAAGTCCTCGGTACCCTGACCACTGTGGTGGGTGCCTGACCCAATCTAGCCAATCAGAATTCTTCCCTGAGATTTTAAAATTGAATCTAAAGAGAGAAATGCTACAGGGATAGGAGACTGGAGCTGCCTTTCTTCACCATGTGCTGAAAACAAAGAGGACTCACCTTGGCAGTTTCTCCTTTTTCACTCCGGAGATACATAAAATTCTCAGCAAGGAAGTCCCTTCCTCAAAGATATATCGGCCTCTGACTTCTTGTCTCGGTGCAAGGAGGTCAGCAGATGAGACGTGGCAGTCTTGATGTGTCTGAGCCCACTAAAATTTTTAAATTTTTCAAGAGGTTACTTTGGTACATTAAATAATCAATAAATCACCTTGGTACCTTAATGGTTACACAAAAGATACTTCAAAGTCTGTTTAAACACAGCACACGTTGATTTCTGCTTCCTTCTGAACCCCACTAAGGCAATGAAAAAAGAATTAAAAGGTTATAAATCTACACAGACAAAGGGCATAGGAAAGGCACCAATAGCAAATTAAAGATGTCAAAAAGTGTAGGGCGCCTGGGTGGCTCAGTTGGTTAAGCGACTGCCTTCGGCTCAGGTCATGATCCTGGAGTCCCGGGATCGAGTCCCACATTGGGCTCCCTGCTCGGCGGGGAGTCTGCTTCTCCCTCCGACCCTTTTCCCTCTCGTGCTCTCTATCTCTCATTCTCTCTCTCTCAAATAAATAAATAAAATCTTTAAAAAAAAGATGTCAACAAGTGTAGAAATGGAAAGCAGATGGATAACTGGAATGGCAACTGGAGGGTGAGAGCAAGAAAGCTGGAACAGCATGTCTGGAGAGTGGAATTCCAACAAGAAACAAGCCAACTTTTGCCACAGAATTCTAGAAAGACTTGAAAACCAGAGCCCACAGATATTTCTAAGGACAGATGTGTAGAATCAGTGCAGTAGAGGATAGCTCTCATATTTGTAGCTGTCCATCATCTTTTGAGTAGTGTTTCTATATTTAGGGAAATCTATAGTCTTGCTTCCCCAATCTAAAGTCTAATACCCAGCTTCCCCTACAGTCATGGTACTTGGCTGTGCCAATCAGACACAATGACATTTTAATTTAGAAATGAGCAGAGGAAAGAGAGTCTGTGTTTTCATTCTTTAAGCAGAGGACTCGAGCTTTTAGTGGAAGCAGTCAACCATTGGTTATAAGGTCACGTTTCTTTATAAAACTAGCTTTGGTGGGGTGGTGGTGGGAGCAGTGATCATCTATTTTGGTGCTCAGTGGTTAGCAGAATCTGTGAACATTTCCTCATCAGGCCTGTTCTATTCAGTGATTTTGGACTTAGTTCTAAAAGATTATCTTGTAGCCTGGCTTTTTAGTTTTCTCAAGAATTCAGTGAAGTACCTGACGGTTGATAAACTCCTTTCCCATTTAAATTGACCAAGTCCATTTCTATGTATTGCAGTTTTTTAAAAATTTTATTTATTTATTTGAGGGGGGTCCACAGAGGGAGAGCACAGAGGGAGAAGCAGACTCCCCGCTGAGCAGAGAGCCCAGTGTGGGACTTGATCCCAGGACCCTGAGATCATGACCTGAGCAGAAGGCAGACACTTAACTTACTGAGCCACCCAGATGCCCTGGATTGGAGTTTTTTTTTAAATGCAGAAAATAAGTCAACCCCTCCCCCGTACCCTATTAATACTGCATATGTAATGGATTGTTTTATCTGAGATTCCATTTCCTACTCCAGAGGACCAGGTAGTGGATTTTCCCTATAGCATCTGGAGAGACTCAAAGGGGGTTCAGATTGAGGACATCAGGAACAATGGCTAGCTGGACTCAGACATTAGAATGAAATAAGGAGAGAGACTTCTCAGTTCAATCCCCTTCCTCTCCTCAATTCCCAGAACATAGGCAGCAGGGTATATACTCCTCAGGCAGAGACAGGACTTTTCTTGTGAGTAGTTGGGTACTCCAAGAAAAAAGGCCTCCAGTGAGTTATATAAATATCTACCCAGTCACCCTCCAGTAAAGTCCAGCCTAGTCACCACAAACTGCCAATTAGGACTTTATTGCCTTTCTCTTAAATATCAGTGGATATGCAGGAATCACCAGAGTTTGAGGAAAGCTTCTATTTTCAAATGAAAAAGACCAAAGCAAATACTGGGAGGAAATTAACTTGTTGAAAACAGTGATAGTGAAGTGAACAGGAGTCAACTTAATTTAAAAAGCTATAATTAATATATTCAGAAAGAAAAGAGAAGATATTTCATTGATAAAACAAAATATAATCTATTTTTAAAAAGGACTAGAGAACAAAGAGTTCTTGAAAATGAAAAATATTATAGCAGAAATGAAAAAAAAATCAGAAGTTTGAAAATTAATGTTGAGGCAATTTCCTGGAAAGCAGAGCAAAAGAACAAAGCCATGGGTAGCAGGAGAGAAATGAGAAAATCAGGGAATCAATCCAGTAGGTCCAACAACCAACCAAGAGAGACACACAAAGAGAAGAATTTAAAAAAAATCCTATATATAGGATTTGAGTAGTGTTTGAGAACCAAAGAACTTGAATCTCCAGATTGAAAAGACTCACTGTACTCAGCATATGAGTCTACATCAAGGCATATTACCATGGAATTTCAGAGCATGAGGGATAAAAAGAGAAGATGTTAAAAGTTGCCAGAGAAGAGAAGACAGGTCACATATCAAAGAATAAAGAATCACAATGAGATCTTAATTCTCAGCAGCAAACTTGGAAGCCAAGAAGTTGAGGGAGCAATGTCTTCAAGACTGAGCAAAGGCTTCTCACCTAGACATCCATATACCACTAAACTGTCAATCAAATGTGCAGGTAGAATGCAGATGTGGGAAGTCTCAAAACATTTATATCCAGGGAGCTACGGGATGGTTTGCTCCAACAAGCAAAAGAAAACATCAGGAAAGAACATAAAATTCTGGAGATGGGGGATCCAACTCTGAGAAGGAGTAAAGGAATTTCTAGGATGATGAGGAAGGGATTTCCTAGTATGTCAGCTGTTCAGGAGACTCAGTGAGCAGGAGGACAGAAACCTTTTGCCAAAAAAAACTCCCCCAAGCCCCACAAAACCAAAAAACCTCACCAAACTTCAAAGGGAAAATGCAGTACTAATGATTTCCTAAGGAATTGGAGGTTTTTGAAAGGGGGTTTGTAACTCTGTCAGAGAGTCTGAGAAAAACTGGTGAAATTAGAAAACTGAGTAGATGAAAAATAAAGGCATATAAATAAATAAATAAACTTTACGGAAAATACAATGTTGTATAGAAAAGGGAATGCAGGGCGCCTGGGTGGCTCAGTTGGTTAAGCGATTGCCTTCGGCTCAGGTCATGATCCTGGAGTCTCGGGATCGAGTCCCACATTGGGCTCCCTGCTCAGCAGGGAGTCTGCTTCTCCCTCTGACCCTCTTCCCTCTCGTGTTCTCTATCTCTCATTCTCTCTCTCTCAAATAAATAAATAAATAAAATCTTAAAAAAAAGGGAATGCAGTTGTAGTAGACTATTGGTTTCATTTGCGAATAATTATATAACACTAATTTAAATAGTAACTATTGATACAACCAACATTGTAATAAAACTGTATTACAAAGAAGGTAGAGATGAAATGCATGTGGGGAGGGTGGGGGCATAGGGTGTAAAAGTGCTAAAACTTTACTTTCCTATAGAAGGAAATCAATGGATAATCCTTAAAATAATGAAGGAATAAAAATATACATGTATAGAAACACAAAGATAAATGTTGGAAAAAGGAGCTAAAAGGATAAAAAATGCTTGGCTCTGGGGAGCAGGACTTAAGGGTAGGGTAGGGGACTGCTCTTTTACATTACAAGACTTATAGGATTATTTGTTTTTGTAAAACCATGAACATGCATTACTTGATTAAAGTTCAAAACCAGCCAAACCTTGGAAAAAACTGCTTGGATCAAAATGAACTCTCACAACCTGTCATTGGGAATGTAAATTAGTGCAATCAATTTGGAGAACTGTTCAGTAGTATCTACCAAAGCTGACTATACACATACTGTATGATCTAGCAGTTCAGTTCCAGAGATGTGTATAGTTGTGTGTGCCAAAAGCCATACAAGCATGTTCATGGCAGTACTATTCATGGTAGCTGGGGACAGGAAAGAACAAAGTGTGCATCTACAGTGGATATTGTATGGTCATGCAAGGGAGAGTGTTATCATAGTGCAAATGAAGTGCTGTTACATGTGACTCATGGATGAAACTCACAACATTGTGCCGAGCAAAAGAAGTCAAACGCCAAAGAACGTATTGATTCCAATTATATAAAGTTTGAAACCAGGGAAAACTAACCTATGATGATAGAGGTTAGGATACTGATTGTCTTTGGGGAAGAGATTGGGGAGGGTAGAGAAGGGGAGAGCTGTGAAGGGGGTTCAGTGTGCTGGGCAGTGTTCAAGTTCTTGAGCTGGTTGCTAGTAACATGAGAATGTTCACTTTGTAAAACTTTGTCAAGCTATACTCTACTGATTACACACTTCTGTGTATATAATATATTGAAGTTAAGTGAATTACCTTTTTAAAAACATTATTTAATAAAACACTCATACTTCTACAACAGTAGGTCAGCCCAGGAAGAGATGCCCATCGTGACCAGAGAATATGCTATTCTGGAAAATTAGGAAATTATCTATTAACTTATAAAAATACATTTATAATATATCAGCAAATCACACGACCCAGCAATTGCACTACTGGGTATTTACCCCAAAGATACAAATGTAGTGATCCGAAGGGGTACGTGCACCCCGATGTTTATAGCAGCAATGTCCACAATAGCTAAACTGTGGAAAGAGTCAAGATGTCCATCGACAGATGAATGGATAAAAAAGATGTGGTGTATATACACACACACACACACACACACACACACACACACACACACACACACACACACACAATGGAATATTATGCAACCATCAAAAGGAATGAAAGCTTTCCATTTGCAATGACATGGTTGGAACTGGAGGGTATTATGCTGAGCGAAATAAGTCAATCAGAGAAAGAAATGTATCACATGATCTCACTGATATGAGGAATTCTTAATCTCAGGAAACAAACTAAGGATTGCTGGAGTGGTGGGGGGTGGGAGGGATGGGGTGGCTGGGTGATAGACATTGGGGAGGATATGTGCTATGGAGAGTGCTGTGAATTATGTAAGACTGTTGAATCACAGACCTGTACCTCTGAAACAAATAATACATTATATGTTAAAAAAAAGAAGAAGATAGTAGAAAGGGAAAAATGAAGGGGGGGAAATCAGAGGGAGAGACGAACCATGAGAGACTTTGGACTCTGATAAACAAACTGAGGGTTCTAGAGGGGAGGGGGGTGGGGAGATGGGTTAGCCTGGTGATGGGTATTAAAGAGGGCACGTGTTGAATGGAGCACTGGGTGTTATACGCAAACAATGAATCATGGAACACTACATCAAAAACTAATGATGTAATGTGTGGTGATTAACATAACATAATAAAATTAAAAGAAAAAGAAAATCTCAGCAAGCTGAAAATGGTTATTTCTTGGTTCTTGACTTTTTACTTTGATTTAAGCACTTTTTTTTTTTTTGGATTTTTCTTCTCTGTGTATATTCTCCTTTAAGCTGCCTCAAGGTTTTTTTTTTTTTAATTTTATTTTATTATGTTATGTTAGTCACCATACAATACATCACCAGTTTTCAATGCAGTGATCCACGATACATTGTTTTTATACAACGCCCAATGCTCTATGCAGTACATGCCCTCTTTAATACCCATCATTGGGCTAACCCATTCCCCCACTCCCTCTAAATCCCTCAGTTTGTTTCTCAGAGTCCATAGTCTCTCACGGTTCATCTCTCCCCCCGATTTCCTCCCCCTTCATTTTTCCCTTCCTTCTCCTAATGTCCTCCATGCTATTCCTTATGTTCCACCAATAAGTGAAACCATATGATAATTGACTTTCTCTGCTTGACTTATTTCGCTTAGCATAATCTCCTCCAGTCCCATCCATATTGATACAAATGTTGGGTATTCATCCTTTCTGATGGCTGAGTAATATTCCATTGTATATATGGACCACATCTTCTTTATCCATTTGTCTGTTGAAGGGCATCTCAGCTCTTTCCACAGTTTGGCTATTGCAGACATTGCTGCTATGAACATTGGGGTGCACATGGTCCTTCTTTTCACTACATCTGTGTCTTTGGGGTAAATACCCAGTAGTGCAATTGCTGGGTCATAGGGTAGCTCTATTTTTAATTTTTTGAGGAACCTCCACACTGTTTTCCCAAGTGGCTGTACTAACTTGCATTCCTACCAACAGTGTAAGAGGGTTCCCCTTTCTCCACAACCTCTCCAACATTTGTTGCAATCCAAAAATTTGTATGGAATCAGAAAAGACCCCGAATCTCCAAGGAAATGTTGAAAGAGATAAACAAAGCTGGGGACATCATGTTGCCCGATTTCAAGCTATATTACAAAGCAATGATCACCAAGACAGCATGGTACTGGCACAAAAACAGACATATAGACCAATGGAACAGAATAGAGAGCCCAGATATGGACCCTCAAATCTATGGTCAAATAATCTTCGACAAAGCAGGAAAAAATATGCAATGGAAAAAAGACAGTCTCTTCAGTAAATGGTGCTGAGAAAATTGGACAGCCACATGCAGAAGAATGAAACTCGACCATTCTCTAACACCATACACAAAGATAAACTCAAAATGGATGAAAGACCTCAATGTGAGACAGGAATCCATCAAAATCCTAGCAGAGAACATAGGCAGTAACCTCTTGGACATCGGCCACAGCAACTCTTTCAAGATACATCTCCAAAGTCTACTGAAACAAAAGCAAAAATGAACTTTTGGGACTTCATCAAGATAAAAAGCTTCTGCACAACAAAGGAAACAGTCAACAAAACAAAGAGGCAACCCACAGAATGGGAGAAGATATTTGCAAATGACACTACAAAGAGCTGATTTCCAAGATCTATAAAGAACTCAAACTCAACACCCAAAAAACAAATAATCCAGTCAAAAATGGGCAGAAGACATGAACAGACACTTCTCCAAAGAAGACATACAAATGGCTAACAGACACATGAAAAAATGTTCATCATCATTAGCCATCAGGGAAATTCAAATCAAAACCACATTGAGATACCACCTTACACCAGTTAGAATGGCAAAAATTGACAAGGTTTTTGTTTTGTTTTGTTTGGCGTAATTAATGATGACTTTGAAACTATTTGAGGGGCACCTTTGTGGCTCAGTCAGTTAAACATCCAACTCTTGATTTTGGCTTGGGGTCATGACAGCAAGCCCCATATTGGGCTTTGCACTGGGCATGGAGCCTGCTTGAGATTCTCTCTCTCCTTCTGCCACTCCACCCTCACACGTATGCTCTCTTTCTCTCTAAAAAAAACAAAAAAAAAAACAAAAACAAAAACAAAGAAAGAAAGAAAAAAGAAACTATTTGAAACATTGAGATGGACCTGCTCATGCTTTTAGGTGCAGTTCTGGTAAAAAGAAAACAAAGGCAGAACACAGGAAAAGTAATAGTCTAGTAAAGAAAAGAGCATGTATTGATTGGATTTCCTCGGGGGAGGAGGTGGGGCTGGATTTCTCCTATTATGCCCTTTTATGTTGTTGTAAGAATCTTACTCCCTGAAATAATATAATGCATCGATGACCTTGGTTTCTCTCAGAAGTGTTTAAGAAGAGAGGGCATTCATCTTGCCTTTGCCCTTTTATATTATTTGTGTTGGAAATCTTCACTGTGCAAACCTAGGAAGGAGGGGAGAGGGAGCAAGTTACATTCTCCTGACCTTCACATCACCGCACTATAAAAGCCCTTCAGTTGCAGGCATTTGCCTTGCTATCCTGTTCCAGATCAAGGGATAGCAGAGGGAGACACTCTTGAAAGTTCAGCCTCTTATACTGAATTACAACGGGTGGGATTGCAGGAGACATGAAACAGCCAAAGTTGGCTGGTAACTGGATTCATACACATGGATTTGTGCCTGTAGTCAGCAACCTGCAAGGGAAGGCCCTTCTCATGAAACATTCTGTGGGGTCCTGCTGGGGGGGAAGGAGCCAAAAATTCTTCAGGACATAAAACAGAGTTCGGATGCCATCAAACTGCATTTGGTCTCTTCCTTTCCCTCTAAGACCCTCTAAGGAGATTATTTGAGAGCAGGTGCAGCTATTCAGTAGGTTGGGGGATTACAGCAGCAACTGGTCATTTAAATGCCTGTGATTATCATTCATTGGCTTTACAATAGATACAACATCTTATAATACTTACTGTACTATACCCATATAGCACCATAATCACATCAAATAAGAATATATATAATATATAGTTATAATACTATAATACTTATAAAGAGGAACTGATTTGCTATGGAGCCAGGAGAACTGGATTCAAACCCCTAGTCTTTCTTTAACTATTTGTGTGAATTTAGGCCACTTTCTCGCTTTCTCTTTGTCCCCATTCCTGTCTCTGCTACATGAAGTAATTATGCCTATATGGAAAGCTATGGTTTTTTTTTTGAAGATTTTATTTATTTTTTTGACAGAGAGAGACACAGCAAGAGAGGGAACACAAGCAGGGGGAGTGGGAGAGGCAGAGAGAGAAGCAGGCTTCACGCTGAGCAGGGAGTCCGATGCGGGGCTCGATCCCAGGACACCGGCATCATGACCGGAGCTGAAGGCAGACGCTTAATGACTGAGCCACCCAGGCGCCCCTATGGAAAGCTATGTTAGGGTTAGCAAATAGTAGGTGTTCATTAGTTGCTAGGCATTTCCCCCTTTGTACCCTGCAAAGTTGTCTTTTGAACAAATTTTAAAGCATTGCTATCTGTCCAAAGTCATATATTGGGACAGCTCGAATAGAGATTTATTTATGCCTCTAGGTATTCCTACTGCTTACAACAGTCTTGCAAAGAGCAAGCCACTGGAGTCATCTTTTAAAAATAAACATTAGATCTTGTTGCTTCTTGGCATACAACCCTTCTTTTATCTTTCCCTACATATGGAGTGAAATCCAGGCCCCTTGTCATGTTCTACAGATCCCTTCATGGTGTGGCCCTTTTCTGCTTCTCTGATTCCATGTCCTAACCACCTGGATTGCTAACCGTGTCCCTAACAGTTGCGACACCTCTCTGGTCCTTAACTGTGCCAACAAGCTCATGACTCAGTGACTTGGGACTTGATGTTCCCCCAATCTGAATTGCTTCCTTTGCCTCTTCATATGGCTGGCTCCTGCTCAACCTTCAAGCATCAACTTTTACCTTTCCCAGGAAGACACTGAGATGGAATTTAGCATGAATGGTGTTTCTTATGGGGGCTCTTAGCATCACCTGCTATGGGAGGGTGGGGATGGAGCCAGTGTGGGCAGAGGGAGACATGGAGCAATGCAGGCCAGGCACAGCCCCTGGCTGACCACATAGGGAGCTCTGGATCTAGAATGACAGTGCTTCTTCCAGCTCATAGCCATGGCCAGGCCTTTATACTCTCTCATGAATCAGCCTTAATTGGGGGTTTCCCTCCCCACTGGGAAGGATGTGATGTTGGGGAGTGTTGCAGCTGAGGCCATCCCTGAGAGGGTTGACAGCTGAAGGCCAAGAGCTGACATTACTCCCAGGCATGAAATCCTGCTTTGAAGGAGGATCTGAGCATCATGATCTGTCATACAGCCTTCCCTGCACACCCAGTATCTGTCCGGTTGTTTTCTATCTGAGAGTCTGATTATTTCCTTGTTTCCTCATTGTTTCTTCCCCTGGGCTGGGAGCTTCATGAAGACAGAGCTCTGGGTGCCAGGGTGACTCAGTCAGTTAAGCATCTGCCTTCAGCTCAGGTCATGATCCCAGTGTCCTGGGATCAAGTCCTACATCTGGCTCCCTGCTTTGCAGGGGGCCTGCTTCTCCCTCTGCCTCTCTCTCTGTCTCTCATGAATAAATAAAAAAAAAAAATTTAAAAAGAAAAGACAGAGCTCATGTTTGCTTCCTTACCTGTTATTTTACCATCTCATTACATTGGGCTTAGTATGGTATGCTCTTAATATGGATTTATTAAGTGAATGAATGAATAATGAATGCTTAATGATAATCATGAGAGTTATCAAAGACTATCTGTCTCTTAGTGTAACATTGAGCTTGCAGAAGAGGGATCATGTCTTTGCTCAGTCTCTCTGCCGTTTATCATCAGACAAGACCATGAGCAAAATGACGCCAGAAGAACTCTGTGTTCTAATACTTTGATCTCTATGAGCAAGAGAAGAATGAGTAGTCTCTGTGGAATGGAGATGGCTAGGGGAGTGGTCACCCGGTCTGTAGGTGTCCAGTCCTTGTCTCCACGGAAGCAGCAAGATATAGTGGAGAAAACCCTGGCCAGCTCAGAGGGCCCAGGGCCACCACGGGCAGTACCAAAGGCGGAGAGCACCTCCAGCGAGTTGAAGACAATTAGGCCTTGTTGCCAAATTTGCCAAATTGCCAAATATTTTTTGCCTCACTCAATCTGAACACTCAGAAGCTGAATAGTTTAAAACCCATTAAGTGAAAAGAAAAAAAAATAAAGTGCTACAAGGAGTAAATTATGCCTAGCAAACTGAAGATTGCACTGAGTCTGTACTCTGCTTTCCATAGCAAGTAAATAGGAAATACCTACTTTGCACATAACAAAATAAACTGTATAACTACTTGGCTGTTGGAGCTTTGTACTTCAGAATGTAAATGTACATCAGTTTTTGTATATTTGTGAATTCATCTGTGGGAGGAGTAAAGGAAATCGAAGAGTAAAAAAAAAAAAAGGAGTTCAGATACTTCTATAGCAAGTCAGACAAGAGCTGTTGGCAACTCTGCCTTATGTCATGTTGCTGTTAATTGTTTATAGGCCAGAAGCTAGCTTAGCAGACAGCTTCATACTCTCTTTTCCAGGCCAGGGAACATTTACTTGGCATGCATGCAGTAATTCAGACTTAATTTTTGTATTTATTCATTTACTCATTCTTGGGCAAAAAGAATTCCCCATGATGCTTGGGGAAGGAAGGGATGGTCAATAGTTTTGGTGGGTTGATTGGGTTTATTTGCTTTTTAAATTTAGTTCCTTTTTTTTTTTTTTTTTTTTTTTTTTTGCTTCAAAGAGATGCTTTTATTATAGCATGGGGACAGGACCTTGGGGCAGAAAGAGCTGCACCGTGATTGTGAAGAGTGGCTGATTCTATACTTTTGAGTTTGTGGAGGGAGGGGGGTAGAGATAACGTAAGTTTCTAAGCAATTTCTGTATGCTGAATGTGAGGTTTACAGGACCTTAGAGGTCTGGCTATTGCCAAGATAAGGTTGCTGTCATTTTTGAACAACAAAAGAAAGAAGAAGACACAAAATATGTTTGTAGAGTTAAGGAATATTTTGATTTTCTGTTTATACAGTAATATATATACTAATTACAGAACTTAAAGCCTTGGTTAAGAGAGACTGTATCTTGGGAGGGGCTCCTGGGTGGCTCCATTGGTTAAGGGTCTGCCTTCAGCTCAGTCATGATCTCGGGGTCCTGGGATCGAGCCCCCCATTGGGCTCCCTGCTCAGCAGGGAGTCTGCTTCTCCCTCTCTCTGCCCCTCTCCATTGCTCATGCTCTCTCTCTCTGTCTCTCACACACACATTCTCTCTCAAATAAATAAATAAAATCTTAAAAAAAAAAGAGTGACCGTAGCTTGGGAGAAAAAGGGGAGAGTTTTGGACAAAACTATTAACTGGCTATCTTAAGGGCACAGGTTGGGTAAGGTATATGTGAAAGTTTTTTGTGCTTTTGTTTATTGTTTGTTTTTCTATTTTCTTAAGTTTTCTGCTTTGTGCATGTATTACAGTTGTGATTGGAAGCAACGCTATAACTAAAAAAATGTAGTTTTTTTTTGAACTGCTTTGAAGATAGAGGTCAGTAGAAAAGGCTCTTCAAGAGTCAAAGCTGTTTTATTTTGAAAAAGAAAGAAGTCCTCCCAGTATTTATTTAGAGGCTGCAAGAAACAGTCATTTTTCTTTGAAATCATCATTTTATATTTGTCCTTGCAGATTACAATTTGTCATCTTTGTCAAATTGTTTTCTTTTTTGTTCAGCATTAGAATGTGAGCATTTTCCCATGCCACTGGGTATTCTTTGAAAGCATTTAAAATGGCTACGCAGTATCCTGTTCCATGGTTACACCATCCTTTCCTTAACCATCCCCTGCTTGTTGGGTATTTGTGTTGTTTTCTGCTCTTTTGCTCTTAGAAACAACTGTCATCAATGTCCCTGTACATGAACATTTGTATGCCTCTTCGAGGATTCCCTTGGGATGAATTTTGAGAAAGAAATGCAGAACCAAGAGCATGCCCAGTTTAAGGCTCTTACGTGTAGGTGCCCTCACGGGAAGCTGTGTGTGAGGGTCTCCATTCCTCCGGTGCTTCTTGGCCTTGCATTTGCCTCAGGCTCGTTCAGCTGTCTGGAGAGAGGCTGCTCGAAAGAAAATGCCTCACTATTCTCGGGCTCAAGTCTTCATCTCCTGTGTAACCTTGGGTGAGAAGATTCACCCCTCTGGGTCTCACTTTCCTCATCTGCAACATTAGAAAAATGCCATGGGCCCTCCAG
The DNA here is from genome assembly GCF_037043125.1 of Eumetopias jubatus. Classification (NCBI taxonomy): domain Eukaryota; kingdom Metazoa; phylum Chordata; class Mammalia; order Carnivora; family Otariidae; genus Eumetopias; species Eumetopias jubatus. The sequence goes on from NW_028274807.1 coordinate 168,209,990, forward strand.
GTTGTAGCAGAGCTCAGTGGTGCTCCATCTCCTATGAGCCAGCAGTTGTGCTAGCGACTTTGCATCTCGCTCCTTCCCCATAAACATGGAGACGAACATGGGATATGTACAGGAAGTGCTTATGTGGAAGAGTTTGGTAAACTGGGTTTTCTTGTCTCTAAGAAACTGTTGTCATAGCTTTTGGGACCAGCAAATGGTAAATGGTGTCACTTCGTGAGAGTGGGTAGGTGTGCATTTTGATAGAGCCATTCACTTTAGGGCTTATTGTTTAAAGTAATTAAAGCTTGACTTTCAATCGTGACATTAAGAAATAACAGATACTTGACTTGTGAGTTTTATTCATTTTCAGAATCTTGTCTTTCTTGACTAGGAAGGGGGACTCTGGAGCACCCCCATTGCCTTCCCTGTTTGAGTTCTCTGATAGGACCTAAGGGCATTAGGGAATGGCACAGCGTTTTCATCTGAAATTTAAAACCTTGATTTTCTTGCTTATTTGAGGCATACCAATGCCTGGCACTTATTTTCCTTTCTCTTTTTCCTGTTGTGTCAGCTAATGGGGGATAAGAATCACCCCAAATCCCATGACTCAGAAGTAGTTTGTTATAGCTAATATTTTGATTACTTCCTTCCTGATTGAATTCAGATGTAATCCCAGATACACATGCAGAATATGTTAAAAGGATTTGGTTTCATGGCATATGTTTTATAACTTGATTTTTTTGTCATTAATATTATATCTTGAACATTTTGTTTTATCGTTAAATAGTCTCCAACAATATGGTCATGGAGTTTTCTATCATAGGAATATACTATAATTTATTTAACCAAAGCCCTATGTTAGACATTTGATCTTACAGCTTTTCACTTTTATAAATAATGCTACAGTGAATAGTCTAGAATATCTGTAGGTATATCGGTGGAAATAATGATCAAAGGGCAAGGATATTTTAATACTTCTTGTTGCTTTTTCCAAACTGCCTTACAGATACAAGGAACATCTTTACCTCAATCAGCTATAATAAGTATGCCCGTTTCATCAAAGCCACTTACACTTGGTATTATCTTAAAATATTTCTTCCGAATTTGAAAAATACTTAAATTTTTTTTCCCTTCTGATCCTGGTGAGGCTGCACATTCTTCATGTGTTGTAGGGCTCCATTATATCTGACTACAGTATCCCTTTGTCCATCCAGGTTCCCTCTCTCATCTTCTCATCTCTCTGCCCTTGGGAGGTGATCTCTGGAAAGATCACCAATAGGCTACTCTGCCTGTCCCTCTGTGGGGTTAGGCCAATGGGAGCCCCAGCAAGAGATGGGGTGGGAAGGGAGAAGAGCAAAGTCGGGGTGTTTATCCTCTCAACTTCCTCCATCCCTATGTAGTCAGCTGTGACACAGACTCAGTCCCCTGTGTGCCCAACGTTCTACATGACTGTGTTGGCTTCCATGTTCTGGAACCTGTTTCTCTGTTCGTCCTTCAGTTCCCAAGCATCCAGACTGCCCCACTGCTATTAGTCCAGGTTCCTGCACTGTCCCTTGAGATTTGGAATGAATCCCTTTGTAAATCCCTCTTTGACACGTTCTTGAGTGTTGCATCTGTTTCCTGTTGGGACCCTGCCTAATAAACATGATCTTAGTACTTGCAACAGGCTGCACATACTCACAGGTCATCAACCTGTTTTATAAACCATGAAGTTTAGGCCCAGGGAGACCAAGAGTCTGACCTCAGTTGAGTCTTCTGGTTGTGCTGACAGAAGGATGAAGCATGGTGAATTTTCATCAGCAGGGATTTTTTTCAGGAAAGGTAATTTCTAGCATTTAACCATGATGCGGTGTTCAAACAGCGCCATCAATGCTTTACTTTGTCTTCATTAACAGGATCTTCTGGTGCTGCTTTTGTTCATGTAGCTGGAACACACAGGAGGGAACATGGACTTACCGGATGGGCTGGGCTCCCATCCCAGCTCTGCCAAGTCCTGGCTGAATGACCCTGAGCCAATTAATTACTCTCAGTAAGCCTCAGTGTCCTCATCTGAGAAATGGTTGTCATAATAGTAGCTGCTTCAGAGGCTGTCATGAGTTCATTCTTATTTGTGCTCTCCACTCTTGTTTGAGAGGATTATCTAAGACATGCAGAGGGGTTAGGAGGAAGTGCTCAAAAATGGCAGATGCAATAATGATAAGAAATGATTACGTTATTTTTACTTCCTATTCCGTTAAATTATTGTATCTGCCAAAGGAGAGCAATCAAAGATGTATTTTCTCCATTCCATAGAAGATTCCATAGCTATGAATTTTAACTCTGCTTGCAGAGTACTATGGGATTGCACCTAAGTCACTTGACTTCTGATATTTCTTCATCCTTAAACTGGATGAAGACTCACAGACCACTCCATGCAGCTTCCCATACATGTTTGAGAATCACTTGTAGTTCAGGATATGGGTCTCCTCTGGAATATCCATGATGACATTGTAGTTTCTCTCTGGAAATGTCCTGCAACACAAAACTCATTTCTTCTTTTTTTTTAAATTTTATCTTATTATGTTATATTAGTCACCATACAATACATCACCAGTTTTCAATGCAGTGATCCACAAAATTCATTTCTTGTGGAGCACCTGATTCCATGTTTGCAGAGTTCTCAAAGAATAGTATTCATTTTATTAAGTAGATCTCTGCCTTCTTTGGGTCTGATTTAGGGTTTCTCAACCTCAGCACTATTGCCATTTTGGTCTGGATCATTCTTATTGGGAGAGGGCATCCTGTGCATTGTAGGCTGGCCTCTGTGTACTAGGATGTCAGTAGCACACCTAGTTGTGGTCATCAAAATGTCTCCAGACATTAACAAATGTCCTCTGGAAGGCAAAATCATTGCCAGTTGAGAACCACTACTTGAATTTTTAAAAAATTGCATTTCCCCCACTGTTTCCTATAGAGCATTTGAAATTTTTGGTCAACTTCCCCAATCCAGACACTCTTACTTAGATATATTTTATTTTCCAGTGGTTTGCTAATGGTGTGCAAAGGCCTTTAGAACTTACTGCAGTCAGGCATATTCCAGGGGTCACAATCACATGAGCCAATTACTTAACGCAAATACTGGTCTTCTTATTGGTTCTGTTTCTCGGGAGAACCCTAACACAACCACCTACCATGACCTAGCATCATCCTAAACACCTGAGATTTATAAAGAAGCAAAAAGAGGCAAAATACTGATTTTTTTGTCAAAAATCTGCAGGGTAAGCCAGCAGGCTGGAAACCCAGAGAAGAGTTGTAGTCAAGCCTGAAGGCCATCTGCTGGCAGAACTCCCTCTCTTGGGAAGGTCAGTCTTTTTTGGAAAGCCTTCAATTGATTGGACAATGCCCATCCAGAGTATAGAGGCAATTCAATTTACTCAAGTTTATTGATTTAAATGTTAATCCCATTCATAAAATACCTTCACAGAAACGTCTAGAATAGTGTTTGGCCAAATATCTGGGTACTGTGGCTCAGCCAAGGTAACACATAAAAATAACCATCACAACGTTCCATGAACATTGTTGAAAAACCATAGACCATTAGGATTGGCAGAGATTAAACCAAAATCATTTTACTGATGAAGAAACTGAGGCCAGAGTAATAGTTACATACTATCACTTGGAGATGGAGTCAGGACCACAACCCAGCTTTCTGACTCTGTTTACCTCTCTCCCTCGCCACTTGTTTCAGGTCTTCTTTCCCTGTGGAGACGATTGAACACCAAAGATTCTGCTTCCCTTTGCCCCCAGGGTCGAGGCCATACCAGGAATTACTCAGTACTTCTCTTTTATTCCAGCCTCCCTTGCTACTTTCTTCTTAAATCATCTCCTGGAGCTTCCCCCATCCTAGCTCAGAACAATCTCATTCCAACTGTATGATAGATTTTAGTGAAATGGCACCTTCTTATTTTCTTAGAAACAGGTTGATAGCAGAGAGAATGCTTTTCTTGTCCCCTTTGAAAAAAAATAGGCATAAATAAAAGCAGTGATTTTCTCTATAACTAAACCAGACAGTTTATCCCCCCAGGCTATTGACACAGGAGAATCTAAAGGGGAAAAAATAGTAAATATTTTCAGCCAGGTAATTCACAGTGAATAAGACAGCAACATATTCCAACTGATAACAGAAATTAATTTGGTATTTCATGTAAGGGCAGGAGAGTTCATATCAAATGTGGTCCCCAAGTCTCGAATTGAAACTATAACAATTTCCTCTTCCCTACTAGAGGAAACACTCTATGGTGAGGTTATTGTGATTGCCCTGCCTTTTATTTATGTATTTTATAAAGAAATACTTAGCAATTTACATGATGTTGGTTTCTTGAAACCTCAGGTCAAGATTCTTGGGGAAATTCAAGCCAATGGTACTTTTGCCAGTTAAAAAAGTCATAAATTTAAAATGCTTCATTGATTGAAATGATTTCATTTCAGTGTTCAGGAGATGATTTCAAGCAGTGTTCTAAAATTATGCTTGCTGCTACAGCTGCTAAAAACATTCTTTCAGGGGTCAGTTAGTCCTCACCAGGGGCAATTATAGCCAGATCGTGAAGCACTTGGGGGGAAGGGAAGACGTTGGGACTATAGAGCAGCACTGACTGACCTTGGAACTGTGGTTGGGAAGGTCATGAGTAGGGGACCACACCTCCTGGTTGGCTAGGAGCGGTCTCAACTTATACCTTTTATCCTGGTTTAACTAGAACAGCACATGCAACTTTGGTTGGTTCCTGGAAAATACCTAGTGAAGTCATTCTATTTGGTGTTTCTTCAGCTGGCAGTACTCTTCTAAATATGGGCATGGCTGGTTCTTTTATATCTTTCAGGTCTTATGTCAAATTGTTGGCTCTTTAGAGATGCTTCTTAGTTACTCTCCATCACAGTAATGTTTGTTGTTCTGTTTGCTATGGTCTGAGTGTTTGTGCACTGGCCCCCATATGTTGAAATCCTAACCCCCAAAGGTGATGGTATTAGTAGGTGGGGCCTTTGGGAGATGACTAGGTCATGAAGGTAGGGTCCTCCTCAATGGGAATGGTGCTTTTATCAAGAGACTCTACAGAGCTTCCTTGTTCCTTCCACCAGGTAAGGACACAGAGGGAGGGTGCCAACTATGAAATCGGAAGGGGGCCTTTACCAGAATCCAACAAGGTTAATGTCTTCATTTTGGACTTCTGAGCCTCCAGAACCATGAGAAATAAATATCTGTTGTTTATAAGCTACCCAGTCTGTGGTATTTTGTTATAGCAGCCCGGATGGACTAAGACACCTTCATACAATTACACCAATTTCAATTCTCTTGTGTATTGATCTTTTTGTTTATTTTCTGTCCCTCCCTACCTATGGTGTTCCAAGTGCCTGGCACTATGCTTAATTAATAGTAGATTTTCAATAGTGTGTTGAATAAATAAAAAATAAATGAATGAACTGAAAGGTTCTGTATGTGTAGTTAATAGAAAGATAGCAGTAGTAATAAATTTTCAATATAGTAGCTTAGTAGAAGTTTATTTTTCACTAATGTCAAGTCCAAGCAGTGATAGTGGGCTGGCAGTATAGAGCTTGAAGGCAGAGTCTCTGCTCCATAGAGTCATTTTGGGATCCAGGCTGACATAGCTTGTCCTACCTATACTATGTGGCTCTCACAGACATTGACATCTAGCCAATAGAGTGCTGAGAGAGAGAGAGAGAGAGAGAGGAGAGAGGATTGTGCAGGAAATTTCTATGGTCTGGGCCTAGAAGTGGAGTATATCCCTTTTGCTCCTCTTGTTTGTTTGTTTATGACATGATGAACACCAACTTGAGCTCAGAGCCTAGCACAGTCAGTAGTTGAATGAATAACCAAGCATCTCTTGATCACTAACTATATTTGGGCACCGGGCCAGACACAGAACTTAACATGGTGTGAGCACATAGTAAGAACTCCATAAAGACTTGAAATCAACGAAGAATTTCTTTGATTCCTTTGACGACAGACCAACCTCTGACTCCATGGAACACAGAAGGTAGCAGAACAAGTTCTGAAGTGACTTTCTGTGCTCCAGAAGGAGCAGAATACAATAAAAGAATAAAATACCTCAGCTCAAGAGCTGTGCAAGGAAATGGCCTCTAACCCTGCTCTTTGGGTCTCTCATTGTATTTTGCTCCTTGGAGAGCAGTGAAAGTCACTTCAGAACATGATCTTCCATCTTCCCATTTCTTCCCAGAGACACAAAGTGAATTTCTATTCTACTTTATCTTGACCTCATGTTCTGTTCCACTGTGTGTGTTGCAGGGGATTAAAAAAAAAAAAAAAATCAGACTGAGGCACCCAGCATATTTTAAACTTTAAGCAAGGAGTCTTTGGATTGAGACCATTGAGTGGAGCCCTAACCACCCTTTTGTGGGAGGTTGGACTCTTCAGGGGACTCCAGACCTGTGTCCTTTTGCAGAGATTTATCTCATAAAGGGAAATGTCATGTTGGGCACCATAAATATGCTGACAGGCTTTCATTGTTTTTCTCCTCATTGCCACAGTGAATGGTTTTGCCAACCTCTTACACGAGGGAGCAGAATTGGGAGCAAAATTTGTCCTGTGACAAATATTCTAATTCTGAGATTTCCAAAATTTCATTGGCTGGCTTGAAAGAGAATATGTGATACCATTCTGGAAATGTGACACTCCTATGTGTATCTGGCTCTGTTCTTATGCTGAGGATACAGAGAAGGAAAACCATATTCCCATGGCCCATCCCCATCCTTCTTCTGTCTCCTCTTTTCTTTCATTTTGATTCCATGGCCTTGGCAAAATGATGCTCCTCAGCTCTTATTGTCCCCCTGTTTGTCAACAATAATGCTATCCGTCATTGTGCCTCACACTTTCCAGAATGCTTTCACCCAAGTTATGTTGGTAGAAGTGTTTTGAAAACTATGTGTGCTTTGCCAGTGTGTAAGAATTTCACCTTCTCCAAAACTAGTCAATTGGTCAAGAAGCAACATGTCTGATGGCATCAATACTTTAAATTTTCATTATTTTCCCATTTTTATCCTCATAAAAACCCCCAAAGTTAACCCCAAGCAGGCATTGTCCCATCATATGTCCCAGGGTTTGGGTGATAGTTTCCAGGTGAGAAAATGGGGGCCTGGGTGACTTGCCCATGGCATGGAGCTATCATGTGACAGAGTCCCTGTTAAACCCTCTTAGTCTTATGGAAATTCTGGTGATCAGGCTTGGCATCAAATATTACGTCAAGGAACTTTTATTTCTGTTGCACATTTCTGAGGTATTTTGTTGCGGTGATTGACCCCTTCCTGAAGGAGAGGCAGTGTCACCTATTGACAATGTACACACTTCAAGGACACACAGATTAGTGTTTAAATGGAGGCTCCGCCATGTAACGTTGGTCTGTTCACCTTATTGCTCTAATCCTCACCCACACTCTCCTGAAAATGTTAGTGAAGCACCTATCTTCATCCAGTTCTTACAAAAATTAGAAATAATGGCATTAAGGTGGTAATTCCAGTAGCTACGGCTGTGTAACAGACACTGCAAACTTAGTGGAATAAGTTAATAGCTATGTTCTTGTGCTCATGGTTTCTGGGGGTTAGGGACTTTCGTAGGGTATGGCTGGTAGCTTGTCTTTGCTCTGGGATGTCTAGGGCCTCATCTGGGAAGACTCCACTGGCTGTGGGTGGGGATCTTCTGGCGGTTTCTTCACTCACATGTGTGGTGCCTAGCTGGGATGACTCTGAAGCGGGGCTTGGTTGTGGCTCTCAATTGGAGCACACAAATGGCCTCTCCACATGGCCTGAACCTCTCATAATATGGCAGCTGTGTTCCCAGAAGACTGGGACATACTGAAAACCAATATGTCAAGGGAAGCAGGCAAAAGCTGCAGTGCCTTTTATGACCTAGCCTCAGAAATCATGTAATATCACTTTTGCTTGAAGGAATATGGCATATCCATTAAGATGTAATAGTAGCAACGTTGAAAAGACAAAGGAGACCTGCTGAAGGTGATATTTTTATTTAAAAATCTCTACTGTCACAGATGACAGGCCTTAAATAATTTAAAGCCTTTTAAAAAAATTATGAATTATTACCATATACAGAAAAGCACATACACATAAATATACAGGTTAATATTTTTTTTATTAAGCAAATCCCTATGTAATTACATAGGTCAAGAAACAATGGTCAGAACTCAGAATGCTTAGGATGCACATCTTGATGTTAACCTCTTTTTGCCCCATGCAGATGACTACAGGGCCAACTTCTGTGGTAATCACTAGCTATGTTTTGCTGTTTGTGAACTTTATATACATGGAATTATTGTATGTGCTCATTTGTGTCTCATTTTTTTTTCCTTCTCAATATGAGTTTATGAACTTGCTTCATGTTGTATATGTAGCTTTAGCTTGTTTATACCACTGCTATAGAATATTCAGTTGTGTGAACATTTTATCCATTTTCCTGTTGGTGGACACATGGATTGTTTCCAGTTATTTCCAGCAAATAATGCAGCCGTGCACATTCTTAAACATGTGTTTTGTTACACCTGCACACACATTTCTCTCAGGTATCACCTAGGAGTACACATTCAACATGAATAGGGTGTGGCAGACTGTTTTCCAAAGTGATTGCACCAATTCATGCTCCCAGAACGGTACAAGAGAGCTCTGTTGTTTGAATTTCACCCACACTTTGCCTTTTCATTAAGTTTTTTTTCCTGAGGTTTTATCTTATTCTTTCCTGAGTTTTTATCTTGTTCCTTCATTTGAAACATATTTTTCTGTGTCCTTATTTTGCTCAACTCTTTGTGTTTGTTTCTCTGTATTAGATGAAACAGCCACCTCTCTCCCAGTCTTGAAGGAATGGCCTTGTGTAGGAGATGAATCTTATCATTCAACCCTGCCCTAGCTCTTGGTTGTCTCTTAAATCTCTATGATTGTCCAAGCAGCCTATTTTGTTTTTAACAGCTCTCACTTTTTGAGGGTGTGCCGAGACCTGTCAGTGTTCAAGTGCTGGGCCAACTCAGCACCTGGATTCAGGCTTATTGGCAGCCAAGCCCTCAGACATCAGCTTTTAAAACTATGAACATGTTTAAAACATGTTCATATATAGTCCTATGAAACCACATGCATAATCCCTGGTGGCTCCCAGAGCCAGGTGATCTAGAGGTGTCCCCTTGGCGACAGTCACAAAAATCAGGGCTCCAGATGAATATATAAGCTCCTTCCTGGGAGTTACTGGTGAACTGAAGCAACCCAGAGGGAACACACCAAGATGCCCCCCCCACCCCGCCTATATCCCTTGAAGAGCCTGTCTGTAGTCACCTGGATGTGTGCCAAACCTGAAGCCTGCCTCAGATTGCAATTCTCTTTTACTCCTGAATAAACCCATCTTTTGCTGGCAAAATAACTGGCAGTTTTTAGTTTTTAGTTTTTAAATTTTTTAAAAGATTTTATTTATTTGACAGAGAGAGAGATAGTCAGAGAGGGAACACAAGCAGGGGGAGTGGGAGAGGAAGTAGGCTCCCTGCTCCACAGGGAGCCCGATGTGTGGACTCGATCCCAGGACCCCAGGATCATGACCTGACCCAAAGGCAGATGCTTAACGACTGAGCCACCCAGGCGCCCCTGGCAGTTTTTATTTTTATTTTTAAGGATAACAAGTGTCAGGGGACCCAGGAACACAAGACTCCCTGACACCAGAGCCGGGTATACAGGAGGTGTCCCCTGGGCAGCAGCTGTGGGAACTGGGGCACCAGACACGTGTCAGAACTGTCCTCAAAGAGATAGATACTGGAGCTCTGGAGCACAGCAGAGGGAGAGCTTGAGTAGTGGCTGCCTTCTGAGGTTTCTGGAAAAGTTTATAGCCAGCCCTTAGATGTGTGTTTAATCAGAAGCCTGCCCCTCAGGCTGCAGCTATGAAAATCAGCTCATAGGCCTCTTTCACAGAAACTCCCTGCTCCTGGGTCTGTTGCTTCTTGCTGTGCCCTGGGGATAGCTGTTTAAGAACTCCTACTCCATTGATTATGGTCCCATGGGACTCGCAAGCACCAGTGTAAGCCCCACAGGCCAGCAGAGCCCTTGGATATAGAGGTGTCCAGGCAGCAGCTGCAAAAATCAGGGCCCTAGTCAAGGGCATAAGCTCCTTTCTGGGGGATACCCGGAAGCTGGAGCGAGGCAGAGAGAGAGAGAGCACAAAGATTGTGTCCACCTGCCTCCCTTCCCTGGGAGCATCCTGTAGACCTCTAGATGTGTGTCCCACCTGAAGTCTGCCCCTCAGGCCAAAGCCCCTGCACCAGCAAATAGGCCTCCTTCCCAGAAAGCCTGGGGGAGTATTTCAGTCCGAGGTCTGTGCCTTGCTCTGGGGTGGGAGCCTGCCAGGAACGGCCTCTTTAATTGTGTTGTGCCATGGGACCAGGAACGCGAGCCACCCTGGCCTCCAGGGCCAGACTGTGAAGGGGCCTTCCCTGGACCATAGCCGACAAACCAGGCACCAGCTGTGTGTAAAGCTCACCTCCGGGAGATACCGGTGCTGTGGGGTCATAGTTGAGGGAAAGCATGAAGGTGGCACCCACTGATTGGAGGGTAAAGATGGCCACTGCCAGGAGGAAAAAAAAGAAGTCCAGAGGTGGAGGTGGGGGGAAACCAAAGGGTCTGCTGTCTTTCGCCAGGTAGAGGGAGGGTGTAAAAATGGCCATGCCAGCCATGAGGGCCATGCCCCTCAGGCTGATGCTTTCAGATGAGCAAATGAATCTGTTCCATGCAGTCTGGGCACTTTTCAAATGAATGCTTCCCTGCTTTGCCCTGGGGGCAGGTAAGTCTGCTCCAGCACTTTAAGAGCAGTTTCTCTGCTCCAGCCCTTGTGTGTCTTTGTGCAGACATGAACCCTGTTACTTTTCAGTCAGATGTTTGGAGGCCTTGTCTCTCAGGTGCAAGTACTAAAAGTTGGGGGTGCCCAATGCGGGGTACAAACTCTACACTCCACTGGGAGAAGTTCCAGGTGTGTGAGCTCCCTCCCGACTGTGGGTAGCTGCAAACTGGAAGGGGGTTGCTTTATGGTGAGGTTGTGTCCCAGACTTTCTTACCTGCTTCCGTGTGGGCCTTCTCCTTTTTACCCGGTGGGAAGGAGCTGTCTGGCTGGTTTTGGGGTCTTTTTAAGAGGAAATTGTTCCGTATGTGGCTGTAGATTAAGTGTGTCCATGGGAGGAAGTGAGGTCAGCTGCCATCTGGGACTGCTGCTATAATGGGCATGGAGTGGTACATCATTGTAGTTTTGACTTGTATTTTCTGGATTTCCTAATGAAGTTGGTTTTGTTTTCATGTTTATTGGCCATGTGGACATACTTTTTTCGTGAAATGCTTATTCTTGCCCTCTTCTACTTTTCTATTTCACTTGTCTTTCCCTTATTGATATGTAGGGGTTCCTCATGTATCATGGGTTGTGATATTATGATTTGTAATAAGAAATACATATTGAGTCTTTGTCCCTGTTTTTGTCACAGAGCTCCTTCCATTTGTGGAATTTCCTAAGTGTTGAGAGCAGTAAAGTTGCCTTTTTTTTTCTTTAAAGATTTATTTATTTATCAGAGAGAGAGAGAAAGAGAGTGCACAAGCAGGGCGAGGGGCAGAGGCAGAGGGAGAAGCAGGCTCCTTGATGCGGGACTCGATCCCAGGACCCTGGGATCATGACCTGAGCTGAAGGCAGGCACTTAACGACTGAGCCACCCAGGCATCCCAAAGGTGCCTTTTTTATGTTAATGAACCACTCTTTGGATGGGTGGGGGCTACCTGCCAGAGGACCCAACCTTACGATTACAAGGCTAGAACTTTTAGTCCCACTCCTTCCTTGATCTCTTGGGTGGGGAGAGGGGCTGGAGGTTGAATCAAATGCTACTTGTTCCTGATTTACTCAATCAGCTATGTAATGAAGCCTCCATAAAAACCTGAAAGGACATGTTTCAGAGAGCTTCCAGGTTGGTGAGCGGATGTAGATTTGGGGAGAGTGGTGTGACTGGAGAGGGCATGGAAGCTGTCTCTGCACCATCTCTTCTCACCTTGCCCTATGTAGCTCTTCCAACCGGCCCTTCCTGAGTTTCATTCTTTTGTAACAAACTGGTGATCTAGGAAGTAAAATGTTCCTCTGAGTCCTGTGAGCCACTCTAGCAAATTAATTGAACCTGAGGAGGAGGTGGTGGAAACCTCCGATTTAACCAGTTGGTCAGAAGCACAGCTGAAAACCTGAGCTTGCCGCTGTGTCTAAAGGCAAAAGGGGAGGGCCTAGGAGCAGCCTTGGAGGACTGAGCCCTTAACCTCTGGAGTCTGATGCTTTCTCTGGGTAGGTGGTGTCAGAATTGAGTTGAATTGTAGGACACCCAGGTGGTGTTGGGGAATTGCTTGTTAGGGTGGGCAAAAAAACATACACTGGAATTGGCTCCACAACACTTAGGGCCTTTGTTAGTTATGTAAGTGACAAATTTCTTTCTCACCCTGTAACTTACTTTTTCCCTTCATTGATGATGTCTTTATGTGAACATTTGTGTGCTGCTTCTTTTGTTCAACATTATGTTGGGAAGGTTTTCATGTTGTGTTGGTAGCAACAGTTTGCTAGTTTTATATCTGCATAGTATTCCATTATTCAGAATTCTAATACAGTTGACCTATAATTTTTTCCATAAGGGTAACTGCTTTTTTTATATTTTTAAGGCTCTTTCCATATGCTGAGGTCTTATGGATACTTTGCTGTATTATCTTATAGAAGCCTTATTGTTTTGCCTTTCTCATCTCTGGAGTCAGCAAACTAAGGTTAGCAAGAAAATTGGGCCCACCACTTGATTTTATGAATAAAGTTTTATTGGAACATGGTCACAGTCATTTGTTTACATATTGTTTCTGGCTGCTTTCATGCTACTATAGGAGAATTGAGTCGTTGCAACAGAAACAGTAAAACCTGTAAGCCTAAAATATTTACCATTGGTCCTTTGCAAAAAAAAAGAAATTGTCAACTTCTGATTTAGATCCACAACATATTTGGTGGAAGTTGTGTTTTCATATCAACAAATGGGTTTTTCACCTCCTGGTGAAAATCCTTCCATCTTTCCACAAACATTTCATTCAGTGGCTACCTTGTGTGAGGTCTTGTTGATGATAGGCATTGATGATATGTAGAACAGAAATATGGTTTGTGCCTTTTTGGACTTCACGGCTTGGTGGCATTGTGCTTAACTTGCATGGGCTTTGTCATACCAGCAGAGCCATGTGTAAGTTAACAAACATTTACTGAAGAGATTTTAAAAGGTACCACGTGTTATGTTAGGGATACAAAACTCATAGATAAATATGACTTTCTCATAGCCCCCAACAGGGTTTAGAGTCCAATAGGGTGGCCTTGGTAAGCAGCTGATACCATGATGAGCTCATACTTGATGACATGATGATATAATAGATGCTCACAGGTGTGGTTGTGTGGACCCAGAGGAGTGAGCAACATACCATTTTTGGCTCATGAAATATGACCAAGACAGAATTGGGCAAAAAAAAAATTTTTTTTCCTTTAAATTTTTTTATTGTTATGTTAATCACCATACATTACATCATTAGTTTTAGATGTAGTGTTCCATGATTCATTGTTTGTGCATAACACCCAGTGCTCCACGCAGAACATGCCCTCTTTAGTACCCATCACCAGGCTAACCCATCCCCCAACCCCCCTCCCCTCTAGAACCCTGTTTGTTTTTCAGAGTCTGTCGTCTCTCATGGTTCATCTCCCCCTCTGATTTCCCCCCCTTCATTCTTCCCCTCCTGCTATCTTCTTCTTTATTTTTTTATCTTAACATATATTGCATTATTTGTTTCAGAGGTATAGATCTGTGATTTAACAGTCTTGCACAATTCACAGCGCTCACCATAGCACATACCCTCCCCAAAGTCTGTCACCCAGCCACCCCATCCCTCCCACCTCACCCCCACATCAGCAACCCTCAGTTTGTTTCCTGAGATTAAGAATTCCTCATATCAGTGAGGTCATATGATATATGTCTTTCTCTGATTGACTTATTTCACTCAGCCTAACACACTACAGTTCCATCCACGTCATTGCAAATGGCAAGATCTCATTCCTTTTGATGGCTGCATAATATTCCATTGTATATATATACCACTTTTTCTTTATCCATTCTCTGTTGATGTACATCTTGGCTCTATCCACAGTTGGCTATTTTGGACATTGCTGCTAAAATCATCACAGTGCACATACTCCTTTTGATCCCTACATTTGGATCTTTCTGGTAAATACCCAGTAGTGCAATTGCAGGATCGTATGGTAGCTCCATTTTCAACTGTTTGAGGAACCTCCATACTGTTTTCCAGAGTGGTTGCACCAGCTTGCATTCCCACCAACAGTGTAGGAGGGTTCCCCTTTCTCCGCATCCCTGCCAACATCTGTCGTTTCCTGACTTGTTCATTTTAGCCATTCTGACGGGTGTGAGGTGGTATCGCATTGAGGTTTTGATTTGGATTTCCCTGATGCCGAGCGATGTTGAGCACTTCTTCATGTGTCTGTTGGCCATTTGGATGTCTTCTTTGGAAAAATGTCTGTTCATGTCTTCTGCCCATTTCTTGATTGGATTATTTGTTCCTTGGGTGTTGAGTTTGATAAGTTCTTTATAGATTTTGGATACTAGCCCTTTATCTGATATGTCATTTGCAAATATCTTCTCCCATTCTGTCGGTTGTCTTTTGGTTTTGTGGACTGTTTCTTTTGCTGTGCAAAAGCTTTTTATCTTGATGAAGTCCCAATAGTTCATTTTTGCCCTTGCTTCCCTTGCCTTTGGCGATGTTTCTAGGAAGAAGTTGCTGCGGCTGAGGTCGAAGAGGTTGCTGCCTGTGTTCTCCTTTAGGATTTTAATGGACTCCTGTCTCACATTGAGGTCTTTCAACCATTTGGAGTCTATTTTTGGGTGTGGTGTAAGGAAATGGTCCAGTTTCATTCTTCTGCATGTGGCTGTCCAATTTTCCCAACGCCATTTGTTGAAGAGACTGTCTTTTTGCCACTGGACATTCTTTCCTGCTTTGTCAAAGATGAGTTGACTATAGAGTTGAGGGTCCATTTCTGGGCTCTCGATTCTGTTCCATGGATCTATGTGTCTGTTTTTGTGCCAGTACCATACTGTCTTGATGATGACAGCTTTGTCATAGAGCTGGAAGTCCGGAATTGTGATGCCACCAGCTTTGCTTTTCTTTTTCAACATTCCTCTGGCTATTCGGGGTCTTTTCTGGTCCCATACAAATTTTAGGATTATTTTTCCATTTCTTTGAAAAAAAGGGGATGGTATTTTGATGGGGATTGTATTGAATGTGTAGATTGCTCTAGGTAGCATTGACATCTTCACAATATTTGTTCTTCCAATCCATGAGCATGGAATGTTTTTCCATTTCTTTGTGTCTTCCTCAATTTCTTTCATGAGTATTTTAAGTTTTCTGAGTACAGATCCTTTGCCTCTTTGGTTAGATTTATTCCTAGGTATCTTATGGTTTTGGGTGCAATTGTAAATGGGATCGACTCCTTGATTTGTCTCTCTTCTGTCTTGTTGTTGGTGTATAGGAATGCCACTGATTTCTGTGCATTGATTTTATACCCTGCCACTTTACTGAATTCCTGTATGAGTTCTAGCAGTTTTGGGGTGGAGTCTTTTGGGTTTTCCCCATAAAGTATCATAACATCTGCAAACAGTGAGAGTTTGACTTCTTCTTTGCTGATTTAAATGCCTTTGATTTCTTTTTGTTGTCTGATTGCTGTGGCTAGGACTTCTAATACTATGTGGAGTAGCAGTGGTGATAGTGGACATCCCTGCCGTGTTCCTGACGTTAGGGGGAGAGCTCTCAGTTTTTCCCCCTTGAGAATGATATTAGCTGTAGGTTTTTCATAGATGGCTTTTATGATATTGAGGTATGTACCCTCTATCCCTATACTCTGAAGAGTTTTGATCAAGAAAGGATGCTGTAGTTTGTCAAATGCTTTTTCTGCATCTATTGAGAGGATCATATGATTCTTGTTCTTTCTTTTGTTAATGTGTTGTATCACGTTGATTGATTTGTGGATGTTGAACCAATCTTGCAGCCCAGGGATAAATCCCACTTGGTCGTGGTGAATAATCCTTTTAATGTACTGCTGGATCTTATTGGCCAGTATTTTGGTGAGAATTTTTGCATCCATGTTCATCAAGGATATAGGTCTGTAATTCTCCTTTTTGATGGGGTCTTTGGTTTTGGGATCAAGGTAATGGTGGCCTCATAAAATGAGTTTGGAAGTTTTCCTTCCATTTCTATTTTTTGGAACAGTTTCAAGAGAATAGGTGTTAATTCTTCTTTAAATGTTTGGTAGAATTCCCCGGGGAAGCCATCTGGTCCTGGACTTTTGTTTGTTGGGATATTTTTAATGACTGCTTCAATTTCCTTAGTGGTTATAGGTCTGTTCAGGTTTTCTATTTCTTCCTGGTTCAGTTTTGGTAGTTGATACATCTCTAGGAATGCATCCATTTCTTCCAGGTTATCTAATTTGCTGGCATAGAGTTGCTCATAATATGTTCTTATAATAAGTCTGGCCAGAGGTTTATCAATTTTGTTAATTCTTTCAAAGAACCAGCTCCTAGTTTCGTTGATCTTTTCTACTGTTCTTTTGGTTTCTATTTCATTGATTTCTGCTCTGATCTTTATTATTTCTCTTCTCCTGCTGGGTTTAGGCTTTATTTGCTGTTTCTTCTCTAGCTCCTTTAGGTGTAGGGTTAGGTTGTGTATTTGAGACCTTTCTTATTTCTTGAGAAAGGCTTGTGTTGCTATATACTTTCCTCTTAGGACTGCCTTGCTGTATCCCAAAGGTTTTGAACAGTTGTGTTTTCCTTTTCATTGGTTTCCATGAATTTTTTAAATTCTTCTTTAATTTCCTGGTTGACCCATTCATTCTTAGTAGGATGCTCTTTAGCCTCCATGTATTTGAGTTCTTTCCGACTTTCCTCTTGTGATTGAGTTCTAGTTTCAAAGCATTGTGGTCTGAAAATATGCAGGGAATGATCTCAATCTTTTGGTACTGGTTAAGACCTGATTTGTGACCTAGGATGTGATCTATTCTGGAGAATGTTCCATGGGCACTAGAGAAGAATGTGTATTCCGTTGCTTTGGGATGGAATGTTCTGAATATGTCTGTGAAGTCCATTTGGTCCAGTGTGTGATTTAAAGTCTTTATTTCCTTGTTGATCTTTTGCTTAGATGATCTGTCCATTTCAGTCAGGGGGGTGTTAAGGTCCCCCACTATTATTGTATTGTTGTCAATGTGTTTCTTTGCTTTTGTTATTAATTGCCTTGTATAATTGGTTGCTCCCATGTTAGGGGCATAGATATTTACAATTGTTAGATCTTCTTGTTGGATAGACCCTTTAGGTAGGATATAGTGTCCTTCCTCATCCCTTGTTACAGTCTTTGTTTTAAAATCTAATTTGTCTGATATAAGGATTGCCACCCCAGCTTTCTTTTGGTGTCCATTAGAATGGTAAATGGTTTTCCACCCTCTCACTTTCATTCTGGGGGTGTCTTTGGGTCTAAAATGAGTCTCTTGCAGACAGCATATCGATGGATCTTGTTTTTTAATCCATTCTGATATGCTGTGTCTTTTGATTGGGGCATTATCCCATTTACATTCAGGGTAACTATTGAAAGATATGAATTTAGTGCCATTGTATTGCCTGTAAGGTGACTGTTACTGTATACTGTCTGTATTTCTTTCTGAACAATGCTGCTTTTAGGCTCTCTCTTCGCTTAGAGGACCCCTTTCAATATTTCTTGTAGGGCTGGTTTTGTGTTTGCAAATTCCTCTAGTTTTTGTTTGTCCTGGAAGCTTTTTATCTCTCCTTCTATTTTCAATGACAGCCTAGTTAGATATAGTATTCTTGGCTGCATATTTTTCTCATTTAGTGCTCTGAAGTTATCATGCCAGTCCTTTCTGGCCTGCCAGGTCTCTGTGGATGGGTCTGTTGCCAGTCTAATGTTTCCACCATTATAGTTTACATATCTCTTGTCCTGAGCTGCTTTCCGGATTTTCTCTTTGTCTCTGAGACTCATAAGTTTTACTACTAGATGTCGGGGTGTTGACATATTTTTATTGATTTTGAGAGGGGTTCTCTGTACCTCCTTGATTTTGATGCCTGTTTCCTTCCCCACATTAGGGAATTTCTCTGTTACAATTTGCTCCAATGTACCTTCTGCCCCTCTCTCTCTTTCTTCTTCTTATGGGATCTCAATTATTCTAATGCGGTTTCGTCTTATGATATCGCTTAGTTGTTTATCTCTCTTTTTCTCAGCTTCTTTATTTTCCATCATTTGGTCTTCTATGTCACTGATTCTCTCTTCTGCCTCATTTATCCTAGCAGTTAGTGCCCCCATTTTTGATTTCACCTCATTAATAGCCTTTTTGATTTCGACTTGGTTAGATTTTAGTTCTCTTATTTCTCCAGAAAAGGTTTCTCTAATAACTTCCATGCTTTTTTCAAGCCCAGCTAGTATCTCTAAAATAATGATTCCCAAGTCTAGGTCTGACATTGTACATTAGTATGTAATGTCCGTATCGAGTAGGTCCCTGGCAGACGGCACTACCTCTTGTTCCTTTTGTTGAGGTGATTTTTTCCATCTTGTCATTTTGTCCAGAGGAGAATAGAGGAATGAGAGAACAAAATGCTAACAGGGTAACAACGGCCCCAGAAAATATACTCTAAACATATCAGAAAACACCTGAAAGCAGGGGAAAAGAAAGGGAAAGAAGGCAAAAAGAAAGAGAAAAAAAAGAAAAAGAAAAAGAAAAAACAAACAAAAACAAAACAAAACAAAACAGAAAACAGAATATGATCAAATATGATCAGGCTGGTGCATAGATTAGTGCCACACAGTAGATTTTGGGTGTATTTTGGTGTGTTAGAAGAAAGTGCCTCCAAAAATTTTAAAGAAAGAGAGACTTATAAATGTACAAAATAAGGGTTGATACGATGAAAGGATGGAATATGACTGTAAAGATGAAAATTATAAAAAATGTTATAAAAGGAATTGGTAAGATAAGAAATTGTTTTAAAAAAGAAAGAAGAGGACTTAAAAATAAAAGAAAGAAAGAAAAAAAAGGGGGAGAGAATGTGATCAGGCAGGAGACTAGTACAAAGCCATACGCTAGTTTTAGGGTACATTTTGATCTGTTAGAAGAAACTGTATCTCAAAATTTTAAAGAGAGAACAACTTATATATATATGCCAAAAATAAGGGTAACTACTATGAAGGGATAGAATATGACTCTAAAAATGAAAAATAAAGATTTTTAAAAAAAGGATTGATAAGATGGTGGTTGAAAAATGGAAAAAGAAAAATTCAAAAAAAAAAACAAGACAACTTTGAAAGACTATAAAATCATGGTAAAAACGCCATGAATTCTATGTGCAGTATTCCCCTAGCGCTGGAGTTCTGCTGTTCTCATTTATCGGTAAACTTGGTCTTGGCTGGCTGTTTGTGGTGATCTTCTGGGGGAGGGGCCTGTTGCCATGGTTCCCAAATGTCTTTGTCGGAGGCGGAATTGCCCCGCCCTTGTTGGTCTGGGCTAAGTAATCTGCTCGGGTTTGCTCTAGGGATCTTTTGTTCCCTACAAGCTTTCGGTGCAGCTTTGGAGGACAAGAGTGAAAATGGTGGCCTCCCAATCTCCGCCCCGGCGGAGCCAAGAACTAGGCGCCCCGCTCCTCAGTGCGCCCCCAGAGAAAAGCAATCACTCCCGTCTCCCCTGTCTCTGACCACACTTTGTGCTCACCCGGTCTGTGACCGAGCGTTTCTATCTCTGGCACCTGACCCCATGTGGAGTCTCCAAACCCAGCAGATCCCCACGGTGCGCTCCCACGCCACTCCCAGGGGAGGAAGGGGAGTCTCTCTGGATCTGCCGCTCGGTGGGTCCCTGCTGGAGGTGCAGTGGCCTGACTGTGTCACCGATCACAGTATGGCAACCCTGAGCTGAGAACCCATGCCTCGGCTCTGTCTCTGCAGCCGGCTTCCCCGCTCCGATACCTGGGAGCTCTGCCACACTCAGGCACCCCCAGTCTTTCTGTGACCCTGAGGGTCCTGAGACCACACTGTCCTGCGAGGGTTCCACCCCCTGCTTAGCCACTGGAGCGACGTCCCTCAGCGGAGCCGACTTCTAAAAGTTCTGATTTTGTGCTCCATGGCTCTTATCACTTGCCAGAAGTGGCGGATGAAAGCCCCCTCCCCTGCCATCTATCCTCCCAAATATCACCTTGGATTCACTTCTCCGCATGTCCTACCTTCCAGAAAGTGGTCACTTTTCTGTTCAGAGAGTTGTTGCTATTCTTTTCTTCGATCTCCTGTTGAGTTCGTAGGTGTTCAGAATGGTTTGATCCCTATCCAACTGAATCCCTGAGACCAGACGAAATCCAGGTCTCCTACTCCTTTGCCATCCTGCTCTGCCCCCGCCCCCCCCAAAATTTTTAATGTTATTTGTAAAGAGGCTGTGAAGTCACCCCTTCCTTATTCTGAGCAAGCCCCACTATACACCCTGCTATGAGGGGTGTGAACACTGGTCATGTTATTCATTAAATTAGTCATCCTGATAATTATAGGAGTTCAAAAATAACTACTAATCAGCCTGAGTAGAGAGCTAATCCTAGGATTCATTGACATGCATCTAAGATAGGCTTGTTAATTCTGCATACACGTTTGAAGGAAGTTATATATAAAAAAGAAGAGATATATTCCCTTAGGGCTCTCGATAACCTTATATGGCATTAGAATGGCAGTTTAACATCCCTCCCCTCAATGTTTAAAACTGCATGTGAGACTAGATGGTAAGACATTTGAAGTCTCTATACATAGGGGATTTTTTTTCCCCTGTCTCTCAGTATTCCATTGTCAAGTGACAGGTATGGGAGAGGCACTTGTCAGGAGACTGTAATTACAAAATAAAAGCACTAACAAAATCAGCTTATTTAAAAAAAAAAAAGATGGGCGCGCATGAAATGCGTTATGACAATCCAGTAATTAACTGACCAAAGCCAGTGTTTTTCACGTTTGAGTGATGGATTAGACTATCCCACATATAGTACTGAAGACCAAGTTGAAATGTAAATACTATTCACTTTATTAAGAGCTCTCTGATCTGGGCTGCTGGTATCACTAATGTTTAATTTGGTTTTGTATCTTCTTGGTGTCTTCCCAGTTTTGCTTTCAAATAACCAGATTATTAATATATTGTTTGTTTTTATTGACTAAATGATCTAATGCAACTGTTTTTTTTTTCTTTGTAGATGTTCCCACTTCTCATTCAGTGAGTAGTTTGGGACAGGAGTCACCTAAAATTCCTATTTCTTTTTCTGAGGGTCCCTGAATTGGGATGGTACTCAATGAGAAAGGAAGTGACGCCATGATGCCGTTACTTTATTTATCAATTGCATGGTCAGAATGATGACTGATTGACATGATTTGAAACTCAATCTGCCATATTCTATTCTCTTTGTCCATGTAATACTTTAGATTGGCTTCTTACTGGGGAAGGGTTTCAACCTGCAACTTGGCAGTAGAGTGGGGCAATGGGAAGGATTGATTGATTACTAACTGTGTGCCAAGTACCAAGCTGAAAGTATTTAGAGTAGGGATTGTCAAACTTTTTCTGTTGAGGGGTATAAAGTGAATATTTTAGGCTTTGTCACAGGTACTCAACTCTGTCCTTGCAGCATAAAATTAGCTATAGATAATACTGAAACAAATGGCATTGTTGTGTTCCAATAAAAGGTGTTTGTTTTGTTTTGTTTTGTTTTTAATCAAAAGCAGGCAGTGGGCTACATTTAGCTTGTGGGCTGTAGTTTGCAGAGCCCTGATTTTGAGTGTTGGGGCTGGAAATGTTGTGAGAAGTCATCCGCCATAGCCCACGTGATTTCAAACCATGGCCCTTAGATCTCCAGGGTTTCCCCATGATGGATGGACCTCTGCCCCATCTCTTATCTTCAACTGGACTAGTGTAGTCTTTTATCCATCTATATTGTGGGGTCTTTCACTGGAGCAAAGATTTCTTAACTAGTTTTAAAAGTTTCAACCCTCTCCCAATTCTCATCCCACTTTATAAATTGAAGAATTGAGGTTGATGGAAGCTGTGCTTTCCCCCCATTAACTAACACATTTAGTTGTCAGAGCTGGGACTTCTACTCTGCACCAGAGGATCTCAGATTCTAATGCTGCCTCCATGCCATTTAACGTTCCCTTCTGAGGAATGGTTTTTCTGTTCTTTTGTTTTTTGTAGCAGTCACTTACCAGCATCAGAAATTTGTGAACAGATTCAGTTTCAAGAGATTAGATATAACATTTCTCTAGAATGGAGGAGAACCCCAACAATTCTAGGTACAGTATCTTACAAAAGATTTTGAACTCCTACTCTGTGACCTTGTCCATGTACAGGCCCATATGATCACATCCACACCTCGGATGGTGGTAAAAAAAGGTCTGTAATGTCATTTTCTAGAGGCTGGCGATAGCCAGTGTTTATTTTATATCATTCGCCTGCTTCATATAGATCCACCACCCAGCTCTTATGTTTCCATACAGACTCTCTTTGCTTCAAGTTGCAAAATTGAATTTTAAACTAAATTAAAAAAAAAACACAATGGTGCTTTTGGCCTTGATGGAAGAAACTGTTCTGTGTTTCCCAGTTGCATGGCAGGGAAAACCTGAGGGCCAGAGCGTAGAGAGTTGTCTGGTTTTACACACCCAGATCTGCCCTGCTTGGGACCTGGATTCCCACATCAGTGGAGGTCTAATGGGGGAAAGACAATCTGTTACCCCCTCCATACACTGACTCTCACAGGACAAAGCTTCCAAGGAAGGAAAAAACCCAAACTAATTTTCTTTTCCTTTTCCTTTTTCCTTTTTTTTCTCTTCGTTTCTCTTTTTGAATGAGTGTTTTCACTTTCTTTTTTTTAATTTTTAAAAATTTTTAAATGTTTAATTTTTTAAATTTAAATTCAATTAGCCAACATATAGTACATCATTAGCTTTTGATGTAGTGTTCAATGATCTATTAGTTGTGTGTAACATCCAGTGCTCATCACATCACATGCCTCCTTAATGCCCATCACCCAGTTACCCCATCCCCCCACCCACCTCCCCTTCCACAACTCTCAGCTTGTTTCCCAGAGTCAAGAGTCTCTCATGGTTTGTCTCCCTCTCCGATTTCTTTCCATTCAGTTTTCCCTCCCTACAATTTTCACTTTGTATCTCTTCTTTTGAATACAATTATAATGGAGACTTAAACAAAGGTCATTTCAGAAAAGAAATAGAAGGGTTTTACTCAGTTAAAGCAAATATTCGTCCTAAACTTTTAGGTTATTTCTGTATATATGGTTTATTTTGGAGAGATGACAGG
The DNA here is from genome assembly GCF_037043125.1 of Eumetopias jubatus. Lineage (NCBI taxonomy): Eukaryota > Metazoa > Chordata > Mammalia > Carnivora > Otariidae > Eumetopias > Eumetopias jubatus. The sequence goes on from NW_028274807.1 coordinate 168,233,421, forward strand.
AGATAAATAACTTCTATTCCAGATAACCAATGATAAATCCCCGCGTATAAAAAGATCATTGATTTATAGATATAAATTTAGGTTCTTTTCTACTGCTTTATTTGTTGGCACAGAGAATATGGTGTTTTAATTAACATCATCTGATTATTGTATTTTGTTGTTTTTGATGTGAAGCATCACTTTGAGGACTATATGTGAGAAACGTATAAAAGCCATCTTGATGGAATTCCACTCGTGTGTGTGTGTGTGTGTGTGTGTGTGTGTGTGTGTGTGTGTATTTTCTCAAGGAAGTAACATTCGTGAAACAATCAGGGTTTTTATTTTGCTGGATCATTTTAATAATTTATTTGTTTTAAGAAAACAGCATCATTTATGTGGGAGTAATGACAGCACTTGTGAGAGAAATTTTAAATGTTTTCCTGATGGCTTTTTTTATATGGCTTATTGTTATTTTTAAATAGACTTTTAGTTCTGGAAGAATTATAACAGCATTATAGAAAGTACTGAAAGCAGAGGGAAAATACCACCTATATGACTTAGGAAAGATAAACTTGGATATTTTCAGTTTTCTCCTAATTCTAAATTTTATAGAGTTCTGTTTAAGAATTCCAGAGAACTTGGTGAACCTTGAGTATTCCTAGCCTCCTACCTGCCTTAAAGTCTGATGCATCTCAAGACTGGTGGATAAATAAGAATTTAGGTAGCTGAGAAGAAGGGAAAGGGCAATCTAAATCTGGAGGGTGGGGAAGCAAATGGACCAGTCTGGACAGAGGACAGAGCATGACAGATTTCGCAAACAGACAGAAGTTTCATAGAGCTGCTCTATGAAAAGAACAGAGGGTCCCTGGAGTGGAGTGGAGTGGAGTGCCAGGAGTGAGGTTGGAAAGAGTTTTGAATCAGGTTATGAATGACCTTAAATGTTCTGCTGAGGAGTTGAGGTTTTTCCTGTTAGGCAGATATGGAGTGAAACTCCCATCAGAAGGACCTATTGGAGTCCCTACTTAAACTCATCAAGACTATGGAACAAAGAAGTAGATCAGTGGTTATGACCAGTCAAGGAGAAGTATCATTGCAGCTATGGGGTAGTCATAAAAGAAGATGTCTCTTTCCTTCTCCTTCTTCTCCACTTCACCACCATTTACAAAGAAAGTGGGAATGTGAAAGAAACTTCTGGCACTGCCTACCTCCTTCCTTTTCAGGATCTTGAGCCTCCATTTTAGTGTGTAGTGAGGAGGAAAGGAAAAGAGGCTGGCTTGGGAGCAAATATGAAATTGATGCTATGAAACAAACAGGACTGAGCCTAAAGGACCAACCTGAGACTGTTTTGATAGGTGATCAACAAGTTACACAATCAGACTTCTAGTCAGGGAGCAACAGGAATTCTATAGAGGATAGTTGGTGGCAATTCCTGGAAAAGATAAAATCAGTTCACATTTATACTCCCATGAATGGAGACCCCTTCCTAAATGTGTTGTTGTGCATACTAAGAAATTTAAGAAAAGCAAATGGAAAGGGATTTTTAGAAGTGGATAATTGTTGAGATTTCTGTATTCTCATGAGATAACTGTTTCTAGGAGCTAAGTGAAGATTTTTAAAAATCAAGATAATATGGTTACTTATTATGCAGAAGATTCTTCTGCATTTTGCTCAATTTCATAGTGCAATAATGTGATTTTGTTGTCTTAAGAACTTAATAATTAAAAAAGAACACTCTTTCCCCATTGAGTTGAAATGAATGTTTTTAGTCTTATCAATTTTTCCTATTATAACTACTAACAGACCACAGCTCCCTCCCCTGCCCTTACCCCTCAACCTGATGAACATTTCAAGTGCATTTCTCTGTGGAGAAAGTCCTTTAATGGTTGTAATCTATCAAGAGGTTCTTTTGAGATTATTACAAAGAAGTATTGTTGATTGATCAAAAAATAGAAGAAAATAGGAGGGAACAAAGAAGACACTGTGAATGAAGCAAGTGCCTGGTGGGTTAAGGATTCAGTGGTCAGGGTTGACCAGTGCTAGGAGAGAGGCTTCAGTGGGGAGGACTCTGTCACTTGTTTGATACTGGATCCCTAGATGGCACAATTGACTGAGGGAGTTGTCTATGGCTAATCTGCATTTTATTAACTTTAATTTTAAGGGAGAGAATGCATTGGAGAGGCAGAAAGAGCTAGAGATGGGAAAAGGGTGACTCAGTAAGTGATTTTGTTTTTTGAAGGATTGAGATTTATTTATTCAACACACACATGCAGAGGACTAATTTTTTATTTAAATTTTTACAAAAAGGAGATTTGTATTACCACCTTTCATGAAAAAAAAGCATCAGTCATTATAAGTGGAAGGTTTACATTAATGCATGTTAAAATATAACATGTTATTAGAATGAAAATAGTCTAGGCTCTGCCTAAAATCATCTCTGGTCCCCCCAGTGTGGTACAATCTCTGTGAGAGAATTCCTTTTATTAGCTGACATAATGCAGCTTTAAAAAAAATGGTATTAATCTCGATTCTATTGTCATCTAATTTGGAACAAAGGCATTAAGTCCAAAGTTAGATTCATCAATCATAACACAGGAAATGTTACTGACATCCATTATGAACTCCACAGTTGATTAGTTCCCTTGATTAAATAGTGGTGCAGCTGATAGGAAAACAGGAGAGGAGCCTGCCACTCTTGCAAAGAGAATTCCCAGCTCCGAGTCCCTATGGAATTGAGAAAAGAGAAGTGGTAGATAGCAGGCAAAAGTAGGGCTGCTTCAACAGTAACTTGGTACTCTCCAAAACCTCAATCCCATGAGTGGGCTCCAGAGATACTGCTCAGTTCCCTTTTTACATACCCAAGTGTGGCTTTCTCTCTCTCTCTCTCTTTTTTATTGGCAGGTGGAGTATGTATGTGGGGGTAAACTTAGCTGTGTAGCTAGAAAATCTTAGCTAGAAAAGTAAGACCCTAAGTTAAAAAAAAATAATCACAGCATCTGATGTGAATAATACCTGAATTCTGACATTAACCAAATGCCACCTTTTTGGACAGCAGCATAGAAATAATGTCAAAATGTTCTGCCATTTTTTTTTTTTTTTAAAACAGCAGTTTTCCTGAGAGATTGGAAAAACAGGAGGAGGCACACTGATGACATTTTGATAACAGGCCCTTTTTGGAAAGGCATTGTGGAACTTTCTGCTTAACCAAGTTGAAAAAAACCCCTGCCACCTCAATCTGCATTCTTTTTAAAAATTTATCTTTATTTTTATCTAAGTAAATGGCAAAACTTTCCAGGGGTTGCTTGCAGAAATTGTAAAATGTTTCAGTGGCAGTTAATGAACTTACTTTGAGACAGCTAGCTGGTTGTTAATAATACTGCTTCACAACTCAGCCTCATCTGTAAGGCACTGAACAAGAGGCTGCTGTGCCTTTCATTCCCCCTTCAACCTTCTCCTTGAATGCTTCTTGATCTCTACTGTATGATTGCTCCTCTCTTTTAAACTCTCAGGACTTTTTTGGTACCTCTCCTATGTCCTATCCGTGTTAGCTTTGGTCTAAAATTATTTGTTAATAGCTTACAAAGTTCTTCAAGGTTAGCACTTTGTATTTTGTACGCTAATTGAACATTTGGTGAATGAAATAAATGGATGCTTGGAGAGGGATGGATCAATAATGGATGGATGGATGGATGGATGGATGGGAGGATGGATGAGTCAGTGGAAGAAATTGAAAAATAGTTGTGACTTCTATAATATTTGACAGACTGATAGAGACTTTGACATCTTTATATAGACCTTGAGGATGGTTTAATGTATAATGGTATTGCTTAAAAAATAAAATAAATATAATACTTTATATTTTATTTATGTAAAATAAATTTATTTTTTATTTACTTTTTAATTTATTTTTGTAAAGATTTTTATTTATTTGAGGGAGAGAGAGAGCATGAGCAGGGGGAGTGGGAAACGGAGAGGGAGAGGGAGAAGCAGACTCCCCACTGAGTGTAGAGTCCAAGGGTTTGGGGGTCGATCCCAGGACCCCGAGATCATGACCTGAGCCTAAGTCAGCTGCCTAACCGACTGAGCCACCCAGGCACTCCTCAATTTAATTTTTTAAAATAAAAATTGTGTCTTTTGCTTTATTCTACATCTTTTTCCTATGATCTGCCTTTGCTTTTCTTTCAGAATTCAGGTATGATATTTGCTATAACTTCACATATGGACTGATTAGAAAAGAACTAGAGGGACAGTTTTATTTCAAACTTATGACTCTTTTTTTATCACATCTTAAGATGTCACATAAAAATTTTACAGGACAGTATTGATAAATTGTAACAATATAATAGCCAAAAGCCTTTTTCATTTTTTTCCTCCTTCTTCCTTCTTTGTATTTCTGACTGTCCCTAATACTTATTATGTTAGAGGGTTGAAAAAATTAAATTTTCTCATTTTTTCCTGTATCCTTTTTTAATAGAAAAAATGAGAGGGTAGTTAAAATTTACCCTGAAGCTACAAAATAAAAATGATTTATCTTCTAAGCACCTCTATAAGGGTTCCTTGAAATTAAATGGACTGTCTTGAAAACAGGATACTAAACTTAATGCCAGTTTCCTATTCATATATAGATGTAATATCAATCGTGCCTCCTATTATTGCTTTTTTAAGTGTTTTGTTGCTCTAAAAAGCATGCTTCAAACATATTGTCATCTAATACAGTGTGTGTAAGAGAAAACAACAAACAGTGGTTGATTTGGGTAGATATGGATGCTAAATTTTTTTCTTTGTATTTTCAGGCTTCCATTTGTATTAAAAGTATGATCTAAAATATATAAATATCTATTTTTGGTATGTACATCTGACCATACAGCACTGTATCAGTGTTTGTATATTTTAGAGGCAACAAATTAGAAAATGAGGTGGCATGAGAATGTGTCTGAGGACCTTTAAAAAGATTTATTCACTGTCACTATTATAACTGTAACGAGCCTGTGAACATATATGTAGTTCATGGCCAGAGTGGTATTAGGTATTGGTCAGAATAAGGATAGGCTATGCTACAATAAATAAACCTTGACATCTCAGTGATGTAACATTTCAAAGGTCCAATCATTTCATCATTTCTCACTCTGGTAGCCTCTTCCATCTTGTTAACTGTGATATCTAGAATATGTGGTTTATAGATCACCAGGGAGGGAAGAGGGAGTTGGAAAAGACACATCACCTCTTAGTTGCATTACTCCAGAAGGGATATATACCATTTCCACTTATAATTCATTGACAAGAGCTAGTTACATGGTCAGAACCCTTAGTTCAAGAAGTCTGGGAAATGCAAGGAAACCCATGACATATTTGGTGAGGTTGTCTTTGCCACACCTTACATTCAGGGGAGCACAATCCAAGCAGGGATTCTGATTTCAACCTGCACCTTGAGTAGAACATGGAGGGCACCCTACTCCTGTGTCATTTCATAGCTTCTGAGTCCAGCAACATTTGGGGACTACTAACTTATACCCAAGCAGAGTTCTCTTCCTCATTTTAGATATTCTGTCCCTACCACACACCACCCATGTAGAGGAGGGGTGGGAGGAGCTGTGGTGTAGTGCATCATTAACTCTCAATCTCTTCTTCACAGGAATCAGTGTGTATGTGGGTGTTTTTTCTTTTATTGTTTTTGTTTTGTCTTTCTTTCCAAAGATTGAAAGAAGATCTGTGACAAGTATCCTTTGTACAGGGTGTAGAAAGGAAAATAACTAAACCAGGATCTTCTTTTGCTGTCAGGGAGAGGGGAAAGATACTAACTCCAATATGTTAACAGTTACCATATCACTATCAACAAATTTATGCTCCTTCCACCCATCTACCCATCCACTTACCCCATCCATCCACCCACCCATCCATCCATCCATCATCCATCATCCATCCATATTTAGTGGTACCAGGCCCAGTATAGGGCCCTTGAAAGTGAAAGAAGAATCTCTTAGACCTGGTTAGCCTTTTCTGATGACCTTTCTCCTTGGATAGATAGATAGTTTTTTCCATCATATATATTTTTAAACATTTTCAGGTGTTAACAAGTGCCGGATTCAATGTATGTGAGGCACATGAGTGGATGCTTCTCTCACCTGGCCCTGGGAGGCCAGTTTGGCCTGGACCTGAGTCTGTAGCTAAAAGAATCACTTCTTAGCTTTGTGCACAGCTCTCTCTACCCTGAGGTCTGTGCATCCAGGAAGTGAGTGATTCTGACTGTGGCCTCTAGATGACCATACCAACAGTCAGTGCCAAGGCTACTTTGGGGGTTTGCTTTGCTAGGGAAAAAAAAAGATCCTATTTGATTCAAAATCATCTATAGCTGTGAATAGGGATTATTATCTCAAAACAGTGTGCTTCACTTCTGGTTTCTTCATGTGACTCTCTTACTTCAGGCTGCTTCCTAAATATAGGTTTTCTTACAAGTAGCCTCTTGGCCATCCTTCCTCTAGTCCGAACCAAGCTCCTACCTTCTCATCACTGGTTCTCTCCCCTCCATGTCTCCATCCTCTGTTTCCCCTCACGTTCCAGGCCTGCATTCTCAATTTCTACCTGGAAATCTCAACAGGATGTCTTACACACTTCAAGCTCAGTATGCTCCAAAAGAAATTAACCTCTCATAATTAATGGTACTGTATGTTCTCACTCAAACCCCAAATCGCAGAGTCAAGATCTAACTTTTCCCCTTCCCTCCTCTTCCCACTCATAGGCCAGTACCCTATCATTCTTTTCTCCATGATGCTTCTTCCAACTGTCATATTTTACTTTCGTTTTGAGACCTTCATTTTTTTCTCCCCCATATGCTTTGATTGTTTAACTCCTCGCTCTGTATTTTATTTTTGATTCTTCCTGTTATCTTCCTAGAGTCCAGCCAGTGACATTTCTAAAACATAATACTTCTCTGATATAATATTTTGAAGGTTCTTTTTACCCTCCAAATAACTTCTAGTTGCCAGTGTACGATCTAATGCCTAGTCATCTGTTTACAGCCTCATTTCCACTCTTAGAGGCTTCAGCCAAATTGCATTACTTTCCCATCTCAGTCATGGCTCATGTAGTTTCTTCCCATATGGTGAGAATGTTACTCAAATCTCTGTGTGGAGACATTCTAGCTACTCCTTTAGTACCAGCAGTCTCTGCAGTAGGAATCAATCTCCTCTCCCCAAGTCATAAGTCACAAGTATATTTCATCTCAGGAAGAAAATCTGGTTGATTAATAATAGTTGCCTGGAAGTTGTGTTGAGAAGGATTCTGAGGTTGTATCTGGGGGAAAGATTGTCATGATCATTAGCAGTCTCTGTCTCGAGCAAGAGGAAGTGGAATTGAGACATGAGTTTCTTAGATGCCTTCTCTGATGTACCACTGTTGTTCTCTTACATACACAACATCACTAATGCTAACTGATAAGTCCTTTAAGGACATAAATAATATCCTGCTGAATTATACACACAACAACCAGAGCTTACTTTCACAATGTCCTATGATCATTAGACACTTCAAACATGTTTGTTAAATAAATCCCCTGATGCTGGAATATACTGTTTAGTTACAGAAGATTGAAGAGCTGTGGTCAGGACTGTGATTACATTGATCGGGCAGCTGTGTTACATTAGATGTTTCAGTTTGTTAAGGAATCTGACTGTGCCAACATGAGAACTGCTTATGCACAGTTAAATGAGAACACACAATGCTGGATAAATGGACAATATCCAGTACTCCAGTATTGCCTGTAACAGATTTAAACTTTCAAGTAGCACTGATGAATTCTATTTTTAGCCTTACTTTCACAGAACAGGAAAGCATGTCAGATTTTCAGTCCCTCAGCCAAAGTCAAAAGCCAAAGGCTGTCTTGAGACACATTCAAAAGGAGGGCGTTATTGACTTGGTGGTCCTTAAAATGCCCAATCATTCAGACAATTAAATAATTGTACAAATAACTATAAAACTATAACTTCTCCCGTTTTTTCTTCTCTTAGACAAACATCCCAATTATATCAGTCATTCTTATGACATGATTTTGAGATACTACCTCATCTTGCTTTCCCTTCTCCAAATATCTTCCATTTATCTGGTGATATATCTAGAATTTGTGAATATTCTAGATGGGGTCTGACCAGCCATGATCAAGAACCCCTTCTCTGTGGTTCTATACTCTATATCTCTGTCATTACATCCAAAGGGCACATTTAATATCTCAGTGGCCACATTACATTGTTGCCTCATGAAACTGATGGACATCTGAGATTCCTCATCAGAAAATATCAGGGTTATTTCACTTTGGGTTGGTTAAACCTCTTTGTGTTTGTTAGAAAACCTATTTTGAGCTGGCCTAGCCATAAAAGGGACATAATTGGGTACCATTCTCAAAATATCCAGGGTGGTGAATGTTTGGTCTAGGGTATAAAGAGCTTCATCAGAGTTCCATTTCCTTCTCTTCATCCTTCCCCTCCACTTCCTCCATTTTAGCTGCATTCTCAGATAACCTCTCCTCTCATGGGAGTAAAATGACTGCAAGAGCTCCAGCCTAAATCAGTTTCAGTTCAACTTCTACAGAAAAAGGAGAAAGCATCTCTTTCTGGCAAGTCCCACACAATTCCTGGAGTTTACTCTGAGAGGACAAACTTTATCATGTGGTTCCCTCTGAACAAATCAATGTGTCTTAGAGTATTCAGTGAACTGATTGGCCTGGGTCCCATGACCTGGTATAGGTACAGGTCTACATGGGGACTATATGTACTGCTTTCTCCTGCACTTTGCCACTCCAGTCAGAACCCTGAGATTTGCCCCCAAGACCCTCCACATGACCCTAGATGGGCACTCTATGTACTGAGATAGGGGGCCATCACTAAAAGGGAGGGGAGGATGCTGGGCAGACCCAAAATAGCAAATGCTCTCTGCAATACTATTATACTTTAAACTCTCTAAAGGCAGAGATTATGGCTTGTTAATTTTTTAACACCCTCCTCTAGCCTTTAACAAATTACACAATAAATATTCAAAAAACTAGTTATTGATTGAATGAGCCTGAACAAAGGGCTGCAAAATGAGTGAATTTGATATGGATGCTTGATGTTAAGAATATCTTTGTCCCTCACTTATTGCATTGTAAAATATAGACTAACTTGTGTTATTTATGTTTATGTAAAGGAAAATGAAAGTCTTAAAAAGCTTGATATGTCATTACAGGGATAGTTTTGCTCAGTAGTACCAGTGAGGAGAAATAATACAGTTTAAGTACAGAGAAAAGGGGACATTTTCTTCTAGGACAAATGAAAACAGAGCTTGACTGACAGTCTAGTAACATTAATAATACCTTGAAGGTAGAGAGCTGCTCTTATTTTAAACATCCCAGAGCAATTCTATCAGAAAAATAAATACTCTCTGTTCCAAATTCAGACACTTTTAGTTACCTTCAGTTAAGGCAATTGTTGTCTAACAGCCACATGGCAGCTCTATTTAACAAGCATGTTTCAATTTCTACATAAAATTGCAATCTTCCATAACACCAATACCATCCCCTCCTTCCACTGGGGGTAATTTATTTGACATGGTGTTGTTTCTAATGCTGTAGATACCCCTATCCCCTTGCCTCTTTACCATTTCAGTACACTCTGGTCTGATTTCCAGTTGCTATTCCTGCATGCCTGGCAGGCTGGGAGGGCCAGATAATTAACACCTTAGGGAGCATCCCTCAACCAGTGACTGATCAGAATCAGTGGATAGAGCCTTGGGAGGGCACTTCCTGGCCCCTTTGAGATGACTTGGAGACATGTTCTGAACTGTATCTCAAGGATCCATATCAGAACTAAGTGCCTGTTACCTAGCCTTTTAAGTTGCCTGATTATACACCTTTTACTTATTATATACCTTCTCTGCTTTACTTCCTCCTCCTCTTCTGATATTTCTCAAGATTACTTCCCAAATAAACTGCTTACATTGCAGTCTTGTCTCAGGGCTGCTTTTTGGGTAACCTAAACTATGACGCTTATTGTCAAGGAAGGAAAGTTATTTTCACTCCTCAGAGGGGAGTAATTAAAGATCCTCATGTCATTAGGCAGATGTCAGAGTTTAAGACTGGGGCCCTTGCTCTGTGTGGGTAGTATGTGGCTGTTCTGAGAACATGCTGCCTTACTGTGGTTTACTGGGGGGTGATCTCAGGGAAAGAACTGCTTTTCTCTAAAGCATGAGAACCTAGAGCAACTGCAACAGTCAACCCATGTCCTTGGATGGATATTCCTAGGGAGGAAGTCCAACCCCAAGAGGAGTGTGGTCCCACCATTTCAGAATCCACTGGAAAGTAAAATGGAATAAAGATTTTGGAAGTGGTAGGATGTCATGTGGAGGGCCTTGGATGCAAATCTGAGAGGTCTTATTGGAGTGGCCAAAGTGTGGGAAAAGACAGTGGATTGAGAAGACAGAGAAAGATTAGGGAGGGAAGATAAGGAAGGGTAGACTAACTTTTTCATCATTTGGGGAGTGCCAGTGAGCAGAGGATGTGGGTTGGCATAGTAATAATACCTAACTCTTGAGCTCTTACTGCATCACTTGTCAGGTACTGTTCTAAGGGCTATGCATTTTCACAACCCCATGATGTAGGTTCTTTTTATTATCCCCATTTAGTTACAAGGAGATTGAAGTGCATGTAGGGTACTTAGCTTGCTTAAGAGCTCAGAGCTGTAAAGCACAGAGCTGGGTGTGAACCCAGGCACTCTAGCCTTGGAGACCTGGCTCTGACCCAGGGGTTAGCAAATTTTTCCTGTAAAGGGCCAGATAATATTTTAGGCTTTATGGTCTATACAGTCTCTGTTGCAGCTATTTAACTCTGCCTTTGTAGCATGAAAGCAGCTATAGATAATACCTAAGCAAATGAGCAAGGCTGTGTTCCAATAAAACTTTATTTGTGAAAACACAGGTAAGCCAGAGTTGGCTGTAGTTTGCTGAGCCCTGATCTAACTCCACTGTTTAACATTTTAGTATAAAAGGTTGTTTTGGCCAGAGGAGCCTGGTCATGTGCTTTTTTGGCATGGGTTTTGTGACAAGACATGCCTCACATAAATGTCTTTGTGATGGAATATCATGGGGTGGGGGGAGAGGCTGGGAAGTTGAGGGGAGTGGGGGGATAGTGTAGGAGCTAGGTTGGAAGGAAAAGGAAGGGGCAGGGATAGAAACTGAATGTCTAAGCTCAGTAATTTCCTGGGAGATGGAGGTGGGAGAGAGAAGCACTAAATTCTGACCAATATTGTAGGGCAGCTGTTAAGTAGAAGGAACAAGTTTAAGAAATGCTATAAAACTCAACTTTATAGGATTCGGGCTTTATAGCATATGTTATAGCAGCCACATTGAATAAATGTATGTTTTTCATTAGATTTTTAGTACACATTTAAAGCACATTAAGGCACACACAGCTATCAAAGAAGAAAAAGTAGAGAAACTTTGGCTTCACAAGTAATCACATCAATTTTAAGGACGGCTGTATTTTATGAAGACAGAGAAAGATGCATGGCTGTTGTCCTTCCCAGTTTTATACTAACTCATTCTTCTTCAGGGAACAATATTAATAGATGTTTTGCTACATTTATCTCCTGTTGAGGGAGCATTTCCCCTTTTTAAAAAAAAAACAATATCACATTGTGGATGTTTATTCGCTTGCCTTTGAGTTGTAGGTAATTGGTTGGCATTCTCAGTCTGTAAAACAACCTGCTTTGTTGGGATTTGAAAAAAGAAATTGGAAACCATTTCAACCAATTGTAACATGAAATTATTTCAGGCTCTGAGAAGCCATCTGATATCCAGTGGCATTTGACGATACTTTAATTCTTAGCTACTGGGGTTGGGCAGAGTTGGATAATGAATCATAAGGGACAGCAGGACCACCATGTATTGTAAGGTTGTGTGTTACACAAAAGCCCCTGGGGCTGAAATGAAGCCTGTGCTCTCTCTCCCAAGCTCCGTGCCCTGTGTCTGCCTGAAGGAAGTGGCAGTTTTATCTTCACACCAATGTACTGTCCATTTGCAAAGCCACGGCCTTTGGGGCCACCTTTGCTCAGAAGGGGTGACTTATTCTAGTTTGTGTTCACCAAGGGTGGGAAAGTGGGGGAGCTTTGCAAATTCTGTGTCAACACATTTAGGATACCATTGTTGGTAAGATGCACCACTATTTTATGTACAACTAAGAAAGATAAGATGCTGCCAATCAAATCTTGAGAGGACATTGATTATAAGACATGTCAACTTCAAGGATGTTAAAAAGTAAAAAAGATGCAATGCAGTAATTTGTTCAATGGGTGCACTTTCTTTAGCACAAAGGTGTCAGTTGAACTGGCTGTCACCCTATAAGGATGTGTTATGTGTGTCCTGGGAAGGTTTCCACTAGGTTTTGTCTATTTCCTGTGATAAACAGTATCACCAACCTCTATGCTTTCCTGGAGGATGTCAATTGGTCAGAGTTCTAATAGAAGTAGAGATGTAGAATGTTAGAGTGAGATTGTCCTTGGGGAACATCTCGATTCTCAGTTGGGGACTTTTTTTTTGCCCTCCAGGAGACATTTGTTAATATCTGGAGACATTTTTGGTTGCCATAACTGGCATGGGATGTTACTGATAGCTAATGAGTAGAGGCCAGAGATGCTGCTAAATATCCTAATGCATAAGACAAGGTCCCCATAGAAAGGAATCATCTGATCCCAAATGTCAGAGTGCCAATTATCGAGAATCCCTGATGTGGTGGGACCATGTATAGCATGAGAGCCTGGACATTAGAGTCAGGCAAACCTGGGTTCAAATCCAGTTTTATGCATAAAAGACTGTGTGGTCTTTGATAAATTAATTAGTTTTGCTAACCCTGTGTTTCTTTTTCTATAAAATGGAGATCATAGTCTTATTCATTTATTAGAGAGAGACACACACACACACACACACACAGAGTGCAACATGGGATGGGTGAGGGGCAGAGGGAGAGAGAACTCAAGCAGACTCTGCACTGAGCATGAAGCATAATGTGGGGCTTGATCACACGATCCTGAGATTACAACCTGAAGGGCTGCCAAGTATTAAGTGAGATAATTAAGGCATAGGTTGTAAAGATAGTAGCAACACTATCTCAGTCCAAGTGCAGCACTAGGTACCTTTGTCTATACAACAGACCTGCGGTGCATGGGCTCTGGGTGAATGGACACCCTCTTCTGGCCCACGACTGGACAGAGCAACAGAGCACAGAGCATGCAGCAGTGTGGTAGTTGAGTACAGGAGAAAGGTTTCTGGAGGTGCTTAGGAAAGTGCTCCAGTCCTCACAGTTGTGAGGAGTCTTGGAGCAGCCACCCCATCAAGCTCAGGGCCCAGGAGTACCTCCGTGTGAACTGTGGCCCTCACTTCACATTTTCCCGAATGCTGTTGTATAGGAGGCAATACTCGATAGTGGTAAACAGATCACAGGCTGTGTTGTCACACTGCAATTTCAAATCCTGCCTTGGCCACTTACTAGATCTGTGACCTGAGCAAGTCACTACAACTTTCAGGGCCTCTGTTTCCTCATCTGGAAATTAGCATCTATCTCATAAGGATGTCAAATTGGATGTCAGAGGATTAAATGAGATATTGTTCCGAGGTCCTGAGCACAGTACTCCATAATGTTCACTCCTCCCTTATTTAATATCATTATCATTATTATTATTGAATTTATTCCCAGCAGAAATGGTAAAACAAAGAAGCACTCTAGACTCATTCAAACCAGGACTGAAATCCTTCCTATGTTCCTGTTCACCAGCTGTGTGATTGTAGGCCAGTGACTTTGTCACCTGAGCGCATTTTCTTACCTATGTAACAAGAAAAATGATACCTGCCCTACAGAGTCATTTGAGGATTAAGCCAGTTAACATTCAAAAATGCTTGGCATGTTTGACACTTACTAAGTCTTCATTACCTGTTTGTTCCCTTCCCTTCCTACCTCTCTCCGCCACTACCTCATTGTCCCCAGAGGTGAGTCTCCAACTCACCTGCTCAAGATCATGTAGTTAGAAAGGAGTGGAGCCAGCCTCAAACTTGGATTTGGTTGGACCTATCTCTCCTGCTCTTCCCATCCAATTATACCTTCCTATTGTATGAAGAATAGGGGGGTGGAGGAGGACAGATTCCACTGGGAAGATTGGTAATTTGTGGGAGGCTCCAGAAAGGGACACCTGAATTCTGAGATGCCTGGCTATGTCCCCTAGCTCCTCCCCATGAAAGTGGTAGATGCAATAACAGGACTATCCATACATTGCTCGTCTACTATTTCATTTGCTTTTTGCAATCACCCTGGGAAAGTGGTCCCAGCACATAGTATTGTGCCCATTTCCCAGAGGGGGAAATGGAGGTATCAAAAGGGCAAGTAACTTGCCCAGAGTGGAGTTAGATCTCGGTATGTCTGGTCCGGTGTACTTTCCACGGCATTTAGGTCACTCTCCTTACTTTCTTGTACTTGCCTTCTTTTAACTCTCACCTCCTGATCCCCCTCCCCCCACCCTCTATGCTTCCCCCCATGCTAGCCCCAGCTGTAGATGTATCACTTGGAGGATGATTGAATCTACCTAAGCCTTGGCATCACAGCAAATAGGATCAATTTATTACACTTACTCATTCCAAATTCTACATTGACATAGCTGTAAATTGAACAGTAACAAAGACCAAATAACCTGACAGTCAAGACAATTCAAGTGCTTGAAGTCAGACGTGCAAGGAGTAGACAATCTAAGAGCAAGAAATCTATAGCTTGATCCTTAGAAACTGCATTTGTTGTCTACTCTTCACTGTAACCTAAAGCCTTGTCAGGGTCCAGGACTGAATTGGCTGTGTGGGAGCTGAGGAATTCTGTGAGTAGGCAGACTTTGAGTTTCTACTGATCAGCTAAACCTGACTTAAGCAAAAATAGGAATTTATTGGGTCACATAACTGGAAGATCTAGAGGTACCACTGCGTTCAGATATGGCTGGATCCAGGAGTTCAAATATGGTCATCAGGAAATGTCTCACTCTTTGAGCTTTGTTTTTCTCTGTGTTCTCTTTTCAGTCAAGCCCTCCATAATGGTTACAAAGGTAATCATCAACAGCTCTAGGCTTATAAACTACCAGCATAGTAACTCTGTCAGGAAGAGTATCCTAGTTCCAAAAAATCTAGCAAAGATTCTTATTTTTGTCTTCTTGGCATAGGTTGGGTCAAAAACCTGTCCAGAACCAGTGTAGGCTGGAGATGTGTGCTCTCATTGGCTACATCTGAATTATATGGTTGTCCTTGAAGATGAAGAGATGGGGCCTTTTGACCAGAAAAAGGATGGTAAACATCCCTCAAATAGCAGATGGCCATTTTAATATTCCCAGCCTCAGTTTCCTTAACATTACTTTTATAGATTATAGCCTGATATATCCTGCTTGAAAATGTTTCTTATCTGGTCTTACCTAATTTCCTGAGGAAAAAATTAAGGAAACTAGATAAAACTCTCTCTGCTTTATTGACATTATGTCCTCAATTTGCATGATATAACATCACTAGTTCCTTTTTGATCCAGAGTTAAAGTTGAAGCTACTGTTTCCCGAATGTCTATCATGTGCTGAAAACTGGGTTTGATGCTCATAGTGGGGATTTGGTGTTTGCCTCCCCAGAGGCCAAACTTTTCTCTTCTAGAAATGGTCCCCAATGTTTGATTGGAGAAAAACTCCTCCCACACCCTCTGGTTGGAATTCCACCTCAACTCCATGAATAGAGTATGGGATAGGGATTTTCAACCAACCAGAGTATCACATTTCCTTATCCATAGAGACTGGGTCAGGATGATCATGTGATCTAAGCCAGGCCAATCAGAAGGAATTAGGTAACTTTCTGTGAATCAGTGGGACTATAGGTTCTATCTTTCCCATTGGATTTAGGGAAGGGGGTTGAGATGGAGGCTGCTGTCCATTTCTAGGGGAAAATATGAAGTCTGGTATAAAGCCAGAGTAGCAGAAGGCAGATCCAAAATGGAGAAAAATGGAGGCCTGATCACACTGATTGCAATCTGAATCTAGCATTATTTGAACCAGAGCTGTCTGGCCTATCATTTATTTGAGCCACGACATTCCATTCATTGAGGTGGGTCGTCTCCTCCTCTCCTTCGTCTCCTTTTAGATTTTATTTATTTGTCAGAGAAAGAGAGAGTGTACAAGCAAGGGGATCAGCAGGCTGAGGGAAAAGCAGACTCCCCACTGAGCAAGGAGCCTGATGTAGGGCTCGATCCCAGGACTCTGGGCAGATATTTAACTGACTGAGCCACTCGGGCATCCCAAGGTGGGTCTTCTGTAATTTTTACTACAATGAAGTGTTGATGTGCCTGAGTCCAGCAGCTCTAGCAGTGTCAACATTTGAACCCAAGCTTGTTGAATGCTACTTTGAAATATGTCAGATTGCTTTGAAATCATTTAAAAAACTTTTAACTCATTTCAAATCATGAAACTGAGAAATAGAGAGCATTATATTCTCTCCTAAATTCATGTATAACCTGACTTTTCTTGTCCACACGCCCTATGCTATAGCTTGACTTTTTTTTTTTTTAAACATCTCCCGACCCATTTTTCTCTTGGATATTTTTTGTTTTTGTTGTTTTCATTTTTTAGCCACTATAGTGAGGTATGGTTGATGTGCAGTAAACTGTACACATGTAAAGAGTATGATTTTATACACCTAGGAAATTATCATCACCATCAAGATAACAAATATACATGTCACCCCCAAGTTTCTTCATACTCCTTTGTGATCTTTCCCCCTGGCTTCTCCTGCACCCCGTCCCAAGCAAAGTGGTCTCCTGTTTGTCACTATCAACTAGTTTGCATTTCCTAGAATTTTATATAAACTGAATCATACAATATGTACTCTATCTGGTCTGTATTCTTTTAAAATACTCATTTTGGCTTATTTAAAATAATAAGTTTTATCCACTATGTAGTGTATGTCAATAGCTCATTACTTTTTATTGCTAAGGAGTATTCCATTGTGTAGATATACCACAATTTGTGTATCCATTCACATGGGTTGTTTCAATTTTTTTTTTTAAGATTTTATTTACTTATTTGAAAGAGAAAGAGAGAGGCAGAGCACTAGCAGGGTGAAGGGCAGAGAGAAAAGCAGACTCCCTGCTGAGCAGGAAGCCTGATGCCCTGCGGGGCTTGATTCTGGGACTCTGGGATCACGACCTGAGCCGAAGGCAGACGCTAAGTGAGCCATCCAGGGGCCCTGGGATAGTTTCTAGTTTTTAATTATTACAAATAAAGTCATAATAAGCATTCATGGACAAGTTCGTGTGTAAGTATAAGCATATAAACTTTCATTTCGTTTGGGCAAATAGAAGGAATAGAACAGCTGGATAATATGATAAATGTATGCTTAACTTTTAAGAAACTCAGTCTGTTATCCGAACTGGTTGTATCATTTTACATCTTAGCCGGCAGTATGAAAGCTTCATTTCTTCCACATTCTTGTCAGCACTTGATATGGCCAGTCTTTTAAGTTTTACCTATTATACTAGGTATGTAGTGGTGTCTCATTATGATTTTAATTTGCATTTCCCTAATGACAGAGAATGCTGAGCATTTTTTCATGTAGTTATTTTCCATTTGCATATTTCTTTGGTTTGAAAGTGTCTGTTAAATTCTTCCTTCATTTTTTAATTGGCTTTTCATTTTTTATTGAGTTTGGAGAATTCTTTGTATATTCTGGAGACATGTTTTTAACGAGATACGTTATGTAACAAATATTTTCTCCCAGTCTGTGGTGTGTCTTTCATTCTCTTTTCATTCAAAGAACAGAAATTTAATTTTGATAAAGTTTGATTTATCTTTTTATTCTTTCATGGGACATGCTTTTGGTGTCATATCTAAAAAAACTTTGTTTAATCTAAAGTTACAAAAGCATTTTTTGTGTGTGTGTCATATTCCAGAAGTTTTATGGTTTTAGAATTCACATTTAGGTCTAAGATCTATTTGGAGTTAGTTTTTGCATATTATGCAGGTGGCAAATGCAATTCAATGGATAAAGGATAGTCTTTTCAACAAATGGTGCTGGGACAATTAGACATTCATGCACAAACACCCCACAAAACTTTGATCTTTACCTGTATTTGTTTCTTAGATTTGCTGTATCAAATTACCATAACTAGGTGGCTTGTAACAATATAAACTTCTCTCACAGTTATGGAGGCTAGAAGTCTGAAATCAAGGTTTTGTCAGGGGTGGTTCCTTCTGGAAGCTCTGAGTGGGAATTGATTTCATGCTGCTCTAGCTTCTAGTGGTTGTCAGTAATACTTGGTGTCTTTTGGCTTATGGATGCATCTGCTTTCATCATCAGATGGCACTCTCCCTTTATGTCTTTCTGCATTTTCATATGCCTTTCCTATAAGGATACCAGTCATTGGATTTAAGGTCCACACTAATTCAGGATGACCTCATCTTAACTAATGACATCTGCAAGACCCCCTTCTCAAATAAAGTCACATCCATGATATAGGGGGAGGAGGATTAGGACTTTAACATATCTTTTTTAGAGATGCAGTTCAATCTATTAATAGATGCTGAGTTGAGTGTTTTGTAAATATAAATGTCAATTCTTGGTTGAGAGTGTTGTTCAAATCTTCTGTATTCTGTTGCAGATTTTCTGTCAGTTGTTCTATTGACTATTGAGAGAGGGATACTGAAATACCTGCCTGTATTTGTGAATTTATCCATTCTTACAGTTTTATCAATTTCTGCTGTTTATATTTTGAAGCTAATATTTACAAATTATTAGATACATAAACATTCAGGATTGTTGTGTCCTCCTGTTGAATCACCCCTTTATCATGATAAAAATGACATGTCATCTCTGATAATTTTCTTTGTTCTGAAATGTACCTTGTCTGGTATTCATAGAGCCATGCCAGCTATATTAGTGTTAGCGTGGTATATCTTTTTCCATACTTTTAATCTTTTTGTGTCTTTTTTATTTAAACTGTGTTTCTTGTACGTAGCAAATGATTGTGTCTTGCATTTTTGTCCAGTCTGACAATCTCTGCTTTTTAATTGGGATATTTACACTTAATGTGATTAGGTTTAAATTATTACCTTGCTGCTTCTATTCTGTTGATCCTGTTTTGTCTTTATTCTATTTTTCTTCTTCTTGTGAGTTAATTGAATACTTTTTTATATCCATTTTGTGTCCTTTGTTGGCTTCTTATAACTCTTTCTAATTTTTTCATTATGTGTATTAGAGTTCCTAGCATATATCTTGAACTTATCATGTTCTCCCTTCAAGTGATATTATTCCATTTCAAGTGTAGTAGAATCTTGTAGTAATATACTTCCATTTCTCCCCGCCTGACCTTTGTGCTATTATTGTCATATATTTTAATTTTACATATGTTATAAAAACCTCACACACTATTTTTGTTAAAATGATTACTTTCTTAAGAGATGTAAGTCATAAGAGAAAATCTTAAATGGGTTTACCCATGTAGTTATTATTTCTGGCATTTTTCCTTCTTTGTGCAGATTTGTATTTCTATCTGATATTATTTTTCTTCTGCCTGCAGGACTTTCTTTAACATTTCTTATAGTGCCTCTCTGCTGGTGATGAATTCTTTCTGTTTTAGTACATCTGAACACATCTTTATTTCATTTTATTTTTTGAAATATATTTTCACTTGGTGTACAATTCTATGTTTATGGTTTTTTCTTTCTGTGCTTTAAAGATGTTCTCCTCTTTTCTTGCTTGCATTGTTTTCAAAAGAAAGCTGCTATCATCTTTTCCTTATCTTTGTTTCTCTGTCTTTGACAAGCCTTTTTTTTTTTTTTTACTGATTGTGAGATTCTTTCCTTTTCCATGATTTTAAGCAGTTTAATTATGATGTGCCTTGAATTTATCTTTATCTTTATATATATATATATATATATATATATATATATATATATATTACTTATTTGAGAGAGACAGCATGAGTGGGGGAAGGAGCAGGAGAGAATGAGAAAAGCAGACTCTGCTGAGCAGGGAAGCCCGACACAGGGCTTGATCCAAGGACACTGGGATCTTGACCTGAGCTGAAAGCAGACATTTAGCTTATCTGACTGAGCTACCCAGGCACCCCTATCTTTTCTTTTGTGCTGCACTTCAGTGAATTTCTTGTGACAATAGGTTTATCATTTTGATAAAATCTGGAAAAAATTTTGGCCACTGTCTTTCAAATCATTGCTTATTGCTGTTTTCAAGTTTACTAATTTTATTTTGTAAAGTCCAATCTTCTGTTAATCCTGGTGTATTTTGCATTTCCATATTTTAGTTTTTATGTCTGTAAATTCTATTTTTGTCTTTTAAAAATATGTTTCTAATTAAATTCTGAACATGTAGCATAGAGTTATAATTCTAATTAAATTTTGAACATATAGCATAGAGTTATGATAACTCTATATAGCATAGAGCTATCAGTTTATCTGATCATTCTAATATCTGTGTCATCTGGGTTGGTTTTGAGTGATCAATTTTATATATATATATATATATATACATATATATACTTTTTGCATATCTTGTAATTTTTCATTGGTTGCCAAACATTATGAATTTTATCTTATTTGTCCTTGGATATTTTTGTATTTTTATAAATAATTTCAAGCTTTGTTCTGGTATGTGGTTATGTTACTTAGAGTTTAATCCTTTTATGTCTTATGATTTTTTCATTCAGGAAACTCTCAAAGCAGTCATCTGGGGCAATCCTAGGGTTCACCTCATCTCTCAAGTATCAGTGTCCTTCATTGCCTGTTGTTCAGTGTTTTGAAAGCCATCGTTTTATATTTTCTGCCCATTTTTCCCTTGTTTTAGGTGAGAGGGTAAATCTGATTACTTTTCCTCCAGTGTGGTTGGAAGCAGAATTATGGGCCAGCCTTCCAGATAGTTTTCATTTTTATCACTCAATGTTATGATTGTTATCCCCATTTTCAGATGGGGAAATAGAAGTTCAGAGACATTAAGTCATATAAAGGCAAAAGTAGTTTTAGATACTGAGTTTTTTTCCTTGGGTTGAATGTAAGTAATCAGGAAAGTGAATTTACAAAGAACACGTGTTGGTGGCCTGTTTCTTATCCTTCTGTCTTCAAAGATAAGTTAACTTCCGATGAAGGCATGGTGACTTGCACCTTCCTTATCCTTTTGGAGCATCAGCTTCTCTCCTTTATTGTTTTTTGAATCATTACGTTCTACCTAGAATAGGTTTTATAGATTTTGACTTCTTTGGGAATAACCATCAACAAATTAAGTATTCATTCAATAACGAGGAATAAAAAAGGACTACTGTTCTGGAAGAAATTTCATGAAGAAATGAATATCTCTTTTCAGTATCTTCTCTGAGGTGCTGCCAACGGCCAGTGGTAAGAGATGAGAGCAGTGAATGGTGGCACATGCCCTCAGATACTCCTGATTTTAAAGTCCATCATTTTATGATGTGATCCAGCGGGAGGTGCACTGGACTGGATGTACCAGGAATGTGAACTTAAGTTCCAGCCAAGTCACTAATTTGCAGAAGTCTCTTGGCCTCCATGACGTTTCCTATAAAATGGAGACAAAAATATCCCAGCTTATCTATTCCTGTGGGTCACTGGGTAGGTCAAACACAATCATGGATGTTGCATTAGTAGGAAAAGTTTAAAAGCTGAATCAAAGAAGGTTATTACTTAAGAGTCTCTTCCTTTGGTAAGTTAATTATAAGTGCCCTTTCACCTTTAGAAAGGATGCTTTATATGAGGATGCTAGACTCAGGGGCTTTTTATCAGAGGGAAGCCCTGGGGTTTAGGAGAAGACCCACAGGCATAGGAATTGGACCAAAATGGGGTCTGTGCCTGATGCTTTTACTTATTTAGATCCTCTTTTATTCCAAAGCTCATCCTAATTTGGGCTCAGTCTTCCTAGCAGGAACCATGAAGAAATCTTGAGCCCATCTCCCAGTCACGCTAAATTGCCACTTGTTCCCTCCAAATGCCCTTTGCATGCATTGGGTCTGCTAATCTATCTGCCTGAAATATCTTGACTCAGCTCTATCTGTCCCTCAAGAACTAGCCCAATTATCTTCTGGGAAGGCTTTTTAATAGATTGAGAAGTTCCTTTATCTGTACCTATCCTAAACTTTGTGCTATTGCTATAGAGCTTATGATGTTGTGGAAAAATTATTCCTTAACATTTCTGGCTATTTTATTATATTTTAAGTCCTTCAAAAGCTGGGAACATATTTAATTCATCTCAGTATCTCAAGCCCTCTTATGCTTAAAACATTTGAAACTCTTTCATAGTTTTTATTTTTAAAGGAAAAAACCCTCATGGATAATTCATCACATTTCAGAGAATTTTAAGACAGCACAAAAGGGGATAAAATAAAAGTCCCCCTATTTCTCTAACCCAGTCTCCC
Source organism: Eumetopias jubatus (assembly GCF_037043125.1). Classification (NCBI taxonomy): domain Eukaryota; kingdom Metazoa; phylum Chordata; class Mammalia; order Carnivora; family Otariidae; genus Eumetopias; species Eumetopias jubatus. The sequence goes on from NW_028274807.1 coordinate 168,255,847, forward strand.
AATCTGGGGGCAACCATCATTAACATCTGGGAAGAAATATCCCTCCAGACAGTCATATACATGAGTATGTCTTATGGACGAATACATTAACCTGCCTAGAAAAAATGTAAATGGGATTATGATTTACGTATTATTCCACAATTTACTTTCTTTGCTGAATATATTTGGTATTTTTTAATATTCCATTTTAAAATGCCTTATTTGCTAGTTTTCCTATTGACAGATACACTTTCAGGTTTTTATTATTAAGTACAAGGCAAAAAAAGTATCTGTGAACATTTTCAATTTGCTTTGCCCCAAGTTTGGAAATGTTGCTTTGTAAGTGACTTTGAAATGTTTGATTTATTCTTTGTCCTCACCAGGGTAACGAAGACGTCAAATTTTAAACATGATCACCTTGAAAACAGTTGACATTTACAACGGTTTCCAAACAATTTTTCCTCCATTTTAAATCCAAACATCTTAAAGCACAGTTTAAAAGCATTTTAGATATTAAACTAGTTTATTTTGTAAGCTTGCTGCTGAATTGAAATTTTTTGAAAATGATTTAGAAACAATTTGATGTTGCAAAATAACTTCCTGCTGTTTTGAAGCATTTGAAAATTCATTGAGCTTTTAAAAATATTTATAAAACATTTAAAATAAAATCATTAGAAATTGCAGAAAAAGCACAGAGTATTCATTATATAGCTTTGCTGTTGCAAATATTTTTTCTTCTAAATTTTGCCTTCTAAGTTTAGAAAATATATTTAAAATATGTTAATTCTTTTTCATTAAAAGGATATGAACTATTCCTTATCATCATGCATTTTCTCTGCTTTTCTCCTCTCTGGGATGGAATTCCCTTTCCTTCATTCACTTAACAAATATTTACTGAATGCCTTCTTTGTGTTAGCCAGTGTTCCAGGTGCTCAGGACACAAAAGTAAATAAGAGACAAAAATGCCCACACTCATGGAGTTTGCATTCTAGTGGAGGAGACAAAAAATACACAAATTGATTAAGTAAAATATACAAGAGAGTAGTAATTTCTAAGCAAAAATATAAGGCAAGGAAGAAGCATAGCAAGTGTTGAGAGTATGGCTTGCCCTTTTAGATAGGGTGGCCAGGAAATGGCTTGCAGAACATAACTTTTGATAGAGTAGAAGGCCTGGAGGAAGTGAGGATGTGAGCCATGTGGATATTTGGGGAGAGAGCATCCCAGGTTGAGGAATAGTAAGTGCAAAGGTCCTGAGGTAGCAAAGTACCTGGAGAGTTTGAGGCACAGCAAGGAGCTCATGTGGCTGAGATAGAGTGAATGAGGAGGGGAGTAATAGGAAATGAGATCAGAGAGATAATGTGAGTAGAACAAATCATATGAGACCTAATACATAAGGACTTAGGCTTGTTCTCTAAGATAAAGGTGAGGCTGTTGGAGGGATTGGACTTGACCTGAATTATCTGTCTTATATTTTGACAGGATCACTATGGCTGCTGTGTTGAGAGATGCATGTGGCTAAGGGTAGAAGCATGGGGATCAGTTAAGAGGCAAGGTAGTAATTCATAGGAGAAATGATGGTCCTAGAGCAGAGGTGGTGGGAAGGGGTTAAACTCTGGGTAAAATGAGAGGATAGTGGAGAGGATTTACTGGTAGATTTGTTAGAAGTTATCAGCAAAAGAGAGGAGTTAAAGGTTTTGGCCAGAGCCACCTAGTGGATGGATCTGCCATATAGTGAATTGGAATGGAATGGGAGGACTGGAAGGAGAGTAGTTTGGAGGGGGATATCAGAAATTGGTTTGAGACATTCTATGTTTGAGATACTTTAGACATCCAAGCGGAGATGTTAGGTGTGCTATTAGATATACAAGTCTGGAGTGCAGAGGCAAGGCCACGGCTGGAGACATAAATGAGGCAGCCATCAGCATAACCATTGAAAGCAATGATATTGGATGAGATTACCAGCTGGACATGTCAATGCAAAAGAAAAGAGATCTAAGGACTGGACTCTGGGATTCTCCAACATTTTGAATTCAGGAAGATGAAGAGGAGTCAGAAAGGGAGACCGAGAAGGTCTAGTTCCAATGTAGGAAGAAAACCAGGTGAGGATGTTGTGCTCTGTCAATCAAATGAGCCAAGTACTTCAAGGGGGCAGAAAAGAGGAAGAACAGAATTACCTGACTAACTTCTCATTAGGTATTTATTTAGGTCTTGGCTCTTCTAGAAAGACTTTTTTTCTACCTCCATTTCATTCCTTCCACCCACCTTTCCCCCTCAAGGTCACACTGGATCCCCCTGCTCTGGGTTCCCAGTATCTTCAGGGTAGAGCTCCATTATTGCACACCCCACATTATAATACAAGGATCAGTTCACATGTTTGCCTCTCCCATCAGACTGGGAGCCTCTGGAGGGCAGGGCCTGTATCTTACTTGACTCCACAGCCTGCTACAGGGTATGTGGCCAACACATTTTTAATACAAATGCATGATTTATTTTAATCCAGTTTTACTTTGCCATTTTTGAAAATGATTTTGGAGCAATTATATAATAATTCAAATTTTAGAGATTTCACAATTTTGGAGGATAGAAAAGAAAGTTTCCCATTTGCTTCTTCAGGTGACTTTATCCTTATATTCACAAAGTTTTATAATCATTTCCAGATATCACAACACAGATGAAATCTCTAATTCCATGGTCAAATTATTATTTGAAATATTTATTCATATAACACTGGTGGTATTTGACCAACTTTGTCTTAAATTCTGCATGAAAAATTAAGAAATTGGGCTATTCTCTTGCTCCACTAATACAAATTCCACCCATCTTAGTTACCATTATTACCATTTTAATCACACTTTTGTTTGTTTGGTATTTAATATTTTGCAAGGTATTTCTACATATATCATTTACTTGAAACTCAAAAATGTCTCAGGGGGCAGGTTTGCAGATATCTTTATTGTTCCCACTTTGCAATCACCCTTCAACCTTTGACCTCCTCACCCATTTATGAGCTTTGTGGGGACAGAGACTATAGGCCTCATCCACTGCTGTATCCATAAGTGTTTAAAACAATGCCTGCTGTGAGGGAGGCAAGATGGCAGAAGAGTAGGGGACCTCATTTCATCTGGTCCCTTGAATTCAGCTAGATATCTATCAAATCATTCTGAACATCTAAGAATTCAACCTGAGATGAAAGAAAAGAATTGCTGGAATTCTACAAATAGAAAAGTGACTACTTTTTGCAAGGTAGGAGTGTGGAAAAGTGAAATGGAGGGTATATATTGGAAGATAAACTGCAGGGAGAGAGAGCCTCCATAAGCCAGCACTGGAAAGTGATACAGCCCCAGAATACAACATCGGAACTTTTAGAAATCTGTTCCAGTGAGAGATGCCCCTGCCTGAAAGGTGTTCAGGTGGCAAAGTGGGGCAGAATCCTAAGTGGGACAGTGTGGTTTCAGGATCCCTAGGGTCACAGAAAGAACAGGGGAGCCTGAGTGTGGCAGAGTTCTCAGGCATTGGAGTGGGGAAGCCGGCTGCAATCAGCAAGCCCAGGAGTGGGCTCTTAGCTTGGGGTTGCCATAAACCATGAACCTTGGCATGATCAGGCAACCACTCTTTTGGCGGGGGGTGAGGGAGGGGGGTGGCTGCAAGTGGGCTATCCTTCCCCTGGGAGGATGGGCGCAGGTGCACACTGCAGGAGTCTTCAGAGTTTGGTGCACACAAAAGTGAAGACTGCTTTTCCCTGAGGATTTACTGAAGAGTGGGGGCCATGATCTTTCAGCTCCAGGGCTGGAGATCAGGGTGCCACCATTTTTATTTTCATCCTCTAAAGCAGCGTGGAAAGCCGTCAGGGAACAAAAGCCAGATTGAGCGATTTGGAGCAGCTTACAGTGAGCCCAGCCCCCAGTCAGCGGACGGTGCAAATCCATGGGGGCAAAGACACCTGAGAATCAACACAGCAGGCTCCTACCCCAGAAGACGAGCTGGAACATCAGGCTAATACCAAGTTTATGGAGCACACAGAACTGCAAAACTCCAGCACTAGGAGAAAATAGTATATAGAATTGGAGGTTTTTTTCTCATGATTCTTTAATCTTTCAGTTTAAAATTTTCCTTTTCTTTTTTCTTTTTTTCAACCAGTTTCTTGTTTTATCAACTCTTTAAGTCTTTTTTAAATTTTCATTTTCACATTTACATTTTATAGATATATACTTCATTTTTGGATTCCTTTCATTTATTCAATTTTAGTTTTGTATATATATGTACATTTTTCTTTATTTACAATTGTGGAATCAAGTGTCTTCTAACAAACAAACCAAAATGTACCCAGGACCAAGTGTATCAACCTGTTCTGTCTACCTGTTTGATTATATTCTCTCTTTTTCCCCTTTTTTTCTTTTTTTGTTTCTGATCTCTTCTGATTTGTCTAGTGTATATTTCGCTGGGATCATGGTTGGTATTTTTATTTTTCATTTCATTTTTCTCTTATTTATCTATTCTTATCTGGACAAAATGACTAAAAGGAGGAATTCACCACAAAAGAAAGAACCAGAGGTAATACTCTCTGCCATAGATTTAATCAATATGGATATAAGTAAAATGTCAGACTTGGAATTCAGAGTAATGATTATAAAGATACTACCTGGGCTTGAAAAAACATAAAAGACACTAGAGAATCCCTTAGTGCAGAAATAAAAGAACTAAAATCTAATCAGGCCAAAATTAAAAATTCTTTAAGATGCAGTTTAAACAGCTAGAGTAAATGAGGCAGAAGAGAGAGTCAGTGACATAGAAGACAAAATGTTGGAGAGTAAGGTAGCTGAGGAAAAGAGAGAAAAACAACTAACGGATCATGAGGGGAGGCTTTGAGAAATCAGCAATACCATGAAGTGAAACAGTATTAGATTCATTGGGGTCCCAGAGGAAGAGAAAAGAGAGAGAGGGACAGAAGGTATATTTGAGCAAATCATAGTTGAGAACTTCCCTAATCTGTGGAGGAAAACAGGCATTCAAGTCCAGGAGGCACAGAGAACCCCCACCTCTCAAAATCAACAAAAATAGACCAACACACCAACATATAATAGTGAAGCTTGCAAATTTCAGAGACAAAGAGAAAATGCTGAAAACATCCCCAGACAAGAAGTCCTTAATCCACAAGAGTAGAAACATTAGACTGGCAGAAGATCTATCCACAGAGACCTGGCAGGCCAGAAAGGGCTGGCATGATATATTCAGGGTATTAAATGAGAAAAACATGCAGCCAACAATACTTTATCCAGCAAGACTGTCAGTCAGAATTGAAGGAGAAATAAAGAGCTTCCAGGACAACCAGAAACTTAAGGAATTTGTGATCACTAAACCAGCCCTATAAGAAATAGTAAAGGGGATCCTGTAAGCAAAGAGAGATTCCAAAAGTAACATAGATCAGAAAGGAAAGAGACAATCTACAGAAATGGTGACTTTACAGGTAATACAATGACACTACATTCATATTTTTCAGTAGTTACTCTGAATGTAAATGGGCTAAATGCTCTGATCAAAAGACACAGGGTATCAGATTGGATAAAAAAGCAAGATCTATCCATACACTGTCTACAAGAGACTCATTTTAGATCCAAAGACACCTCCAGATTGAAAGTGTGGGAGTGGAGAACCATGTATCATGCTAATGGGCATCAAAAGAAAGCTGGGGTAGCAATCCTTTTATCAGACAAATTAGATTTTAAACCAAAGACTGTAGTAAGAGGTGAAGAGGGACACTATATTATACTTAAAGGATCTATCCAACAAGAAGATCTAACAATTGTAAATATTTATGCTCCTAAATTGGGAGCAGCCAATTATATAAACCAATTAATAACAAAGAAACACTTTGATAATAGTACAGTAATAGTAGGGATTTCAACACCCCACTCACAGCAATGGACAGATCATCTAAGCAGGAGATCAACAAGGAAACAAGCGCATTAAATGACATACTGGACCAGATGGACTTCACAGATATATTCAAAACATTCCATCCTAAAGCAACAGAATACACATTCTTCTCGAGTGCACATGGAACATTCACCAGAATAGATCACATACTAGGTCACAAATCAGGTCTGAACTGGTACCAAAAGATTGGGATCATTTCCTGTATATTTTCAGATCACAATGCTTTGAAACTGGAATTTAATCACAGGAGGACATTTGGAAGGAACTCAAATATTTGGAGGCTAAAGAGCACCCTACTAGAAAATAAATGGGTCAACCAGGAAATTAAAGAAGAATTGTAAAAAAATTCATGGAAACAAATGAAAATGAAACCACAACTGTTCAAAACCTTTGGGATGTAGCAAAGGCAATCCTAAGAGGGAAGTACATAACAATACAGGCCTTTCTCAAGAAACTAGAAAAGTCTCAAATACATAAGCTAACCTTACACCTAAAGGAGCTGGAGAAAGAGCAGCAAATAGAGCCTAAACCAAGCAGGAGATGAGAAATAATAGTGATTAGAGCAGAAACCAATGAGATAGAAATCAAAAGAACATTAGAACAGATCAATGAAACTAGAAGCTTGTTCTTTGAAAGAATTAGTAAGATAGATAACTCCCTAGCCAGACTTACCAGAAAGAAAAGAGAAAGGACCCAAATTAATAAAATCATGAATGAAAGAGGAGAAATTATGATTCCCACCAAGGAAATACAAAAAATTTTAAGAACATATTATGAGTAACTATATGCCAACAGATTAAGTAATCTGGAAGAAATGAATGCATTCCTAGGTAAGTATAAGCAACTAAAACTGAAACAGGAAGAAATAGAAAACCTAAACAGACCTGTAACCAGCAAGAAAATTGAAGCAGTGATCAAAAATCTCCCAAAAAATAGTTCAGGGCTGGATGGCTTCCCAGCGGAATTATATGAAACATTTAAAGAAGAACTAATACCTGTTCTTCTGAAGCTGTTTCAAAAAATAGAAATGGAAGGAAAACTTCCAAACTTGTTCTATGAGGCCAGCATTTCTTGATTCCAAAACCAGACAAAGACCCCACCAAAAAGGAAAATTACAGAACAATATCCCTGATGAACATGGATACAAAAATACTCACCAAGATACTAGCCAGTAAGATCCAACAGTACATTAAAAGGATTATTCACCACAACCAAGTGGGATTTATTCCTGGGCTTCAAAGGTGGTTCAACATCTGTAAATCAATCAATGTGATACACTACATTAATAAAAAAAAAAAAGGATGAGAAACACATGACCCTCTCAATTGATGCAGAAAAAGCATTTGTTAAAATACAGCATCCTTTCTTAATTAAAACTCTCCACAGTGTAGGGATAGAGGGAACATACCTCAATATCATAAAAGCCATATATGAAAAGCCCACAGCAAATATCATTCTCAATGGGAAAAACTGAGAGCATTTCCCCTAAGGTCAGGAACACGGCAGAGATATCCACTCTCACCACTGTTGTTCAACCTAGTACTAGAAATCCTAGCCTCAGCAATCACACAACAAAAAGAAAGAAAAGGCATTCAGATTGGCCAAAAAGGAGTCAAACTCTCTCTCTTCGTAGATGACATGATACTTTATGTGGAAAACCTAAAAGACTCAATCCCAAGATTGCTAGAACTCATACAGCAATTCAACGACGTGGTGGGACATAAAATCAATGCACAGAAATCAGTTGCATTTCTGTACACTAACATGAGACAGAAGAAAGAGAAATTAAGGAATTGACCCATTTACAACTGCACCAAAAACCATAAGATACCTAGAAATATACCTAGCCAAAGAGGTAAAGGATCTGTACTCCAAAAACTGCAGAACATTTATGAAAGAAATTGAGGAAGATGCAAAGAAATGGAAAAACATTCCATGGTCATGGGTTGAAAGAATAAATATTGTGAAAATGTCTGCTACTCAGAGCAATCTACACATTCAGTGGAATCCCTATCAAAATACCATTGACATTTTTCACAGAGCTGGAACAAATAATCCTAAAATTTGTATGGAACCAGAAAAGACCCCAAAGAGCCAGAGGAATGTTGAAAAAGAAAACTGAAGCTGGGGCATCACAATGCTGGACTTCAAGCTGTATTATAAAGCTGTAATCATCAGACAATATGTACTGGCACAAAAACAGACATATAGATCAATGGAACAGAATAGAGAACTCAGAAATGGACCCTCAATTCTATGGTCAACTGATCTTCGACAAAGCAGGAAAGAGGATCCAATGGAAAAAAGACAGTCTCTTCAACAAATGATGTTGGGAAAATTGGATAGCCACATGCAGAATAATGAGACTGGACCATTCTCTTACATCATATGAAAAAGATAAACTCAAAATGGATGAAAGACCTAAATGTGAGACAGAAATCCATCAAAATCCTAGAGGAGAATACAGGCAGCAACCTCTTTGACTTCAGCTGCAGCAACTTCTTGCTAGACACGTCTCCAGAGGCAAGGGAAACGAGAGAAAACATGAACTATCGGGACTTCGTCAAGATAAAAAGGTTTTGTACAGCAAAGGAAACAGTCAACAAAACTAAAAGGCAACCTTGTAATGGGAGAAGATATTTGCAAATGACATACCAGATAAAGGGCTAGTATCAAAGATCTATAAAGAACTTATCAAACTCAACACCCAAAAAACAAATAATCCAGTCAAGAAATGGGCAGAAGACATGAATAGTAATTTCTCCAAAAAGGCATACCAATGGCCAACTGACACATGAAAAAATGTTCAACGTCCCTTGGCATCAAGGAAATACACATCAAAACCACAATGAGATACCACCTCACACCAGTCAGAATGGCTAAAATTTAGTCAGGAAACAACAAATGTTGGTAAGGATGTGGAGAATGGGGAACCCTCTTACACTGTTGGTGGGAATGTAAGCTGGTACAGCCACTCTGGAAGAGTACGGAGGTTCCTCAAGATGTTAAAAATAGAGCTATTCTACGACCCAGCGATTGCACTACTAGGTATTCACCCCAAAGATACAGATTTAAAAGAAATGAAAAGGGGCACGTGCACCCCAATGTTCATAGCAGCAATGTCCACAATAGCCAAACTGTGGAAGGAGCTGAGATGCCCTTCAGCAGATGAATGGATACAGAAGATATGGTACATATCTACAATAGAATATTATTCAGCCATCAGAAAGGATGAATACCCACCATTTGCATCAACATGGATGGAACTGGAGAGGATTATGCTAAGTGAAGTAAGTCAAGCGGAGAAAGACAATTATCATATGGTTTCACTCATATATGGAACATAAGCAATAGCACTGAGGACCATAGGGGAAAGGAAGGAAAACTGAAAGGGAAGAAATCAGAGAGACAAAACACAAGAGACTCTTTTTTTTTAACTTTTTTATTGTTATGTTAATTACCATACATTACCTCATTAGTTTTGGATGTAGTGTTCCATGATTCATTGTTTGTGCATAACACCCAGTGCTCCACGCAGAACGTGTCCTCTTTAATACCCATCACCAGGCTAACCCATCCCCCAACCCCCCTCCCCTCTAGAACCCTCAGTTTGTTTTTCAGACTCCATCGTCTCTCATGGTTGGTCTCCCCCTCCAATTTCCCCCCCTTCGTTCTTCCCCTCCTGCTATCTTCTTCTTCTTTTTTTTTTTTCTTAACATATATTGCATTATTTGTTTCAGAGGTACAGATCTGTGATTCAACAGTCTTGCACAATTCACAGCACTCGCCATAGCACATACCCTCCCCAATGTCTATCACCCAGCCACCCCATCCCTCCCACCCCCCACCACTCCAGTAACCCTCAGTTTGTTTCCTGAGATTAAGAATTCCTCATATCAGTGAGGTCATATGATACATGTCTTTCTCTGATTGACTTATTTCACTCAGCATAACACCCTCCAGTTCCATCCACGTCGTTGCAAATGGCAAGATCTCATTCCTTTTGATCGCTGCATAATATTCCATTGTGTATATATACCACTCTTCTTTATCCCTTCATCTGTCAATGGACATCTTAGCTCTTTCCACAGTTTGGCTATTGTGGACATTGCTGCTATAAACATTGGGGTGCACGTACCCCTTCGGATCCCTACATTTGTATCTTTGGGGTAAATACCCAGTAGTGCAATTGCTGGATCATATGGTAGCTCTATTTTCAACTGTTTGAGGACCCTCCATACTGTTTTCCAGAGTGGTTGCACCAGCTTGCATTCCCACCAACAGTGTAGGAGGGTTCCCCTTTCTCCACATCCCCGCCAACATCTGTTATTTCCTGACTTGTTAATTTTAGCCATTCTGACTGGTGTGAGGTGGTATCTCATGGAGGTTTTGATTTGGATTTCCCTGATGCCGAGCGATGTTGAGCACTTTTTCATGTGTCTGTTGGCCATTTGGATGTCTTGTTTGGAAAAATGTCTGTTCATGTCTTCTGCCCATTTCTTGATTGGATTATTTGTTCTTTGGGTGTTGAGTTTGATAAGTTCTTTGTAGATTTTGGGTACTAGCCCTTTATCTGATATGTCATTTGCAAATATTTTCTCCCATTCTGTCTGTTGTCTTTTGGTTTTGTGGACTGTTTCTTTTGCTGTGCAAAAGCTTTTTATCTTGATGAAATCCCAATAGTTCATTTTTGCCCTTGCTTCCCTTGCCTTTGGCGATGTTTCTAGGAAGAAGTTGCTGTGGCTGAGGTCGAAGAGGTTGCTGCCTGTGTTCTCCTTTAGGATTTTGATGGACTCCTGTCTCACATTGAGGTCTTTCAACCATTTGGAGTCTATTTTTGTGTGTGGTGTAAGGAAATGGTCCAGTTTCATTCTTCTGCATGTGGCTGTCCAATTTTCCCAACACCATTTGTGGAAGAGACTGTCTTTTTTCCATTGGACATTCTTTCCTGCTTTGTCAAAGATGAGTTGACCATAGAGTTGAGGGTCCATTTCTGGGCTCTCGATTCTGTTCCATTGATCTATGTGTCTTTTTGTGTGCCAGTACCATACTGTCTTGATGATGACAGCTTTGTCATAGAGCTAGAAGTCCGGAATTGTGATGCCGCCAGCTTTGCTTTTCTTTTTCAACATTCCTCTGGCTATTCGGGGTCTTTTCTGGTTCCATACAAATTTTAGGACTATTTGTTCCATTTCTTTGAAAAAGGTGGATGGTATTTTGATGGGGATTGCATTGAATGTGTAGATTGCTCTAGGTAGTATTGACATCTTCACAATGTTTGTTCTTCCAATCCATGAGCATGGAATGTTTTTCCATTTCTTTGTGTCATCCTCAATTTCTTTCATGAGTATTTTATAGTTTTCTGAGTACAGATCCTTTGCCTCTTTGGTTAGATTTATTCCTAGGTATCTTATGGTTTTGGGTGCAATTGTAAATGGGATCAACTCCTTAATTTGTCAACACAAGAGACTTTTAATGATAGGAAAAATACTGAGGCCTGCTGGAGGGGAGTTAGATAGGGGGATGGGGTCATTGGGTGATGGGCATTAAGGAGGGCACGTGATGTGATGAGCACTGGGTGTTACATGCAACTGACGAATAACTGAACTCTACATCTGAAACTAATAATGTACTATATGTTGGCTAATTGAATTTAAATAAAAAAAATAAAACAATGCCTGCACCATGGAAACTTAGTAAATGTCTGTTGAATGACTGAATGAATAACTCCTGGGTACATTGTTGCTCAGAAAGGTTATAATGGGACCTGGCTTGAATAAGAGTAGGACTTGCAAAATCAAAAGCAGGGACTCCATTATCTATGGATTCTTGGATAGTAATAAAAATATTCATAAATGAGGAGTTATAGGCATATTCTCATTGCCACATGAGGTACTTGCTTTTTGAGGGCAATAAATGGAGAGGAAAACCTAGAACTAGAACCAGTTGATCACCTACACAATGCCAGGCATTGTGCTGGCTTTTAGGGATGCCTTCCTGCTGTGATATTATAAGCGCTCAAGAAATAATCATGAAATGAATTTTGCAATGTGTTGAGGAAATCACTGAGCAGGGGAAGACAGGGAGAGAAGCATGTTTTCTAGTATTAAAAATTACCAGCTTGCTCTGGGACCTTTTTATGCCTTGGCCTCCTCATCTGTAAGCTTGGGATGCTAATCCCAACCCTTCTTACCCTCCATAACTGTGTACAAATGAGAGATAATTGACGTGATGTAGTTTAGTTGATTAGAAGTTCTTTACAAGTGTATTGCCAAAGGATGAATCTTGTTTTTAGTGAACACACCAGGAATTTTGAAAAGTTATGATTCCAAAAGCAGTTTTGATTTATTTAAAAATCAGAACATTTCTCTTTATAGTTATATATTCTTAGGTACATTTTCACCTCAGTTCTCTATGCTTCTCTTTCTCTGTCTCTATGTCTCACTCTGTTTGTCTCTCTATTGTTTCTCCCCAGTAACTTGAAGGCAAAGCTCTCCTGCTCAAAAACATTTCCACACTCTATTATCTCTTAGAAAACTCTAGTGTTTCCTGCCTGGTGTTCAGTGCTTTCTACTATCTGGGCCTTAACAACCTTTTCAACTTTCCACTCCAGTTTACCCCATCACATGCCCTCTCCTCCTCTTACTTTGGACAGCTACCTTCTGTAACATTCTTTGTTATTCTTTACCTCTATACCTGTGCTAAAGACTGCTCATCCACCTGGAATGGTCTTCCTTCCATAAAAGATCTTTGGAATCTACCTTGCTCAAAGGAACCTTCTCCAAGCAGCATTTCCATTCACCACCTCTACCCCAAGCACATGTTCTATTAATACTTTACTTGCTCTTATATTAGTATCAATCTGCATTCTTAAGTTTAAGATTAAATGACATCTATATCTTTGCTGGAAACCAGCAACTCTGATTTATTTTTCTGTGGTTTGTACGTCACAGTACAGCATCTAGGTAAAGTCGGGAGCCAATAACTTTGCAGCATCAGAATCATTTGAAAATAAGCAATTTTCAGAGGCAATGCTATTGAAGGCAGCCATTGTGTAGGAGTCCTGAATTGATTTAAGGGCCTTCACAAATGGACATCTTCCTAATAGAAATCACAGCAATGTTCCTGCTCATTGTTCGGCCAGTGGACCTTCTAAAAGCAGTTAGGCATTGTTATATGTTCAGAAGCTTTTGAGAAAGTAAATAATTTAATGCACATAATTCTTAGCCTCAAGTAATATCACCTGCCTTATGTTCTGTAAAAGGTCAAAGGAATCAGTCACTATTTTTTAGTGCTCATTAAAGATTTTATAAAAATAATTAGTTGGTCACTCAGTAAACATTGACAAATGGTCTACTATGTGTTCATAATAGGGAGATGTTGCTGTGGAGTTCAAAACACTAATACATGGTTTCCATCTTCAAGAAATCGTTATGTAGTGTAGGGTGGTATTTGCTACAGTGAAGGACCTTTGCAAATATCTCCCTACTCTTCCCAGTGGTGGACATTAGTGATTGATTGTCAAACTCTATATTGTTAATCCTGAATGTGAACTAAAATCCTTTTCTTGGAAGCTGCTAACAATTGGAGGTCACACATGAGATGAGAACTCATTGCCATTCCATATGTTGGGTTTGAGGAAATGGGTAGCAGGGAGGCAATGAGAATGAAATGGAACACAGTCATGAAAAATGGGAACCAGTCTCCCTTTCATGTGGATCGGGCACTGGACAAGAAGGTAGGAGGGCTGAGCTTAGTGCCTGTTCTGCCAGTGGAAATGTGATTTGGGGCAAGTCTCTCTAACTTCTGGATGCTCTTCTTTTGGATAACCCTTATGTGGACAGAGTATTTTTATAGCAGCAGTTTCTTCATATGTAGCAGATTGAACTAGATTCCAGGGTTAATATTTTTCCTACCCACACTTGTGCTACTAAACTTTCTGTGCCAGGCGTTCTGCTAAAGGACTTATGGGTTCTGGACTCTGTTATAGTGTGTGTGTGTGGGGGGGTGGGGAGTTCTTCACACTACCAAGTAATTCTCCCACACCACCTGGGTGTCCTACATTTTCGCTCACTTCTGACACTATCTACCTGGGGATAGCAACAGAGTCCATAGGTTAAGGGCTCAGTCCCACAAAACTGCACCCACTTAATATGTCAATTACAAGTCCAGATTGTGACTTGTTCTTCTGACTGATTGGCTATAAATCAGAGGCTCGCATCACCTCTTTCTTGGGTTCAGTTAATTTGGTGGAGCAGCTCACAGAACTCTGAGAAACCTGTTTACTCACTAGATTACCTATTACAAAGGATATTAAAGGAGATGAATCAACAGCCTGATGAAGGGATACATAGAGTGAGGTCCTGAAAAAAGGTCCTTGTGGAGTTTGGGGTCCGGCATGGTGGTACATGGAAGTGTTCTGGTTCACCAACATGGATGCTCTCTGAACTCCTTCCTTTTGAGTTTTTATGGGGGCTTCATTACATAGGCATGACTGATTAAATCACTGGCCATTTGTGATTGATTCAACCTTTAGCCTCTCTACCCTCCAGAAATCAGGGGAGGACTGAAAGTTCCAACTTTCTATTCATGGTTGGTTCCCCTGGCAGGCAGCCCCATCCTTACATGCTTTCCAAAAATCACCTTATTGACACCCAATTGTGGCGGAAAGGGACTTGTTATGAATAATAAGACACCCATTTCACCTTTATGGCTCTGAAGCAGTTTTAGGAACTGAGGACAAGAGACTAAATATTTTGACAAAAGATGTTCCCATTGCTTTTATTGCATAGGAAATTCCAAGGGTTTTGGGGACTGTGAGCCAAGAACAAAAGTGAAGACCAAACTTATGTTATTTGTTATAAATCACAGCATCACAAGACCATATCTTCATCAAGAAACTTAATCTTCCCAGCAGCCTTGTGTAGGAGGTAATATTAATATTCCCACTGGACAGATGGAGAGGCTGAGGCATAGAGAGGTAAAGTAATTTGCCCAAAGTCCCACAGCTAGTGAGTATCTGAGTTTAAATTTTAACTCAGTCTCCCTGACCTCAAAATAACTCTGAAGTGGGCTCACTAAATCTGCACTTTACTGAGGCATGATGGTTTTCAAACTTTACTCTGGATGGAGCCAAGGATGTGGAGTACAAACCCTTCTTCACTGGCCTCCAAGCCCCCACTTTTTCTGATACATCTCTGAAATCCAGGGAATTCACAAAAGAGCTTCAGAACCTCTGGGCTGGAAGACCAGCCCCCACCTTGACTTTTCCACGTTCTCCTAACACAGCAGCATAAAATAAAAACATTAATTCCTCAGCTCTCAAGGGGACCACTTAAATGATAGATAATGCTAATGTCGGGGCAGAAAAATCTTCCTTCTCCCCTTCTAGGTTGTTTGGCTGGTCTAATAATTAAATTGATATAAGATAGATTAACAGGAGAAAATAAATTTAATTTCATATATGCAGGAGTCCCATAAAAATGTGAGACCCAAAGACAATCAGGCAACTCAGGAATAGGATAAGGGCCTGGGGCTTCAAAGGGGAAAGGGGCAATTCACAGGAAGAGAAGGGAAGAGAAGGGAAGAGAAGGGAAGAAGGGCAAATGTTTGGTAATCAGATGTTTGCCTTGCCATGCAGGTAAGTCCTTCAGAGAAAAAGTTATCTCTGGTAATAGCTCTCTTTCTGGGTCAGGCCTCATAACTAAATTGTTTTAGGCAGTTAAGGGAAAGGTATATATATATATTATATATATATATATATATATATTTTTTTTTTTTTTGAGCCTGCTGGGTCTTGATTGCCTTCAGCTCAAAACAAACCACCTACCAAAGTGGCACATTTTGGGGTGGCATATTCTCCCCTTCACAAACTTGAATCCTGGACTTACAAAACATAGCAATTAGGAAGCAGTTCTTCAGGGCTATTCTTGGGGCTGCCAAGGATGTTGTTTGTACATTATTCTATGTCTTCACTCTGAGGGCCCCGGGGGGAGGCATCTTTCTCAGGCCTCTGTGTTAAGGGCTTTTCTTCAGCACTGTTGTGCTTTAGCCTTATGGACGCTGTGAATCCTGTAACCCACTCTGGCTTCCTTGACATATTGACTTGGGGAACACTCAGCCAAATTAGTGGCATAGTCCTAGGGAGTTTACTGACTTTATTCACAACTTTGAATCCCTTTCTTTCCCTTATTTTCTTTTTGTGTCATTTTTCTTCCTTTCAATTTATTTTTCTGAGGTATGCACATTTTTGGAAGCCATCTAAAATCCTGTTTGGAGTAGGGTGGGGTATAAGTGAAGAAAAATTATTTTCTTAAAAGGGAATTCCCTCCTAATGACCATATCAATACTGGGTGAATGAGTTTCCATTGTTTTTGATAGCATTTTAAAGGTCACCATAAAAATGGGCCCCAATCTTGCTAGAGATGAAAAGGAAATAGGAACATATTCACTACTTCCAAGTTGTCATGTTGTAGACTGGCCAAAGTGGAAAGTAAAAGTCATTATTCAGGACGAAGGAATGAAGGTGAAGCAGGAGAACAAGGAAAGGGAGCTCAAGAATAGAACTCCTATTAGCTGAATCCCAGTTTTGTGTTAGAGCCTGAGCTGGGTGCTTCATGTAAAATGTATCCTTTAATTGTCCTTGCAAATTTGTGAGTTGCTATCCCCATTTCACTGATAAGGAAACTGAAGCTCAGGTTTAATAAGAGCTATAAGGGCAACAAGAGCGTGGTGATTGAATGTTTCAGTGGGTTTCTTACATTTTTACACAGCTATCGGCATCATGCGGAGTTCAGACTAGAATCATCCCTCTCCATCATCTCTCTGGTGGGGACTGCAACTTCCCAACTGATCTTGTCACCTGCATTCTAGCGCCCCCTACAACTTATTCTTTGCACTGCAGACAGAGTGATAGCAAATTGCAAATTTGTTCCTATTACCTGTCTGCTTAAAACCATTCAGTGGCTTCCTTTTGTCCTTAAGATAAAGACTAAACTCTATAATGTGTCCTTAGGCCTGCAGGGTCTATCCTTTGCTGATTTCTCCAGCCTCATTTCTCACTACACTCTTCTTTCCCTCTCATTTTCTACCACAGTGGTTAGTGTGCATCAGAATCATCTGGAGAGCTTTCAGAACACAGATGGCTGCACAACCCAGAGATTCTGAATCAGTAGGTCTGGGATGGGCCCTGATGAGTGTATTTCTGACACTTTTCCAGGGGATGCTGATGCTACTGGTCTGAGGCCCACACTTTGAGTAGCACTGCCTACCATATTTTTGTCTAACACTGAGCCTTTGTATAGAGGTCAGTAACCTTTTTCTGTAAAGGATGGTAAATATTTTGGGCTTTGCAGTCCCTTGGGCCTCCACTGCATTTACTTATCTCTGCCTATTCAGCTCTTTCTCCCCCGCTGGTGTGAAAGCAGTCATAGACAATATGGAATGAACATGGTTGTATTCCACTAAAGCTTTATTTACAAAAACAGATGATGAGTCGGATTGTTTGTGTATAGCAAACCACAAGCTGTAGTTTGATACAGACAATGCTCCTTCTGACCATAGAGCTTTTGCACAGGCTGTTGTTTTCCTTTGATTGGAATATCCTTCCTTTCCCTATTTGCCCAGTTAACTTGTTCTTAGCTTTCACATCTCACATCAATCATATCATCCCTTTGCCTTTCTTACTTTCTCTCACGCATTCATGGCATTATTCATCCATCCAACAATATTCACTGTGTGCCTTCTAAGTGCTAGGCATTGTTCTAGGTACGAAGGTTATGGAGAAAAGGCAGATAGATCCCTATTATCAGGGGACCTTTATTTTAGTGGGGAAGGTATGTGATAAAGAGGTAAACAAATAGAAAATTAAGTAAGATCTATTGGAAGACAAAATGAAAATACAGGGTGATATGAACAATCATTTGGGAAGGGGTCCCTTTCCTTTGAAGTGATTGGCACAGTCCTAGTTTCACATTTGTTTGTGGGACTGTATGACTTGTATTGTGCTACTTGATCAGGTTGAAACTTTTATGACCTAGAGCCTTTCTGGCTCTGCTTACCATTGTTTACTTATTGTCTAGCACAGAGCCTAGCAGAGACAAGGGTTCAGAAAACACAAACTTGAGCTCTGGATTTCATGAATCACACCTAGAACTATTTGACTTATTCTTTCATAAAACACCCATTCAACTGAGTCAGTACTCTGTCAGAGATACTGGGATGTAAGATTTGTTTGTTTGTTCATTAATTCATTGATTCAATATTTATTGAGCACATATTATGTGCCAGGCCCTGCTGTAGGTCAGGGCACAGAAGGATTAGGTAAAACAGAAAGAGTCCTGCCTTCATGGAGTTTACTTTCTGGTTGGGGGGCAGGGGTAGGGCAGAAATTAAATGCTCAAAACATATTGTATTTGACATAAATCATTGCAAAGGACAAAAATAAAGTAGAAAATGGGAGGTAGAGAGTGCTGGGGGTGGGGAGGCAGGCAATTGCAATTTTATATAGATTGGATAGCAAGGGTCTTATCGGTCAGGTGACTTTTAAGCAGAGATCTGAATGTAGGCAGAGGAGTGAGTCACTGAGCCAAGCTAACATCTGAGCATCTCATAGAGCAAGCAAGGTCACAGGCACTAAGCTGTGTGGCACATTCTTGGTCAATGAGGAAGCCAGTGCGGCTGGAGTGGAGTAATCAGTAGACTCCATCTGTTGTGGAAATCAGCTCTGTATCAGATGTTATGTCTAAAATGAGATGCAGATAGTGTGGATTCAGGAAATTCTCTGGGTAATGAACCTCTGTACAACTGGTGACTAGCTTCTCAGAAGAAAAAAATCTCTTCAGTCATGACAATGAAGGAAAAGTTGAGATTTTATCAACTTTTCCAAGGTTAGACATTCTCTTCTTGTACCAGCTACCCCTGAAATAAAATCACTGAAGTATATTAGTTCAGTGGCATGAGGTTAGGGAGTTTTGAGGTCCAGGTTTACCAGGAGATATTGCAGAACGATCCCTAATTTTGAGTGCTTTATCTGGAGGAGTTACTGGGTAGACTTTAAGGAGATCCTGCCTTTTACTTGACATGGTATAGCACGGACTGCCAGTTAGTTTCCCATAGCCATTTTCACTTCTCCTACACTAATAGAACTCCCAAATTTATTTGAGGATATGGCCATGCACAGGAAAAGCATTTGCTAGCCTCTCTTACAGCTAGATGTGGCCACATGGTAAGATCTAGCCAATGGATATGATATATGGTATGCACAATGCAATCAAGTATCTTGAAGGGGGAGAATAGTTCGTTGTTTGCCTTTTCTCCTACCTCCTGGTAGAATAGAGTTAAAATGACCAGGACTTGAGCAACCATCTTGGACCTTACTGAAGAGACCACATTCTAGCAACAATGAAAGGGAGGTCTGGAAGGTAGCAGAGTTCCTTAGGATTTGTAAGCTGTCAAGTTGACACTGGACTGTTCATAAATTTTATGGGAGATAATAAATCTCAGTTTTAAGACTTTCTTAATTTGGGTTTTTAGTCACATGCAGTAAAACATAATTATAACTAACATATCTGGATTTTATGGAGCCACAGAGATATGAGAAAATAGAAAAAATATAGGTGTTTATTTTTGGGGCCCTTAAATTAAATATAGTCAGTATGAGAACTGTGCATGTGTTTCAGAATGAAATTTCTTTTATTATTTGTTTTTATTACAAAAATAATCCATGCTCGTTTAAAAAAGAACAGACAGGCAACCAAAAAATAAAATTAAAATAAGCCCATCATCATTCCACCACCTAGAAACAATCAGTTAATCCATGGTGTATTAACTTTTATATATATATTTTAAAAGGGGATAATATCTTACAAATAGTTTTGTGACTTGCTTTTTTTGGCTTAATGTATTGTGAACATTATTCTGTATCAAAGAATGTATTTTTTGCAGTCAAGTTTTTAATGGCTTTCTGATATAGCATTGTGTGGACATGTCATACTTTATTTGACCACATTCCTATAACTGTCTATTTAGGTGGTTAATAATGTTGTAATGAATATCCTTGTTGCTAAATCTTGGCACAGACTTTGAATCAGTTCCTGAAGATGTATCCCCTGAGTAAACAGTGTCATGAGCACATGAGAGCTTGGCCAGTTTCCAGTGAAGAAGACAAAGGGGCGGATGCGGGGCCTGAGGTCAGTGCTGCCTCACACAAACTAATGCTGTTGCAGAGCCGTTCTAGTGGGATGCGGTTCAAGGCGAGGGGTGATGCCGACTGGTCTGGGTCATAGACCAGCGGTGGAAAGGTGTCAAGTTGATAATCCTATATTGAGCCTTAGGGACTGAGGTTTGGAGTGTGGGGGACAGGTAGTTTCTTGAAAGCAGTGATTCGCAGACTGCTTCCTGGACACCAGCAGCATTAGCATCACCTGGGAACCTATTAGAAATGCAAATTCTTAAGGCTCACCCCAGAACTTGTTAGGCCCTGTAATCCATGTTTTATCAGGCCTTCCTGGTGATACACATGTCACTGAAGTTTAAGAACCACTATCCTAAGAAAAATAAGGATGCTTGTACCAAATAGAGAAGGACTCCCATATAGGCAAAAACTTACAAGAATTTAAAATTTTCCTTCCACTAAAATTCTATAATGCTCTATTTATGGTTTATTTAATTTATACTCCTATATTCTTTCTCTCACAGACTACACAGTTCTTGAGGATAGAGAGGGCTGCTATTTGACTGTGTATCCTCTTAGCACAGGGTGGTAGGTGTGCTTGACATCTTCTGTGTGCCCCTTCCCATCCACTTCCCATCCTTTTCTGCTCTCCCCAAAGGTTGACCTCTGTGCATCATGTCAGTTCTTCTCTGGTGTCCTTTTTATCCCATTTAGGTTGGGTCAGTGGACAGTTCTAGCCACCCCCCAAAATGGAGGCAGAGGGAAGAGTGAGGTAAGGATTTCTGTTCTTTCCCCGTGAGTGCTCTTCATACCAGGTATGCATCCCCCATCCCCCCTAGAGGCCCTTGTTCCTCTAAAGGTAATTTCCACTATTGGACTCTCTCTTTCCAGGGTTTGGTAGCCATTCCCTACCGTGGTCCCTCTGGCCTAGGGGCCACACGGCTTCACTGCTGCTAGCCCCAGGTACCCACCCCACCCCCCCTTGAGATTACTATATGCCCATGCCTTTGTACTTTGCCTCTTTGTAAATAAAACATCTAGGGTTATTTGAGTGTGCATCTATTTTCAGCTGAGACTTGATTGATAGAATCTATACCTAATAAATATTTGTTAATGAAATTGGAACATTTTCAAAAATATTTTTTTTTTTCTGTCAAAAACAAGGTATACACATACACTCTATCATATAAAATCCTTCGGTGAAGTTCTTTTAAGATGGAAAACTTAAACCTTCATTTAGCCTTGCTAAGAAAAATAAGTCCTAAAATATTTATAAGGAATCTGGACAAATACTCTATTATTCATATTCTTGGTTTAAATCATTGCCAAAGGGTAAGGCGGGATCTTCTTTAAATCCCATTTATAGTGATAACATGAGCCCTTGGCCTATACAAAATCCCAAGGGATTTGCCTATTTATGAAGATGGGCAATGCCTTAATTTATTTTCAAAGTTAATTTTTCAAAATTATAATGACATAAATTAAAGGCACTTTGAGTTATATTGTAAGCCAAATAAATTAGTTTTAGTCTTGACATGTGTAAATTATACCGTGGTATTTCAGAAGAGAAATGTTCCCCATGGCCATTGATGGGCCCTCACCCTGTGGTTTATAAATCAAAGGTGCAATTTGAGAATAAAACACTTTTTATGAAATAGAATGTCAAGAGCTCCTTGTTAAATTTGCTGTAGCAATTAAGTTCTCAGGTGAGAAAATGCCTCTTTTTCAATGTTTTATTAACTCTGTCATTCAGTACTCCATTTATAGGAGCAACTCTTCATAGTAAGTACACATTAGGATGACTTTTCACCTCAATTTAAATGAAAAGTTTGAGAGGAGGAATTGGTTCCTATCCATGTGCTCGAATAGCAATGGAAACTGGATCTTTGCCAGTTTGCAGAGAAGAACGAGGAGGGGAGAAGAATGGCACTTGGTCAGCCTGGCCCAGGCTGGCTGGTGTGGAGGTGGAGACATCCCCAGGATCTACCTGCCATCTGGGGCGGCTCTCTCCATGTACCACTGGCATTGTCTCCTAAATCATGGCGTTGGCCCTTGTCTCTGGCCAAGCCTCAGATTCTCATTGATCACAACTTTTAGGTAAAAGTGTGATGGTCAGTTTCATGTGTTCACGTTGGGTTTTAAATCAGGAAGAAGGTTGTAGGAAAGAGAGAGAGAAAGAGGAAGAAGGTAACAGAGACACACAGCTATACACATGACTGTCTTTGTCTTCTGTAATTATTCCAAGGAAAATAATCACATTGAGGAGATTATTTCCTTCTGCAATAAGGATCACTGGGTTTAGAATCAGTCAGCCCCATATTTAAATTTGGCCTTTGCTGATGACCTGTTGTGGACTCCAGGTAATCTTTGCTAAACCTTAGTTGCTTCACTTACTGACTAGTGATAACTTCTATTCATAGGGCAAGTATGAGGTTAAATGAGTAAATTTCACAGAAGCAAAATTGCTTTATAAGCTATAAAGCATGTCAGTGCCCTCCTAGAACACACCTGTAGTTGTATAGGTTGGGTCCATTACTGCAGTGAGGGAGAATGATCCCATGGGGAAATACGAGGCAACTTAGAGGGTCTTAGAAAAGACTTTGAGAGGTTTGGCCTGGAGTCAGGTGGTTTGGGGAGGGTTTAAAGTAGAGGGGCTTTGCTGTGTACTGGCACTTTCCCCTCACTGATCACAGCTG
The DNA here is from genome assembly GCF_037043125.1 of Eumetopias jubatus. Lineage (NCBI taxonomy): Eukaryota > Metazoa > Chordata > Mammalia > Carnivora > Otariidae > Eumetopias > Eumetopias jubatus. The sequence continues at coordinate 168,278,629 of NW_028274807.1, forward strand.
AATGCATCAGGGCTGGGGCCCGACCCCAAGTGGCCTGTCCGTAGGATGAACAGTGAGTGACCCATGGCCATGGCTTGGCCAGATGTGTTTGCTTGGACCGGTCAGATAGTTCTTCCAGAAACTGGAAAACTAAGAGACAGACCCACCTAATGGTGGGTGCAAAAGGCTGTAGAATACCATGAGGAAGAAAATGTACAAACTGACGTTATTAGGGTCATAAAAAAAAGAGAAAGAAACAGATTAGAGGTGGAGATCCCAGATGGAGAGAAAAAAGAGGACGACAGAGTTGAAGCCCAGACTAAGGAAGAGACTCTCTGATAGGAGGGCTGGCCTCAGAGCTTCCTTAGGGCTGGACCACTTCCCAGTTCTAGCCATGACCTTACTGTGCAAAAGTTCCTTCCTCATGCACCAGCTCCAATGGACCTCTGTTTTTTGCCACAGAATGATTTAAGTAACTATCTGCAATGTTAGAGATTTAAAGACGTGTGGACATCATCTAGCCTTTGCTTTCCAGTTGAGGAGACTTAGTTTGAGGAAAAGGAATTTACCTGCTTAAGCTGACAAAATAAGCTGGAGGTGGGATGTAGATAGAACTACATGTCCATCTTTAGGATGTACATATGTGAACACACACTGTGCTTCTTATTAAGGATGATGATCACATTTAGGGGAAGTCTGCTTTCCAAAAAAGTCCTTCATGGAGATGGAGTAGATGACTACCTGCATGGTTTTAGGGGAGCACTATAAAGTTCTCTTCCTCCTTCCCTGCTCTCCCCACCCCCTGTGGATGCTGGTACATCACTTCTCAGATCGTTGCAAAGAGTGTGTGTGTGTGTGTGTGTGTGTGTGTGTGTGTGTGTGTGTGTGTGTGTTAAATCCTTACCCACAGTGCTTGGTGCATAGTAAAAGCTAAATGGATAGTATTTCTAAAAATACATAAAGCTGCTGTTCTAATTCATTTAAGCATGGTTTCAGAACTCATGAGAGTCAAAGATGATGCTCTTAATAGTAATGTTAGCTAGGCTTTTTACATTTAGCTTAAAACAAAAACTGGAGGATACCATCAGTAGTATGTCGTTGATATCACCTGTGCTGATACAAGTGGAAAATATCGTAAATTAGTCTAGCACATACTGGGATCTAGCTCCCTATTGAAGCTCCTTTAACAAACACAAACATTGTAACATTGTTATCCCCATTTTATAGATGGGGAACCCAAGGCTCAGAGCAGCTGAGGGGCATATAGGGATGTTCTCTCTGTAGGGAATAATGTGAGAATCCAGGGCACTTGGAGGTGGGGAAGAGAGTGTGCCAAGTTGGGGTCAGCTTTCCTAACTTCACTCTTTTGTCCAGGACCAGTGCTCCATCCCAGGAACTTGCAAATAAAGGGCACTCTCTCCATCTAGCTGTGAGGGTAATTCTTTTCTGTCCAGGCTTAATGTCACCAACATGATTAGCACCTGTATCAGGGAAATCGCCTCCCTGGTGTACATCCACCTTTCTCATTCCTCTCTGTCTCTGCAGGTGATGAGAATGGCAGCTCGAGGTTAGAGAACATTTGTGGCATAATGAAAGTAGCCAGTATGGGTCCAGTGGAGCCTCCAGATCAGCAGAAGTGGGAAAGAAGTGGCTGTGTGACTTTCTGCGGTGCAGTGTATGTTTACTTGAAAAGTTCTTTTAAAAACTTGGAAAATGTGAAGCTCCATTCCTTTCAAGAGAATGGGTTGAAAAGCTGTAGTTTTAGGTATATGGGGTCCTAATGCTGCTTATGAGCAAGGCATTGCTGACTTGGAAGGCAAAGTACTTGCTGGATTTTGGTTAGGAGTTTATACAGGCTGACTGCCACACATTTATTTAGAGGGTATTATCTTTTAATGAAGCAGCTCTTTAAGAAGCTATGTGGACTGAATACTTAAATTTTCCAAGCTTTCTGACAGTTTTAAAAATAATTCTAGGCATATTTTTAAAGCTGTCAGGGTTAAGATATTTATTTTGATTTTAGTATTTTTATTCACATGTTAAATTCACTTAAGAGAAATCATTACTAGTTTGAATTTGTACACATTACCCCTCTTAGAGACCTTAAGAACTTAATTATAAAATAAATTTTTGATTGCTATTTCGTGTGTTAAATGCCCACTTTCTATTATATACTCATTGATTTTTTTAAAACAAAGTTTCATCTAAAATAGAATATTCTATTTATGGATAGCACTCATTAGGTATAGCTTTGGCATTTATACAGAGTATATCTACCAAGATATCATAAAGTCAGTCTGGATATTAAAAGCTTGTATTCTTAAAATATTTCTGAGACTTTTTATACTAGAAAATGTTATTTGAAAAATTACAGCTAGGGGTGCCTGGGTGGCTCAGTCATTAAGCGTCTGCCTTCAGCTCAGGTCATGATCCCAGGGTCTTGGGATCCAGCCTTGTGTCTGGCTCCCTGCTCCATGGGGAACCTGCTTCTCTGCCTCTGCTCCTCCCCCCACCCCACTTGTGCGCTCTCTCTCTCTCAAATAAATAAAATCTTTAAAAAAAGAAAAGAAAAGAAAAATTACAACTAATTTTGCCCAGTAGAGTTAATTTCCCAATGTTTTTATTGATATAGTTGTCCACAAACAAAGCAGTTCACTGCTATGTGTCAGTGTGTGTATATGTGTCTGTGTGTACACTTTAAAGATTTATTTATTTTAGAGACAGAGAGAGGGCGCAAGAGGAGGGGCAGAGGGAGAGGGAGAGAATCTCAAGGTGATTCCCCACTGAACTCAGAGCCTGATGTGGGGCTTGATCCCAGGACCCTGTGATCATGACCTGAGATGAAATCAAGAGTTGGATGCTCAACCGACTGAGCCACCCAGGCACCCCTACTTTAAAAAGTGTATTACATTTTTGGTAAAGGTAGACAGACACCAACTTGAGCATTTTTGGACTGACTTTAATATAATATCAGAACTTATCTGATAGTACAGATATCCATTTACCTGAATAATTTGACCCTTCTCTTCTGGTTTGTAATCATTAATTTTTGTTTCATGAAATTAAGCAGGAGAATTAAATGACATCTCTGTGTTATAAATAGTATAGATTCATTTTAATAGGTTGCTTGATCCTCTCTTTTAGGAGAGTCTCTTTATCTTGCCAACATGACCTTCTTTTCAGCTTGCTGTTATCTGAAAAATAGCCTTTGTTATTCTTTGGAACTTTTCCACTCTTTGTGGCCTCTGATGTTTTTATCATTGTTCAGACACTTAGCTTTGCTCACATAAAAGTAGTTTTTTTTTTACAAGTTTCAGTGTACTTGCCAAAATACAATAGCAGTTGTTAGCTAATCATTATTGTATGGGAGCAGACAAAAGCTCTTTAAAATGAGTGTAGGTTTGTTCTCCAGCAACAATAATTCAGAAACTCAGTTTTATCTGTCATTCTGTGGCAGTGACAGAGGCTGAAGCTTGACTTGAACCTCTGATAAGGGATGAAAAAAAAGGAAATGAACATCAGTGAGGACTATTTGAATGGGTTGGAATGAATGTGAAATTTAGTTAATACTAGATGCATTGCCATACCTGTGTCATGGATAGTTCCAGTCTCCCTCTCATTATTCCTATGCCCAGCATAGCTAACTATGGGCCAGGTTACACAGAACTGCCCATGGGTGTTGTAGACATTTATTGTTTTGTGGCCATGCAGAATCTTCTGAAAAGTCTTTTTCAATATGAATCCTTCCTACCCTGGGTAGGCGCTGAATACTCATTTTCCCACACTCCCTCGCTGCTGGGTGCAGGCATATGACTTAGGCTCAGGCAGTAAGATGCAAACACATGATAGGTTTGAGTCAGGTGGCAGGAGGAGGAAGCAGATGGGGCATGGAGTTTGTTTTCTGGGGAGCATCATGGTGGAGGCATCTGGTTTTGGGGATAGTGGTAGGTGTGGGAATCCTGATGCTCTGGGCCCGTCAGTGGACCAAACTTAGTATCTTTGTCCTGGAGGCAGTGGGACCTTCACTGGGGCAGTTATGAAGTGGGGTTCAGAGTTACTTCTTGCTGCAAACCTCGCTGCTACCTCTTGAATATAATTTTAAGATCTCATTAATTTTGAAAAATTCATTTATTTGTTTATTTTATTTTTAAGTTGTACAATGTGATTTCATTTTTAAGGTGTATAATGTGATGATTTCATGTATGTATACATTATGAAGTGATTACCACCTCACATAGTTACTTCTTCGGTGTGTGGTGAGAACACTTAACATCTACTTCTTAGCAGATTTCAAGTCTACAGTACAACGTTAATCACCGTGCTGTGCATTAGATCCCCAGAACTTATTTGTCTTACAACTGGAAGTTTGTACCCTCAGACCAACATCTCCCCAGTTCCTCTACTCCTAAGCCCCTTGCAACCCCTGTTCTACTCTCTGGTTATATGAGTTTAACTTTTTCAGATTCCACATCTAAGTGAGATTGTAAAGTATTTGTTTTTCTGTGACTGACTTATTTCACTTAGCATAATGTTTTTCAGGTTCATCCATGTTCTCACAAACAGCAGGATTTCCTTCTTTTTTATGTCTCTTTTATGGGAAAACACATAAAGGAACCGGTATGAGAAGAATCTAAACAGTTACCATAGAGTTGTACGGAACAGTTAACTTGGACATATGTCTAATTAATTATAACGTTGTAACACAGCCTTCTTACTTGGGATAGGCGCAGTGTTTTAGCCAAGGGTTATAAGGGGGACACGGTACCATCTCTGACTCTAGGCTTTTTGGGGCCATTCTTTTCTTAGGTTCTTCTGTCAGTTTGCCAAGCTTTCATTTGCTACAGGCCATCTATGTCTAGAAACAGGCTAATTATAGGAAGATAGTCTTGGGGGTTATGTCTCTCTGTGGTTTTCAGTTAATTTTCTGAAGTATAAGGCTTTCTGCCCCTGATACCGTCAGTGTTGCTGTGGTTGTGGTGTTTTCTTGTTCTACCTTTGGTTCTTGCTCCAACTTTGCTACTTTGAGTTCATTTGAGAAGGATGTCTGCTCTGGGGTGTCAGAAAAACCACGGTGCATCACCAGTCCTTTGTACTGTTCCGCTTGGTCATGCTGGGTCCTACTACGTTGTGCTGTTTCCTGCGGTGTGCTGTCCTAGTCTGAGCTGCTCCTGGAGTCTCATCCTAGGCTCTCTTTCTTTTAGTTATCTGCCTTTCCTGGAATGTAAGCTCCTTGAAGGCAGGAATCCTGCTTTGGTCCCTTCTCAGTTCTTAAGCGTGAGAGCAGTACTGGGTACATACCCAGGAGTACTTAAGAAGGCATCAGAGGCCCTGTTGCCCTGAGGGGCCCCAAGAAATATTGGGGCTGCACACATCAGACATACTGATATCGCCTCACCATCCCTCTGGTCTTGCTTGTTCTCTTGGCCACAACGACCAGTAACCAGACCTATTCACTGGGTCTCTAAGTGAGACTTAGCTTTATCTTCTGAGTGTCATGTTTGTGATGTCTTACAAGTAGCCTTCATGACACCTTCATGACTCCTTTTGTTAAGGCTTATTGGGGTATTTAGGAAGCTCATTTGGACTTTTAGGGCACATGCTTGTTTGGACCCCTAAGGAACAACAGATTCTTTTTTCTATTATTTTTTTCCTCTTCTTTTTCTTCAAAATAGGTCCCATTTTTCCCACAGCTACTGGATGGTGGACAAAATCGTTGCTCTTCAAGATGTCCATCGACAGATGAATGGATAAAGAAGAGGTGGTATATATACACAATGGAATGTTACGCAGCCATCAAAAGGAACGAGATCTTGCCATTTGCAACGACGTGGATGGAACTGGAGGGTGTTATGCTGAGTGAAATAAGTCAATCAGAGAAAGACATGTATCATATGACCTCACTGATATGAGGAATTCTTAATCTCAGGAAACAAACTGAGTGTTACTGGAGTGGTTGGGGGTGGGAGGGAGGGGGTGTCTGGGTGATAGACATTGGGGAGGGTATGCGCTACGGTGAGCGCTGTGAATTGTGCAAGACTGTTGAATCACAGATCTGTACTTCTGAAACAAATAATGCAACATATGTTAAGAAAAAAGAAAAAGAAGAAGATAGCAGGAGGGGAAGAATGAAGGGGAGTAAGTCGAGGGGGAGCCGAACCATAAGAGACGATGGACTCTGAAAAACAAACTGAGGGTTCTAGAGGGGAGGAGGGTAGGGGGATGGGTTAGCCTGGTGATGGGTATTAAAGAGGGCACATTCTGCATGGAGCACTGGGTGTTATGAACAAACAATGAATCATGGAACACTACATCCAAAACTAATGATGTAATATATGGTGATTATCATAACAATAAAAAAATTAAAAAAAAATCGTTGCTCTTAATAAAGTCACAATGTATTTTAAACTGCTGTGGTCCTAGAAAACAAGATAAATAAAGAGAAGGTTTTGGAGTCCTTTGAAATATATCCATGCTGAGTGGATTACATCTGTAGAAAATGCAAATGATTAAGTGAAAAGTAAAATACTTATTGCACCATTCAATTCTATAATTACAAGTATCTGAATATTCAGGAATACTTCCAAACCATGGTATATTAAAATGTGAGAGTCGGAAAGAACCTTAAAACTTATTTTACACTATATAACAGACAAATGATGTGTATCCAGAATATACAGCAAACTCATATAACTTGATAATAAAAAGCAAAGTAACTTCACGAAGACAAGCTAAATATCTGAATAGACACTTTAAAAATAGGCTATAGTGATGGGCAATAAGAATATGAAAGGATGGTCAGGATAATTATTAGGGAAATGCAAATTAAAACCACAGAGTGGTAACACTACACACCCATTAAAATGGCTAAGATGAAAAAGACTGACCATACTAAGTGTTCATAAAGATGTGAGGAACCAGAATTCTTCAACCCTGCTGGTGGGAATACAAAATGGTACAACCACATCAAGAGAGACGTTCGACAGTGCTTTTTTAAAGCGTAAAACATATGCTCACCACATGACCCAGCCACTCCACTCTTAGGTACTTACCCAAGAAAGACCAACACATATGTCCATACAAAGACCCAGCCCCACATTTCCATGCCAACTTTACTTCTAATACCCTGGATGGAAATGACCCAGGTATCCATTAACAGATGATGGCATACCAAAGGAAAACTGCTCAGCAATAAAAAGGAATCAACTACAGTTGCATACGACAACGTGGATGAATCTCAAAATCATTTGCTGAGTGAAAGAGGCCAAAGCAAAAAGAAGAATATGTAATATATGATTTCATTTATATAAAATTCTAAAAATGCAAGCAAGCCAATCTATAATGACAGAAGGCAGAGCAGTGGTTGCCTGGGGACAGGGATGGAGAGAGGAATGAATTACAGAGGGCACAGCAAACTTTTACAGATGTATATATTTTGTCCAAATTACATGTAGCACATTTCTCCTTACACTCTGGATGAGTAGATATTTGAAAATATGTTTTCTTTTTCATATTTCCTGTCTATATTATTCCTACAAAAGAAAGTTGCTTGGGTGCTTGTCTTTTCTACATGGTTTGTGAGTTAGTTTTGTCATTCACCATAAACTAGTATTTCACAGTTAATGAGAATCTTTTATACTTTTTCTTCACTCCACAGACTGTATGCTCATTCACTCTGGGCATACCTTTTTTTTTTTTCTTTTTAAATAACCAAGAAATTCAATAAAAGTGATGCAGTGAAGAAAAACAGCTTTGTCTGCCTGAGAGGAGTCACCGAACAAAATTATAGCTTTAATTTTCAGTCTGACCTTTCTTGTAATTTGTTTGAAGTTTTGGGATTTCAAAAGAAATAGACTGTTCACCAAGGAACACACCGTCCCCTTTCCCATGGGAGATTATGAAAACTAAAGCCTTGGGTCTAATAATCTAATAGCAACAGCCACATTGCTGTTTGCTGTCCATTTCCGTGCCTATAAAGAATGGAAACGGGTTATATCCAATTTTGGTCATCATCATTTCCAAAGTAACCTCTTGGTCTCCGCCTGAATTTGAAGGAATCATGGCATGGTTTAGTGTTTCTCAAACTTTAATACACATACAAATCACCTGGGGAATCTTAAAAGGCAGGTTTTCTTGCGGTAGATCTGGGGCAGAGGCTGAGGTTCTGCATTTCTAACAAGCCTGTGGGTGATGCCCAAGCTGCTGGTCCATGGAACACACTTGGCACAAGGGCACAGGTAACACCAAAATGGTACACAACCCTCCTATTATTTGTTTGCTTTTAAAACAAATTCCTCTTTGCCTAGAGATAGCCACGTACCTTAGAGAAGTTCAAAACACTGACCGTTTTTTTAGTCTTTGTCATGAAATAGTCATCATGAACGATGTTGTGTGAAGCTCTTTGTGAAGTTGGGACCAGACAGGAAGCAGTTAAAAGACTGAAGAGAATAAGGGGAGAGGGACTGCTAGTGTGTTTCCAAGCTGTACTGTCTATGGGGACTGTGTTCAAATGGATGTCAGGTCAGTGTGCGGGAGTAGATTGCATCCTTAGCCTCAGTTTTTCAACCATCTAGATATTCATGCCTTTTCCCCTGTAGATTTCCAGTGGAGGAATGACAGTCCTGCTTCTTGATTCAGGGCTTGGCTTTAGCCAATGGGGTGTTAGTGGATATGACACAAACTTTGGATAGTTCATAGAGATATTTAGGAAGCAGAATTAATAACTCTTGACATTGACTGGGATGTGTTGGGTAAGGAAGTAGGAATATCGAATTTGAAGTTTCTAGTTTGTAACAACTGGTGGTGCTGTTCATGGAGACAGAGGATTTTGGAGAATTGGATCACAAGTTTAGTTTTAGATATGTGGTTTTGCGGTACTTGTAATATATAGGGAAATGTTAAGTAGACAATTGAGCATTTTTTTTTTTAGCTCAGAGGAGAGGCATGAGCAGGACACATAAATTTTAAAGTCATTATTACTGAGATGGTAATAGAAGCTAGGAGACAAAATATGAAGCCAGGAGGAAAGGTTGTAGAGACATCCTTGGGGAATATCAATATTTAAAGGGGAATTAGCAAAGGATACCAAGAAGGTAAGAGGAGAACTACACAAATGCAGTGCCATGGAAGACAAGGCTAGGGCAGAGTGGTCAGCTCTATTGAATGCAGCTAAAAAGATCAGGAAACTGAGGAATGACACAGATCTATTGCATTTAGCATTTAAGCAACATGGAAGTTATTAATAAATTTGGCAGTAGTCAACTGGCAAGACAGGGGCAGAAGCCAGGGTTTACTGGGCTAATGAGGGAATAGAAGGTAAGAGAATAAAGGTGGGAAAGGCTGATGCAGAAGGGAATATATTCTCCAAGCATCCACAATTTCTGTTTTGTGCAGAAGCAAGCCTGATGTGTGTGGCAGCAGGGAAAAAACTACACGGGCTGAAAAAGTGTTCATGGATAGTTCAGAAAGTAGATATTACATTTACCAGTGCAACGAGGAGTTAGGTTGCATTGGTCCAGATGTCAAAAATTCATGATTTGGATAAAGGCTTTGCTCAAAATTACCTATAACTTTATTATAAAAGAAGGATAAATAGTATTTGTCCTTGTATAAATAAGGTTAATGGGGATGGTTGCCATATGCAGAAGGAAACAGTTTTTGGTACATCTTTTCATAAAACCATTGATCTGATGATGACCTATCTTTCCCATTTCTGTTGGATATGAAATTCCATGCAGGAAGAATCCCAACTGTTATCTCATAATTGTATCTCTGGCACCTAGAACAGCATCTGGTACCAGGAAGGGGTTCATTTACTGTTTGTTGAATAAATGAATGCTAGTTCTTTCTTTATTATTCTAGGAGTTGCTATGTACTCAGAAGGAATACAGCCATACCTTGGCAAGAGTACTCAATGCTCCTGACTCTTCTGAAGGTTGAGTAACTCAGTCTTGACATTTTACCAATAAGCCCAAGTCAGGGAGGATATAGTGTTCTGGAAAACTTGCCATTGAAATGAGCTCAGCATGACTTAGACGGGGCCAGATGGAATTCTGCTTTCCGGAAACCTTGGGTAAATAGCAAGTGAATGGAGTACTGCAAAATGTAATTGTTTGCATTTGCTAGCAAACCTTTGCTATTACCCAGCCATCAAAGGGAGCGTGCTCAGTATGTGAGTGCACAGAACTGAATGGTACCTGAGGAGCCCCGGGAGTTTACAAACCTCTCTCATGATTCTTCCTCAATGCCAGCAAGGATATGAGAAACATTGCGTTTGGCTGTAACAAGTGCTCGGACTTTTTACTTAATCAGAATTTGCATTGTTTTCTCATTACAGTATTAAAATGTGAATTTTGCCTCCATGTGCTGTGGAAATAACAAAGCTCCATAACAGTTGGTTTTATCTGTAGCACCTTCCGTCTTAGACTCTCCAAGGATCTCATAAGCTGATAATGTTCTTTCCAAATGAGCTATTTTGTAATCACACTCCACATGATTGTTTAAAATGATTATTATTGTTTCACCTTAATATAAAAAGATTGATTTGCCAATAGAAAACTGAGTTTACTCAGGAATGCTTGTGTTAACTGCCTCTTGGCTCATCAAGGTCTGTGGGAATCTGGAGACTGAAATGCAAATGTTAGTTTCTGGTTCTGTACATTTCAAGAAAATTAGGAGCTAAATTTACATATTCAAAGACAAATTTTGCTATTCTACCTTAGTGTTCAGGGTGGGGTATGGCCCGGGCAAAAAGAAGGAAAGATGAAGTGGATGGAGAGTGCTCATTTTGGGAAGATGTGGGATGGGGGCATAGAGTGAGAACTACAGATGCATTTCTCCCTTCCCCTGTCCTAGGTTTAGGATTAGGTCGTGATTTCCAACCATGTGAAGCTTTCTTTTGTCAAGCATTGCTGAATTTCCAGCACTCTATTGGGTATCTATTGGCTTTTGTTTTGTTTTGTTCCGATTAAGCAGGTGTCATCTTGCTCAAGAGATCATACCAATGACTGATTTTAGTGCCTCTCTTCATTGCCTTAGTCACTGCCTACTACTCGTTGATACTTTCCTGACAGTATCCAGACTGCTTTTAGGTGAAAAAATTTTTTTTTTATTTGAGTATAGTTGATACCCTATGTTACAATGGTTTCAGGTGTACAACATAGTTATTTGCCAACTCTATACGTTATGCTATGATCATCAAAGTGTAGCTCCCATCTGTCACCATACAACACTATTACAATCACTGACTATATTCCCTAGGCTGTGCCTTTCATCACCGTGACTTATTCATTCCATAATTGGAATCTTGTATCTTCTACTTGCCTTGAGCAATCTTGCCCATCCCCCCACCCCCCCCTCCTCTGGCAACCATCGGTTTCTTCTTTGTATTTATAGGTCTGAATCTACTTTTTTTTAAAAGTAGGTGAAAGAAAAAGTAGGTAAAAAATTTTATGATGTGATACTTGGAGGTTTCTATTTTATGATCCTTCTGCTTACTTTATACCAAGACTCTACATTATGTAGGTCAAAATTTTTTACTAACCATGTATGGTTATTTTCCTATTCTGAAATCACTTCTCCTTTATCCACTGAGATGACTAACTCTCCATGTCAGGGTTGGCAAACTTTTTCTATAAAGGAAACAGTAAATATTTTAGGCTTTGTGGTCCATGAAGTGTCTCCGTTTCAAGTACTTAGCTATACCATTGTGCAAATACCACCATATGCAATATGTAAGTGAATGGGTGTGGCTATGTTCCAGTAAAGCTTTATTTACAAAAACTGGATTTGGCCTGTGGGTTATAGTCTACAAGGAGCCTGTTTTAAATCATAGTTCCCATGGTTTCTCCATTTTTATGACATTGGAACAAGCATACACTGGGCTCCAGTATCCACTCAGAATTATAATGACTCCCAACTTTGTTATTCTCTCCCTTTCCACGTATTCAGTAGGGGATCTTGGATTTTTTTTTTTCTTTTTTCTTTCTTTTTTTTTTAGGGTAATAGCATCATCTCAGTAGCTTCATGATCCGGTTCTTTCTAATCTCATTTTCTGCTCTTCTCTCCCTTCATTACTCTGCTTCATCTCCCGACCTCCTTGCCGTTCCCTGAAAATACCAGATATGCTCCCACTTGGAACCTTGGCACTCACCCTTCCCTCTGCCTGGGATGCTTCTCCCCCAGAGAGGCCCAGATCTCACTCTGTTTTCTTCACATCCCTAACTCAAAGGTCACCTTCTCAGTGAGACCTATTGTCCTGGTCATTGTCTAGTTAGAAACACAGGAACAACTAGGTTTTTCAAACAGAGAATGTAATAGAGATTGGTTGCAAATCAAAAGCCTGGAGATGCAGAAGGGATATGTGGGCCTACACAGAGATTCACAACAGTAGGGGGGCTGGAGGAGAAAAGGGGAAATGGTACAACCCAGAGCCTGTTCCTGCTCGGCCACAGAATTGGATGCTGCTGGGTCCACACTGCCACTGCCTTGCAGCAAGACCAGAGTCTTCACTCCCATTGGTGCTTGGGAGCTAGAAGAGACCTGGTCCTGGCGTTACCACTGCCAGAGCCAGAGCCGTTAACTGCTCTATGGCTACTGCTCTTGGTATCACTCTGTCTGATCAGGCACTCAAATGCCCACCCACCCCCAACTCCACCTTGGCAGCTACAGTTGCTTCAAGCACCACTAGAAGCAGAAAGAACATTGCTTCTCCCTTCCCTTCTGCCTTCCAGGCTCCCATCACTGCCTCCCATTGGCAGAGGGAGCATTGGCAGAACCTAGCTAGTGCCAGCAGCAAGGGGATCTTGGAAATGTAGTTTGCAAGCTTCCAGCCCCCTGCTTTTCAGAGCTGATCCTGGAAGGACTAGAATAGAGCACAGAGACCGTGGGTCAATAATCAGCATGCCCTAGCTACTCTGTCTAAGGTGACAGCTCTCAACGATTCATCCCTTTTCCCTGATTTGTTTTTCTCCATAGCTTATGTATTCACTTCTTTTTCACCTATCTCCCTTCCTAGAATGAAAACTCAATGACGTAGGGATTTAGTTCATACCTGTAACCCCAGTTCCTGGTGGAATATAGGGAACATCAAATAAATATTTGTAGAATGGTTTAATGAATCCCTTAACAACACCAAGGACTGTTCCTGAAAAGTACTGCGCTTCAGAGCCAGGTTTGACAACTTCAGAGTATCATAGAAAATAAAGGATTAGGAGAAAGTGCCTCTCTTTCTCTTTCTCTTTCTCTCTCTCTCTTTCTTTTTCTCTTCTCTCATATGTGCATATTATATTTACATTTTTCCCCTCTGGAAAGCATATACTTTGAAACACTGACCATGTTTATTGGCATTGTAAACCTCTTCAGAGAAGGGTCCCTACATCCAAATCTGTGCCTTAAGGTATTCAGCAAATGTTACAGTGTCTTCAGAGAGAGTTTTATGAGTTAGCTAGGCTGCTGTAACAAAGTACCACAGATTGGGTGGCTTAAACAACAGAAAGTAATTTTCTCACAGTTCTGAAAGCTAGAAATCTGAGATCAAAGTGTCGGAAGGGTCGGTTCCTTCTGAGGGCCTTGAGAGGAGTGTGGGTTTCAGGCCTCTCTCTCTGGTTTGTAGATGGCCATCTTTTGTGTCTTCATACCATCTTCCTTCTTTATGTGACTGTGTCCAAATTTTCTCTTCATATAAGATCACCAGTCATGTTAGATTGGAGCTCACCCTAATGACATCATTTTAATTTAATTACCTCTTTAAAGTTTACTTTAAACTCCAAATGCAGTTACATTTTGAGGTGCTGGGGGTTAGGACTTCAACATATGACTTTTTGTGGAGACACAATTCAACCCAGAACAAAAGTCAAGTCGGGCTCTCCAAGTCTGTGTGTTGCAACCTGGGTTTCATCTTTACAGTTTTTAAACAAATGCTTATAGGTTTTAAAATTGAGATCTTCTGTGTTTTATTTTCCTAGTTTCCTCACAAATAATTGGGGAAATATGGCAACACCATACTTTTTAAAAAAATATTTTATTTATTTGAGAGAGAGAGTGAGAGAGACAGAGAGAGAGAGCACAAGCAGGGGGAGGGGTAGAGGGAGAGGGAGAAGCAGACTCCCTGTGGAGCAAGGAGCCTACGCAAGGCTCAATCCCAGGACTCTGGGATCATGACCTGAGCTGAAGGCAGACGCTTAACTGATTGAGCCACCCAGGCGCCCGGGTAACACCATACTTATTGTGTTGTTTTCCTGAACCAGGAAACTTCTGTGCACATATTCAAAGGTAGATACTGAACAGATGCTTTCTCTACAAGCACTGCATAGAGGTGATTGGGTGAATATAAGTACCTGTCAAGAGATTAGACTTAGCTATTGCAACAAAAATGCCAGGACTGGTAAGGAAAGAGGTTCTGTGCTGTGTCCTGCACTAACGTCCAGTGATGAATATCTCATCATAAAGCAGATTGCATAGCAAGGGACACCTCAGATCATAAGATTGCACAGCACCTCTTGACTGGTGAGGCTGGCTCTGTGTTTATAAGTCAGTGTTCCATTAGGGGGAACCCTGAGTTGGTAGCTGATGGACTAGCCAGCAACTCTGATAGGGGAGGGTTCAGCAAGAAAACATACCCTCTTTGACCTTGATGTAAATTGAATCTGTCATGGAACACACAGTTGAGCTCTCATCTTGGCTGTTGGCAGCCTTGTTCTATGAACAGCCCAACAGATATCTTTCCATTCTCTCCTTGAATATTGAGTGACCTTGGAAGTAGCCTAATCTGTCTTGGCAGATTGAAGATAGAGAAAACAAGCAGGAGAGACAGACCTGCTCGTTCCTGCTATTGATCAGTGACTTGAATGAAAGCTCATTATGAGCTGGAGAGATGTGTCAGACACGGGTGTCAAGGGTGGAAAAACTCAAAACAGACCTTGGCAGTGGGAAGTGATAAAAACAAAACATACACACACATACACACACACACACAGATGCATGTACACACACACACACACCAGAAACCTTTGTTCCTTCCTTGGGTTAGTTTATTCCTGGTGCTCAGCCATTTCTCTCTAATCATGACACTTTGGAAGCTGCACAAAAAAAGATAACTTTCCTAGAAATTAATCACCTAGTTAGTCCAATTTTCTCATTTTATAGTTGGATAAACCAAGGCCAAGAGGGATAAAATGACTGTGCAAGATTCCACAGGGAGTTAGCAGCACAGTTGGGACGCAGGTCTGACTTAATCCAAATCCGGTTCTTTTGCCACAATTTTCAGCTTCTCCCCCTGCCTGGCACTGTGTCTCAGGGTCCCATCTTTAGACTGTGTAATGTCAAGAGGTTGGCTCTGGGCAGACCAATGAGGCTCCAGAAAGAGGCCAGAACTGAGGACAAACAAACATAGGTTTGTAGAGGGGAGGGGGGTGGGGAGGAAGGGTTAGCTCGGTGATAGGTATTAAGGAGGGCACGTATCGCATGGCGCACTGGGTGTTATATGCAAACAGTGAATCACGGAACACTACATCAAAAACTAATGATGTACTGTATGGTGACTAACATAATAAAATAAAAAAATTAAAAAATTAAAATAAAACAAACATAGGTTTGAGTTCTGACTGACAGTAGGCATGTGAATTTTGGTATCCTGTTTGACCTCCCAAGGCCTTACTTTCCTCATTTTTAAAAAGGGATGTATGAATGCTTGCTCTCCTTGCTCATCTGGGAGGATGTGAGATGAAAATCAGTACATGGACACAGATGCGGGCCCTAGCTACAATGAGTGTTCTCCCGGAGGGGTGATCTCTTCCTCTGTTCATATCTAATAATACTGCAGCCAGAAATAGTTAATCAGATTGTCCCAGCAAGCCTGGGGGGCCAGAACCAGAGTTGTGCATTGTGATTAGAAGAAGGAGGAGTGGTGTATTAGTCAGGGTTCTCCAGAGAAACAGAACCAATAGGATGTATGTGCATGCACACGCGCGTGTGTGTGTGTGTGTGTGTGTGTGTGTGTGTGTGTGTGTGTACTGAGAGATAGAGAGAGAGGGAGGGAGGGAGGGAGAGAAGATACTGAGATTGGGAGAGCTTTATTTTAAGGAATTGGCTTATGTGATTTTGGGGACTCAGTCCCAAATTGGCAGGCCGGGCAAGCAGGCAGCCCAGGAAAGAGTTGATATTAAAGCTTGAGTCCAAAGGCAGTCTATAAGGCAGAGTTCCTTTATCCTTGTGGAATCTGTCTTTTCTCTTCAAGCCTTTAACTGACTGGATGAGACCCACTTAAATTATGGAAGATAACTGCTTTACTTAGAGCCTAGTGATTTCAATGAAATTACATTAAAAAAATTCTTCACAATAACATCTAGACTGGTGTTTGACCTATAACTGAGTACCAAAGGACCAGCCAAGTGGATGCATGAAATCAACCATCACAAGTGGTAGGGATTTATAAAATCTGGAGCATGTGGGGGATGGAGGTTGGGCCTCCCTGAATGGAAGGTAGTGTAGACGTGCAGGGGGACTCAGACGCAGAATATCAGACCTGCCCTAAAGCACCCATTTTCTGAGGACCAGGCTTGTCTTACAGCATTGAGCGAAGCCAGAGTTCTCACTTCTCCCCACCTTTGATCAGAGAAAACATAAAGGAGAGAGAGGGAGAGGAGAGGAGAGGAGAGGAGACGAGAGGAGAAGTGAGAGGAGAGGAGAGGTGAGGAGAGGAGAGGAGAGGAGAGGAGAGAAGTGAGAGGAGAGGAGAGGTGAGGAGAGGAGAGGAGAGGTGAGGAGAGGAGAGGAGAGGTGAGGAGAGGAGAGGAGAGGTGAGGAGAGGAGAGGAGAGGTGAGGAGAGGAGAGGAGAGGTGAGGAGAGGTGAGGAGAGGAGAGGAGAGGTGAGAGGAGAAAAGGGGAGAGGAAGAGAAGGGAGGGGAGGGGAGAGAGAGATGGTGCCCATTTGCTGCCTCTGTTCTTCTCCATTATCTTCCATCCTTTACCAGTTTGGTTTCCCTTTTCCCACTGCCCCCACCCTCTCCTCTACCAAAACCAACCTGTCAAAGGACTGTACCATTTTCAAAGACTCTGTCTGCAGGAGGAAGTTAGGCTGATGACCTCAGTGTTCCCACGTGGAGAAAATCCAACCACAGCTTAGGTAAAGGCAGGTATACAGAGAGAAAATCTGAAATATATATCTAGAGGTGCAACACCCTGCCTGAAAAGTGTCATGTACTCCACGTGCCACCAAGGTATCCTGCAAAATGTCACTTCCTTTAAAGGTCACAAGCTCTATCGATTTCTGATTCTCTTTTGTGTAGCAGATTCCAAACAATTGCTTACATGATAGATTACATGAGTGGATGGTTTAAGACAGTCCAGCATTCTTGTCAAAATGGAGAGGAAAGGGGAATTTTCTTTAAGAATGCCACACCTGGGTGGCTCAGTCATTAAGCGTCTGCCTTCAGCTCAGGTCATGATCCCAGGGTCCTGGGATCAAGCCCTGCATCAGGCTCCTGGCTCGGCAGGAAGTCTGCTTCTCCCTCTCCCCCTCCCCCTGTTTGTGTTCCCTCTCTCACTCTCTCTCTCTCTCTCTCTCTCTCTCTGTCAAATAAATAAATAAAATCTTTAAAAAAAACCCGAATGCCACACTGTGTAAGCTATCAGTGATAATTCTGTGTATTATGTATTGCCTACTACTCACGGTTTTGCATACTCCTGTCTGCCTCCTTCCCTCCCTCCCAACAGACTCCCTCTTTCTTCCTTTCCCTTTTGCTACTTTCTTTCTCCTCTTTCTTTCTTCCTCCTTCCTTTCTCCTCCCTTTCTTCCTCTATAAAGGTGCACTGAGTGCCTACTGTGTGCCAGGCTGCTGTGCAATGTAATGGCATAACAACAGTAAACAGAATAAACATAGACCCGTTATCATAGAGCTTATATTTTAGGGGAGGGGTGGCAGAGACAAACATTCAACACATAGTCATAAATAATAAGTGCTATGAAAGAAAGGTATTCGGTCATGAGAGCCTATAGCAGGAGGACTTGATCTAGTTCATGCTGTAGAGTGCTGAAGAGGGAAAAATCTTAGAACTGAGAGCATCAGGAGTAGGTGAAAAGAAGGGTGAAAAGAAACATTCCAGAAAAGGAAAAATATGTGCCAGGGCTCTGCTGTGGGACGGAGTTGCCTCATATTTGGAACAGAGGGAAAACCAGAGAGGGGGTGGCTGTGGTAGGGGAGATGGAGATGGATGCAGAGGTGGGCAGGGGCTTCCTTAACAGGTTTGAGCTCTGACCTGGGAGGTTAGTGTCTGGAAGGCCAACAGCCTGGCATGTGAAGAACAGATGGTAGATGTTGGAGGGGACATCACCAGAGCTGTAAGAAGTCCAGGTGAGGAATGATGACTTTGACTCGGGTGATTTCCTTGAGGATGGAGGCAAATATTTGGGATCCAGAGACATTCAGGAAATAAAAGAAGCTGAACTATTTGACAAGCTTTATGACCTTGCATAAGAAAGTCAATTAACTACCTTGACCTCAGACTCCTTATGAGCAAAGTGGGCTAATATTACCTGCCGTGCTTTCTTTGTTCCCAAGGAGTCTTTGGATATATACCAGATCTAATTCACCCTGCCATGCATTTTGGACAGTGTAGGACATGAACTGTAAGTGACCCCTGTTCCCAAGAGACTCACAATCTATGGGGGAACAGACGATGTCAGGCAACTGTCATAAAGTATGACAATGGATAATCCAGGTGAGTGGGGGTATTGAAGAGAGCCGGAGAAGGGCCCCTAACTGGCTCTGGGAGGCCAGGGAGGACTTTCAGGAGGAGACGATGTATCAGCCACCTGTAAAAGGATGAGTAGGAGTGTGCCAGTGAGGCAGACATGGAGGATGGAGTAAGGGGCAAGGGGAAGAAATGAGGAAATACCTTATAGCAGCAGTTCTTGCCAGGGGTAATTTTGCCCCTCAAAATGTCTGGCGTCACTTATGATTACCACAACCAGGCTGGGGGCTACTGGTAGATAGTGGTTAGAGGCCAGAGATGCTGCTAAACATCCTACAATTCACAGGACAGTCCTCTACCACAAAGAAATATCTAGACCCACATGTCAGCCATGCTGAGGTTGAGAAACTCTGCCTTTTAATATAATTGATGGAATAATACATGTGAAAAGTTTTAGCAAATTATAAAGTTCTGTATGTGGGTAAATTTTTCAGATTTTCTAATCCTTGATGACATTGTTATGAGATGACTAAGGAGTTAAAATGACTGTTCCTAATGCACACAAACATACACATCCAGACTCGTACTCAATTGTAGTTCCCTGTATGTTTGCTGAGAAGCAGGGAGGACAGAAATGGGGGAACAAAATAAGAGTGTGGACAAATGCAGTCCCTGTAGGGGGGATGTCAAATTGGATGCTGGAATGAACGACCTTCTAAACTGTGTGAATTGACAGGCTCACTTTGATGGATAATCCCATGTGTTTGCATGTGGACGGAGGTCAGTGATATCCATGGCTCTCTGCTCTCATTTCTGAGCATCAAATCCGGAAGCAGAATGAAGCCCAGAATGACCTAAAATGGGGTATAATCATTGGATGCTTTTGTTTCTTCCTTCCTTTCCTGAGGAAAATCTGAGTCCACTGGCCTTAGGCAGAGCTCATTTCATCCAAGCGCAGCTTCTTGAAAGGGGGGGGAGTGATGAGAGGTTTAGAGCATGCCTTCTCGTCAGGAATACTACTGAGTTGCAGGACTCTATATTTTGGATAGGGCTAGAATTTTTTCGGGGAGGGGGTGCAGAATGCAATAATAATATCGACGCACTTAAAAAAACCAACACAAACCAGTTTCCTGAGACCAAGTAATGGAATGTCACATGTAACCCAAATATTCTCTGGTACTGTGAAATCATAGTTCTCAAATCTGGAACTCTCAAGATTAAGGAAGAGTGTGCTTCTGATGGTCTGAAATGAAATTTACCTTGCTTTATGGGACTCCTTGCTTTGAGCTCTGTGATTTCTTTGTTGATATTTCAAACCCATCATCAGTCCCATTGTTTCTGGTACAAGGAAGGTGACTATGGCTCTGAATAAACGTTGATAGGCATATCAGTAGACATTCTTATGCTGTTTTATATCTATCCCTATGGATTATTTCTGCATGCCTGATAATAATCCCCCTATTCCTAAAATCCTTTAATGACCCTGCATTTCCTTCTTAATGAAGTACAAAATCCTTAGCTTGTGTTAAAGCAGCAGAATCTGCCTCAAGCAAATGGGGTAACTCAGTAAATCAAAGGAAGAGAGAGATAACCACATCTGGGGAATGATAGGAACAGGGATGCCCCAGAATCTCAGAGGCTATAGTGCATGACCTGCTTTCTAGAAAACTGCCAGAGAATGACTCAGGTTCAACCACTCTTGGTGACTGGTGTTCGAAGAATACTCATATTCCTAAAAGAGAGAATATGATCAGTCCAGCTTGAGTCAAGTGCCCTGCTCTCCATCTTGGACCAATCCCTGTGGCCAGGGGGAGGTACCAGAATTGGCCTAATTTGGGTCATATGGAAGTGCTGGCATCTGTTACCAGCACCAGAGAGAGATGCTGGGGAGACACAAGCAAGCCTCTACAAACCCGTGCCTAGTATTCTCCACAGCTTACCCAGACAACCTATTTGGGTGATAGATATACACCCAATACGTGCACTCTGTTTATCAAAACTGAACTCTGATTTGGGATATATTTCATGCATTTTATAACTTCCCTACTCCATACCTTTGTTCATCATGTTTACATTTCTCCACAACTTGGTTCCTCTCCAAAGCCTCAAGGTCAAGAGCTGCCTTTCTCTAACATTCTACAGATTCCGCTTGCAGGGGGTTGGTTGCTCCACATTTTGGATTCTGGTAGCACTTTGTTTCTTGACACTCTGGTTGTGGGTGTGAGATGTGAGGTGGGGTCAGTGAGCCAGACTGTGGTAGAAAAGGCAGGATGGGGGAGGATGGATGGTGAAGGGTCCTCTGGACAGTGTAGCCACTGAGGGGCTTGGGTCAGGAAGGTAGTGGAGAGGAGAGTTCTAAGCAGAAGAGAAGGCAGTGTCGATGAGGAATTAAGTGGTTAAATGTAGATGGAGTCAAACAGGCCTGGATTTGGAAGCTAATTTCCACTTTCTGACTATGTGACACTGGCTTTATCTTCATGTCGCCTCCCTGTGTCTCATTTCCTTCTCTACTAAGTAGAAATCATGATGTTTACCTCATTATTTGTATATTTGTAAGGGTGGAATACAGTAATTAAGGTATAGTGTGGAAATCAGAAATTAGAGGCTTTGATTTCTTACACCAGCCATAGTTGTTAAAATGTAAATTGTAATTATAAAAAATAATTCAAAAACCTTTGTGAAATCCAAAAGATGCCAGGCTAACCTTTGTCTTTCTCACTAAAAATAGAGAGGAAAATGTTGGAGAATATTCATCTTTAAGTATTTAGATAGAAAAAAAAAAGGACCAAGCGGGGCAAAACCTCTGAAGAATACTCATTTTCATATGTTAAACACAATATTTTCTCCAGAATTTTAATGAGTTCATGAAATAAAGCAAACCCTAAAGTATCAGTTTTACCATTTAAATGTGTAAATTGCTTGGAAACTTTGCTTACTTAAAATTATAAAATATATTTATGATAGGAACTTGATTTTATTCACCTAAGCTATAAAATGAACTTACTGGTCTTATTTTAATTTAGCCCACTGTTACAGATATCACATGGATATTTTTGCTGATCAGAAAAAAGGGAAAGAAAATAAATCCTCAAGCCACTAGGTCCAATTTTTCTTTTGTAATGATAAGTAATGATAAATGAATAAAGAAGTGCCTTTAGCAGATTCATATCAAAATACAGCATGTATTAGTCTGCTCAGGCTGCCATACAAAACACCATGGACTGGGTGGCTTAAACAGCAGACATTAATTTTCTCATAGTTCTGGAGGCTGTAAGTCTAAGATCAGGTTTTCTTTTCTTTAAGGATTTTATTTATTTATTTATTTATTTATTTATTTATTTATTTATTTATTTATTTATGAGAGAGAGAGCGTGAACAAGCATACACAAGCAGGGGGAGCATCAGGCAGAGGGAGAGGGAGAAGCAAGTCCTCCGCTGAGCAAGGAGCCCAATGTGGGACTTGATCCCAGGATCCCGGGATCATGACCTGGGCCAAAGGCAGATGCTTAACCGACTGAGCCACCCAGGTGCCCCTAAGATCAGGTTTTCAACACGGTTTGATTTCTGGGGAGACCCTTCTTCCTGGCTTGGAGACAGCACCCTTCTTGCTGTGTGCTGACATGGCAGAGTGAGAGGGAGCGCTCAGGTGTTTTTTAAAAGGCTACCAATCCTATTGGATCAGGGCCCCACCTGAATGGCCTGATTTACCCTTACTTATTTACTTCTTCAGAGGCCCCATCTCCAAATACAGCCACATGGGAGACGAGGACTTCAATATATGAATTTTGTGGGGGACACATGTTCAATCCATAACAAAGCACAAAACCTCATTTGTTCACATTAGTAAATGTTAAATGCAGATTGAATAGCCATGAGCATTTCAGAGCAGGGGATGTTCAGGTGAAAGTCTTCCTGATCCGTAAAGGGCTGGTGGGGGTCCAGGTAATCAGTCCCATATCTGGATTTTCAGGTGTCCACTGAATATCACTTCCCTGATTGAGTTTGGCTCCTTTATTCACTTTCACAGGACTCTGAACCTCACCTCTGTTGCACTGATCTCTGTTTAATATCTCTCATTAATGGTTAATGTCCTTCCCTGTTAGACTCTAAGTCTGATTTCCAGGTGTGGAATACAGAATCAGTCTGGTATCTCTATGATATCTCAGACCTGGGCACCTGTTTGTGAAATGAATAAATGCTCAAAATCCAGATGCTAGCCCACTTCAGGGAGCTAACAGGGAAGTTGCTGAACATCAGCATGGGGTGTGTGCCCCAATAGAACAGAGGCTTTAATCTTAGTAGATTATTTGAGAGCTAAACAGGAAAAGCAAAGCCAAAACCCGAATGAACACATTAAGGCAACATGGTTGGTGTGCAAATGCATGCTGAGGGCTTAGGGAAACTTAGGGGGTTTTGTCCACCAGCCTTACTTCAGGTAGCACCTAGAAGAGTGGCTGAGGTCATGGCCAATCTCTTTCCCTGATCAGGATGGTGGCTTCAGTGCCAGATGGGGCCAACTGGCTGAGGGAGGGCATTGGGGTTTCCAGTTAGGGAGAGCTGATTCGGATGGTGTGTATCTCTTTTGTCATGAAGCTCCTGTGCTTTGGGTTGTGTTTGCTTGTGTCTTTGCTTATCACCCTTGTAGTTGAAAACCCACCCTTTTGATCCCTGCTGCAAATGCTGAGCACATGGACTCAGCAAATGTTTGCTGAATTGGATAGACTCGATGAGTTGGCTTTGATAAGATGGTTAAAGCTTCCCGAGGATTACAAATCAGCAATAGGTGAATGTCTTCCTAAAATCCCTCAATTGGACCCATTTCCTCTTTTACAGTCCTCCCATCTTGGGATACATCTTCCATTTCCAGAAATAAGAATAGAACCCCACATCTTGACCTTGAAAAGAAGGACTATAACACAGCATTGGTTATCAGATGTCATTGTGCCATCAGGACAATCTGAAGAACTGGTAAAAATACAGATTCCTGGGTCCCACCCTCAGAGAATCTTATTCTGTTAACGTGGAGTGGAGCCCAGGTAAGTGCCTTGTTTTCCATAAGCACTCAGGTGATATGAGCCAAGTGGTCCATGAACTACACCTAGAAGAGTTAACACACAGTCTCCGGAGGATCCTGGTAAAGTGTAGGCTTGTTTTCATTGGATCTGGGGAGGGAGGTTGACATCCTGTGTTTCTTTTTTTTTTTTTTTTAAGATTTTATTTATTTATTTGACAGCGAGAGACACACAGAGAGAGGGAACAAGAGCAGGGGGAGTGGGAGAGGGAGAAGCAGGCTTCCCGCCCAGTAGGGAGCCCGATGTGGGGCTAGATCCCAGGACCCCGGGATCATGACCTGACCCAAAGGTAGACGCTTAATGACTGAGCCACCCAGGCACCCACATCCTGTGTTTCTAACAAGCTTCCAGAGTCAGTTGCTGCTGGTCTATGAACCACACTCTAAGTATCAAGGGCAGAAAGTCACTAATGTGACAGTTGAGTTAGGGCTCTGAAGTCAGTCACAGTTTGAATCTAACTTGGCCACTTTCATTTGACAGCCTCTCCCAGTCTCCAAATCCTTGTGTCTCAAATGAGAATAGGTGTAGGGATTAAATGTGACAATAATATACATAAAACATTCATTATATTGCTTGACATGCCATTAGTTCTCCATGAATGTACGCTAGCCCATTATGTTGTTATTAATAACATTCAATATAAGTTAGTCAGAGACGTTTGTTTTATAATCTGTCATTTTTTCCCGCTCATTTTGTTTCTATAGGGATCGAGACCATGTTTCCATTCCTACTGTACAACACATCTGGAAAATAAGAAAAATGAGCCAGTCCCCTACCAGATACCCAGTACATAACACATTCTTAGTAAGATGTTGTCATATTAATGAACATCAAAACATCTGGATGAGGAGCTAATTTATCTTATCTTGCTCCAGATATTGGCTGTTAATGTTTGCAGATCAGGTGCACCCAGCACTGGGTGGATGTGATTCAAAACTGAGAGGCTCCCCAGTGAAAATTTCAGCCCAGATAGGCTGTTTGACATCTTGGGAAACAGCAGCCTAAAGATTGGTTGAATTGCTTGATCTTCAGCTTCTTGCTACATGCATTCCTAGTGATGTAGTGGCCTGTTGTTCTGTCCTGAATTTGTTTAGAGCATCTTTAAAGGTTTTTCTTAGAAAAAGCAAAGGTCCTGAGGGCAGCGTGATGTTTACTCCATAGGCAAATGTTACAGCATAACAGGTAAGCTCTCAGGCTTTGCCTTCACACCGATCTAGGTTCAAACCTTGGCTCTGCCACCTTATACCTGTGTGACTCGGGTTCACTTGCCTAATCTTTCTGAGTCCCATTTCTCTCAGAGTGCCACTGCTGGGACTTTACTTACCAGCTGTCAGTGACCTTAATATCATGTGCCCTGTTCTTCTAGGTGAAGCCAGAGTCAGGTACTGGTCACTGCAAGTGAACTGTGATGGTTTGAACCATGATCCCATGTTTTGGGACACGTTTGGTTCACAATATAAATTCACATTTAAATTTAATTTTAACTATAGCCTGTCAATGTCAGAGTGAAAAGAATTTCTGATGATATAGGGCACTGTGAGTGCTCTTTGGGAAGAAAGGGTGAAGATTTTGTATATGATGGACCATAATACAGATCTCAAATGCAAGAAAAACCAAGGCCCCTTTCACATATGTGGTTACATCTAACCACTGGCATTATTCTCCTTCTGGTTTTCAAATGAGAAGCTGAGGCACAGCAACGATGTTCTCCCAGATAGTGGGTGGCACTGAGGGAATTTGAATCCATTTAATCTGATCCCAAAGAACATGTCTTGAAATAGCCATTTTCCAGACCACACAGTTCCTTCTCACAAGATAATAATTTTTTTAAACTAATAAAAGAGAAGGGTCAATGACTCCAGTTAATTCCAGGACTAGGAATTTATCTTTCTGCCTTCAGTAACTGGAAGAATTAGAAGTTACATATGAAAAATGATATTTGTGTTATAATGTATGTACATAACATTGACATTACAATCAATGTTTAATTACAATTAATGTGTATTATCCTGCTTGTTTTGCAAACATCCTCATCTACATGAAAAGCCTTTGTGATTCTAACAATAAGAACTAGTTTTCATGATTTACAATCCCCAAATGGTGTATCTGATGAACGAATCAAAAAGCAAAACTAGAAACCAAGTGTTTCGGCTTGTAAGGTATTGGGCCAGCAGAAATCCCAGCAGAAGCTGCCTCTGATTCCCATACAAAGCACACCTTGATTGATTAATTGATTCATTCAAGCACATTCATTTTTTCTCTCTCTCTTTTGACAGATCTCATTTTCATTTTTTGCATCTTCCATAAATACCTTTAGCTTGAATGAATGGATGATTAATTACCCTGTTCCAGACTTAGGAAACTTACATTTTTTACAGCTCTCCAGCTGTTTTTTGCTCCTGTATAGCACACAGCTGGTCACACTGACTGCAAGCTCGTGGGTGCCGTGGAGTGGGATTCAATTTAATGAATACTCATTGTAGCTTCTACTTTGTGTTGGGGCCATACTGACACTGGACACACAAGGATAAGTAAGATGATGGTGAAAATCATGTTATGGACTGAATTGTGTTCCACCTGAATTCATATATTGAAGCTCTAACCCCCAATGTGACTGTATTGGAGATGGGCCTTTAAGGAGGTAATTAAGGTTAAGTGAAATCATATGGGTGGGCCCTAATCCAATAGGATTGGTGTCCTTGTAACAAGAGGAAGAGCTACCAGGGGTTCTCTTTCACACACACGTACACACACGAAAGGCCATATGAAGACATGGTGAAAGGTGGCATCTGCAAGCCAGGGAAGATCATTTTCATCAGAAACCAACTGCTGGTACCTTGATCTTGGACTTCCAGTCTCTAGAACTGTGAAAAAAAAGTCTGTTGTTTAAGCCACCAGTGTGTGGCATTCTGTCATGGCATTCCAAGCTGACTAGAAGAGAAGTGAAACAGCTAACTTACTTTGAGAGAGCATTCTCAGTGAGCCACAGAGCTGGACACGGGGCATCATAGAGACAAATAAGCCATGGTCCTTGCCCCTGGTGAATACACCAGACATCCAAGTTGGTGAGTACACGTATGTGTTCATATCCCAGATTGCAGAACAAGTGCAGCTAGCTACAGAGAAGAATTGGGTGAAATTCACCCTGGAGAATCTGGGGTGCGGGAATGGTCAGAGGCGAGGAGGATAAAGACCTCTCCCCAGTCCATTGTTCAGGGTTCACTCTTGGTCTTGTCTGCCTGATCTTGTATTTTTAACCTCTTTCCTGGTTGTGTTCTTCCTTGTCAAGTTCTGCTTTAACAGAATCCCTTTAAGGGGCTTCATGATGGCAAGGAGTCTGAAAGTTAAATTGCAGCAATCTAGAGAATCCTCTTTGTATAGACTTAATCTAAAAAGTTTGAGTTTCCCATTAGAGTTTTTCTAGCCTGAGGTGTATGTTAGGAGAATAAAATTCACTCCTTTCCTCCTTGCCTGAGCAGAAGGGTGACTCTTCTGTTCTTGGTGTTCAGCATGGGCTATAGGGTAGAGATATGGTAGGCTGAAAACAAGGTTTCCCTGTGGATGACTTCCTGTGTGATCCAAGCCTCCTGAGTCCTCTGGATCTGTGTGTCTGGGTACACAGGGACACTGTGTAACATGTGTCCAGGAAGTGGGCCTTTGTAGTCAGGTTCTGATGAAGAGTCCTGCCTCCTCCACTCAGCAGCTGTATGGCTCCAGGCAAATCGTGGCACCTCTTAGAGACCCAGTGCACTCATTCAGAAAGGAGAATAGTGATACCCAGGATGAAGTCAGTGCTGCATTTCTATAAAACACTAGGCATAGGGCGCCTGGGTGGCTCAGTCGGTTAAGCCATTGCCTTCGGCTCAGGTCATGGTCCTGGAGTCCCGGGATCGAGTCCTGCATCGGGCTCCCTGCTCGGCGGGGAGTCTGCTTCTCCCTCTGACCCTCTTCCCTCTCGTGCTCTCTCTCTCTCATTCTCTCTCTCTAATAAATAAATAAAATCTTTTAAAAAAAAACACTAGGCATAAAGCCTGGCACATGGTAAAGGCTCAATATATATTTTTATTATTGTTTTGCAATTTGGAGAAGACTGGCAGAAATGTAATTGTTACTATTATGCAACCGTCCTGACCCAAGGTCTACATTATGTCAATTTACCAATCAATTGATGTATCCATTTCACGTGGTTTTTATGAAGACAACAACCAGTAGCACAGACGTATATCTGAACTATAGTAGGTACTCAATAAATGTCAGTTTTCAATTCCTTCTCAGCAAGAGTAGGTATTGTTTACACTTTCGCTGCATGGGTTGTTACTCTTCTTGACTCTTGCTCACACCAATGGTTATTTGTGACTCCATGCATTAACCTCTCAAAATGGGTAGGAGGAGTCTGCATTATCAAAACTCTTTTAAATGTGAAACCTGTGAATGGTATTTGGAGATTGAATTTTAAATATTATTAACATTCCAATTACTTCCAAGTCAAAGGTGACACTGCCAAAAATGCAATTGACTCAGGATTCTGGTTTAATTCCTTAGTTCACTGTAGAGACCGGAAATCTCCTGGTATCCTCTATTGAAATAATTGAGGTTAAGGACTAGCAGGTGTACAAGCTAAGGCATCTGCCCTCAAAGCATCCGCAGCCTATTCAGCGGTAGGCATTGTAAAAAACGTTGAATAAACTGAAATAGAAAGGTTGGGCACACAGGCTTAGTCATTCAATTTTTGTAAACAGTGAGCAACTAGTCTGCCTGGTGAACTCCTGTTCATCTTTCAGACATCAGTCTAGAAGTTCTTCTTGAGAGTCTGTGTGGGCCAACTTCCCCATGCCCCCCTTAAACACACACACACGCACGTGCGCGCGCACACGTGCTCAAAGGATTTGTAGTTTTTTTACTGCTGGTCTGTTTACTGGTCACCATTGCATCCTTAGTGCTAGCTTGGTGCATAGCATGTGTTGAATACAGACCGGTTAATTGACTGGCTGCATATAATAGAATGGGGTGTTGCTTTATGGTAGGTGATGAAACTGATTCCTTGAGAGAAGGAAATAAGGACTAGACTTCGGGATTCTGATCAACAGTGTTGTCACTGCTTATGACTCCATCACTTGCTCGGAGTTGGTTCTTCAGACCAGAGTGTGGCATACTGAATAGTGATTTCTTCAGGATCTAGAAAGATTTGGTAGGAGAAGGCATGCTCCAACCTCCTGGTTCTAACTGACTAAACAACAAAGCTGATGAATTCCAGTAGGGGGAGCTCCCTCATTTAGAAGTCCTATTGATCCCTGTTTAAAAACCTTGGGTAAGTTTTTCAATTTAAGCCACTCTGAATAAGAATTCCCTCAAGAACCAGGATTGTTAGCTTGATTCTTTATGTCCCCTTTCCTCTCCTCTTTCAGAAGTATTTATCGAGCATCTGTGTGCCAGATACTGAGACTATAGAGCTAAACAAGACAAGCATATGCCCTTCCCTTTTTCTACCACAGCCTTGCTTGATTACCTCCCCAAGCCAGGAAGCTCCTTGCTCCTTGAGGAGTCTCCTCTCTCTTTGGGCAGCTCTGACTGTTCATATGTTCTTTGCATCGAGTCATAAACTATTCCCTGATACCTTCTTCCCTTGATTCCCTTTTGTGCATCAGCATTGTACCTTGCATGTAATAGGCATGGAGCCATTGGTACCTTTTGGCCTCTGATGTCCCTGCAGATACTAGAAAAAGTGATTGGGCCCCTTGGACTCATTTCTTTATCTCTCATCATTATTTGGACCTGACTTCGGAATATGAGCATTCCTTTTGGTGAGTGCAGTGGGCAGAGAATGGGCAGGTAATGTGCCTTAATGCAGGCAAAATGTAAAAGTAAGCAAAATTAGACATTAGCCCCCTTGTAACACTTTGTAGTTGTTTTCCCTCTTGTAAAATTTCTACCTTTATGCACTCAGAGGTGTTGTGTTACCTTGTGGAGGTTGACCATACCCAAATGCCATCGAATGCAGCTGTTAACTAGGGAGTTTTAGGGACTAACTGGGGGACATTTCCCTGGGAAAGTTGCAGTTGAAAAAGTAAGCCTAAGAAATAACCCACCGTACCTAGGCATTTTAGTGCTTTCTGTTAGGGAAAATGTCCTTCACTGGAGAGGACAATCAAAATAGGGAATCTCCACCCAAACAGGTGAGCTGTTGTCAAGAGTGCATCTGGCTGGGCCTGGATGTGGTTGCTACTCCAAAGAAAACCTCGTCGAGTGAATTTGAATGAATGAAGGAACATAATCCAAATTTCCTGATCCACAAACAACATTTGTAGCTTCTCAGATTATGTGTACACAAATATTTGATAGTCTCCGAGGAGGGAGGGAGAATGGGAAAGGTGCCAGAGAGGAGATGAGCAAATAAGTAGTCATTAAAAATAGACAAAAACTATTGACGAGTTGCCCTTGCTTTCAACACAGCATGGCACAACTTAATTAATGGAAAAGATGTTAAGTATTAGCAAATTTGGGACCTCCCAAATTTGCCCTTTGGCAAAGAGGCTTAAACCAGTGTGCCAGTTCTGGTCTGTCAAGAGGGCTTTCTATTGTGAATTTTGACATTTAGTTTTGGCTCATCGGAAAATTACTGAGTGATGCCTGCCTTGGGACCAGAGATGGGGAATGGTGGCATGTGTTTGCTGTCCCCAGCTAGTCCAGTGGCCTCTGCTAGGAGGGAAGAGACTTAAAGTCGTATACTGTGTTAGTGGCAAGGAGTAGCCTGATATATCCAAATGTCTTGAATTAATTCACATGCTTATTATCTATCACATTACCCACTTTCTGTACTTAACTGCAAGTTAAAGATTTCTCTTAGTGGGGGAAGCAGAAGCAGTGGGAAGAGAATGTCTTCCAAGAGTTGGTGTAATGATTGTGTGCCATCAAGCTTGTCCCACTTGAATCATCTGTATGTCCACTGTTCTGACTGCCTGGACCCTGGGAAAGACAGGGGTACCAGATCGCATAGGGTGGGGATGCAGTGTATGTAGAGGCAAGCAGAGGTAGATCAATGGACACTGGATGAAGCTGCTCACAGATAAGGCATTAGTTTGAGGGGGAAGGGTGCTGGAGTCCACAGCAATCTTTGAAGACTTGAGAAGACACCAGTTTTGTTTCTTTGACATCAGAGGCCATGTCTGTGGGAGGGGCTTTGCAGAGACTGTAGTAATTTAGAAAAAACTTCTTCCCTCCGTACCTCTCCCCTCCTTCAGCCAGCATTCACTGAATACTTTGTGTAAGGACACCAGGTTACCGGACACACCTACGTAGGATGGGTGGGGGGAGGGGTGTCTTCATTGTACTTACATAAGAGCATTAAGAATTTCAGGGATACCATGTTCAATTATATTTTGTTTTTGGAGGGAGTGGTTTTTTTTTATCCCCCCACAAAAAACTCTTAAAGTGTTTGGGTTCAAACTAATCAGAAGCCTCCTTTGAAATGCCCCCGTCCTTTCTACTTTGGCCAAGTTACTTTATCTGTGCCTCAGTTCTCTCGTCTGTAAAAACGGTGGCCATCTCCTTTGTGGCTGTGAGAATGAAATGAGTGGATATACGTAAAGGGTTTAGATTTTAGTAAGCAACCTACAAGGTAGTGGTTATTGTCCTGCAAACTTGGGTTACAGTATTTAATACTGTGATTTTTTTTTTTTTGGCCTAATTTTCTAATTAAAAAAAAAATTGGTGCCGTGGTATGCCTTATGGAAAGCTGGAATAGCTGCAAATAGAAACAGGCCCGTGGGAAAGAAAAAGACATCACCTCTTCCTGACGCTGAAGATGTAAAGCCCTTGAGATGAATTTTCTAAATCAGGAATCAAAATATTCAATTTCTTGGTAGCACAGCCATAGATTGAAGTAAGTCCTTTGCAGAATAGAATCAATTGAAGAATGTTACAATTCTAAGGGTCTCAAAACTTAGTTTGAATGACTTGGTGTATATTTTGAAGCACCAATTGTGCTGTTAAAGAATTCTTTCCTTGGCAGATAATGAACTGATGAGATCTTTCTGGCTGCCAAGCATGGGTTATCAGGAAGGTCCAGATTACCCGAGGGGAACGTGGCCATATCTGCTGCAGGCACCGCCTGGGTCAATAACTCCCTATTGTATAGGAGGGTGGCACGTTGCCAATTGATTCTCAAGGTGTTGAGACCGCCTAGGCTGATTGAGTATTGATCTCAGGCCCGTAGGTTTCAATGGAATTTGGGAGTGAGTTGCAATAAAACAAGCTTGTATTTGGTTTTCTAGATAGTTGTCATCCTGTTAATTTCTCTTTGCGTGTAACTTTGCCTTCCATTTTCAGAAAACACATGTTGCCTTTCTTGCAAAATGGACCTTTATGGAACTACAGGAAAATGTGTTAAGGGAAATACATAATTCCTCCAGTGTTCTATCTGCTAGCACTGCGAGAAATAGAAAGGCTCCAGGGCAGTGATGATTTTGGAAGCCATATTGTAACCAAGGCTGTGTGTTCGCGAGATGGGTTCATAACTGCAGTGAGATATTTCAAATTTTAGGTAATCAAATCTGCTGCAGGAAGAAGAGTCTAAACTTCCAAATTAAGCATAATACACGTTCCTGTGTGTTTGAGACTCTTGAGGTGGGACTGAGCTGAGTGAATTAGAAGCTCACTTCACTTTGTTTCCTGGTGTACTATCAATTAAGCAATTTCCAGAAGCAACAGCACAGATGGCATTTTACTTAGTTTTATAGGTTAGTTTTCTACCCTGTGATATAAGGAGAAATGGGAGCAGGTAGCACTAAGGCTTTCCTTATTACCCTCTTTGTACTTTCTTAATGAGCCTACTTGGCGTCCACTCTGTGTCTTTGTGGGTACGAAGGGCAAAGCATTTTCTCCTGCCAGGTTCCATACTCAACCCTCCATCTATACTCATTTCTGATAAAAGGTTTGGCATAAAACCATGTAGAGTGTTCTTTAAGAATGAGCTCTCTACACTAGGCCCACATTTACAAAATAAACGTGCCTGATGGGATCAAATATTTATCGTAAGATGCATCTTAACCCGTATGCATCTGCTAAGTACTGAATTGTGCCGCCCCCTAAAATTCATATGTGGAAGCTCTCACCCGAAATGTGATGGTATTTGGAGGTGGGGCCTTGGGTAATTAGGGTTAGATGAGGTCATGAGGTTGGGCCCCTGATCTGATTAGTACCCTTTTAGGAAGAGACACCAGAAAGCTTGCTGTGTCTCTGCTCATCGTGTGGGGACTCAGTGAGACATGATTGTCAGCAAGCCGGGAAGAGTGCTCTAAACAGGAGCTGACGATGCTGCCTCTTTGATCTTGCACTTCCAGCCCCCCGAACTGTGAGAAAGTAAGTTTTGGTGGTTAAGTCACTTGGTCTTTGTTATTCTGTCAGGTAATCCAAGCTGACTAAGATAGCATATTCTGTATAAATGGACTTAAACATGGCATAATAAAACCGCCTTGCCAGCACTGGGTCAGGGTACTCCTAACAGACAGAAGGACTATGCAACTTTCACAGAGGGCCTTCCCAGTCCTCAAAGAATTTTCCTACCCTATGCCTCAGTGTTGTCAGTTCATCCCTTGTCATTCTTTGCACTGGCATTATGGCTTTGGGTTGGCTTTTTTTTTTTTTTTAAATTGAGAAGTAGTCATAGACACGGTCAGCAACAGACAGCAACAACAACAACACATTACAAACGGGTAGCCAGTGAAAAGGGGGTCTCCTCTTTCACTGTGGATCCTAAGATTTTCAGTTTCTTCCCCAGAATCAACCATGGTTGTTAATGTCTTTGTGTATTTTTTTCAGACATTGCATGCATATATAAGCATATATGTATGTATCAACCCTCACTTTTTAAATTTTACACACATGTGTGAATACTATTTACATTCACTTTTTTGTGTCTTGCTGATAGTGTTAAGAAGTGCAGGAAGTCCGAGTCGATGAACACATCAAGTCTCTAACATTTAATGGGACCGTAACTTCCCTGACAAGAGGGACATCTCAATCTAAGGAGATGTGAGGGGACAAAATGGGGCTGAAAGTGGAGGGAAGGGATGTTAAATACAAAATTCAGTCTGTCCTGAGTAGTTTAGAAATTCTATGGTAATATTGTAGTTAAATCTCATCATAATCCCAAAACTGATCCTTTTTGAGCTCTGTCTCACCTTAAATGTCCTGTCCTCCAAGAAGCCTTCTCTGACTACTCTCCCTAAAATAGCTTTTCCCACCGCTCTCAGCCAGAGGATTAGCACAGCAATCTGTGTACCCTCATGCATAATTTCCTTCAGTTTGAGTACTAGAAATGAGTAATTTTAACACTTTACAAATGTGGTTATTTTATGATATGGGAATAGACTCATGTGATCACCTTTTCTCACCAGAAGAGTTTTTAGTATTTGCTACCTTCTTACTTCATTCTTACCCTGATTTCAGTGAAGACGGCGACTAGATTTTTTTTTTAATATTTCTAGGGTCTAGCCAGGTCTCAGTAAATAACTATTGAATAAAGAATAATATGGAGAAGCTTTTCCCCTACATTTTCTTCTAGTAGTTTTATGGTTTCAGAGCTCCTCATCAGTCCATTTTGAGCTGATTTTTGTATATGGCATGAGATAAGGGTCCAATCTCGTTGTGTATATGAATATCTAGTTTCTCCAACACCATTTATTAAAGAGACTATCCTTTTTCCATTGTGGATTCTTGATATCCTGGTTGAAAATTGTTTGACTTTAGATGCATGAATTTACTTCTGGGCTTTCTATTCTGTTCATTGGCCTATGTGTCAACTTTTATGCCATTTCTATACTGTTTTGATTACTGTAGCACATATATGTGTATATTGGAGTGTACTTGACAAACAATGTTGTGTTAGTTTCAGGTGTACAATATTGATTCAACATTTATATGCATTATGAAGTGGTGATCGCAACAAATCTATCTACTTTCTGTCAATATACAAAGTTGTTAAAATATTAACTATATTCTCTATGCTGTACATTGTATCCCTGTGTCTTACTTATTTCATAATTAGAGTTTCTGCCTTGTAATCCCCTTCCCCTATTTAACTCATCTCCCCAGTCCCCTCTCCTCTGAAAACCACCAGATTGTACTCTGTGCCTATGAATCTATTTATGTTTTGTTTGTTTTGCTTTTTAGGTTCCATGCATCAATGAAATTATAGGGTATTTATCTTTTTCTTTCTGACATCTTACTTAGCATAATGCCCTTCAGGTCCATCCATGTTGTTGTAAATGGCAAGATATTTCATTCTTCTTTATGGCTGAGTAATACTGCATTGTACGTATATACTATGTCTTCCTTATTTACTCACCTGTTGATAGATGCTTAGATTGCTTCCATATCTTGGCTATTTTGAATAACACTGCAGTGACTATAGGTGTGCACATATCTTTTCAAATAGTGTTTTCTGTTTCTTCAGCTAAATACCCAGAAGTAGAATTGCTGGAGGGTATGGTAGTTCTATTTTTAATTTTTTGAGGAACCTCCATACTATTGACTAGTGGATACACCATTTTGCATTCACACCAACAGTGAACAAGGGTTCCTTTTTCCCCCCATATGCTCACCAACACTTATTTCTTACCTTTTTTAAAAAAAGATTTTTTTGTTTATTTGACAGAGAGAGCGTGCACAAGAGCACATGACCAGGGGAGGAAGGTAGGAGCAGAGGGAGAGGGAAAAGCAGAGCGAAGCTTGATCCCATGTCTTTTTGATAATAGCCATTCTTACAGGTGTGAGGTGATAGCTCATTGTGGTTTTGATTTGCATTTCCCTGTTAGTGATGTTGAGTATCTTTTCATGTGTCTGTTGGCCATCTGTCTTCAGAGAAATGTCTCTTCTGGTCCTGTGCCCAATTTTTTATTTGGATTTTTTTTTTTGACACCGAGTTGTGTGAATTCTTTATATATTTTAGATGCTAATTCCTTATCAGATATACGTATATATTTTGCAAATATCTTCTCACATTCAGGAGGTTACCTTTTGGCTTTGTCAATGGTTTCCTTCATTATGCAAAAGCTTTTTAGTTTGATGAAGTTGCATTTGTTTATGTTTGCTTCTGTTGCCCTTGCCTGAGGAGATAGACCCAAAAAATTATTGTTCAGATCAATGTCTAAGAGCTTACTGCCTAGGTTTTCTTCAAGGACTTTTATGGTTTCCAGTCTTAGATTTGAGTCTTTAATCTATTTTGAGTTTATTTTTGTAAATGGTGTAAGAAAGTGATCCAGTTTTACTCTGTTGCATGTGTCTTACCACTTTTCCCACTGTCTTTTCCCTATTCTTGACTCCTTTGTTGAAGATTGACTGTATGCTTGTGGGTTTATTTCTGTATTTCTATTTTGTTGCATTAATCTGTATGTCTGTTTTTGTGCCAGTACCATACTGTTTTGATTACGATAGCTTTGTAGTATAGTTTAAATCAGGGAGTATGATAACTAAAGCTCTGTTCTTCTTTATCAAAATTGCTTTGGATAGTTGGGGTCTTCTGTGGTTTTATACGAATTTTAGGATTATTCTAGTTCAGTGAAAAATGCTATTGGTATATTGATATGGATTGATATTGATATGGATTCCATTGAATCTGTACATTGCTTTGGGTGGTATGGACAATTTAACAATATAAAATCTGTGAGCATGGTACCTCTTTCCATTTATTTGTGTTATCCTCAATTTCTTTCAGCAATATCTTAATCTTCAGAGTATAGGTCTTTGACTTCTTTGGTTAAATTTATTCCTAGGTATTTTATTCTTTTTTGCTTCAACTGTACATGGGATTATTAATTTCTCTTTCTGGTAGCTCATTTTGTATAAATCTCCAACAGATTTATGTATCTTGTGCATAATTTTGTATCTTGTAACTTTACTGAATTTCATCTATAAGTTTTAGTAGTTTTTTTTTGGTGGAATCTTTAGGTCTTCCTTAGTACCCTGCCATCTGCCAATAGTGACAGTTGTAATTATGCTTTTCCAATTTGGATGTCTGTAATACATTTTAAAACCAGGAAATGTGGTGGTTTTGAGCTTTGTCATTCTTGTTCAAGAGTGCTTCGGCTTTTATTTACTTATTTAAGGACTATTTTTTTTTCCTATTTTTTTGTAAAGGATGCCATTGGGATTTTCATAGGGATCACACTGAATCTGTAGATTGCTTAGGTTAATATAGACATCTTATCGATAATCTTCCAACCCATGAACATGGGCTGTCTTTTCATTTATTTGTGTCTTCTTTCATTTCTCTCATCAGTGTTTTCTAATTTCCAACATACAAGTCTTTTACCTTTTTGGTTAAATTTATTCCTAATTTTTTTTTTCCTTTTTGTTGCTATCATGAATGCTATTGGGATTGTTTTCTTCCTTTCCTTTTCACAAAGTTCACTGCTTGTGTATAGAAATGTGACTAATCTTTATATCTTGAACTTTTATTGACTTCATTTATTAGCTCTGAAGGGTTTTTTGTTTTGTTTTGTTTTTGCTGTTGTTGAGTCTTCAGGGTTTCTAATATTTATGATCCTAAGGAGAGGAATACAGGAAAATGCAGCCTGTGATAGTAAACATGCTACATGAAACTTAACTGGTAACCGAAATATGGTCTTGACCCAAACTTAAAGGTTTAGTCTCGCATGGGGCACATTAAATCTCACATGTGAAACTTTTGAAGAAGCCACTGTTGGTTTATTCTGTGCCCCTGTTCCTCTCTATGGCTTTATCTTAATGGCTTTCAAAATGCGAGATGATACCTATTTTATCCCAGCTTTTTGATTTGAACATGATCTCAAGGGATGAAAACATATACAAACAGCTACTGCTCTTAACTGTGATTCAGCTGATCCCCATCACTGCTTAATTTAGCAAGGTTTGCATTAAGCTGGCATGGACTTCCTGTGATTTTTGTTCTGTACTTGGAAATGTCTCGAGGTTTCTCTGTGGCTTTCACTAGGGTCAAGAGTGTCCCTCAATTTCTAAGACCTTGTGTGAGGTTTCCATCTGCATATCTCTAGAAAGAGCTCAGATTCCCAGGGATGCTTGCATTTTATTCAAGTGAGAGAGAATACTCTCTGCATACTCCTCCTCCTATAAGCAGAATGTATTAAAAGTTACTATTTTATCTTTCCCTATCAAAATATTTTTCTAACCATGAGATTTACCCACTCCATCTAATAGCTCTTCCGTTCTTTGAAACTTAGAAGTAATTAAAAAGTTTTTCCTTTTGTTTTTTGTTTTTCCATTGCATATTTAATATTACTAATTACCTTAGAGGGCTTAGAATTAGACTAAAAAGGGTGTATGTTTTTTTACCCTGCTGAAACTGTATTTTGACTATATTTAAAAAGAAAAAAGGCTTTTCCAGTAAGTTTTACTTCTTTCCACTTATTTTTACTGAGCTCTACAATGGCCTTTTCATATCCTTTGGAAGTTTCTTTTGTTGACTTTTCATGTTGTCCGTGACTGAAGACAATCTCTCCCACCACCGAGAAAAGAACTTGTAATTGGACTATCTCCACACCTGGCCGTCATCCTTGGCATGTGGCCTCTGGGATAGAAAGAGATGTACCACTAAATGTTGAGTTTATTGTCTTGCTGAAAGTTCTTGTCTTTAATTCCACAAGAGTAAACAAATTTAATGAAATGAATTCCAAACTACTCATAATATTACATGGTCCCAAATTATTCTAACCCTCCTCACTGTTGGAGAGAGAGAGAATATATTATTTTAATCCATAAAGATGGCAGTAATTGGGAGCCTCAGTCCTTGCAGGAAATGAAACAATTAAGAAATCACAAATCAAAGACAAATAAGATGCCTAACTAGATTAAGCAACAATGACTTCCAGAGTGCCATTGCTTAGCTACTTGTTACTAAGATACTCTGGCCGCATACATGTCAGCTAACTACAGAAATGTGGGATTCACTCCTGCTAGGGACTGAAAGCATATGTATATTTTTGTTCTTGTACATTTTCACCAGGAATTCCTTCAGGCTTTTAGGAAAATGCATACAATGGCTTTCTCCTTCTAGGCATGCTGGATGGTAAAAGGGTTTAGTTTTTTTAAATCTTTTTACTTACAGCTAAATCCTTAGGACATTTGGGTCTTGAAATATGAGTAGGGGTTTGCCAAGCAGGCAGTGGGGAGAAGGACATATGACAGTTCACATATAGGACAAGGTGTGTTCGGTGTTAGCTGGAAGTGAAGCTGAAGTCTTGAATGCCACCCAAGCATGACTAACCCTTGTGCTTTTGACAAGGAGGAGCCATTATAATCTATAAGGAAGAAAAAAATAAGGTCAGGTGATTTAGAAGGGTCATTTGGGCAGCAGGGTAGAGAGAGGATGAGCTCAAGAGCAACTGGAGGCAAGAGAATGGTGGGAGACAATGGCAGAAGAGATAAAAAAAAAACTTAATGAAGAGGACTCAGCACAGAGATGCAAACTGTAATATTTAGTGGCAGGTTGCCTGAGGACCATGAGTAGGGGGGCGTGGGGGACAGGGCAACGGAGACTGGGGGAGGGAGAGAAGAGAAGGCTGGGGTATTTGAGATTCCTACCTTGGGTAATTATTTGGCTGAATTATTCCATTAGTTTTGCTTCTCTACTTTATACAATTAGACACAAAAACTTAGATGCTAGGAGGACACCATATCATTTGCTCATTTATATTTTTTTGAGTTTAGTCAGGTTAAAATGTACAATGACTGCTTGGCTTCTTATCATAGCATCTGATCTTTGACTTCTCATCCTTCCATTTGCCCCTAATTTTTAAGTCCTGTGATTTATTGTTTATTAAACAAAGGGTTATGGTGTACTTACTTTGCCAGGCACTGTTCTGGAGGCTGGGAATATTACTGTGAACAAACCAAATGTCCTGGTTTCATGGGGTGGCCTCCTTTGGACCTTTTGTACCTTAGATTTTAAATTTATTTTTGCATCAAAGTCATGTTTGAGCATCCCTGAAAATTGCTCTATTTTCCTTAGAAGCAATTGAGACCTAAAACATACTGAAGAATAAATCCATCCCTAAGTTGCTCTTGTTTTGGTTTTCTCCCAAAGAGCCTTATTTAGGATATTCAGGACTCAGAGCCTCCCGTGGCCTCTGATGTTCATAATAATTAGGAACGAGCCCTAAGTCCCAGAGAAGAGCATGGAGTGAACTTTGTGGCTGATTATTTCTCTAGGAGGAGGTGGGAGTTATTCTGCAATTGGGATTCAGAAAGGTTTCTCTCATCTCTTCTCAACTAGAATAGAGTTTTGTTTTAATCCTAAAAAGTGACAAGTTTTCAAAAGACCCTGAAAGAGGGGTTCAACTAGCCCTGGGAGGCAGTTGTTCCAAATGTTTTAAATGATCAGTGACACTGTCATAGAGAAGACAGGAGAAAGGGTGTGTGTGGGGATCCAGAGGTGGAGGTGTATCTGTTAATAAACTGCAGAAGCAGGCCTGTGGATACTTTGTAAATATGAGGGAAGCAAAGTGTAATGAACTGAGGTGCCTGCTGAGGTCTCCGGCGTCTGATGAATTTAGAGAACATTTTTCTATTTCCCTTAATGTTTCTCGGCAAGTTCCATCTCATTTCTTGGTTTAATGAGGACATTCTTTATGCCTAAACAAAACCCCTACTGTTAGAACTCAAGCCTGTTACCCCGCTGCTCTTCTCTGCCAGGCTTGCAGTAGGACTGAGTGAAAGGGGAGCTTTTTTATCTGCTGTGGGCTCCAGGGACAGTCACCTACTTGGAGAGGACCTCCTTGCCCTGACTGACAGCTCTTGGTTTGCCCATGTGATGGGGGACATCACTACTCATTCCCTTTCCCACATCCCCAGGCTCCTAGATTGTGCTACCATGTCATGTGCAACTGACAAGGCAGCTGGGTTTCTTTTGGTTCATTGAAATTCTGTGCACTTTTGCTGGACACTGTGCTAGCCACTGACTTGGGTGAATAAAGTAGCATCTAGTCAGTGGATTAGTCAAAGATGGATAGCTGTATTGCCACATGGTAAGTATTACCACTAGAGGATTGTACAAAGTGCAATGGGAAGACAAAAGAAGAGCAATTAATTCTGCTGGGAGGTGCAGAGCACGGACTAGTAAGGAGGGAGCATTTGAATTAGGACTTCACAGAAGAGTGGATTTTCCAGGAATATAAGGGAGGAGTGATATTCCATATCCAGAGAACACATACAAATGCTCAAAGCTGCCTGGCATATTCAAGACTATCGATTAGTTTAGGGGCCAGTGTATCATCTCCATTTGTTTGGGGCTACTAAGAGAGAGCTTGAAATACAGACTTGAGTGTCATACTATGGAACAGTGTTTAATTTGGTATTGAATGGGAAATCAGATGTTTTTAAGCAGGTGAGAAATGGAATTGATTCTGGCTTTATAGATACTTGTCTGGTAGAAATATGGAGGGCAATTGTAGAAGATAGAAAATTGGAGGCAGGGAGCCCAATTATGAGATCTTTGCAATAATGCAGGTGAGCGATGATGTGGACCTCAGTTCTATCTCCAGTCTAAACCTCCTTCCTGAATTCCAGCCTCTTTTATGCAACTGCCCACTTGGTGTCTGTGCTCAAATGTCTAATAAACATCTCAAACTCTGCATGCCCAAGACTGAACTAGTGATTTTTCCTTTTTCCAAACTGGTAATCCAACTTTCCTCCTCTCAGTTGGCGATAACTCCATCCTTTCAGTTGGTCAGCACAAAACTTTAGAGTTGCCCTTGACTTGGCTCTTTCATACCCCATATTGGACCAATCCTAAAATCCTCTACCCAATCCTAAAATTGCCTCTACCGTCCTCACTATCTTCACTGCTACCAATGGTCTAAGCCCCCAACACATTTTGCCTGGATTATTACAGTAATGTTTTTCTGCTTAAGTTTTTGCTCCTTCAAATCCTTGCTCAAACTTCATCTTCACAGAGAGCTCTATCCTGCCTACCATATCTAACACTGCACCCTGCCGTTCCTCTGCACAGTC
Source organism: Eumetopias jubatus (assembly GCF_037043125.1). Lineage (NCBI taxonomy): Eukaryota > Metazoa > Chordata > Mammalia > Carnivora > Otariidae > Eumetopias > Eumetopias jubatus. Next base: position 168,320,371 of record NW_028274807.1, read on the forward strand.
CATCCACTTGCCCATTTACCATCCATTTACTCAGCATTTTTTCCCTAACACCACCACAATTACATAGCATGCCATCTAATTTTCTTATTTATTTATTGTTTATTGCTGCTCTTGCCACACTCGAAAGTCACTCTGCAAAGGTAGGGTTCTTGGTCTGCTTGTTCACTACTGTATCTGAAAAACACCTAGAAAAGAATCTGGAACAGAATAGGGTCTCAGTAAATATTGCATGAATGAATGAATGGGAAGTTGGCTGGAAAGAATGGCAGATATAGGTTAGCAGAGTAGAAAATGCAGCTCTTGGCATCCTACTGGCTCGGAGGGTGGAAAGAAGAAAAGAGTAAAGAATGATTCTGGGTTCCTTAGCTTGGGCTAATGCCTTTACCTAATGACGGAAGGCAGGAGAAGAAATATATCTGGGAGAAATTAATGAGTTCTACTTGGATCATTTTGAGTGTCAGTGCGTGGTGCTTGTGAAATAACTATAGTTGTTGGACCTAGGGATTTTGTTCAGCAGAGAGGTCAGGCTGGAACTAGATAGATAAGATGTCCAAGGGAGAAGGAACCAAATGAAAGGGGAGAAGATGGTGGAAAGATGCCAAGGAGTATGCGCCTTTATTTATGGGATGCACCTAGGATAAACCAGCATGTACTAGTCAGTATTGTTGGGTGTAGAGTTTGGTCTCCTTGACATTGTTGGACACCTCTTTGGAAGCTGGAGGAAGAGGCAGATAAGTGGAAGAGGCAAAGAGCGAGATGGTCAGAGTATGTTTTTACATGGTCTTGGTGAGTTTGTATAATGCTTGGGTTGCTTCCTAGGCTCCTGTGTTCTTCAACCATCCTCACCTTCCTGAACTTTACCTGCCGCATCTATCACAAGCTTTGGGGTGATTCTCCTATCAAGATGGCAGACAGCAGAGCCTTAACTTAGAGCATTAAAAGCACCAGCAATTGTTTTCTTCACTGAATTGTCATAAAGGCAATCCTGCCTATATCACATGCATTTCACATTCCATGATCCGTTTGAGACAATTTGCTACAAGACTTTAGATTCCAATTTCTCAGAACAGTCAGAGATCACTTAAATGAATTTTGCATGTTTACCAGAGCCGATGATGCTTGCTTCACCAAATGACTCTTGAAGGAAATTCAAACAAAAAGCCATTTTCTTTTCATTGCTTTTTTTTTTTTTTTAAGAAACTTCTCAGGGAAAAGTCAACAAATGTATATGCAAGCATCAGTATTAGCCTCAAAACCATTGCTGATTGGAAGGATGAGGGGCCTGGGTTTGCATTTAATAGTCACCACAGAAGCTGAATGTCCAGGACCCTGATAAATGACTACATTTGCATCTTAATGCTATCAGCAGCTATTGTTACAATGGTTGTGCGCACTCAAATCTGTGAGGACCTTTTGAAATGGTTATTTTAAAAAAGGAACTCAATTGCTTTCTTTACTTCATGGGGAATGTGTAAAGAAAATATAGGGTGTGTTTCCTTGTCTCTCTTCTTCATTTGAGAGGATTTTCTCTATGTGATAGCTATTACCTTCAAGGCAGGTCCTCCACAACTTTGTGGGCTATACAAGCAATGCCTTTGGGTCTTCTCTTTCTTCAGCATCTCCTTTTCGAGTCTTCCACTTAGGCATTAGGGCTGATTATGGGGTCTTCTGTCTTCCCAGCAGAAGCATAGCTGTCATCTGCTTGGGGTCTGTGTTATGATGATAGCAGTGATGGAGTAGTGACAGTGCTGTTAATATTACTGGTGGTAGTAGATGTATCTTTACTTAGTACTATAATAATGCTGCATAACAAAGTACTGCAAAATCATTGGCTTAAAATAACAATCATTTATTCTTTAAAATTTTTTAATTTAATTTTTATTTTTTTTCACTTCTTTGAGGAAACAGTTGACATCACTGTATGGCAGTCATTCATTCCTGCTTACCTGTCAATAGTTTGCCTGGCAGTTGACTGTTCTAGGCTGGCCTAGCTGGGTGGCTATATGTCAACTTGCAGATCCAGCTGGGCTTGGCTCCTTACTGAAACTTGGGCTCAGGTTGTTCTGCCTGTGTTCATTCCAAATTCCAGGCCAAAGAAGCTATGGCTACCTTGGGGAGAGCGGGAATTCTATTTTTTTTTTTTTTTTTTTTTTTGAGAGAGCATATGTGGAATGCGGGATTAGGAGGCAGAGGGAGAGAGAGAATTTTAAGCAGGCTCCATGCCCAGCTTGGGGCCCAATGTGGGGCTCAATCTTATGACCCTGAGATCATGACCTGAGCTGAAATTGAGTCGGATGCCCTGAGAGTGGGAGTTTTTATGATGGTGACCAAAGTATAATAAGGTAAGTCACATTGCACAATCTCTATTGCATCAAGTCAGCCTACATCCCATTGGATGAAGCAAGTTATGTGGCTTAACCCAAATTCAAGGTATGGGGAAGCATAATCTGTCATCATTAGAACAACAACAGCAGAATACTATGGCCAAGCAAGTAAGATTATTTCTTATATGGGAGGGAAATAGGGAATTAATCTTAAACAGTATTCTATTACCATCTACCATTTGGGGGCTATGTGCAAGTTTCCAACACATTCATTAATTTGTTTATGCAATCAGTAATGTTTGAGTTCCTACTATGTGTCAGATACTATAATAAGCACTAAGCTTATATTAATGAAGTACTAGAAGAAATTTAGAGCACATGGATCCTAGGATCCTGCTAGAAAATCCATCTAGGGGCTGATCTGATGGGCTGGAGAGAGAGAGATTTGATCCTGGGTTTTAGGAAGGGAGTAGGTTTAAGGTTTTAGAGGTCCTATATCCTGGAGTTAGTGAATGCAGTTAATATTTCACATGCCTATAGAGATTAAGCCCTTTCTACCAGCCTCTGGCCTTCTACGAGGTATCAGGTAAGATTTTCTTGGCCTAGAGGGAATGTGCATGTTTTGATCCTGAGTTGAGAAAAGACTCAACATCAGTGAGTTAGGGAGACTAGCTGCACTGGATAATGATTTCTGGAACCAGGGCCGCATCAAATCCAGGTATCAGCCACCCAGATTTTGAGGCCCCCAGAGAGATGGCTGCCATCTCAAGAGTTCTCGGGCTTGGTCAGATTCAACCCTAAGTAACCCAAACAGAAACTTTCAGAACTCATGGAAAAACAGTAGACAGCATGGCTAGGTGATGGCAGAGCTAAGCCTTGTGTCTGTATTTCCTGTAGTTGTTGCTTGCTGATCATGTAAACTTGATTTTTCTTTGATCATGACTAGTGCTCAAAGGTGTCTTTGAATTGATTCATACACATGCTGCTGGTGGCCATTCTGATTGCATTTCACAAGAAAGTCATAAAGCTACCTAGGTGAATGTTTTGTCCATTTGCATAAGTGGAGCACAAAGTTCTAACAACTATTTGAAGGAGAAATCTCTTCTAGAGAATAAGGACAATGGAAAGTGAAATAACTAATAGGCTGGAAAGGAAACTTTCATTGTCCCTCAGCAAAGGGATAAGTAACACTTGGTGGTGTCTCAGGATGGCGACAGTCATCATCAAAAATGTAATACACAAATACGGTGGAAGCAGCATTGCTTTTTACTGATGTCTATATTGCTTTGCTTCGTCAACTAATTTTCAACGTTGCATTGTATGTAGGCCTAAAAAGTCCAGTGTTACCAGCTAAGTTTTATGAACTCTGGATGTTTCATATGTTGGACTTCACGGATAGAGTGGATGAGAGGAAATGGTTATATTTCATACATGTAATGGTTAGAGAATCTGTTAAGTCATCCATACTATTAGTCAGCCATTGAAGTAAAAAATAAAACAACAACCTCCCCATTCCAAATCCCTTTTTAACTATGTCAATGACTTTAGAGCCACCCCTATAAAATTTCTTCCTTAGAGAATTTTTTGAAGCACAAATTCAGTTGCCATTTCTGAAATTTACCAGCTAAGGTTTCTATAGGGCAGGGGTCAGTAAACTACAACATAAGCAGGAAATCTGAGCTGCCAACTTGTTTTTGTAAATACAATTTTATTGGAACATAGTTCTGCTCGTTTATTTACATACCATCCATGGCTATTTCTATGCCACAACAACAGAGTGGAGTAATTGCAACAGAGACCTTCTGGCCCACAAAGCCTAAAATATTGACTACCTCACCCTTTACAGAAAGAATTTACTGACTCCTGTTGTAGAGAGTGGACTAGGTAAATTGGTATGGACATGAACTCAGGATATGAGGAGGCACTCTTTTGGTTGTGACAGGACCCTTTCTGCAGTCTGTGTCTGCAGACCCCAGGTATGGATGGGGTTTCAGTTATGGCTGAATCTATGGGCGTAAAGGATGGCACCAGGACTCTCATTCTCTACCCTCTGTACTTGCTTTTTGCTGTACCGGCTTCATTCTCAGGCATGCTGTCTTTACATGATAGAAAAGATGGCCAACAGCAGATCTGGGCTTATATGGCCCCTAATTCTTTTTAAAAAGGTTTTATTTTATTTTTTGACAGAGAGAGAGACAGTGAGAGAGGGAACACAAGCAGGGGGAGTGGGAGAGGGAGAAGCAGGCTTCCCGTGGAGCAGGGAGCCCGATACGGGGCTTGATCCCAGGACCCTGAGATCATGACCTGAGCCGAAGGCAGACGCCCAGTGACTGAGCCACCCAGGCGCCCCTATGGCCCCTAGTTCTTATTGAAGTACTTGCTGCGGAAAAGAGAACGTCTTACTCCCACCGTCTATTGTAACTCCTTCCCTATTCCATAGGACTCTGATTGAACTGGATGCCCAACCTGAACCTGTTTTGTGTTCAGGAGGGTAGAGGGCTCTTTACTGAGCATTTTGTGTTGCAGGCCCCTCCTCCACTGAATGGGAAAAGAAGGGCCATGTGTTTGTAGCCCTACCATGTACCTCCCTAACATCCCAGCTCAATACAATATTCTTGGTCTATTCTTCCCCCTAAGGCTTTTCCTCTCATTAGCCACCAGACTCCAACATCCCAAAATTTGTAATATTTTGCTCAGAATGGTTTTACTTTATCTACCCTGTCTTAAGGTAAGATCCAGAGCAATTTATGTTCCCCAAACTTAAGGGCCTCTGAGAAATGAAATGCATCACTGCAAGGTCATCAACCTTAGAATACTAACAAAAGATTTGAAGATGTTGTGCTGTTGTCACAGTGGTTGTAGTAGAAGGGAGAGAGGAAAGAGTTGGGGAGGGTTTTGCTTTCACGTGCATATCATTCTTTTTTTTTTTTTAAGATTTTATTTATTTATTTGACAGAGAGAGAGAGACAGCGAGAGAGGGAACACAAGGAGGGGGAGTGGGAGAGGGAGAAGCAGGCTTCCTGTGGAGGAAGGAGCCCGATGCGGGGCTCGATTCCAGGACCCTGGGATCATGACCTGAGCCGAAGGCAGACAGTTAACGACTGGGTCACCCAGGCACCCCATGCATATCGTTCTTATGTGGGAATTACAGCCTTTGTAAATGGTATCTTTTATAAAGAAAACTTGACTCCATTATGAGTAAAATGTATAAGGCTCACAGGGCCAAAATCAAGGGTCATGTGCCTTCATTGTGTAATAAGGACATGTTTCAGAGAGTCACTGGTTCAAGAAGGTGAGAGAGAAATAGAGAAGACCTGAATCCAATGTACAGTCTAGAGACAATTCCAGGATTTCAGGAGGAGCACATTCTAGATCAGCTAAAGCCCAGGTGTCCTACAAAATGAGAAAAATGTTAGATGTTGTAAGCTATTATTAAAAGGATGCATTATTACGGTAGTGGCTGAATGATACATGGAGGGAGTCAAACCCCATCTCTGTCCACAGCTCTTGCCCTTTTGCTATACCGACCGCTCCTTCTTCTACCATCTCACCTCTGAGGGCCCTTACTTTTGTCTTAGCATATTAATGCCCCTTTTCTCTTCCTCCCACCTGACTGTCATTTCCTAGAAGACAGAAAACTAATTTCTCCCATGTCTTCCAGTCCCTAGCATAAATGTTTGTACCTTGTTGCTGATCAGTAAAGATTTTGGATAAATGGTAAATTTGAGCCTTACGCTGGGGATAGCTACAGATGGAAATTATGTCTTAATTACCTGCTGCTAAATAAATATCACTGGCCCCAGGTGGGACCAGATGGGATGTAGGTATGAGCTGGCACAAACTCCTCTCTGTGATACTGACTGAGCTTAGGCCTGACAGCAAAAGTAGTGAGGTGAACCACAATAATTTGCTGGTACCACTGGTGAGCTCACCATTATTTCATATTAGCACACAGTGAAAGGCATTTTTGGATTGATGTGAAAGGGTTTGTGACTAAAGTAAGTGACTCCATCAAATGGAAATAACTTGCAGATAAGATTCTCTGCCTTCCCAAGAAAAGCCATTCTAGCTGCCAAGAAAACTGGGGAGTGTTCCTGTCTCTGCTACTTACCTCTCTTCCTTTGCTGATTTTCATCAAGTAGACTTCCTTAAGATGGCCAAAGTGTGATGTATTGGTATGTCATGTACCACTACGCCTGTGTTGTTTTATGGCTTCTGGTGGTATTTTAACAATTTTAACAAAAATGTATAGCAAACTATTAAAAAAATGGAAAGAAAACACAGAAGAATACTGTTATACCTTGTTTATTTTCAGAGTAATATACAAATAAAGTATTCAGCAGATCAAGGTGAAAACATAGGGCAAAGATAGGTGGGGGGGGGGGTGGAGTGGCTAAAAAAAAAAAAAAAAAAAAATCAACCTACCCAGAGCATTGTGTGATGATTCTTTGTCTTGATCCTGAAATAACTTTGGCTGTTTTTCTTTCTCTCTTTCTTTTTTGTCAAATGGTAGTAAAAATAGGGAAGGCTATTTCAGACAAAAAGACTCAAAATAGGGCTGTGATCATCTCATTATGTGATAACAGGGAGAACAAATGTGGAGCTCTCCAGTATGTTCAAACCATCTCTGCTCTGGCAAACCAAAGGACCTGGCAGGACCTCAGAAAAGGGAGAGGATGGAATAGTTTCAGAATCTGGCTAAGGTCTAAGAGGGGATTGTTTCTCACTTATGCCTAGTTATAGACTCCCTACACAATGTTCATAGTGACCTCCATTCGTAGAACAGGATAAAGTCTAAAAAATGTCAGTGTGACCCTTTATGTGACATAAAGCCCGTGTATGCTCCTCAATCCTAAAGGATAGAGTTAGGTCCAAGGTATATGAGTTTCTGAGACAGAAATTGCAGGTATTTCAAAGAAGCATCCAGAATTGTTAGAACATCTCAGCACAGGTCAGCTGGTCTGCCTCCCTGTGGTACCACAGGTGGTTCATTCACTAGAGTCTAGCTTCTGACCTTCATCTTTGCAGAACCAAACGTTCACAGCTATTGGTGACTCCTAAGGACATTAATCACAGAGATACTGAGCCATTCAAATTTTACTGCTAATGTATGAATTTATACAGTGAACTGGAGCAGTGTAACCAGAACATCTTAAAATCTCTGGTCCATTTACATCATCCTTTCATTAAATATTCATTGAGTCCCTGCTGCGTGCCAGATATGTAAGGGACCACGCTAGAAGCTTCAATGTCTGGTAAATAAAACCAAGTGACCTATGTCATTGGGAAGCTTACATCCTAGGAGGTTGGGCAAGTCAGTAAATGAGGTAATTTCAGATAGCGGGGAAATAGTAAAAGTAATACAAAACAGGATTAGGAGCGTGAATAAGGGTGGGGTATAGGGGTATTACCTGTGATTGATAGTGCTCAGGTCCCTGGTTCCATTTGTCCTTAAGGACCAGCTCTAACCCTTCTAATAATTGGATTATGAGCTGGGCCTGTAAATCCCTGTTTGCTTAAGTTTGTGCCATTTGGTTGCTGTGGTTTCCAGTCAGAGCCATGAATAATGTATTTTGTTACTAAAAAAGTAAAGCTGGGACTCCTGAGTGTGGCATTTGAGGCCCCTCTCAGTCTTGTCCCAAATGACCTATATGTCCCTAATTCCTACTCTGCCCCATAGCACCACCTGCTCCACCTGCACCAGGCCTTGACAAAGCTTATTCCCTCCTACCACCCTTTCCTTATACAAGAGAACAGAGGATGTGGTTTAGAAATGTACACTGGAACCTTTTATTGCTGCCGATTATCTATAATTTCCTCCCTGCCAGAGCCCCTTGGCCAATGTCCACCTGTCAAAGTATAAATTGTGCCTCAAGGCCCCATTCCTATCTTCGTTCCTTCAGGAACATTTCAACCTCTTCAGGTAAAATTAATCTCCCCTTTCTCATTGTACCTTGAGCCTGTCTTAAAGCATTTAGTATGATTCGCTTTGCAATGTTATTACTTACATTACAGATCTAATTACACCACTAGCATATGAATCCCTGAAGAATGGAGTCTATGCGTTTTATTTGTTAACTTTTTATTTAGTGCTCGGCAACACAAATTGAATTAGTCTGTCCAATATAGGAACTTCCTAGAAGGTGTAAGGTGCTGTACAGAGTTAGGAGTAATAAAAAGAAGAGCAACCATATATTTTGTGTGCTTACTCTGTCAAGCATAGTGCTTACTGCTTGAGATAAAACATGTAATCCTTGTTTTGGCTAATTTAAGATTAGCTTCTCTAATAGGCAAAGACTGAAATCTGGGTGGCTTAATATGGTAGTTTATTTCTTACATATTCATGAGTCCAGTGTGGGAATTTGATTGACAGACCTCCTCCTAAAAATGAGTGAGAGACTGGGTGTCTTTTGTTTTCTGGTCTGGGAGCTGGTACAGTCTAAAGCCGTTTGCTGGATCCTGTACATCAGGAGGCTTGTGTGTGTGAGTGTGGAGGACTACAAGGAGGTTCCTGTGGACCAGAATTTGATAATATGATCCTATCTACATGTGGAGAAGTCTGGGAAATGCTTGCAGTACAGCTGTATATTCTGCGCAGGGAGCATGAGCCTTGGTGGACAGCTAACCGTTTATGTTCTAATCATAACTCTGAGTTAGGTACTATTTTTATCTTCTTCTTATAGATAAGGAACTCAGAGAGATGAGGTGATCTCAAGGTACCCCCCTGGAAGCTGCAGAACCAGGATCTGAACCCAGGTCTTTCCGACTTTCAGAAACCACCCTGGCATTGACACATAAGGAAGCATCATTTCCCTTTGCTGCTCTTTCTGCTATGTTTCTCAGATGGCCAAAAATGGTTCTCCTGTCAGCCTTCATTATTGAGCACACTCATTCATCCTTCTCTCTCCAAGCCTCTCATTCTTCCCAGATATCTGTTGTCTCTGAGCATGGCAGGGCCCATTATCACTTTTTGTGGCCAGACCTGTATCCTTTCTCTTTAATTTCTCTGGGTCTGGTGCACCCAAGCCCACGTGCCTGCTCCTGTGGCTTCTGCCTGGAGGATTATAATGTCCACCCGCTGTGGATATGCCTCTCAGAATAAATAGAGGCATTACAAGGGGGGCATTTGATGCAAGGTAGTGTATCTCATCTTGGGACAGGATTCGGGGGTGGATGCAGAGGAAGAGGAGGGGGGGGGAAAGGAGCCTGCGTATCTTTCTCAGAATGAAATGTAGCTCAATCAGTACTGAGGAGTAAACATGGAGAAAAACGATGGACACATTCAGTCCAGAGCTTTTTAATTGGTATTCTAAGGAGTGCTAGAACTGGTAATCATTCTTGGCTCTTAACTTTAGTATAATGAACCATCAGTAGATTTATTATTTTTTTCTGGGAACATCCTCTGTCCATGTTCTTCCCTGCAAAGATTCAGAAGGTTTTTTATTCAGGTCTTGGCTGACAGACCATTTGGGAGGTGAAGCATCAGTATAAAAATGACAACAGGTGGACTATTTTCACCAGAAGTCATGCCATGACTGTGAGTGTGGTTGGCGGTCAGAGAAGGGAGTGGTCTGTCAGTATTGAAGCAGTCACAGCAAAGGCTTCTTGGAAGACAGGGAGTTTGCCTTGAAGCTGGAGAGGTGGGCTAGGATCTCAACAAATGGAGAAGGATTTGCAGGCCATTTCTGGCCAGGGGAAAAGTCGGAACAGAGTCACGGGCGATGAGTGAATAGAGCCGCAGCCAGAGTCCAGGGCGGGTGGAGGGAAACCCACTCGCCTGTGGTGGGGCCTGTGGTTGGGGGAAGCGGGGTGGGGGGAGGGAGAAAGAGCGGTCAGAGGACATCGGATCTTCGGAAGGCAAAGGGAGAAATTTCAACAACTAGGCAGAGTGGCCCACTTGCTGCTCTTTACAGCTATTAGAGTGAGGAGGGCTTGTTCTTCCCTGATAGGTGAGAGGTCAGGGCCACAGGCCAGTTACAAAGCTTGGTATGTGCCGGGCTTGGTGGTCCTTGATGGGCTATAACTTTTAAGAAGAGTTGTTCATCCTGTGCCCTTATAGCCCTTGTCCCCCGGTTCTTCTTTACCCTGAACCATCACCCCTGCAGATATTGCATCCCTCCAGTTCCCACTCTTCAGGACATCCACGCATGAGGCGAGGAATGCCAATGGTACTTTTGTGTGCCTTTCCAGATGTCTTGTGCAATCCTAGGGACAGAGTCTCAAAAAGTGACTAAATTTGAAAGTACGTCCGACCACTTGGGTGAGTGCAGAGCTTAATTAAATTTGACTCAGCAAAATGAAGCAATACGCCGTGTCTTGCCTTTTAGCATCTTAGGGTAACTTTTTGCTGCTTCCATCATGCACCAGTGTGGCCAAGGCTGGGAGTGCACCCACTCCAACACCCCTTCAGGTCCCTCCGCTGTTTTTGACCACCCCACACCCCACGCAGGGATGCTTTCTCCCCTGACCCAAATTTGCTTTCTCAGCAAACAGACTCTGAAGCAGGGATTGCAAACAAGAGGCTCACTGAGGAGAGCTTTGGAACCACACCTGTAAGAAAGGGAGGGAGGCAGGCAGGATTGGGCAGAAGAAGACTGAACCCCCCCCACCACCACCACCACTGTTGCTCCAGGGAGCTCTGGAGCAGGAATAGCTCTTCTGAGTGGACCACAGTAGGCCAAGGACCTGGGCTTTGTGCCCCTACACTGACCAGTCATTAGGTGCAGCTACTTCTAGCAGGGGGTGGAACCTTGGGCAAGGCTACTCTGGCCAAGGGTAATTCTTGGGCAGGATTGCAGTGGGAGAATGAGAATTTTGATCCTGAAAGGGGGGTGGGGTCTTGACAGGACAGCACAGCACCCCCTACAGCAAGCAGGAGCCAGTACTTGCATTTTCTCAGCAGAGACGAGAAGACCCTCAGGTTGCTGTACCCACTTTGCCTGTTTCTTCAGAAAGCCTGGAGTGTCTGGGAATTTACATACCGCAGGGGCAGCCCTTAACCAGTGACTGATAGAAACACCCCAGCTTCCTTCCCCCTACAGTGACATTTCTGAAGTGTGACCCATGTTATTTCCAGAATGCCCTTCATGAGAAGGATATTTGCCTGATGTCTCACTTCCCCACTCAGGTAGTTGCTGGTTTTTCCCTGGAAATGCTTCATAATAAATCACTTTCCCTGAGTTGTCAACTCTGTGACATCTCCCGAGGAAATCAATTAGACAACCGGCTTTGTCATCCCTGGGTATGTTACTTAACTTCTCTGAGCCTCAGTTTCCTAATCTGAAAAATGAGGTTAAGAACAACAGATTTATGGGGTTGTTATGGAAGCTGTGAGCAAGCACCTTTCACAAAGAAGTACTGAATAAAGAGATTAGTGAAAGAGTAATACTGGTGTTGGAGAGAATGGGAACCCCAGATAACACCTCATTCTGGCTGAAAAGTACGAGCTTTGAATTCTCTACAATGGGACCTGAAACTTCCTGTACCCACACTCTGCCTGTCAGCTTGAGTCATAAGCACTGGCCACAAATATGATTGCTGGTAGGAATCTTTAAGGCACTGCTCACTTTTTTTTTTTTTTTTTTTTTTTAAGTGTGAGAAGAGGTAATCTGTAAAGGAAATGTTCTGAGTGTTCTTTTGAGTTTGTGTATATGGAGTGTCCTGATTAGCTTCTCCTTAGAAAGCACCTCATGAACTAATTAGATTAATTTGAGATGAGATTTTTGGTTCCTTTACACATGCCACTCAAGTAGAAGTGCCTGATATTTAAGAATGTAAATTTCACTGCTTTTTAACTCTTTTACACTGGTGATCTTGGTGGTCTGGGGAAGAAGGGTTCTTTTCTTCCCTGAGATCACCTCTACCCTGGATCCAGCTCTCATGCCCCCTCATGGTTGATGGTGTCCATTGCTCTGCCGCCAGGGTGAGGTATGGTGACAAGGAAACCACATGCTACCTTTGAGGACTGATGGCTTTGCAGGACAGCCCTTGGCTACCGTCCTCAGTCTCAGCTGTCTAGATGAGGTCTGGCCTATAGACTTGAACTTGCCAAGGTACCTCTGCTTGGTTGATTGTCACTGTCTGAAGAACTGTGTTAAAAAGGATTCTGAGCTCCTTTTTGGCCGGAGTGAAAAAGAGTACAGAGATTGTTCATAATATCTGTCATGAATATTAGATAGGAGTTTATGGAATATATTGGCCAGCCAGGACTAGAGTTCCATGTTTTTGCAGAGATTTCAGGTCTTCTATCAGTGAAAGCTCCCTGCTACATTTATATATTACTATATTACATATTGGATTTTACTATGATTTGGAACGTGTTTATATATAATCACATATGTAATTATATGTAAAAATACATAAAATTTTATATAACATTTAAATTATGTAACTTAAATATATTAATATATTATACTATATATCAATATATATTAAATATGTTATTTTATATAAATATGTATATATATTACATACATAAATGCATTCCAAATTATATAACATGTCTATGAATCCCAAAAGAGGAATAATATGAATAATATCATCCCTTTTAACCTTCTTCCAAATCCTTATTTATTTATTTATTTTTAAGATTTTATTTATTTATTTGACAGAAACACAGTGAGAGAGGGAACACAAGCAGGGGGAGGGGGGAGAGGGAGAAGCAGGCCTCCTGTGGAGCAGAGAGCCCGATGCAGGGCTCTATCCCAGGACCCCGGGATCATGACCTGAGCGGAAGGCAGACACTTAACAACTGAGCCACCGGGCACCCCCATATCCTTATTCTTAAGATGAATTCAATTACTAGCTGAGATGAACTCTACTTAACCATATTAGCTTTGACAGCTTATTCACTTTCCCTGTGACTCCATTTCCTCATACATTAAGTAGAGGTAATGAAAGGATCTGCCTCAGGCTGCTGTGAGAGTTCTTGGAGTTCTAGATCTGTGTTACTCAGAATGGTGCCTGGTACATATCTAGATTGATATGTTTGACCTGCTCTAATATTAAAATTGTGTTATTGTTTACCATGTACCCACTGTTTGGCATCAGACAACATTCTGTGGAGGCTGCTCTTTGATCTCCAAGGTTGTCCATGTAGCTCCCTTTTCAATCAGGAGGAGGAGAAAATAATTTTAATTTTTATGTCAGCACTGCTGATTTTATGCTGCCATTTCCCAGGTCAGGGACTTCTCTCTCAATAAGGCTGAAACTGAGGAAAGATCATATGTAACAGTCTAAGTATTTTGGTGTAAGACCTGGAAGATGAAATTAAAAGCTTCAATTCTTTTTCTCTCTTTACCATAATATTGACTGAATTTAGTTATAAAAAAACACATTTAAGAAAAATTTTAGCTCATCTAGTTTTCCCATTTTTAGATATATCCCATTTTGGGATTATAGAAAGAGCCAGGGTTTTGGTGTTAGAGTTGGATTTGAATCCTGGCTCCATCGTGTGTCCATGGAACCTGCAATTACTTGACCTCACCAAACCTCCGTTTCTTCAGCAGTAGAACAGAATACTAGCTGGTCACTGGCAATCCTGGGCCCCTTCGAACTGGTGCTTTGGTGACTACTATTTGGTAAGGGTTTTGCTTTGCAGTGAGAGTCCTGAGGTCCAGCAAATTTCTCAAGGGCCTTCTGAATCTTCATTGAAGAAATTAGATTCTATCTAGCTGGTTTCATGTCTGATGTGTTGTACTTTAAGGTTTTGAGCATTGATAAACCTGTGTAGGCAGATCTGATAATTTTGTTCAGATTATAGGATCATTTCTAGCTCAGGATGGGTCTCCATAGTCTGTTTCAGGTGGTTGCTGGATAATGGAATTCCTTTGCCTATAGAGGCATAGTTAGGCATCAGTTAGCTGCCCAGAATAGCTCACAAATGCCCATTCAGCACATAAGCCCCTTGGAATATGGAGTGAAAAGCTTAACTGCACTGGACTTAAATTAATTTCAGGATACTTGAGTCTAATTCTAGCTCTGTCACTTACTAACTTTGAGATCTTAGCTTCTTGAAGACTTTCCTCTTCTGTAAAATCAAAATGAAAATGTCTTCTTCATGTTGTTGAGCAGATCGAAGTGCTATCTGGCCCACAGTAACTCTTGAGCTTAGTCCTCTATTACTGTTGTTATTCTTATTTGTACCAAACATTTAAGCATTTTTGTAGAAAATGTGTAAGGAGAGTTTCAGCCTTGAATTTCAGGAACACATCTTCCTGCACTGTGTTGCTCTGGAACTAGAGTTTCCCCAGGTTTCATTCTTTCATGGTTGCTTATACCATCTGAAGGAAGTGTCCCAGGGGAGCCAAGCTGGGGGCGGGGGGGGGGCGCGGCTAAAGGAACAGGGATCAGAACTTCAAGGCATAGAAATTGAAGATGGCCTGGCTAGGTGGTAGATATCACTGGGTTGGATCACTGGTGGCCTCTCAATTGCTGCCTTTCTCCTTCACCAGCCCTAAGACCGAGTGCTTTCCTCTCAACTCCTCTGTGGTGATGATTCTTCCTGGGGCCCCAAGAAAGGCAATTTCAGGGTTTCCCCACACTCTCCTGCTCCTCATGCTAGCTCCAGACTCACTCAACTTTTCCTTAAATGATTTTATTTCATATTACAAATTTTTAAGTTCACATATGGTAAGATTCACTGTTTCTGGGGTATAGTTTTATGAATTGGGACAAATGCATAAAGTCATGTAACCATCACCAAAATCAAGGTCAGAACATCACCCCCAATGTTCTCCCACACTACTCTTACACAATTTACTTAGTGTTTTACACTCTCGATGAGAGGGGAAAAAAATGCCAGGCAGAGGGGTAACAAATATGGTTTTGTAACTTCTCTCTCACATAGATCCTTCTGAGAAAGAAAGAGTCCCCTATAAGTTGCTAATGGGCCACAGAGGACTATAATGTGAATCTATGCCTTTTTTAGATTCTCCAACTTTCATGGGGACCAGAACAGAGGTGGGGGCTCCAAGGCAATGAGTTCCTAGGGCCAGGGAGCCCAGATGGATCAAAGCTAGTGGGGTTTAGAGTAAGGGATCCAATGGAACCTAGGAAAAGCTCTGACAATTTTTCTTCCTATGTTCTCTTGTCACACACCAGCCTGCTACAAAAAATCCTGGACTGTAATGGAATGAGCTGAAAAGCAATGACTGGCTGAGGGCAGAGGATATAGGAGTAAATGAAGAAGAGGAAATAGGAGGGGAGGGAGGAGTACTAGAAGGCTGAACTGAGAGCAAAGAACAAGGTTGTTATCTGAAAGGGCTTCCATCATGATGGACCCTGCCAGCCCAGGGTGAGCGAGAATATGTAGCCCTCTCCTCTCATGGCCAGTCCATTGATTCAAGCCTGGCTTGGGTCTCTGCCCCCTTTGGCCCCCTCAGCAGAGCATCTTTGAGCAAGGCACACCTGGAAGGTCCTCTTGGTGAGAATATCCATTTAAGTTCTTACTCAATTCAGGAGTGTGTGTTCAATTAATCATTCCCCTATTACCTAGGACGGCAGAGATTTTGCTGAATAAAAAATTATTTGTGGAAAATGTACCAGCTTCAGCCATCAAATTTTTTGACAGAAATATTAAAAATGCAGGCGAAAATTTTCCATTAGGACACTGGCTGTCCATATTTCTTGATGAGATCTTATTATTGAATCTGAGGTAAATGCTTGTACTTCAGTAGCTGGCAGCAATTCCCTGCCTTTGTGTTTCAAATTTCAGTAAAAAATCTCAAATGTCAAAATGTATGTCACTCTCTAAATAAAATTTTACACCAGAGAATGGGAGAAATGTTGCTGTTGAGTCATTTGATGTCATGCCTGACAGGAATACTGATGACTTGAATGAGCAGGCTGATGAAGACTGAGGGGGAAATGGGAATATTTTGCTAAGCATGAGATTGGAGATTTGTGTCTGGCAGTATTAAATTTTTCTCACTTGCTTTTGTACCACCTGTAACAAAATCACAATCTGAATCAGAGTTCCCGTGTACAAATCCTGTTCATTCTGGGTACAGCATCCTATCAACTAGAAATATGGTATCTTGTAACCTGGAAGACTTAAGATGGTTTTAAGCTTTTTTAAAGGTGGTTATTTCGTGTGTGTGTGAGAGAGAGAGAGAGAGAGATACCCCTTGACAGCTAAAATTTTAGGCATATAACAGTTATTACATAAATCTATTATATTGATAAATTGAGTATGCATGGCAATAACCTATAACAAGCACTTTTATTTTTATAAGTGTCCCATGGCATTGTTAACTTTTCATTGCTGTGTTGGTAGATAATGTGGCTGAGTAGAAAGAGACCAGACTGTGGACCTGGGTTCAAATCTTCCCTTTTTTGCTTTTACTATTTGTGTAACCTTAGGGAAAACCTTAAGAAAAGGAAAATTTTGTCTGTTTTCTCTTTTATAGAACATGAATAAGAGTATCTGCTTCATAAAAAAGAGAATCCAAGAAAACATATGGAAATATGCTCAGTGCGGTTTCTAAAATAGAGCTATTGCTCAATAAATTTCATTGTCCTTTCTTTAATCACTTGGTATTTTCAGGGAATAAATTGTTACACATGAGTAAATATTAAGTAGACAACTCCCCCTGTAAGATATTATAAAGTAGATAATGCCAAAAAAAGGTAAAACCAACTGATAGTCATTTAACTGTAATCAAATACTTTAGGGTCTTCTCTTTCCAGGTATAGGGTAGGATTTTATTTTGCCATGTCATTTTAAGTTAGATGTGATCATGTCACTTAATTTGGCCAATTAAATCTGAAAAGTCAAGTGAGGGAAGACTGAAGAACCAATGTGTAATTTGACTTTTCTCTTCCCATCGTTTCAGTGATTGTGGTAGCAAATACCTAGAGTAACAGCAATGAGAAGAGTCCACTGTTGACCAGCAATGGACATATATCATGGGTGAGGAATAAACTTGTTGTGTAAAGCCACATTTTGGGCTTGTTACCACAGCATAACCTAGTTTATCCTGACTGATAAACCAACAAAGCTATGGTAGGATTCATGGACTTGATTCAGTAACAAGAACCTTATAAAATAGTGTTAGAAGAGTAATTGTGCTAGATTCCACCTCACAAATAATTTAGAAAGTTCGAGGAACTGTTAAATATTTACTATGGCTTAATTAAACACTACAGCTATTTGGGAAAATTTTCTATTTCACCAGTGACCATGTCAAAGTTGGGACTTGGGGAAGATTTGGCTCCTCATATTTTATCAGCCTTATTCATGGGTATAGATTTACATAGTCCAGTATAGTAGCCACTTGTCTCAAATGACTTTTGCACTTAAGTAAAACTAAGCATTCAGTTTTAGTCACACAAGTCACATTACAAGAGCTCAATAGTCTCATGTAGCTACCACATGTATAGAACATGTCCATCTTTGCAGAAAGTTCTATTAGGCATCCCTGATACAGAGGCTTGAAATTGTCTCAATCATATGTAAGGTTCTATATAATTAAAGCATCTCTTCTAATGCGATTGTTACCCCTTAAGCCCTCCTCCATAGAAATTTGCCACTGTATCTGCATCTTATCTTCCAGTTGAACCCTGTGAAAATGCAAAGGAAGGGCAAATTTCCCTAGGCTTTCCAGAGTAAATGTACTTAATACATCCAAGGCTGCTAATGTATAATAATATAATAGTAATAGTACAATAGTTATTATGGATAGTGTTTGAGCCAGGGAATTGATATTTATTTTCTTTTTACAAAGCAAAGCTCCCATGGAAGTAAAGAGGCAATTTGAACTGTACTGAAGTAAAGTTGAGACTGAATGATTCTTATGTAGCAAATGACCTTTCATATCAGGCAAGTGTTGTGCTCTTTTTATATCAAAGTTTATAAGGCCTATGGATTGAATGAATAGGACAATAACTCAGTTAACATTAAACTTCAGAGTTAAATATTGGTGTATTAGTCAGGATATCCTAAGTGATGCTGCTACAACACAAGACCTAAAGGTCTCAGTGCCTGGGACAAAACCCCATTTCAAATTTATGCAGTCCCTTGGGGGGTCCTTGTTATTGTCCTGAGGAGTTATTGTCTATTTTCAATAGTCCAGACTGCCTTCCATTTTAATATGAAGTCTCTTCCCTGATCATACAGCAAGAAGAGAGTGCTAGAACATCCCACATCATCAAATAAGTGCTCCAGCATGAAAGTGATGCATGTTACTTCTTTCAACCCACTGGCATTAGTCATATGGCCCTTCCCCCATGCAGGGTGAGAGTCAGGGAAATATAATCCTTCCATGCACCCAGAAAGAGTGGATAACTACATATAAGTGAACATTAGAAGCCTCTACCACAGTGCAGGAAGTGCATTTTTAAACAAAATCATTAAATGTGTAGGTTTCCTGCGAGCCAATGGCTGATGTTTTCCAGAATAATGTTGGAATGCTGGTTATGGGATCAGATTTCCACAATTCTAAAATGTTTTGCCAGCTTATGAAAAAGTAAGAGTTGAATTGTATGCTTTTATGAACCTGAGTTTTACTTTTATACCAAGCTTCCATCTACTGTCATGTTCTTTGAGGCAGTTAGAGAAAAAGTGTTCTAGCCTGTGACTTCATTCAAGTTAGTCTTTTTTTTTTTTCCCTTGGCATGTAAAATGTCATGGCAAGATTAAGTTATTCTTTGTCCCTTTCCAATACTGTTATGATTTTTAGAGGTTTTTATGGCCACTATTAGCAGTCCTGAAAGAGAGGTCTCTGAGTATACAGAGGACTCAGATGTGGGTGTGGAATTGAGCCTTCTCTGTTTTCTGCACCACTCATAAGCACAAACCCTCTCTTTGTATGTCTTTTCCATTCCATTTTTATTCTAAGGAATTTAGAATTAATGCTCTTGGTAAGAGAGAGCACCCATTTTTTTTTTTAAAAGGTCTGTTGAGGTATAATTTACATACAATGAAATTTTCACCTTTGAAGTGTATAGTTCTACACATCTTGACGACAAATACATACAGATGTATAACCCTCACAATTAAGATGTAGAATACCTCCCGAAATTCTCTTTACCCCACTGTAATCAACCTCTATCTCCCATTGTATTTTCTGAGAACAATGGGGTGATTTCTGTCCTTACAGTTCTGATTTTTCCAGAATGTAATAAAAATATAGCCTTTTGGGTCTACCTTCTTTTATCTGGCAGATTGTCCTTGAGATTCATCCATATTATTGCATGCATGAGTAGTTTTTTATTGTTGACTAGTACTCCATTGTACCACAATTTGTGTGTCTAGTCACCATTGATAGATATTTTGGTTGTTTCCAGTTTGGGTCATCAAAGGTTTTTAAGAGGAGCACTGGGATATGTTATTGTTTGGAGAATGGCTGGGTTAGGGAGAGACCAGGTAGGAAAAGGACAGAAAGTAGGGCAGTGGCTGTGGTTTTGAGGAGACGTATATCATTAGTCTTTATTTTAAGTATGTGAAGGTTTTTACGCAAGGGAATTTAGAGGCTTATGTGGCTAATGGAAGAAAGGGACGGGGCAAAGTTCTGGGTGGAGACCCGATGATCTCAGCTTACAACTCTGATCCAGGTTGTTCTCATGAAATCATCGGAAAGCTACTATGAATTCCTTAAACTTCTGGGAATCTCCTCCAGGTATCTCAGTCTGTAGAAGTTGTTCTAGATATGTGGTCTTCCAATCTTCAGTATCCATATCATCTGGGAAATTGTTAGAGATTCATGTTTTCAGGCCCCACCCCAGACCTCCTGAGTCAGAAACCTTGGGAATGGGGCCCAGCAATATGTGTTCTAACAGACCTTTCAGAGGATTCTAATGCTCACTAAGGTTAGAGAACCACAGGTCTGTAGTGTAAGTACAGGAAGTCTCCAAGAAGCTCACTCAGGAGCCACTTCAAATCTAGTGTGCATCCATTCATCTGCATGCAAATGCTTCTGTCTGCCAAATCACACACCAATGCCTCTCACTATCTAATCAGGAACCATAGGGGTAAGGAGGCTATGGGAAATGAAGTCCTTAGCTTCTCTTCTGAAATTCAGAGGAGGCTCCAAGAAACTAGCAATGATCGCAAGTTGATACTGAATGGTCTGGCACAGTATGGGAAAGGTTATATAGGGGACAGGATTTTTGAATAATGAATGTTGGTGAATAACAGTGAGAGTTCTGCAGATGCTTCTAACTTTAAAACCATGTAATCATCCCTCCACTTGTTTCTTCCTTCTGCCCAGATAGGCAGCACATCATTGAATTTTTATCTAAAGGCTTACTGGATTCACCTGTAGTTGATTTAGTGGCTACTTGTAGAAATGTTCTATTTCCAATTTCTGAGGCAATTATGTCAAGTTATATTCCTAAACATAGATGAGATTGCTATTTCCAATAAACTAAGGTGGTTCCTTCCTGGACTGTGACAAATTTATTAACAATATATCTATGTTTTTTTCTGCTCTATATTTTAAGCCAAGGAAAAAGGTAAATACTGTTTAAGGAACTTATAAACCAAGTGTGTAGCCATTTTGCACAATTCATGGTTTTATTTAATGAGCTTCAGTACCACAGAATGAGAGTTGTTCCCAAAGGGCCTCAATCAACTAGACTATTGAACAGACAGAAATGCAGAATGTAAATTGGGTTTTAACTAAAATCATACTGCTATTACTTTTTATGGAACCCATAATTTCTGGTAGGGAGCAGGCATATAGAAAACTGTCATTATGGAAATGCCTTCCAGGATTTGACCAACTGCATTTGGAGCACGAATAAATACTTTGAAGCTTGATTTGTATGTTACTTCTGGTTGTGTAAGACTAAATGTATGCCACATGGTTCTTAATACTGCAGCTTTCGTGGCTTTGTGGATTCCGTGCACTACCTTTTAGATACATTATGCTCCTATTTATTTATTTATTTATTTATTTATTTATTTATTTATTTTATTTATTTATTATTTTAAAGCCAAAGTGGAGATATGTCTTCTTTCATTTACATTCTCAGGGTAGATTTTTTTCTTTGAGAATGATGAGGAGATATTTGTTTTGAAAACACTGAGAAAAGGATGACAAACGATATGATATTTTTTTCCTGGTAACTGAATATAAACAATTACTTGAGAATGAATTTCTCTCTTCCTTTGTGCTTTCCCTGGGTTGCTGTGGGCTTCAAAATTCATAGTGAGATTGGTGACTGGATCAATACTTATACAACTGATTTCAAATATTGCTTGCGTGCCAACAATTCCAAAAATCCAAAGCTCCAGATACACATTTCTCTCTGCTTACTAGACATCTTCATCTGAAGGTCTCTGACTCAGGATGTGCTAGACCAAATTAAGTAGATTGCTTTCTATGGTACAGACATTAGTTCTACCTTCACAACAATAGTAAATACTTCTGGAGGACAGCATTCCTTAATGGTCCTTCTCTTACAAGGCTTGGAGTATAGATTGCACATAATAAATTCTTATTAACTGAAAAATAGTGGTGGTGATAGCAAGTAGTTTATAAGCATAGAAGGGAGGAACTAATGAGTATATTCAGAATCTGTAGATTTATAATGTCTCCTATAGTGCACCTCTTATTGCCAGAATCCACTTTGAGCCAACAGCATCTTGGCCATCCCAGTGCCCAACAGGAAAAACAGAAGGCAGCATGGTAACTTGGAAAGAGGACATGTTTTAGCAGCTCTGTGTTTACATTCTGACTCTGCCAATTAGAATTTATTTAACAACTGACTCTGCTATGAGATGAAGATCATGACCTCGACCTTGAGAGAGCCTTGATGTTTCTAAAGTATATAAAAATCCTAAATGATGCCTGGTATTAGTAGAGGCTAACTAAATGATAGGTATGATTATGCTACTTCAAATTTGTGTGGTCTCTTGTGGTTAATAAGGGATGCTCCCAACCACTCCAAAGGTTAGAGATGACTGTGTTTTCTAATTTGTAAATGAGGAAACTGAGGCCCAGAGGCCCTCAGCTAGTAAGTGGGGACCTAGGACTAGGAACTGGATTTTTTTCTGGCATCAAATCCTTTTCTCATTCTCCTAGTTTAAACTGTCCTTTGCAAAAATCATCCTAATTCTACACCCAAGGCAGAATCAATTCCTGTTTTCTCCTCCTCTGCTTCTGAAACTCCTTCAGAGCACTCTAGATATAGTGTTTTTCTCATACTGCGTTGCCCTGTGATTATATATGGGCCTGAATTCCTGAAAGAATTTAAGTTCTTTAAAGCAAGGCCATGTCTGACTTATCTGGGTGAGCATGGTGTCTGGCACATAGTAGGCACTCAATACAAATTTGTTGAATTGGTGAGGAGAGTCAGAATGCAGCAGCAGAGTAAAAAGGTTCCCTTGATTAAAGGAAAAGGGAACTAAGAGCATTGTTTGGCATATTACTCCAAAGCCAGCATGCTAGCTAACAAGACAGGAAGCATCCATCTGCAAGTACTGTGTGCAACTCACCCCACTGAGAATGTTAATTATGTTTTTAAAGGGAGACAGGGAGCCCTGGTTGCTTTTGGCACAAAGCAGTGGGGAGAGGGATGGCCCAGGGAAAGAATGCTAAATAGTTCCTGCAGTCTGTGTTGCCAGCTCTCTGTGTAGCTCTGGGAAGGGAGAGGATTCGTGATGCTTATTTGTCTGAGACAGAGATTTCATTACTTTGTTCTGATGATGACTTCATAGGTACACTCCTTGCCCAAGTATCTTTTTTATTTTATTATTATTTACTTTTGTTTTTTTTCCTGATCTAAATTCAAGTAGCCAACATATAGTACATCATTAGTTTCAGATGTAGAGTTCAGTAATTCATCAGTTGCCTGTAACACCCAGTGCTCAACACATCACATGCCCAAGTATCTTTTTTTTTTTTTTTTTTTTAGAACCTCTCCTTATGCCTACTTCAAATTCTCTCCTTATCCAAAGTCCTCCATAACCCATGGAACTTGACTCTGTCCATGGCCCCTCTCCATTCCCATATACTCAAATTGATCCAACATAGTTTCAAGGTCAATTTTGAGATGCACTGTCAACATCTTAATGTGCATAGTCTTTGACTCAGTAATTCCACTTTTAGGAATCTCTCTTTTAGAAATTCTCCCACAGGAAAATAAAAAATAGAATGTGTGAATAGACTTGTATGTAATAATAGAAATCAGAAATATCTGCAATGCTCATCAGTAAAAGATTGTTTAAATAAATCTTGCTATAGCATTTTATGTAACTGTTCAAATGAATAAGGTAGATCTCTATGCAAGGATATAGTTGTATTTTGTTGAAAAGAAAATTATAGAAAAATGTGTATTGTAAGATCTCTTCTTTATGTAGAGAAAATCCAGAAGCATATGCAACATTCATTTACTCAAAAAATGCTTATCAAGTGTATACTATGTGCCAAGCAATGAATGGGAAATAAATCTGCCTTGTCAGCCAGGGAAATGAATAATAAACATAATAAATAGAATTACCTTGTATGGTAAAAGATAATAATCCCTAAGGAAAAATCAAGACTAGATAGAGATAACCTTTGAGACTTTAGTGTGGTAGTTCCTGGATGAAGGGGCAGGACTTTCATTTTCTACTTTATTTACTTCCTAGTGCTAACATGAGTATGTATTATTATTTATGTAGGGGAAGTTAAAAGGTGTCCCTCTCTTTCCTGTATCTTCAGCTTTTTATTCAGTAAGATTTTTTCCTTCCACTTTTAAACACATCAGTTTCTCTTCCATCTTAAAAATAAGTATAAGGAAGAATGTTGATTTAAGTCACCTCTAGTTACCGACCCATTTTTCTCTTTCCTTTCCCTTCTTAACAAAATTTTTCAGAGTCCTGGACAATCAGAGCCTGATGTTTTGCCTCCCATTCAGTCCTTTCCCTAAGTCTGTGTGGCCTTTTGGCTTTCATGCTGTTGAAACCTCTCTCTGACTTCACCAGTAAATTGTGAGGACATACCATACCCTCTAACTTCTCTAGGTAGTCATGCTCCAGGGAATCCCCTGGAGTCTCATCTCTTCCTTAGGTTTCTTCAAGGTTCTGTCCTAGGACCACTATTTTAGCCCCCTCCCACTCCCCACATTCTCTCTGGGTTACCTCATAAACATTCATACTTCACTGATCAGGGAGTAACCTTTTTGGGGGAGAAGAGAAGCTTTGTTTTCAAACTTTGAGAAGGTTTTACTGCCATGTATATGGAGAATCTAGAAAGATATACAAATGCTCAGGGCAGGACATATGCTCAGAAAAGACCTGAGAGGACCTTAAATTTTCATCCTTGGTTTGGTCTTTGGGCTCAGAGTACATGAAGACTAAGGTGGAGTGTGAGTAGTCTGATTAAAAATTGAAAGAGTGCCTCAACACAAAGCCAAATTACAAAGACCTGAAGTATATGTTTTTACTTTTTTTTTCTTTCCTAGTTTTTCCTTATTTATTTTCCTGTTATTTTTTCTTTTTGCACATCAAAATATCCAAAATATTCACTTTTCAAAGGAAAATTATGAAGCGTGCAAAGAAACAAGAAAGTATGATATTAAAAAAGGAAAAGGAAAAGGAAAAGAAATTAACAGGAACTGTCTCTGGGGGAAGCCCAGGCATTGTACTTACTATAGCAAGACTTCAGATCAACTGTCACAGATATTCTCACAGAGGTAAAGGACACAATGGACAAAGAAATAAAACAAGGATAACAATTTCTCAATAAATAGAGAATATCAATAAAGAGCTAGAAATGTTTTTTTAAAAATAGAAATTTTGAAGCTGAAAAGTACAATAACTGAAGTGTAGAATTAACTAGAGGGGTTCAAAATGGAATTTGAACAGGCAGAAAAATGAATCCATGAACTTGAAAGTATGTCAAATTAAATTATCCAGTTTCAGGAGTGAAAAGAAAAAAATAATGAAAAAACTGGAACTTAAGAGACTGTAAGAGAGGGGTGCCTGGGTGGCTCAGTCAGTTAAGCGTCTGCCTTCATTTCAGGTCATGATCCCAGGGCCCTGGGATCGGGCTCCCTGCTCAGGGGGAGCCTGCTTCTCCCTCCCCCTCTGGCCCTACCCCTGCTTGTGTGTTCTCTCTCTCTCTGTCAAATAAACAAATAAAATCTTAAAGAAAAAAGAGACTATAAAACACTGTAAAACTTACCAGCATATACACCATGGGAATCCCAGAAGAAGAAAGAAAGGGGAAGAAAGAATACTTGGAGAAATAATGATCTGAAACTTCATGAATCTGATTTTAAAATGTGAACCCACACATATAAGAAGCTGAATGAATTCTGGTAGGATAAGTCAAGGAGATCTATACCGAGACACATTATAGTAGCAGTTTCTTAGCAGAAACCATGGAAGACAGAAAGAAGTTGGGATGACATATTTAAATTGCTGAAAGATAAGAAACTGTCAACCAAGAAATACATATATGGCAAAAATGTCTTTCAAGAATGAGGGAGAAATTAAGATATTTCCAGATAAGCAAAAGATGGAGTTCATTAATGGTAGACCTGCCCTACAATAAATGCTAAAGGAAATTCTTTAGGCTTAAATAAATGAGCACTAGGAGTAACTTGAAGCCATATGAAGAAATAAAGAATATTGGTAAAAGTAACTACGTAGGTAAATAAAAAAGTATTTTTAGCTTGCATCTCCTCTTCCCCCGTATTATTTAAAAACATAAAACAAAAATTATAAATCTATCTTCATGTCCATCTAATATATAAGTATTTAATATGTGACAACAATATAAAGGGGGGAGGGACAAAGTTAAACTGGAGCAGAATTTTTGTGTATTATTGAACCTAACTTGGTGTTAAGTCAAAAAAGTTGTATAAATTTAAGATGTCAATTGCAAGTCCTAGAGTAACTACTAAGAAAACATCTAAAAAATACGAAAAAGAAAATGAGGAGAGACTCAAAATGGTACACAAAAATCAAACACAAAAAAAGGTGGTAATGGAGCGATTCAGAAACAAGTATACTAATGACATAGCAAACAAAAAGCAAAATGGTAGAAGTTGTTCCATAATTACTTTAAATGTAAATGGATTAAACTCTTCAACTAAAAGGTAGAGATTGGCAGAACAGATTAAGAAACCTGGTTCATCTATATGTTGTCTACAACAGAATCACTTTAGATCCAAAGGGAAGGAAAAAAAAATTAAAAGGATGGAAAAATATATTCTATGCAGAGTCTATATGATGAACTATTATTCAGCAAAGTACAGGAATGAGGCACTGATATACACTGAATGAATCTTGAACACATTATGCTAAGTGAAAGAAGCCAGACACAAAAGGCTATATATTGTATGATTCTTTTTACATGAGATCTAGAATAGGCAAATCCATAGATAGAAAAGTGGATTTGTGGTGGTAATGGGCTGTGGGTAAGGAGTAATGGGGAATGGCTGCTTAACTGGTTCAGGATTTCCGTTTGGGCCGATGAGAAATTCTGGAACTACATAGTGATGATGGTTGTGCATTATGAATATACTAATGTCACTGAATTGTACACTTTGAAATGATGACACTGGTAAATTTTTATGTGTATTTTGCCACAATAAAAAGAAAAAGAGCACAAAATAAATGGAGACTAACTCCAAGATAGTGGAAATACAGAAAAGGATTTTAAAGTAGCTTTTATAACTATGCCCAATATCTTAATAAAAATATGCTAATAATGAAAAGATAGTGTTAAAGCCAGGTAGCCAGTCAGAAAACTATATCTCAGGACAACTCGATATTGAGAAGGTTAAGATGATGAGAAATTAAATAATTCTTCATATGAGTCTAAGTAAGAGATATCATAAGGATGTAACAGAACTGTATGTGGGAGGTATAGAGATGATGGCTCTCTTCTCTGCTGCAATCAACAGTCTTGCAACTCTCATCCTTTCACATCTTTTATTTTAGGCTGCTTGAGATTGAAAATTAAAGTGAGATATTCTCAGAGAGGGTCTTGGGTATTCCTATCTGGGCTTTCAGGGTTGACAAAAATTAGTGTGGTTTACGGATATTACTGTGTATGTCATAAATCTTGCCTTTAGATGTTCTTGATACTGATATGTGTGGCTTAAAGGAAAAATGGAATTTGAGGCTGAAGAATATTGAAGTGTCTGAGAGTCCCTTATTGCTCAGGCAACTACGAAAATTTTTACCAGGTATTTGGTCATAAAGATTTGTCATTGGCTCAATTTGTATTTGTTATTATGAGGTTGAAAGTTTAGTCTGCATTACTCCTCAAAAGGTTGCAAAAATGCTAATTTTGTTCTTTTATTTTTCTGACCAGAAGCCATATGTTAATTTCTGGCTGGTGACAGAAAATGTTGAGCAATAAAATGTAGAGCTACAGTTATCAAAGCAAGAATAATACTTTAAAAATATGCGCTATTGAATTCTATAGCAGACTGAAATGTATTACTCCCAGGCATGAAATGTCTAAATGAACAAAAAGGTGGTTACTTTCTCTTCAGGACAAAAAAAATAGGAAAATCTGATTCTTTCATATATTGTATTCCATGAACTAGTAATTTGTTCACTTCATTTCTTTTGTTCAAAAAGCTGAAAGACATGTCAATTGAAATTCCAACCACTATTTTTTTCTTTTGAAAAAAATTTTTATTGTTATGTTAATCACCATACATTACATCATTAGTTTTTGGTGTAGTGTTCCATGATTCATTGTTTGTGCATAACACCCAGTGCTCCATGCAGAATGAGCCCTCTTTAATACCCATCACCAGGCTAACCCATCCCCCTACGCCCCTCCCCTCTAGAACCCTCAGTTTGTTTTTCAGAGTCCATCGTCTCTCATGGTTCGTCTCCCCCTCCGACTTACTCCCCTTCATTCTTCCCTTCCTGCTATCTTCTTCTTCTTCTTTTTTAACATATAATGCATTATTTCTTTCAGAGGTACAGATCTGTGATTCAACAGTCTTGCACAATTCACAGCGCTCACCATAGCACATAACCTCCCCAATGTCTATAACCCAGCCACTCCATCCCACGCCCCCACTCCAGCAACCTTCAGTTTGTTTCCTAAGATTAAGAATTCCTCATATCAGTGAGGTCATATGATACATGTCTTTCTCTGATTGACTTATTTCAATCAGCATAATACCCTCCAGTTCCATCCACGTCATTGCAAATGGCAAGATCTCATTCCTTTTGATGGCTGCATAATATTCCATTGCATATATATACCACTTCTTCTTTATCCATTCATCTGTCAGTGGACATCTTGGCTCTTTCCACAGTTTGGCTATTGTGGACATTGCTGCTATAAACATCGGGGTGCACGTACCCTTCGGATCCCTACATTTGTATCTTTGGGGTAAATACCCAGTAGTGCAATAGCTGGATCATATGGTAGCTCTATTTTCAACTTTTTGAGGGAACTCCATACTGTTTTCCAGAGTGGCTGCACCAGCTTGCATTCCCACCAGTAGTGTAGGAGGGTTCCCCTTTCTCCGCATCCCCACCAATATCTGTCATTTCCTGACTTGTTAATTTTAGCCACTCTGACTGGTTGAGGTGGTATCTCATTGAGGTTTTGATTTGGATTTTGCCGATGCCAAGCGATGTTGAGCACATTTTCATGTGTCTGTTGGCCATTTGGATGTCTTCTTTGGAAAAATGTCTGTTCATGTCTTCTGCCCATTTCTTGATTGGATTATTTGTTCTTTGGGTGTTGAGTTGGATAAGTTCTTTATAGATTTTGGATACTAGCCCTTTATCTGATATGTCATTTGCAAATATCTTCTCCCATTCTGTCGGTTGTCTTTTGGTTTTGTGGACTGTTTCTTTTGCTGTGCAAAAGCTTTTTATCTTGATGAAATCCCAATAGTTCATTTTTGCCCTTGCTTCCCTTGCCTTTGGCGATGTTTCTAGGAAGAAGTTGCTGCAGCTGAGCTAGAAGAGGTTGCTGCCTGTGTTCTCCTTTAGGATTTTGATGGTCTCCTGTCTCACATTGAGGTCTTTCAACCATGTGGAGTCTATTTTTGTGTGTGGTAAAAGGAAATGGTCCAGTTTCATTCTTCTGCATGTGGCTGTCCAATTTTCCCAACACCATTTGTTGAAGAGACTCTCTTTTTGCCATTGGACATTCTTTCCCGCTTTGTCAAAGATTAGTTGACCATAGAGTTGAGGGTCCATTTCTGGGCTCTCAATTCTGTTCCATTGATCTATGTGTCTGTTTTTGTGCCAGTACCATAGTGTCTTGATGATGACAGCTTTGTCATAGAGCTAGAAGTCCGGAATTGTGATGCCGCCAGCTTTGCTTTTCTTGTTCAACATTCCTCTGGCTATTCGGGGTCTCTTCTGGTTCCATACAAATTTTAGGATTATTTGTTCCATTTCTTTGAAAAAAGTGGATGGTATTTTGATGGGGATTGCATGGAATGTGTAGATTGCTCTAGGTAGCATTGACATCTTCACAATGTTGGTTCTTCCAATCCATGAGCATGGAACGTTTTTCCATTTCTTTGTGTCTTCTTCAATTTCTTTCATGAGTATTTTATAGTTTTCTGAGTACAGATCCTTTGCCTCTTTGGTTAGATTTATTCCTAGGTATCTTATGGTTTTCAGTGCAACTGTAAATGGGATCAACTCCTTGATTTGTCTCTCTTCTGTTTTGTTGGTGGTGTATAGGAATGCCACTGATTTCTGTGCATTGATTTTATGGTGGGGTGGAGTTTTTGGGTTTTTCACATACAGTATCATATCATCTGCAAAGAGTGAGAGTTTGACTTCCTCTTTGCCGATTTGGATGCCTTTGATTTCTTTTTGTTGTCTGATTGCTGTGGCTAGGACTTCTAATACTATGTTGAATAGCAGTGGTGAGAGTGGACATCCCTGCCGCGTTCCTGACCTTAGGGGAAAAGATCTCAGCTTTTCCCCATTAAGAATGATATTCGCTGTAGGTTTTTCATAGATGGCTTTTATGATATTGAGGTATATGCCCTCTATCCCTATAGTCTGAAGAGTTTTGATCAAGAAAGGATGCTGTAATTTGTCAAAGGCTTTTTCTGATTCTATTGAGAGGATCATATGATTCTTGTTCTTTCTTTTGTTAACGTATTTTATCACGTTGATTGTTTTTCGGATGTTGAACAAACCTTGCAGCCCAGGGATAAATCCCACTTGGTCATGGTGAATAATCCTTTTAATGTACTGTTGGATCCTATTGGCTAGTATTTTGGTGAGAATTTTTGCATCTGTGTTCATCAAGGATATTGGTCTCTAATTCCCCTTTTTGATGGGGTCTTTGGTTTTGGGATCAAGGTAATGGTGGCCTCTTAAAATGAGTTTGGAAGTTTTCCTTCCATTTCTATTTTTGGAACAGTTTCAGGAGAATAGGTATTACTTCTTCTTGAAATGTTTGGTAGAATTCCCCTGGGAAGCCATCTGGCCCTGGGCTTTTGTTTGTTGGGAGATTTTTGATGACTGCTTCAAATTCCTTAGTGGATATAGGTCTGTTCAGTTTTTCTATTTCTTCCTGGTTCAGTTTTGGTAGTTGATACATCTCTAGGAATGCACCCATTTCTTCCAGGTTATCTAATTTGCTGGCATAGAGTTGCTCATAATATGTTCTTAGAATTGTTTGTATTTCTTTGGTGTTGGTTGTGATCTCTCTTCTTTCATTCATGATTTTGTTGATTTGGGTCATTTCTCTTTTCTTTTTGATCAGTCTGGCCAGGGGTTTATCAATCTTGTTAATTCTTTCAGAGAACCAGCTCCTAGTTTCATTGATCTGATCTACTGTTCTTTTGGTTTCTATTTCATTGATTTCTGCTCTGATCTTTATTATTTCTCTTCTCCTGCTGGGTTTAGGCTTTATTTGCTGTTTTTTCTCTAGCTCCTTTAGGTGTAGGGTTAGGTTGTGTATTTGAGACCTTTCTTGTTTCTTGAGAAAGGCTTGTATTGCTATATACTTTCCTCTTAGGACTGCCTTTGCTGTATCCCAAAGATTTTGAACCATTGTGTTTTCCTTTTCATTGGTTTCCATGAATTTTTTAAATTCTTCTTTAATTTCCTGGTTGACCCATTCATTCTTTAGTAGGATGCTCTTTAGCCTCCATGTATTTGAGTCCTTTCCAACTTTCCTCTTGTGATTGGGTTCTAGTTTCAAAGCATTGTGGTTTGAAAATATGCAGGGAATGATCCCAATCTTTTGGTACCGGTTGAGACCTGATTTGTGACCTAGGATGTGATCTCTTCTGGAGAATGTTCCATGGGCACTAGAGAAGAATGTGCATTCTGTTGCTTTTGGATGGAATGTTCTGAATATTTCTGTGAAGTCCATTTGGTCCAGTGTGTCATTTAAAGTTTTTATTTCCTTGTTGATCTTTTGCTTAGATGATCTGTCCATTTCAGTCAGGGGGGTGTTAAATTCCCCCACTATTATTGTATTGTTGTCAATGTGTTTCTTTGCTTTTGTTATTAATTGCCTTATATAATTGGCTGTTCCCATGTTAGGGGCCTAGATATTTACAATTGTTAGATCTTCTTGTTGGATAGACCTTTTAAGTGGGATATAGTGTCCTTCTTCATCTCTTAACACAGTCTTTGTTTTAAAATCTAATTTGTCTGATATAAGGGTTGCCACCCCCGCTTTCTTTTGGTGTCCCTTAGCATGGTAGATGGTTTTCCACCACCTCAACTTCAATGTGGGGGTGTCTTTGGGTCTAAAATGGGTCTCTTGCAAACAGCATACCAATGGGTCTTGTTTTTTAATCCAGTCTGATAGCCTGTGTCTTTTGATTGGGGCATTTAGCCCATTTACATTCAGGGTAACTATTGAAAGATATGAATTTAGTGCCATTGTATTGCCTGTATGGTGACTGTTACTGTATATTGTCTGTGTTCCTTTCTGATCTCTGCTGCTTTTAGGCTCTCTCTTTGCTTAGAGGACCCCTTTCAATATTGTAGGGCTGGCTTTGTGTTTGCAAATTCCTTTAGTTTTTGTTTGTCCTGGAAGCTTTTTATCTCTCCTTCAATTTTCAATGACAGCCTAGCTGGATATAGTATTCGTGACTTCATATTTTTCTCTTTTAGTGCTCTGAAGATATCATGCCAGTCCTTTCTGGCCTGCCAGGTCTCTGTGGATAGGTCTGTTGCCAATCTAATGTTTCTACCATTGTAGGTTACATATCTCTTCTCCCGAGCTGCTTTCAGGATTTTCTCTTTGTCTCTGAGACTGGTAAGTTTTACTATTAGATATTGGGGTGATGACCTATTTTTATTGATTTTGAGAGGGGTTCTCTGTGCCTCCTGGATTTCGATGCCTGTTTCCTTCCTCACATTAGGGAAGTTCTCTGTTATAATTTGCTCCAATATACCTTCTGTCCCTCTCTCTCTTTTTTCTTCTGGGATCCCAATTATTCTAATGTTGTTTCATCTTATCGTATTGCTTATCTCTCGAATTCAGCCCTCGTGATCCTGTAGTTTCTCTCTTTTTCTCAGCTTCTTTATTTTCCATCATTTGGTCTTCTATATCGCTGATTCTCTCTTCTGCCTCATTTATCCTAGCAGTTAGTGCCCCCATTTTTGAGTGCTCCTCATGAATAGCCTTTTTGATTTCGACTTGGTTAAATTTTAGTTCTTTTATTTCTCCAGAAAGGTTTTCTCTAATAACTTCCAGGTTTTTTTCAAGCCCAGCTAGTATCTTTAAAGTCATGATTCTGAACTTTAGGTCTGACATCGTAGTAATGTCCATATTGAGTAGGTCCCTGGTAGACGCTACTACCTCTTGTTCTTTTTGCTGAGGTGATTTTTTTCGTCTTGTCATTTTGTCCAGAGGAGAATAGATGAATGAGAAAAGAAAATGCTAACAGTTTCACAATGTCCCCAGAAAATATACTCTAAACAAATCAGAAAAGACCTGAAACCAGGGGAAAAGAAAGGGAAAGAAAAAAAAAGAGAAAAAAAAAACAAAAAGAAAAAGAAAAAAAAACAAAAACAGAACAAAGCAAAAAAATAGAATATGATCAAATATGATCAGGCTAGTGCATAGATCAGTGCCACACACTAGATTTTGGGCGTGTTTTGGTCTGTTAGAAAAAAGTGACTCCTAACATTTTAAAGGAAGAAAGACTTATATATGTACAAAATAAGGGTTGATACAATGAAGGCATGGAAGATGAATGTAAAGATGAAAATTATAAAAGATTTTATAAAAGGAATTGACAAATTGTTTGAAAAAAGACAGAAGTAGATTAAAAAAAATAGAAAAGAAAAAAAATGGAGAGAATGTGATCAGGCAGGAGACTAGAACAAAGCCATACACTAGTGATTTAGGGTATGTTTTGATCTGTTAGAAAAAACTGTATCTCAAAATTTTAGAGAAGACAAGTTATATATATATATGCCAAAAATAAGTGTAACTACTATGAAGGGATACAATATGACTCTAAAAGTGAAAAATAAACATTTTTTTTAAAAAGGATTGAAAAGATATTGATTGAGAAAGGGAAAAAGGAAAATTTAAACAAAAAAAAACAGTTAAAAAAAGTAACTTTGAAAAACTAATGAATCATGGTAAAAAAGCCATGAATTCTATGTGCAGTATTCCCCTAGCGCTGGAGTTTTCCCGTTCTCCTTGATCGGTAAACTTGATCTTGGCTTGCTGGCTATTCGTGCTGATCTTCTGGGGGAGGGGTCTGTTGCCATGGTTCCCAAATGTCTTTGCCGGAGGCGGAATTGCCCCGCCCTTTTCGGTCCGGGCTAAGCAATCTGCTCGGGTTTGCTCTCAGTCTCTTTTGTTCTGTGAAAGCTCTCGGTACAGCTTTGGAGGACGAGAGTGAAAATGGTGGCCTCCCAATCTCCACCCAGAGGAGCTGAGAACTCGGGGCCCTGCTCCTCAGTGCGCCCCCAGAGAACAGCAGTCACTCCTGTCTCCCCGGTCTCCGGCCGCACTCTGTGCTCACCCGGCCTGTGACCGAGTGTTTCTATCTCGCCACCCGACCCCGTGTGGAGTCTCCAAACCTAGCAGATCCCTGCAGTGCGCTCCCGCGCTGATTCTCCCCGGGGGAGGAAGCGGAGTCTCCCCTGCTCTGCTTCTCGTTGGGTCCCTGCTGGAGGAACAGTGGCCTGACTGGGTCACGGATCACAGTTTATGGCAACTCGGAGCTGAGAGCCCACGCCTCGGCTCTGTCTCTGCAGCTGGCTTCCCCGCTCTGATACCTGGGAGCTCTGCTGCACTCAGGCACCCCCGGTCTTTCTGTGACCCCGAGATTCCTGAGGTCACACTGTCCTGTGAGGGTTCCACCCCCCGCTTAGCCACTTGGAGCGACGTCCCTCAGTGGAGCCAACTTCTAAAAGTTCCAAATTTGTGCTCTGTGGCTCTATCACTTGCCAGAAGTGGCTGACGGAGGCCCCCTCCCCCGCCGTCTATCCTCCCGAATATCACCTCGGATTCACTTCTCCGCATGTCTTACCTTCCAGTAAGTGGTCGCTTTTTCGTTCAGAGAGTTGTTGCTATTCTTTTCTTTGATCTCCTTTTGAGTTTGTAGGTGTTCAGAATGGTTTGATCCCTATTCAGCTGAATTCCTGAGACCAGACAAAATCCAGGTCTCCTACTCCTCCGCCATCTTGCTCCGCCCCCTTCCATATATGTGAAGTTTTAATTTTGTTAAATTAATAAGATCTAAATTAGTAACAACTAATTTAACTAAAATTAGTTAAATTTTGTTAATTAGTTCTGTTGTAGTTTTAAGTGTCTCTTTTTATGTCAATACCTTACTGTTTTGATAACTATAGCTTTGGAACATAGTTTGAATTCAGGGAGTGTGATACCTCCAGCTTTGTTGTTTTTCAAGATACTCTAGCTATTTAGTGTCTTTTGTGGTTCCATACAAATTCTAGAATTTTTTGTTCTATTTCTATGAAAAATGCCATTTGAATTTTGATAATAATTATATTCAATAAGTAGATTGCTTTGGGTAGTATGGGCATTTTAATCTATGAGCATGGATTATCTTTCCGTATACTTGTGTCTTCAATTTCTTTCATCAGTATCTTATAGTTTTCAGTGTATAGGTCTCTGACCTAGTTGGTTAATTTATTCCTAGGTATTTCTTCATTTTTGATGCAATTGCAAATGGAATTATTTCCTTAATGTCTCTTTCTGATGATTCATTATTAGTGTATATACATGCCACAGATTTCTGTACATTGGTTTTATATCTTGTTACTTTCTGGAATTTATTCACTAATTCCAAAAAAAATTGTTTGTTGTTTGTTTGTTTTTGGTCTTTAGGGTTTTATATATATATAGTATCCTATGATCTGCAAATAGTGATAGTTTTACTTCCTTCCTTTGCAAAAAAAAAAAAAAGCAAAAAAATGCCTTATTTTTTTTTAACTGCAGAAATGCTGTGACTAGGAGTTGTAGTATGATATTGAGTAAAAGTGGTGAGAGTGGGCATCCTTGTCTTGTTCTTGATGATACCATTGAGTATGATGTTAGCTGTGGGTTTGTCATATTTGGCTTTATTAGGTTTATATATAGTCTCTACCATTTTTTGAGAGTTTTTATTATAAATGGATATTGAATTTTGCCATATTCCTTTTTCTGCATCTATTGAAATGATCATATGATTTTTATTCTTCATTTTGTTAATTTAGTGCATCATATTGATGTATTTGTGGATGTTGAGCTATCCTTGCATGCCTGGAATAAATCTCACTTGATTATGGTGTACAATCATTTTAATGTATTGTTAAATTTGGTTTGCTAATAATTTTGTGAATTTTTACATAAATGTTCCTCATTGATAGTGGTCTATAATTGCCTTGCCTTGCTTTGCCTTGCCTTGCCTTGCTTTCTTGCCTTCTTGCCTGTTTTGTTTTGGTATCCAGGTAATGCTGACCTCATAGAATGAGTTTGGAAGTGTTCTCTTTTGTTCAGCATTTTGGAAGAGGTTGAGAATGATATGTATTAAATCTTTGAATGTTTAGTATAGTTCACCAGTGAAGCATGAAACTTTGGTTGTTGTGAGGTTTTTGAATACTGATTCAATCTCTTTACTAATATTTGGTCTATTCAGATTTTCTATTTCTTCATTCAGTCTTGGCAGATTGTATGTTTCTAGGAGTTTATTCATTTCTTCTAGGTATCCAATGTATTGTGTTATAATTATTAAGAGTAGTCTCTTATGATCCTTTTGATTTCTGTTGTGTCAGTTGTAACTCCTGTTCTTTCATTTCTGGTTTTATTAGAACCCTCTTTTTTTCTCTTAGTCTAGCTAAAGGTTTGTCAATTTTGTTCATCTTTTCAAGAACCAGTTCTTAGTTGCATTGATCTTTTCTATTGTTTTTGTTTGTTTGTTTGTTTTGGTCTTTATTTCTACTTTGATCTTTATTTCCTTCCTTCTACTGACTTTGGGCTTCTTTTATTTTTTTTTTCTAGCTCCTTTAGGTGTAAAGTTAGATTATTTGAGGTTTTTCTTGTTTCTTGAGGTAGGCCTGTATCACAATGTTCTTCCCTCTTAGTACCACTTTTTCTGTATCAAAGATTTTGGTATGTCACATTTCTGTTTTCATTTGTCTCAAGGCATTTTTTTTAATTTCTCCTTTGCATTCTTTGATGACCCATGGTTGTTGAATAGTATGTTTAATCTCCAGACTTTCATGGTTTTTCTAGTCTTCCCCTTGTAATTGATTTCTAGTTTCATACCATTGTGGTTGGAGAAAAAGCTTGATATGATCTCAGTGTTCTTGAATTCTTTGATATTCATTTTGTGGCCTAAAATATGATCTATCCCAGAGAATGTTCCAACTGTGCTTGAGAAGAATGTGTATTCTGTTGCTTTTAGATGGAATGTTCTGTATATATCTATTAAGTCCATCTGGTCTAATATGTTGTAGGATATTTCCTTACTAATTTTCTGTTAGGATGATCTGTCATTGATCTAAGTAGGGTGTTAAATTTTCCTACTGTTATTGTATTGCTGTTAATTTCTCACTTTGGGTTTGTTAAGATTTGCTTTATATATCTTGGTGCTCCTATGTTGGGTGCATATATATTTATAAATATATGTCTTCTTTTTGGATTGACCCCTTTATCATTATGTAATGCTCTTCTTTGTCTATTATTACAGTCTCTGTCTTA
The DNA here is from genome assembly GCF_037043125.1 of Eumetopias jubatus. NCBI lineage: Eukaryota > Metazoa > Chordata > Mammalia > Carnivora > Otariidae > Eumetopias > Eumetopias jubatus. Next base: position 168,357,770 of record NW_028274807.1, read on the forward strand.
AAGTCTATTTTGTCTGCTATGAGTATAGTTATACCAGTTTTCTTTTTGTTTCCATTTGCATAGAACATCTTTCTCCACCTCTTCACTTTCAGTCTAACTTCTGAAGTGAGTCTCTTTTAGGCAGCATATAAATGGATCTTTTTTTTTTTTTTTTTTTTTTTTGGTCCATTCTGCCAGTCTGTGTCTTCTGACTGGAAAGTTTAGTCCATATACACTTAAAGTAAATATTGATAGGTATGTACTTAATGGCATTTTGTTAATTATTTTCTGGCTTTTTTTTGTAGTTCCTCTTTGTTTGTTCTCTCTCTTACTTCCTGTGTGGTTCAATGGCTTCCTTTAGTGTTAGATTTCTTTCTCTTTTTCTTTTGCAAATATACTATAGGTTTTTGCTTTGGTGTTACTGTGAAGTTCTCCTATGACTTCCCATGTATATAATGGTCTCTTCTGAGTTGATAGCAACTTAATTTCAAAAAAATATTTATTTGTCAGAGAGAGAGAGTGCACAAGCAGGGAGAACTTCAGGCAGAAGGAGAAGCAGTCTCCCCACCATGCAAGGAGCCCGATGCGGGACTCGATCCTGGGACCCTGGGATCATGACCTGAGCCTAAGGCAGACACTTAACTAACTGAGCCTCCCAGCATCCCACAACTTAATTTTGAACACATTCCAAAACTTTACTTTTTTTCTCCCCCTGTCACATTTATGTTCTTTTTTAAAAAATGTTTGTAAAGGATTTTATTTATTTGAGAGAGAGAGAGAGTGAGGGAGAGAGTGAGAGAGAGCATGAGCAGGGGAAGAGGGGCAGAGGGAGAAGCAGTTTCCCCACTGAGCAGGGAGCCCAGTGTGGGACTCAATCCCAGGATCCCAGGATCATGACCTGAGCTGAAGGCAGCCACTTAACCAACTGAGCCACCCAGGCGCCCCCACGTTTTGTTCTTGATGACATTTTACATCTTTTTATTTTATGCATCTCTTAACTAATTATTTCAGTTTCAGTTAATTTTACTGCTTTTGTCTTTTAACCTTCATACTTGCTTTATAAGTGATTGATCTACTTTTACTATGTATTTACCTTTTCTTTAAGTGAGATTTTTACTTTCATATGTTTTCTTGTTATTAATTAGTGCCATTTTTTTTTTTTTTCCAGCTTAGGGATGTTCCTTTAACATTTCTTGTAAGGCCTGTTTAGTGCTGATAAATTCCTTTAGTTTTTGCTTATATGGAAAACCCTTAACCTCTCCATCAATTCTGAATAATAACCTTAGTGGGTAGAGAATTCTTGGTTGGAGGTTTTTATCCTTTCAGGACTTTGGCTATAGTGTGACCTTTCTTCTGGCTTGGAAAGTTTCTGTTGAAAAATCTCCTGATAACCTTATGGGGTTTCCCTTGTATGTAATAAGTTGTTTCTCTCTTGCTACTTTTAAGAGTCTTTATCTTTAACTTTTGCCATTTTAAATATAATGTGTCTTTGTGTGGTTCTCTTTGGGTTTATCTTTTTTGTAACTCTGGGCTTCATAGATCTGTAGGTAAAAAGAAACAATCTGGGGCTTTCAGAGGGGAGAAGGGTGGGGGGAGGGGGTAACATGATGGGTATTGAGGAGGGCATGTGCTGTGATGAGCACTGGGTGTTATATACTTAACTAATGAATCATTGAACACTACATCAAAAACTAACAGTGGCTAGCTGAACATAATAAAAAAAATAAATATAATGTGTCTTGCTGTGGTTCTCTTTGGGTTTATCTTTTTTGGAACTCTGGGCTTCATAGATCTGTAGGTCTATGTTTCCCTCCCTAGGTTAGGGAACTATTCAGCTATTATTTCTTCAAATAAGTTTTATGCTTCTTTCTCTCTCTCTTCTCTTTCTGGGACCTCTATAATAGAAATGTCACTCCAGTTAATTATGTCCCAAAAGTCCTTTACATTATCTTTACTTTTTAAAATTCTTTCTTCTTTTGCTGCTCTGTCTGGGTGAATTCTGTTGCTTTATCTTCCAGCTTGCTGATCTTGTTTTCAGGCTCATCCAGTCTGATGTTGAACCCCTGTAGTGTATTTTTTGGTTCAGTTATTGTATAGTATTCTTCAGCTCTATAACTTGTGTTTAGAACTTTCTTATATTTTCTGTCTCCTTGTCGAGGATCTCGTGATGTTCATCAATTCTTCTGAGTCTGGTGAGCACCTTTATGACCATTACTTTGAATTCTCTATCAAGTAAATTGCTTACCTTCATTTCATTAATGTCTTTTTCTAATATTTTGTCTTATTCTTTCATTTGGAACATATTCCTCTGTCTCTTCATTTCGCCTGACTCTGTGTTTGTTTGTATGTATTAGGCAAATCAGCTGCATCTTTGTTTTTGTTGTTGTTGTTGTTTTTCACATCTTAGAGTTTTAAAGGATCTGCTTGTGTAGAAGATTTCACATGGAGCCCAAAAACACAATCCCCTCTGACTACCAGAGCTCAAGGGTTGTCCCATATGGGTGATGCACTTGCTTGTCTGCTGTGGTAGGGATGTATCTGTGATGTGGGGGTGGGTGGGACTGTCACCTAACCTAGCTGTGTTATGCAACAGTGTTGGGTAGGTTGTTAGCCTGAGCTGGTGCCTGGCCTGGCTGCAATGTGTGGTTTTGCTGAGCGGATCGGTAGTGTTCTCAGCTGGGTTTGCCCCTGGCTCTAGCAGGTTAGAGGAATAGTTCCAAAATGGCAACCATGAGCACCAACCTTAGCAAGGTAGGATGAGGTTGCAAATATGGCACCTCTCAGTTACTGAGAGGTCCCTGGAGAAAGTCCCAGTGGTTTTGTGCTTTCCTGATAGGTTCTTTAAGATTTGTAAGTGAGTCTCCTTCATATATAGTCTGGGTGTTTTCAAACTGGTGTTTTTGCACTGTGTCTAGGGGCAGGTGTCCAAGGCTAGCCCTATAAGAGTGGGTTCTCCATTCGCTACAATTGTACATTTTCCTGGATATAATCCCTGTTAGTTTTCAAAGCCCACTCTTTAGGGGACTCATCTGTCTTGTGCAAGATCTAAGGATTGGGGTGGTTAATATGGAGCACAAATTCCTCACTTCTCAGGGAAGAGTTCTATATTTTTAACATCAATCCTACTATGGATCTCTACACCTGGGGTCGGGTTTTTGGGTGAGATAATGTCTATGCTTCACCTACTAATCTTGCTTTTCTTTTTGGTCTTTGTTGTGGAGGCTGTTGATGCAGTTTTTTTTTTTTTCCAGAGGTAATTATTCCATATTTAACTGTATATTTATTGTATCCATGGGATGGGGGGAATGAGTTCAGGATCATCCTATGCCACCATCTTGAACCCAGCTGAGTTGATTTTTATCTTTAAAAATAATTAGGGGTGCCTGGGTGGCTCAGTCGTTAGGTATCTGCCTTTGGCTTAGGTCGTGATTCCGGACTCCTGGGATCAAGCCCCACATTTGGCTCCCTGCTCCACGGGAAGCCTGCTTCTCCCTCTCCCACTCCCCCTGCTTGTGTTCCTTCTCTCGCTGTGTCTCTCTCTGTCAAATAAATAAAACCTTTAAAAAAATAAAATAAAAATAATTAAAATATTATTTCGATTTCTGCTTTTTAAAATATATACATTGTGAAAACATTCTCCCTATTTGGTTAATTAACACATCTATCATCTCACATATTTATCTTCTGGGGAGTGGAGATCTTAAAGTTTTACTCTCCACAAATTTCACTTATGTAATACAGTTATCAATTATAGTCACCATGTTTTACATTTGATCCTCAGAACTTATTCCTGTTATACCTGAAAGATTTTGCCTTTTATTTTACCTTTTACCTCTCCGTGTTTCCCCCACTCCCCAGCACTTGACAACTACTTTTACACTCTGTTGCTTATAAGTTTCATTTTTTGGGGGTTGGGGGGGGAGGGTTCCACATGTAAGTGATACCATACAGTATTTGTCTTTCTCTGTCTGACTTATCTCACTTAGCATAATACCCTCAAGGTCCATCCATGTTGTTGCAGTTGGCAGAATTTGCTTCTTTCCCATGGCTGAATACTATTCCATTGTATGTATATACCACATCTTTATCCATTTATTTGTTGATGGACACTGAGCTTGTTTCCCTATCTGGGCAATTGTGAACAATGCTGCAATGAACATGGAGGTGCAGATATCTCTTCAATATTCTGTTTTCATTTCCTTTGGATGTACGTTCGGAAGTGGGGTTGGGTAGTTCTATTTTTAATGTTTTGGTGTTTCATAGTAGCTGCACTAATTTACATTGCAAGTTTATTGAATTTTTTGGTAAGCCCTAGATTCTGCATGTTAGGTAAATGCCTCTCTCACCTCACCTTATTTCTAGCCCTGATGAAAGACTCTCACCAGTTCCAAAATAGTTGGCTTAACAATAGTTCCACTAGATAGGGTTGTCATTGGCCTGGCATTGGTCCCATGCCATCCGTGAACCAATCAATGATGCATAAGAGGAATGCAATGCTTTTCTTGGGCTTTGAAGGTGGGTGGAATCCTTTCCAACTTCTGAGAGTGTGAGAGAAGTCTTCCCAGAAGTGGAGTCTGATATAGGGATTCTTACTCAATTGATTTCACTGGGGGTTACGTCAGGAGAAGGGGGTGAGGAAATGGGAAGTTGATAAAGAAGAATGTGGTTTCACATGAAGACCAGGTTCAGCATGATCCCACTCAGTGAGACCAGGAGCCCACCTTTTATAGCCCCATGCTGGTCGTTCATTGGCTGAGGCCTGGTGGTGGTGGAGGGAGGCAGCTCTATTGGATTGAGGACAGTTCTTTAGAGAATGAGGCAGCTGTACATTGTTATCTGACAACACATATAGCAGCTAGGCATGGCCACATGTACCAGTGAACAGGTCTAGCCTGGGCCCCATCAGTCTCTAGTAAAAGGCATGGTCTTGAAAGATAAAATTATCAGAAAGGGAAATGGATGTGGCTCTGGTGTTTAGCATATGTCCTTTGTACTTATCTCTTTAGTAAAGGAAATGGAATTGATTGTCAGTTAATGACATCTCTTTCAATGAGAAAAAGTTATAACATGCACTTTCATATATCTGATCTGGAATATTGAAAAGCAGAAGCAGATGCTCAAGCTGTCTTCTTGCTGCCTGTCTTTTAAGTAAAAACTTTGCAGAGAGTCAATAAGCAGTGATGCTCACCTGTGCTCACCTCCCTATCTTCACCCAAACCATCTGAGTCAAGTCACAAAATGCCAGTGAATCATGCTGACTGTCCATGTGCAGGCCTGGGAGTAGCTTGATGAGGTAGAATTATGATGAACAAAATGGACTTCTTCCTTAACAATTCCATTAGGGGAAGTGTCATGGCATATAGAGTTCCATATACTGGGGAAACTGCCCTGGTAGAGTGAACTGCAATTGGGAGAGGAAAGAGGAGACCGCAGTCAGCTGCAGGCCATGCCAGGGAGCCTGCATAAATGGTCCTCTGTCAGCAAGGGGGGAGCCCTGTCACCCTTTCATTAGCAGTAATTGAATGCCTACAGAGGCAGTAATTACAAATACCAGCCAGGCCTCACAGGCTCATCTGTCTTTGTTTATCATCACAGTAAGGGTATTGATCATTACTAGAGCCCTCCTTTCCTCTGGATTGGGACAGGGAAATTGGATTAATAAGGCCTGGGCATATCTCGTGTAACACATGCTTGCAGGGAAAGGCAGACCAGAAGTGCTGAGAAATGTTGAGCACTTCATTTCCTGGGGTGTCCAACCTGCTAACATTCTTGAGTGCTTCCTTTGCAGGGGCTTGTGATCAGATTCTCCATCATCTGAGCATCCTTGCTTTAGCTGGAGCCACAGAACTCCATAGATAGAAAGCAAACTGAGTAGCTCCCATCTTAATTCACCTTTCTGCAGGTAGCACCTAAATAAATAGAGAGAGGGAGGGAGGGAGAGAGACAGAGAGAAAGAGAGAGAAGATAGCTAGGGAACCAACTCACTATTCTGAAAGCTGTATGCATTGTGTCATGGTAAGTGCAGAGTTGGTGAGGGGAAAGCTTTTATGTAAGCATTATAGCTTATGAAAAAGAAAAGGGAGAATTAGAGCAATGGTCCTCAAACACTAGCATGCATCAGAATGGCTTGGAGGGCTCATTAAAACACATATGCTGGACTCCACCCCAGAGTTCCTGATTCAGAGGTGGTCTTTTTAAAAAAAGATTTATTTATTTATTTTAGAGAGAGAGTGAGTGGGGTGGGTTCGGGGGCACAGGGAGATAGAGAAAAATCCTCAAGCAGACTCCCCGCTGAGCGTGGAGCCTGACTTGGGGCTTGATCCCAGGACCCTGAGATCATGATTGAGCTAAAATCAAGAGTCAACACAACCTACTGAGGCACCCAGGTGTCCCTGGAGAATCTACATATTTAACAATTGCCAGGTGATGCTTGGCTACTGGTCCAGGACCACACTTGGAGAACCACTTGATTAGAGCATCCCTATTTTGCAAACCTTATAACATATGTAGGAAGTGATTGTCAGTGATTTTAATGTCACACAAAAAAGAGACAGTTAACTGAGCATTATATGTCTCTTGATGGAAGTACAAAAAACCACCAATAAGAAATGTCCAAATATTCATTCCAAATCAGTCAATCCAGGTCTAACTACCAGTTTACAGAAGATACAGGGGATAGAGAAACAAGTTAAACAGTGTTGCAACAGGGGTGCAAACAGCAAAATCCAGACTGTGGAAGACTCTTCATGACAAACAACTCATTTATTACCTGCAAGAAAAGAGAAGTAGGAGGGGGAAAGTATGGATTCTAAGACTTAAGAAACACATGATCCCAGTGATTGGACCTGTTTAGATGCTGTTCTGATCCATTGAATTGTGAAAAAGAAAACTGAGCTAAGCAGGAAAACCTGGAAGCTGAGCAGGTATTTGATGACCTCAGAGAATTATATCCACCACCCTCACTCTTCCCATGCTGGATTCCTTCTTAAACTTTCATCCTCAGTTTAAATATCGTCTTTGCAAAGAGGTTTTCTTCAACTATCTCATCTAGATAGCTCCCCCTTCTCTATGTTACCCTTCTGTTTGTTTACTGACCTCTCATTGTAATTATGCATTTATTGGTATGGTTTTTGCGTGTCTCCTGACCAGTCTGAAAACTCCATGAGGCCATGTCTCACAGTGTCATGTCCCCAGTGCGCATTGTTTGGTACACTGGAAATGCACAGTATTTATTTCCTGAATGAACGATGAATAAATGAGGGTATTTTAAAGTTTTCAAATTCTTTTCCCATACCTGCTTTTAATTAAGTTTTATCTGACCTTGTCAGAGGCCTCTAGGTAGGTAATACTTTGCCATTTTTTGGTGAAGTCAAACATGATGAGTGATTTGTTCAAGGTTGTGAGTTGTACTAAACCAGCATAACCAGGAAAAAGAAAAAAACAAAAAACAAAAACAGTCTTTCTGTCTCCAGTCCTAGTGGTCTTACTGTTCTAGTAAGTTTCCATTCAGAGATGTTTGACCATCTAGAAATAGTCATTTTAACAGTTAATCTTGATGGTTTTGGTAGAAGAGAGGGACCTCTGTTCATGGAGGTGGGGTAATGAGCATCTGAGATGCTACATATTTGGGTGATGAAGTAGTTGTGTATTTGGCAAGTTAGCATCCCTGAAGTGTGTTGATTTGCCCTCTTAGGTTGCAGGTAGTCATTTCAGTTTCTGGACCATTCTGGAGTAGAATCATCAGCTCATTTCCATAAGCACGCGGGTATGTCTAGGATGTTCTACCTCTTCTCTATTTCTCTAAATCCGTACCTCTTTCTCTATCTCTGTCTCTCTGTCTCTAGATCTATCTCTTTCTCTATCTTTATCTCAGTTTGAATCTCTTTATCTCTATGTCTTTAGTTCGGCATCTCCATCTCAATCTCTGTATCTGCATTTTTTACCATTTGATCTCTTTATCTCTTTCTTTACCCTTAACCTCTTGCCTTTCCTCAGCTTCTGCCATGTTGCTTTCTGCTCCTTTTCACAGGAAAATGTAGTAAAAGAATTGCCCACAAGTATTGTTCCCATTTCTTACCTCCTCTTTTTTTCATCCACTCCAATTTGTTTTCTCTTCTTTTCATTCTTCTCAAACTGTCTTTGACAAAGAAACTGAGAATTTCCATATTTGCAGATTGAGTAGTCTGTTCTCATGTTACTTGACCTCAAGGATTGGGCACTGACCATCCCTTCCTCACTGATTCACTACTTTCTTGGTGTATTAAGATTGAGATACTGCTATAAGAAATAATCACAAAATCTCAGTGGCTTAACACAATAAAATTTTATTTTTTGCTCATTATACTATTCATTGTTATAATAATGGGGAAAATAACAGGCAGGATTGTGTGGGGGATTTTTATGGGCCAGACTTGGAGTAACATATATCACTTCTACCCTGATGCCATTTGCCATTCTTTGGTCCTTCCTGGATACAAGGGTGCTAAGAAGTGTAATCCCAGGCTGGGCATTTATTTTCCAGCAATAACTACACTATGGAAGGTGAATGTGAGTCTGTCTTGGCCATAGATAGAGAGGCAGGCAGCGATCAGGTCATGTGTGTATGTCCCTGAGTCTGCAGAGCAGTGCTTAGCATACTTCCTCCTCAAATCCCATCTCTGCTTTTCCTAATGGGGGACACTTGTCCAGGTCACCCTGCTTTTTTCCTAGTCAGGGTCTTATCTCCTTATGAAGACATCCCACAAAGATTTGTTGGAGGCCCCCAGATCACTTTTGCATCTGGAACTTCTCTAGAAAATAGACCATGTAATTCAAAATATCCTCTTACAAGCCCCCATTAGAATCTTAATTATCCTAATACAGAGGAACTGCATTTCTCAGTGGGAGGCACATTTTGAATGATTTCATATTTAATATGTTCTCTGTGCTTTTGGGGCTCTGTATACTCTGGGATACTTTGGGTCATACAAGGAATATCATTACCCAGCATTGCACCACAATTCTGCAATTCTTTCTATACTAAATTTAGAAAAAAAACAAACCCTATGAGTACAACATGTGTAGACAATTAATGGCTTTATTCCACATGGATGCTTAAGGCTTTTAATTTTAAAATGCCCATAAAAAAATCACAAGAGCTCTCACCATGCTTCTCTTTTATCTGGAGGCACATTTATTATGTGGTGGGTCTCTTGATAGTGTCTCCATTTCCTCACAAGGGCTGGCTCAGAGCCAAACACTTTCTGGGATTTGCATGGGGAAGTGATGACTGAACACAATGAGGCAAAGCCTTTGCATGAAGAGCCCCCAAAATGGGTTGCAAAAGGGAGAATTATCATACTCTGCTTGGCTAGACACACTCAGCCCTTGGAGAATGTCTCCTCGACACATTCAGCCCTTGGAGAATGTCTCCTCTCTTGTGAACATGCTTTACTCTAAAAGATTTAATTGGTAGGGGAGTGCCATCGACAAGATCTGTGTCTCCTCGTGATAACTGAAATTCTTGGAGCACTCTGCAGCCTCTCAGTTCTTGAAGTTGCATTACCCCAGATCATTCACAACCCTTGCACTGAAGGATGTGAGAAAATGCAAGTTGCAAGGAGTAGGTATGTCTGAAGTTTTGGTATACCAAGGACTGTCTCTGGCCGTGTTCTCCATATACAGAAGAATTCATTTGAACAAATTTTCACTGGACGCTTAATATTGTACACCCATTACTAGGTAATTTGGGATATAAGCAATAAACAAAATAACACAATGGATGCTGTGATTCCCCCTTCAAGACTGAAGAACTTAACTTCTGACTGGTGTGAATCCTCCTGGCTGATAGTCTTCAATAGTCAACACTTTTTAAGAATGGACTCAGCTAGAGAGCTGCCTCGCCCAAGCTCGCATCCACTTCCTGTGACAGCCCATATATAATGACTGGGTTGAGGGTCTAACCATGAAGGGCTATCCCAGTGACCGAGTTTCTCCTAGGGTTGGCTGAGGCCTTGGTTGAGACTGCATTGCAGCCCTCTTCCCTTTGCCTAGTTCTGCTTTCTCTCCATCTCTTCTTCAGGTGTTCTCAAGAGTACTCTTCCATAATCCTCCTGTATGCTAATGTCTAAGTCAAGGTCTACTTCCTTCCTCTGACTGAGGAGCTCACAGTCTATGGGACCAATGTGGGATAAGCAACATGCAGCTCTTCTGCTCTTATTCTTCCTTTCTCCGAGATAAGAAAGAATGAGCCTTGTCCCAAATGGGGGCAAAAATGGGTAATTTCCACTTTGCATAGGCAGGATATGAAAGAATGTTCAAAGGCCATTTGTTCTTTTTCCATTTCTCTTTCACAGCTTCTTTTCCTGTATACCTGTATAATGCCTTGATTTTAATTTCAAATGCTTTCAGCAACGCCCAGGTAGACATTACATATTCTACCATGGATCTAAAAGGCCAACTCCCAAGTAATAGGTTTTGGAAGATCAATAACGAAGTTGTTCCCAGACTTGCTGAAGCAGGTTTTACATTTATAATGTAAAAAACAAAAGGCTTAAAGAAAGAAGTGAGTTCATCTAAAGAGAGCTAGATTACATCATTAAACCTTTAATTAACCTGATGGTTTTGACTTAAGAAAATCAATGGAGCTTTCTCACTTATAGGGAAGAAAAACTTTAATATTTTATGTGCCACTATTTATCTTTTTTTTTTCTAATATAGCGTGCAGTTTCTCTGATGTGTGTCTGTTGGGCTTGTTTTCTTCTCAGAGTTTAAAACTGGAAATTTTTTGTTGGTGGTGTTTTCTGGAAATGTGGTAACTATATTTGGAGTAAGATTTAAAACTTAAAACTTGGTAGAAAGTAGGATACCTAGTGTTTTGATTTCAAAAGTCTTGGCTGTATGGGGAGGAGGTTAGGAGGGCATGAAAACATTTTTATGTGGATATAATTACGTTCAGTTTTGTTCCTTTGGGAGACTTTTGAATTTTTCTTTTGAGTAGTTTATTTTAATAGGAACTCACTAGGTAGCAAAGTGCTGCACTAGGTACTTTGGAAAGACCCAAAAAAAGTACTTATCCTTGCTTCTAATTAATTGATTTAAATTTACCTAATGCTCAGCTGTGGCTATACTAGGTAAACAGGTAAACAGCATGAAATAAACCTGCTAGTACCAGGGACACTTAAAAATTCTCCTTCCATCCTCATTCACTGATAGGGATAGGATAGTTCTCTAAAGGACCTGCCCACATGCATGTAGATTTTCCTTTCGTTTCTTCAGTCTAGCTTTATGATGCTGGCATTTAGTGTGCATAAAAATATATGGTTAGGATTGAGTAAGTCAGCTTTAGTTTTAGGAAATATAAACTATTCTTGATTTATTTGGCAGAAATTCAGGGAATCAGGTATTTACAGCCTCACTGGAAGGCCCAGAGGATCAGATTTAAGGCTGGGCCTGAAGGTATAGCTTCTGGAACCATATTTGCATAAATATAGGAGTAATTTGAAGGGCAGGAGAAGACACCAAATGAGAAAGAGCTTACCTTCTTTAATGGAAAAGGGAAAGGAAAAAGATAACTGGAGACACTCATATGGTAATAATTGATTTTTTCCCAAAATATATTAAAACGGAAAAATGAAAAGTCCGATTGAGTACTTTCCACGATTTTTATGTAACTAAATTGTTGTAACAGGTGTTGGGTGACCCTTTGGCCTGGGGATATGATGACTTGGCCATCATTTTGACAAAGTAGGGAGAAAGCAGAAGAACAATAGTTGGGGTGCCTCAGTGGCTCAGTCGGTTAAGCATCTGACTCTTGATTTCGGCTCAGGTCATGAGATTGAACCCTTTTTTAGGCTCCACACTCAATAAGGAGTCTGCTTGGGGGATTCTCTCTCCTTCTCCCTCTGCTCCACCCTGCGCTGCCCCCCCCCATGGCTGCCCTGCTCAAGAGTGCTCTCTCGCTCTTAAAAAAAAAAAAAAAGAAAAGAAGAGCAATAGTTCACCATTTGAACTGGGAGGAGGGATTTTTTTTTTAAATAACATTTTGGAGAGAAAAGCACAGAGCTGGTAATAGTGTGTAAGGGAAGGTAATGAAAAGAAACAGTGCTAAAAAGTATTTTTTATGGTATTTGAGAAATGGAGGTAAAGACCTCGAAGTTATTTTGAAATTATGCTTTGGTTGTTGAACATTTTTCAAACCTTGATATTACTCTGAGCTGGGCCACATGGATTATGTCTTTGATACAGTTACAAAAATAGGAGCACAAGTAGTCATCCTTAAGGATTTTTAGGTCTGCTCAGCACCTCAATAGACTCCTTACTTTTTTAAAATAATTCACATTCATGTGAAATTGCACATCACACAGGGTAACCTGAGCATGTGATTATTGACTGAAGTGAATTGGAGAAAGCACTAAAAAGCCATCTTTAGGGGGAAGTTTTTCTTCCTTGACTTCTTGATGTCATCTCATCGATTTCAAACTCAGCTATATTATTTTCAGCTAATATATTCCAGACGCTGTGATAGATGCTGGGGAGACAAAATAAAAAGGCAACTGTATATGTTCACAGTAGCTAATAATAATTGATGAAGAGCTAGTAAATCTTTCATTTCCATAGTTGTCCATATAGTATTTACTCAGTGCCCATACACCAGGCCTTGTGGCTATAATGAGAAACAAGTTAGGCATGGTTTCTGCCCTCGTGGAAGTTAGTCTAATGGAAGAGGCAGACCAATGGCCAGATGATTACCACTAAATGTGTTATGTGCTACCAGAGTAAATGTAGGTGTAAGGAAAGCATAAAAGAGGGCAATTCACCTGGTCAATAAAGTCATTTGTCATAATATATTAGGTTATAATTAATGGACCAAATTTCATACATTATAATTAACCAAAGTCCATACTTGATGCAGATTTCCTTAGTCTTTACCTAATGTTCATTTTCTATTCCAGAATCCCATCTGGTATACCACCTTACATTTAGTTGTCATGTCTCCTTTGGCTTCTCTTGGCTGTGACAGTTTCTCAGGCTTTTCTTATTTTTGAAGACCTTGACAATTTATATATACTGGTCAAGTATTTTGAAGAATATCCCTCCACTGGGATTTTTCTGATGCTTTTCTCATGATGTGACTGAGGTTTTCGGTTTTGGGGGAGGAAGACCACAGAGGTAAAGTGCCACTTTCTTCATATCCTATCTATTAATCTAGAAATATTTATCACTTGTTACTGACCTTGATCATGGCTGATGTAGTGGTTTGTCAGATTCCAACACTATAAAGTTGCTCCTATTTTCTCTGTTTCCATACTGTACTTCCTTTAAAGTAGTCACTATGTGCACCTCACACTTATGATGTGGGGTATTATGCTCCACCCTTTTGAGAGGAGAGTATATCAATGATTTAGAGTTCTACGTGGAGATTTGTTTCTTCTCCCCCATTAACTATTTATGTATTCAGCCATTGATTTCCATCAGTATAGACTCGTGGATATTTATTTCCTACCTCAGGTTATAATCCAATGCCACATAATCCTGTGAGTCAAATTGCTCTACTCTGAGCTCTGTCATTTGGTTTCTGGATCCCTTTGATTTTCCACCATCAGTGTGGTGTTTTATTAGGCACATCCTTACTTTTTTTCCATTAGAAGATGTTCCAAGCTTGACTTATCTTCTACGCCAGTCCTAGAGTGAGCCAGTGAGCGTGGTTTCTTTTACTGGAGAATGATATGAGAAGCCAGGACCTGAATGCTAGGAATGCACCTTACTATGGGTATTGTTGCACTTAGCCCTTCTCAGCTCACAGAGGAAGGACTTACATGTGTGTATGCCAACCTGTGTATATACACATATCTATAAATATTTTTATATGTAACCATATCTATGTTAGGCTAAAAAGGAGTTCATATTGATGTCTCTGACTCTAATTAATTGTCACATGGATCATTCTGGCCTTCTCCCCACATTTATCTACAAACTCCCACTGCAGTAGTGGGAAACCTGCCCCTACCATCTGCCATCCTTTCACTCAATAGTTTAATTCTTATTTACACATATAGGAGTATCAGAATTGGTAGCCTGTACTCATGGGACAAAACTTTATCAGTGGGAGTACAGGGCTTGTGTACAATTTATTCTGCCTTTAGTCTTACAGACTCTACTCATTTCTAAAATTCCTTAGGTGAGAACCTTTCTCCTCTACCCCTAGGTTGTTTTGTACATTTGTAATGCAGTTAGATTGTTTGTCATATTCTGGACTCCATCATGGAATCTCAGCCTCTTAAATGATTTTTTTAAAAATTTATGTACATTAAGGTTCACTATAGTTCTATGCTGTATGGTTTGTGCTGTATAATTCTATGGTCTTGACAAATGAATAGTATAATGAGCCCACCATTATGGTATCATATAGAACAGTATGACCACCATAAATCTCCTGTGCTTCACCTAATTCAACTTACCTCCCCACATTCTGGACCCCTGGCAACCAGTGATCTTTTTTTATTGCTGCTAGGTTTTGCCCTCTCCAAAATCCCATATAATTGTAATCATATACTACATAGTATTTTTTTTAATTTTATCTTATTATGTTATGTTAGTCATCATACATTCCATCATTAGTTTTTGATGTAGTGTTCTATGATTCATTGTTTGCATATAACACCCAGTGCTCCATTCAATATGTGCCCTCCTTAATACCCATCACTGGGCTAACCCATCCCCCCAGCCCCCTCCCCTCTAAAACCCTCAGTTTGTTTCCTGGAGTCCATAGTCTCTCATGGTTCTTCTCCCCCTCTGATTACCCCCCTTCATTTTTCCCTTCCTACTATCTTTTTTTTTTAACATATAATATATTATTTGTTTCAGAGGTACAGGTCTGTGATTCAACAGTCTTACACAATTCACAATGCTCACTATAGCATATATCCTCCCCAATGTCCATCACCCATCCACCCCATCCTTCCCACCCCCCACCACTCCAGCAACCCTCAGTTTGTTTCCTGAGATTAAGAATTCCTCATATCAGTATTTTTATTTTTTATTTATTTATTTTTATTTATTAGGTTTTTTCCTTTAATTTTTTATTGTTATGTTAATCACCATACATTACATCAATAGTTTTTGATGTAGTGTTCCATGATTCATTCTTTGTGCATAACACCCAGTACTCCATGCAGAATGTGCCCTCTTTAATACCCATCACCAGGCTAACCCATCCCCCCACCACCTCCCCTCTAGAACCCTCAGTTTGCTTTTTTTTTTTTTTTAAAGATTTTATTTATTTATTTGAGAGAGAGAGAATGAGAGACAGAGAGCATGAAAGGGAGGAGAGTCAGAGGGAGAAGCAGACTCCCTGCTGAGCAGGGAGCCCGATGTGGGACTCGATCCCGGGACTCCAGGATCATCATGACCTGAGCCGAAGGCAGTCGCTTAACCAACTGAGCCACCCAGGCTCCCTAGAACCCTCAGTTTGTTTTTCAGAGTCCATCGTCTCTCATCGTTCATCTCCCCCTACGATTTACTCCCCTTCATTCTTCCCCTCCTGCTATCTTCTTCTTTTTTTTTTTAACATATATTGCATTATTTGTTTCAGAGGTACAGATCTGTGAATCAACAGTCTTGCACAATTCACAGCGCTCACCATAGCACATACCCTCCCCAATGTCTATCACCCAGCCACCCCATCACATCCCTCCCACTCCCCCACCACTCCAGCAACCCTCAGTTTGTTTCCTGAGGTTAAGAATTCCTCATATCAGAGAGGTCATATGATACATGTCTTTCTCTAATTGACTTATTTCACTCAGCATAACACCCTCCAGTTCCATCCACATTGTTGCAAATGGTAAGATCTCATTCCTTTTGATGGCTCCATAATATTCCATTGTGCATAGGGCGCCTGGGTGGCTCAGTTGGTTAAGCGACTACCTTCAGCTCAGGTCATGGTCCTGGAGTCCTGGGATCGAGTCCCATATCGGGCTCCCAACTCAGCAGGGAGCCTGCTTCTCCCTTTGACCCTCTCCCCTCTCATGCTGTTTCTCTCTCTCTCTCAAATAAATAAATAAATAAAATCTTTAAAAAAATATTCCATTGTGTATATATACCACATCTTCTTTATCCATTCATCTGTCAATGGACATCTTGGCTTTTTCCACAGTTTGGCTATTGTGGACGTTGCTGCTATAAACATCGGGGTGCACGTACCCCTTCAGATCCCTACATTTGTATCTTTGGGGTAAATACCCAGTAGTGCAATAGCTGGATCATATGGTAGCTCTATTTTCAATTTTTTGAGGAACATCCATTCTGTTCTCCAGATTAGTTACACCAATTTGCATTCCCACTAACAGTGTAGGAGGGTTCCCCTTTCTCCACATCCCCGCCAACATCTGTCGTTCCCTGACTTGTTAATTTTAGCCATTCTGACTGGTGTGAGGTGGTATCTCATGGAGGTTTTGATTTGGATTTCCCTGATGCCGAGCGATGTTGAGCACTTTTTCACGTGCCTGTTGGCCATTTGGATGTCTTCTTTGGAAAAATGTCTGTTCATGTCTTCTGCCCATTTCTTGATTGGATTATTTGTTCTTTGGGTGTTGAGTTGGATAAGTTCTTTATAGATTTTGGATACTAGCCCTTTATCTGATATGTCATTTGCAAATATTTTCTCCCATTCTGTCGGTTGTCTTTTGGTTTTGTGGACTGTTTCTTTTGCTGTGCAAAAGCTTTTTATCTTGATGAAGTCCCAATAGTTCATTTTTGCCCTTGCTTCCCTTGCCTTTGGTGATGTTTCTAGGAAGAAGTTGCTGTGGCTGAGGTCGAAGAGGTTGTTGCCTGTGTTCTCCTTTAGGACTCTGATGGACTCCTGTTTCACGTTTAGGTCTTTCAACCATTTGGAGTCTATTTTTGTGTGTGGTAAAAGGAAATGGTCCAGTTTCATTCTTTGGCATGTGGCTGTCCAATTTTCCCAACACCATTTGTTGAAGAGACTGTCTTTTTGCCATTGGACATTCTTTCCTGCTTTGTTAAAGATTAGTTGACCATAGAGTTGAAGGTCCATTTCTGGGCTCTCCATTCCGTTCCATTGATCTATGTGTCTGTTTTTGTGCCAGTACCATAGTGTCTTGATGATGACAGCTTTGTCATAGAGCTGGAAGTCCGGAATCGTGATGCCGCCAGCTTTGCTTTTCTTTTTCAACATTCCTCTGGCTATTCGGGGTCTTTTCTGGTTCCATACAAATTTTAGGATTATTTGTTCCATTTCTTTGAAAAAAAGTGGATGGTATTTTGATGGGGATTGCATTGAATGTGTAGATTGCTCTAGGTAGCATTGACATCTTCACAATGTTGGTTCTCCCAATCCATGAGCATGGAACGTTTTTCCATTTCTTTGTGTCTTCTTCAATTTCTTTCCTGAGTATTTTATAGTTTTCTGAGTACAGATCCTTTGCCTCTTTGGTTAGATTTATTCCTAGGTATCTTATGGTTTTGGGTGCAATTGTAAATGGGATCGACTCCTTGATTTGTCTCTCTTCTGTCTTGTTGTTGGTGTATAGGAATGCCACTGATTTCTGTACATTGATTTTATACCCTGCCACTTTACTGAATTCCTGTATGAGTTCTAGCAGTTTTGGGGTGGAGTCTTTTGGGTTTTCCACATGAAATATCATATCATCGGCAAAGACTGAGAGTTTGACTTCCTCTTTGCCGATTTGGATGCCTTTGATTTCTTTTGGTTGTCTGATTGCTGTGGCTAGGACTTCTAATACTCTGTTAAATAGCAGTGGTTATAGTGGACATCCCTGCCGTGTTCCTGACCTTAGGGGGAAAACTCTCAGCTTTTCCACATTGAGAATGATGTTCGCTGTAGGTTTTTCATAGATGGCTTGTATGATATTGAGGTATGTACCCTCTATCCCTATACTCTAAAGAGTTTTGGTCAAGAAAGGATGCTGTACTTTGTCAAATGCTTTCTCTGATTCTATTGAGAGGATCATATGATTCTTGTTCTTTCTTTTCTTAATATATTGTATCACGTTGATTGATTTGTGGATCTTGAACCAACCTTGCAGCCCAGGGATAAATCCCACATGGTCATGGTGAATAATCCTTTTAATGTACTGTTGGATCCTATTGGCTAGTATTTTGGTGAGAATTTTTGCATCCATGTTCATCAAGGATATAGGTCTGTAATTCTCCTTTGTGATGGGGTCTTTATCTGGTTTTGGGATCAAGGTAATGGTGGCCTCATAAAATGAGTTTGGAAGTTTTCCTTCCATTTCTATTTTTTGGAACAGTTTCAGGAGAATAGGTATTACTTCTTGAAATGTTTGGTAGAATTCCCCTGGGAAGCCATCTGGCCCTGGGCTTTTGTTTGTTGGGAGGTTTTTGATGACTGCTTCAATTTCCTTGGTGGTTATAGGTCTGCTCAGTCTTTCTGTTTCTTCCTGGTTCAGTTTTGGTAGTTGATACATCTCTAGGAATGCATCCATTTCTTCCAGGTTATCTAATTTGCTGGCATAGAGTTGCTCATAATATGTTCTTAGAATTGTTTGTATTTATTTGGTGTTGGTTGTGATCTCTCTTCTTTCATTCATGATTTTGTTGATTTGGGTCATTTCTCTTTTCTTTTTGATAAGTCTGGCCAGGGGTTTATCAATCTTGTGAATTCTTTCAAAGAACCAGCTCCTAGTTTCGTTGATCTGTTCTACTGTTCTTTTGGTTTCTATTTCATTGATTTCTGCTCTGATCTTTATTATTTCTCTTCTCCTGCTGGGTTTAGGCTTTATTTGCTGTTCTTTCTCTAGCTCCTTTAAGTGTTAGGGTTAGGTTCCTTATTTGAGACCTTTCTTGTTTCTTGAGAAAGGCTTGTATTGCTATATACTTTCCTCTCAGGACTGCCTTTGCTGTATCCCAAAGATTTTGAACAGTTGTGTTTTCATTTTCATTGGTGTCCATGAATTTTTTAAATTCTTCTTTAATTTCCTGGTTGACCCATTCATTTTTTAGTAGGATGCTCTTTAGCCTCCATGTGTTTGAGTCCTTTCCGACTTTCCTCTTGTGATTGAGTTCTAGTTTCAAAGCACTGTGGTCTGAAAATATGCAGGGAATAATCCCAATCTTTTGGTACTGGTTGAGATCTGATTTGTGACCTAGGATGTGATCTATTCTGGAGAATGTTCCACGGGCACTAGAGAAGAATGTGTATTCCGTTGCTTTGGGATGGAATATTCTGAATATGTCTGTAACGTCCATTTGGTTCAGTGTGTCGTTTAAAGTCTTTATTTCCTTGTTGATTTTTTGCTTAGATGATCTGTCCATTTCATTCAGCACGGCGTGAAAGTGCCTCTTATTATTGTATTGTTGTCAATGTGTTTCTTTGCTTTTGTTATTAATTGCCTTATATAATTGGCTGTTCCCATGTTAGGGGCCTAGATATTTACAATTGTTAGATCTTCTTCTTGGATAGACCCTTTAAGTAGGATATAGTGTCCTTCCTCGTCTTTTATTACAGTCTTTGTTTTAAAATCTAATTTGTCTGATATAAGAATTGCTACCCCAGCTTTCTTTTGGTGTCTATTAGCATAGTAAATGGTTTTCCTCCCCCTCACTTTCAATGTGTGGGTGTCTTTGGGTCTAAAATGAGTCTCTTGCAGACAGCTTATTGATGGGTCTTGTTTTTTAATCCAGTCTGATAGCCTGTGTCTTTTGATTGTGGCATTTAGCCCATTTCCTCTCAGGGTAACTATTGAAAGATATGAATTTAGTGCCATTGTATTGCCTGTAAAGTGACTGTTACTGTATATTGTTTGTGTTCCTTTCTGATCTAGCTGCTTTTAGGCTCTCTCTTTGCTTAGAGGACCCCTTTCAATATTTCTTGGGGGGCTGGTTTCGTGTTTGCAAATTCCTTTACTTTTTGTTTGTCATGGAAGCTTTTTAACTCTCCTTCAATTTTCAATCACACCCTAGCTGGATATAGTATTCTTGACTGCATATTTTTCTCATTTAGTGCTCTGAAGATATCATGCCAGTCCTTTCTAGCCTGCCAGGTCTCTGTGGATAGGTCTGTTGCCAATCTAATGTTTCTACCGTTATAGGTTACATCTCTCTTCTCCCGAACTGCTTTCAGGATTTTCTCTTTGTCTCTGAGACTCGTAAGTTTTACTATTAGATGTCGGGGTGTTGACCTATTTTTATTGATTTTGAGAGGGGTTCTCTGTGCCTCCTGGATTTCGATGCCTGTTTCCTTCCTCACATTAGGGAAGTTCTCTGCTATAATTTGCTCCCATATACCTTCTGCCCCTGTCTCTCTTTCTTCTTCTCCTGGGATCCCAATTATTCTAATGTTGTTTCGTCTTATGGTATTGCTTATCTCTCGAATTCTGCCCTAGTCATCCAGTAGTTGTTTATCTGTCTCTTTCTCAGCTTCTTCATTTTCCATCATTTGGTCTTCTATTTCGCTGATTCTCTCTTCTGCCTCATTTATCCTAGTAGTTAGTGCCCCCATTTTTTATTGCATCTCATTAATAGCCTTTTTGATTTCGACTTGGTTAGATTTTATTTCTTTTATTTCTCCAGAAAGGGTTTCTCTAATAACTTCCATGGTTTTTTCAAGCTCAGCTTGCATCTTTATTTTTTTAAAGATTTTACTTATTTATTTGAGAGAGAGAGAGAGAGAGAGAGAGAAACAGCATGAGAGGGGAGAAGCAGGCTCCCCGCTGAGCCGGGATCCTGATGTGGCACTCGATCCCAGGACTCCGGGATCATGACCTGAGCCGAAGGCAGTCGCTTAACCAACTGAGCCACCCAGGCGCCCAAGCCCAGCTTGTATCTTTAAAATCATGATTCTGAACTCTACTTCCAACATCGTACTAATGTCCGTATTGAGTAGGTCCCTGGCAGACAGTACTACCTCTTGTTGTTTTTGCTGAGGTGATTTTTTTCGTCTTGTCATTTTGTCCAGAGGAGAATAGATGAATGAGAGAACAAAATGCTAACAGGTTAACAACGTCCCCAGAAAATATACTCTAAACAAATCAGAAAAGACCTGAAACCAGGGGAAAAGAAAGGGAAAGGAAGAAAAAAAGAAAGAGAAAAAAAAAGAAAAAGAGAAAGATAAAAACAAACAGAAACAGAATATGATCAAATATGATCAGGCTAATGCATAGATCAGTGCCACACACTAGATTTTTGGTGTATTTTTGTCTGTTAGAAGAAAGTGCCTCCTAAAATTTTAATGAAAGAAAGACTTATATATGTACAAAATAATGGTTGATACAATGAAGGGATGGAATATGACTGTAAAGATGAAAATTATAAAAGATTTATAAAAGGAATTGATAAGATAAGTTGTTTGAAAAAAGAAAGATTAAAAAAAAAAAGAAAAAGGGAGAGAATGTGATCAGGCAGGAGACTAGAACAAAGCCATACACTAGTGTTTTAGGGTATATTTTGATCTGTTAGAAGAAACTGTATCTCAAAATTTTAAAGAGAGAACCACTTATATATATATATGTCAAAAATAAAGGTAACTACTCTGAAGGGATAGAATATGACTCTAAAAATGAAAAATAAAGATTTTTTTTTTAAAAGGGATTGATAACATGTTGGTTGAAAAAGGGAAAAAGAAAAATTAAAAAAAACAGTTAAAAAGAAATTAACTTTGAAAGACTATTGAATCATGGTAAAAAAGCCATGAATTCTATGTGCAGTATTCCCCTAGCACTGGAGTTCTCCCATTCTCATTGATCGGGAAACTTGGTCTTGGCTTGCTGGCTGTTCGTGTTGATCTTCTGGGGGAGAGGCCTGTTGCCGTGGTTCCCAAATGTCTTTGCCAGAGGCGGAATTGCCCCGCCCTTGTCGGTCCAGGCTAAGCAAGCTGATCGGGTTTGCTCTCGGGAGCTTTTGTTCCCTTTATACTCTCCGTACAGCTTTGGAGGATGAGAGTGAAAATGGTGGCCTCCCAATCTCCACCCGGAGGAGCCCAGAACTCGGGGCCTGCTCCTCAGTGTGCCCCCAGAGAAAAGCAGTCAATCACTCCTGCCTCCCCAGTCTCCGGCCGCACTCTGTGCTCACCCGGCCTGTGACCGAGCATTTCTATCTCTGGCACCCGACCCCGTGTGGAGTCTCCAAACCCAGCAGATCCCTGCGGTGCGCTCCCGCGCTGCTCCTCCCGGGAGAGGAAGGGGAGTCTTCCTGGCTCTGCCGCTTGTTGGGTCCCTGCTGAAGGAGCAGTGGCCCGACTGGGCTGCGGATCACAGTTTATGGCAACCCCGAGCTGAAAGCCCACGCCTCGGCTCCGTCTCCGCAGCCGGCTTCCCCACTCCGATATCACGCAGCTCTGCCACACTCAGGCACCCCTGGTCTTTCTGTGACCCCGAGGGTCCTGAGACCACACTGTCCCACGAGGGTTCCACCCCCCGCTTAACCACTGGAACGACATCCCTCTGCGGAGCCGACTTCTAAAAGCTCCGATTTTGTGCTCCGCCGCTCTATCACTTGCCAGAAGCGGCCAACGGAGGCCGCCTCCCCCACCGTCTATCCTCCCGAATATCGCCTCGGATTCACTTCTCCGCACGTCCTACCTTCCAGTAAGTGGTCGCTTTTCTGTTCAGAGTGGTTGCTATTCTTCTCTTCGATCTCCTGTTGAGTTCGTAGGTGTTCAGGATGGTTTGATCCCTATCCAGCTGAATTCCTGTGACCAGACGATCATATCAGTATTTTTAAAGTAGCTTCTTTCACTTTTCAAAATGCCTTAAGATTCATATATGTCTTTCCATGCTTCAATAGCTCATTTATTTTTATTGTTGAATAATACTCTGTTACATGGATATACCATAGTTTATTTACTCATTCACCTATTAAAAGACATTTTGGTTGCTTTCAGTTGTTAGAATTATGGCTTGATACTATGAAGATTCATAGGCAAGTTTTTATGTAGAGATAAGTTTTCAACTCAGTTGGGTAAATACCTAGGAGCACGATCACTGGATTGTATGGCAAAACTATGTTTAGCTTCATAAGAAACTGCAAACTGTCCTCCAAAGTGGCTGTACCATTTTGCATTCCTACCAGCAATGCAAATGAATGAGAATTCCTGTTGCCCTACAACCTTGTCAATAATGGTTTTGTCCATTTAAAAAAATTAGATATTCTAATAGGTGTGTAGTGGTAACACCTCATTGTTCAACTCACAGTTTTCTAATGACAAATGATATTGAGCATATTTTCATATGCTCATTTGCCCCTGTATATATTCTTTGGTGAGGTCTGTATTAAGATCTTTAAATTACCTGATCAATTTTTCAGACTCTGTAAATCCCCTTTGCTTGTTACTGTGCCTCTTGTGTAATTTTATTGCTGGCAAAACCAAAATTCTTGGAGATGTTCAAGAGTGTTAAGCACTTAATTGGAATGAATGAGTAAAAAGAATGTCTTTGAAATCTGATGATCTGAAAGGAAGAAAATCTGCTGAAATTTAGATTTCACCTTCAGTTCCCCAGGCTTTATTATTTTTGTGTTCCATGGAATATGTGTTCTTAGTTGTCTTCTGGGGATCACTTGACTGTATATTATGATGGTCAGGAGATTTAATCTGGGAGCATATAATCCTGACTCAAAACTTAAGCAGTACCAGGATTTGAAGTATCTCCCACAAGATGTCCAGTATTAAGACAATTATTTCACATGACTTAAGTATCACCCTCCCTTTCATATTTGGGGAAAGTCTAGTGTTCAACACATTTTCACTTAGTTCTAGTTTGATGGATTGACTTGCTTAAAATCTGGCAGGACTGTTCAAACTCCCTGGCAGTGTTGAAGATGTGGCTCTTCATCTAGAATACAGGCTGGGTGGCAATGGAAACTCTTGGCATACTGCTTCACTGAGACTTGTAAACAATAATTAAATGGACTTATGCATCCTAATTCTGCTATTTCATTTGCTTTTTCAAAACACTTGAAGGAGTTTCAGTTCTGGATAATAAACAGTAAGAATTGTAGCACTCTGCATTTAAACCAAATGAGCTCAATCAGGGTATACAAGTCTTGCAATTACAATTTTACTATTTTGCATATATTCACAATAGAAGAAGGAAACAAAAAAACATAGGCTTCTTGGTATGCTGAGAGATGGGAACTCATAAAAAGCTTCATGGGATGTCTGGTGGTCACATCATTTGGAACCCCATCCCACCCTGGCCTATGACTGAGTCTACCATCTTGGGCAAAGTTCTTGTGACTTTTGCCATCAGTCCTCTTATGTATAATGAATAGGTGGAGGCAGATGATATCTGATTTATCTTCAGATGCAGTGTGTGATAATGGTTCCTAACACAGGCTGCAGTTTTTGTGCAAAGGAGAGAGAGCAGAAGAGCTGGTGGTACATATATTAACTACCATATGAAACTTGCATTGACTACAGTTGCCCACCAGGGGACATCCAAGAGCACTACAAGAGCTCAAGAGTGGTTTGTAAAGCAAATTTCTGTAAATTGAACCTTTCCTATTGACAAAATTTCAGGGATGTGTTCCCACAGAAAAACAGTGGCTCCTAGAGCAATAAAAACTGTGCTCAAGGATATAAACAGTTTTAACAGCAGTATTTAAAGGAAACATATGGAGTAATATATCTTTGATATTATTGTGTCTTGCATTAAATTGGATTTGTGGTTAAGGCAGCAATTTTATAAGTTTGTAGAAAGAATTCATTTCTTTTGGTTATGAATATTTTAATATTTGCCTTGTTTTTTAATGCAACTGTAGAATTGTTACCTCTTAATAATAAATACATGGTCATTATATCCATCTCTTTATTGTTTAGTGCTCATGATAGGCAAAGAAGGACCATAGTATAACCACAGAATGACAGGACTGGAAAAAACTTCCAGATCATAGAGTTTAGTCCTCTTGCCACACTGATAAGGAAACCAAAGTGAGAAATATTAAATTATTTGTACGAAGTCATACAAATAATTAGTTTAAGTTGAAACTACTATATATGGTTATTCCTGAGGTCAATTGTGAGGAACACCAGGCTTCTCAGAATAAACCTAAGAGAATATAGGCACAATGTATGGAATTTTTCATGTGAGGGAGCAGATCAAAAGATGATATACAAGGGACTAGGAAGTTAGCAAAAATACAATTAAGGTGGCCTGCCTAGTATGGAAATCCCAGAGCTACATGTTAGCAGTGAGTGTTCAGCACCTTCTAGAGGCAAAAATCAACTCTTACTGCAGCTCAGGTATAGTCCATGAGTTCTTATTGTGGCCTTAATGAAATTGCCCTAAAAATGTCCGGCCTTTTATTCTGAATTCATCCCCCCTAATTTCTCCATCTGTGGCTCCACTGCTAAGGGATCTGGACCAACATTAGTTCCCATTTTCCATTTATGGTGTTGCCAAAAGCAAATGTGACTATAGCAAACTCTTAAACAAGAAGACATGAATTATTGAACCAAAGTGATCTTTATCTTTGCAGGAATATTCTCTCAATCAGCAGAAATAGGGCCCAGCTTTTAGTTGTTTCAGAGGCCAGGGTCCAGCCTACTATTGGCCTTATTTGATATATTTTTGTCATTTGATTCATTATATAATCTCCAGAAGGGCAGGTGGTAGGTTCGTGCTCTGAAGATGAAGTGGCATGAGAATTTATCATCCTTGACCCTCATGAGGTCAACAGATACTTTGTTTACTCCAGAATTATAGTTTCTGAAAGTCTTTTAAAATGACCAGGTATTTACACATTGGCCAGTCCGTTTATGTAAATGGAGGTATACCTCCAACTGCTCATGAATGAGTGGGTGGGATGGTGATGAAATTATCCACTGATAAGTCCTTAGGCAGCAGAAAAACTCAGGTATTTTGAGCATTACTAAGCATCTCAGATCCTGTAGAAGGTAAGAAATTAAAGTGAATGGAGGAAAAGAAAATTTATGTATATTTTAAAGAGAAACAACACATTACTGTTTTCTGTTTTTACCATATCTCCAGTGTCTCCTTGGATTGGGCCACAGTAATTTTCGTGATTCCTGGGGCAGGTTGGGCATGCCATCCCAGGCATTTAGAATTGCAATTACCAAGTTTTCTGGGCCCTTAGCATTGGAAGTAAAGCTTTTAGTCTGTAACATAGAAAACTTTTGATGTCTCAGCCTTCTGAATTGAGAAGGAAGGGGACCTAGATGGGGGACTAAGATTTCTAGGCATTAGAACAGGATACCCTCCACTGGAAACTAGCAAACTGACTTGTGGTCCATGTGCTTCAGGCTCTTATGTTTGATTGGCATGAATCAACTTTCCCATGTCAGGCAACTCTGGGCTTTCACCAGGCTAAGGCTTAGGCTCTTGGATTATGGTCCATCCATTCAGGGAAGCCTCTTAGAAGAGAGCTTTCTATGTATCTTCAGAAAATCCCTCTGCACTCCTTGTTGGCTTTTCATTTCCTCCACCTAGATCTCCAAACTTCTCACTCAGGCATGCCTCTTGCCAACCATGCTGCCAACTCTCTTCTACAGGTAAGTTCATTCAGGCCCTGGACTCTTGTTTTTGGGAGGTTTTTGATCACTGCTTCAATCTCGTTACTGGTTATTGGCCTATTCAGGTTGTCAGTTTCTTCCTGTTTCAGTCTTGGCACAGTTTATAGGTTTCCCAGAAGGCATCCATTTCATCCAGGTCGCTCAATTTATTGGCATATAGTTGTTGATAATAATTTCTAATAATTGTTTTTATTTCCTTGGTGTTAGTCGTGATCTCTCCCCTTTCATTCATAATTTTATTAATTTGGGTCCTTTCTCTTTTCTTTTGGATATGTCTGGCCAGTGTTTTACGATCTTAATACTTTCAAAGAACCAACTTCTAGTTTTGTTGATCTGATCTACTATGTTTCTCGTTTCTAATTCATTGATCTGTGCTCTAATCTTAATTATTTCTCTTCTAATGCACGGCTTAGGCATCGTTTGTTGCTTTTTCTCTAGTTCTTTAAGGTGTAAGTTAGTTGGTGAATTCGGGATTTTTCTATTTTTTTGAGTGAGGCTTGGATGGCTATGTATTTCCCCCTTAGGACCACCTTTGCAGTATCCCATAGGTTTTGGACCGATGTGATTTCATTCTCATTGGCTTCCATGAGTAGTTTAAGTTCTTCTTTGATTTCCTGGTTGACAGAAACATTTGTGAGCAGAGTGATCTTTAGCTTCCAGGTGTTTGAATTTCTGCCAAATTTTTTCTTGTGATTGAGTTCCAGTTTTAAAGCATTATGGTCTAAGAAGATGCAGGGAATAATCTCAATTCTTCTTGTATCGGTTGAGACCTGATTTGTGACCCAGTATGTGGTCTATTCTGGAGAAAGTTCCATGTGCGCTCGAGAAGAATGAGTATTCTATTGTTTTAGGGTGGAATGTTCTGTATATATCTATTAGGTCCATCTGGTCCAGTGTGTCATTCAAAGCTCTTGTTTCTTTGTTGATTTTCTGCTTAGATGATCTCTTTATTGCTGAGAGTGGAGTATTGAGGTCTCCTCCAATTAACGTATTGTTATCAATATGACTATTTTGGTTAACAGTTGGCTTATGTAGATGGCTGCTCCCATGTTGGGGGCATAGATATTTACAATTGTTAGATCTTCTTGTTGGATAGACCCTTTAAGAATGACATAGTGTCCTTCTGTGTCTCTAACTATAGTCTTTAGCTTAAAATCTGATTTGTCTGTTATAAGAATTGCTACCTAGCTTTCTTTTGAGGTCCATTGGCATGGAAGATGGATCTTCATCCCTTCACTTTCAGTGTGGATGTATCTTTAGGTTCAAAATGAGTCAGCATATGGATGGGTCCTGTCTTTTTATCCAATCTGCAACCCTGTGCTGTTTTATGGGAGCATTTAGGCCGTTCATGTTGACAGTGATTATTGAAAAATATGAGTTTATTGTCATCATGTTGCCTGTGAAGTCCTTGTTTCTATAGATTGTCCCTGTAAATTTCTGTTGTATATCACTCTTGGGGTCTTTCTCCTTTTATAGAACCCCCCTTAATATTTCTTGCAGGACCAACTTAGTGGTCACATATTCTTTCAGTTTGTGCCAGTCCTGGAAGCTCTGCACCTCTCTATCCATTCTAAATGACAGCCTTGTTCGATAAAGTATTCTTGGCTGCATGTTCTTCTCACTTAGTACTCTGACTATGTATTGCTAGCCCTTTCTGGCTTGGAAAGGATAGGTCTGACATTATTCTGATATTCCTCCCTGTGTACATAAGGAATCTCTTCCCCCAACTGCCTTTAAGATGGTTTCCTTGGTTCTAAGATTTGCGAGTTTTACTATTACATGCTGGGGCATTGGCCTGTTTTCCTTGATCTTGGGAGGGGTCCTCTCTGCCTCTAGGACATGAATGTTTATTTCATTCCCCAGATTAGGGAAGTCCTCAGCTACAATTCGCTCAAATATATCTTCTAGTCCCCTCTCTCTCTCTACCCCCTCAGGGAGCCCAATAATTCTGACATTGGACCGTTTCATGGTGTCACTTATTTCTCTGATTTTATTTTCATGGATTTTGAACTGTTTTTCCTTGGCCTCCTCTTTTTCCTTCTTGTCTATCAATTGGTCTTCTAGATCACCAATTCGTTCTTCTGCTTCACTTACCCTAGCTGTTAAATTATCCAGTTTAGATTGGATCTCGTTGATAGCATTTTTAAGTTCTGCCAGTTCAGCTTTCATTTCTGCCCTCAGAGACTCTATGTTGCCATTAATAGATTTCTCCATTCTAGCTATTGTCTTCACAATTGCTACCCTGAATTCCATCTCCAACATCTTGGTTATATCTGTATCCACTTGTAAATCTGTGGCAGAAGTCACAGTCTTGAGTCCTTCCTATTTAGGGTTTCCTCCTCCTAGTCATTCTGTTGAGGGGTGGTTGAGATAATGTATAGAATCCAAATTATTGACCACAACCCAACCAAGATGCACCTGTTTTATAGGGACCTTAGGGTTGTTGGGCTCTTGTTCTCCTTGCCTGTCGTCTGGAGGAGGGGCCTGCTGCATTGTTACTCAGGCAACCCTGTTTGGGCAGAGTTGCCCTGCCCCCTGTGGGGGGGTGGGCTCAGTGAAATCCGGTTTTTTGGGGCTTTTGTTCTCTGGCGGTTCTCCCTGGTGGCTTTCCACATCTCCTCTGAGAGAGCAGAAGAGATCATTTCCAACCCTCTGCCTCAGAACAGAGAGATCACAGTCTGTTTTTCAGTGAGCTCTCCAGGCCACACTATCTCCATTTCTGTCTGTGCTGCTATAAACTGCAGCGTCCTGGGTGGTGCACCCCTCAGCTGGGCTCCCAGTCCTCACCTCCAGGTCATGCCCTTTGTGCTCCTAAAACCACCAGCTGCCCCCAGTTCGCACGTGCAGCCCTGCCACTCCAGGTTTCAGTCTGGAGGGCTACCCTAAAGTTCTTTCCCTGCCACTACCAGTCTGCAAGTCTGTGCCCTGTCTCCAGTGCGGGAGGCTATCACTCACCAGTGGTGTAGGATCACCACAGCTCCCTCCCCCTACCATTTATCTTTGAATATGTGCCTGTGGCATCATGGCCCAGTTTCATACCTCGAAACCAACTGCCTGTGATATTCTGTTTGTAGAGATCCAGATATATCTTCTTACATCTCAGGCTGATTTCATCGGTGTTCAGAGTGATCTGGTAGATATCCAGCTCAATTCTGGGGACCAGTTGGAATAGGGTCCCCTACTCCTCTGCGATCTTTTCCTCGAGCCTTCATTTCTTTATATAAATGCAAGTTTCTGTCTGGCGTCTTATTCTTTCTGCCTAAAGAACATCCTTTGCAATTTCTTAGCTCACATGTTTGCTGGAAATAAAAAATATCTGTTCATTTGTTATTCTGAGAAGTCCGTTATTTTGACCTTATCTTTTAATAAAATTTGATTTGGGGATAATTTTAGATAGACAAAATGTGAAGGTAGTACAGAAAGTTCCCATGCACTCTATAACTACTTTCCTTTATTATTAAAATCTTCATTAGTATGGTATATTTGGGTACAATATTGCTAACTTATTATATGCATATGTTCCATGTAAAATATAAAATGTGAAATTATAAAAATTGTATTATCATACCTCCATGGTACATTTATTAAAAATAATGGACTAATATTAATTACATCATTATTATGGACTAATTTTCTTAGTTTTTACTTAATGTCCTTTTTCTAGAATCCTGTTCAGAATACCACCTTGTTTTTGGTTGACCTGTCTCTTTAGGCTCATCTTGTTTATGACAGCTTCTCAGACTTCTTGTAATTTTCAAGAATGGTTGTGGGAAGTACTGGCCACTTACTTTATAGAATGTCCCACAGTTGAGATTTCTCTTTTTTTTTTTCCTCATGGTTAGACTGGGGTTGTGGATTTTTTGGAGGAACAGCACATAGGTAAATTGCCATTCTCATCATATCACTCCAAGAGTACATGCTGTTAATATGACTTATCACTGTTGATACTGACCTTGTCATGGCTGAGGTTGTATTTTTCAGATTTCAACACTAAAACCTTTCTCCTATTGTCCCCATTTCCATACTGTACTCTTTTTAAAGAAGTCATCATATGTATATGTTCCCCACACTTAATGTGTGGAGAGTTATGTTTCATCCCTTTGAGGGTAGGGATATCCATAAGTGATTTAGAGTTCTGAACAGAGATTTGTCTCATCTCCCCCATTTATTATTTATGTATTCAACCACTGATTTCTACCAGTGGGAACTTATGGGTTAATATTTTGCATATTCACCCTCACTTTTAGCTATTCCTACACACTGTGGCATAGATGGCATCTCCAGGTTCTTGCCCCTCTAGCATAGGGCAGCTGTTGCTCCTTCCTCAGTTTTAGCCTCATGGGGGAGGGAGGTAAGAAGGGTGTTCTGTTTTACTGGCCCAGCCTCAGGTTTATATTACCCTTTGCAACTGATACTTTCTTGGCTTTCCTTCCTTCCTCCTCCTGAGAACCCAACTCTGACTTGGATCTGTAGTTGGTCTTAGCTGGTAGTTTCCTGCCTCATCTTCAATGATAGCAACCTCTGCTTGGTATAGGATTTTTGACCCAGTATATTTTCCAGTTCTTCCCTAGGGGTAGAGGCTTCATCCACCCATCCCCTATTTACAATGGTTCTTTGCTGTGCCTTAGCAGTGACAGTTTATTTTCCTGCTCCCAGCAGCTTAAGGCTTTTGCTTTGTAGGAAAGAGAGGTCTGGGGAAGTGGGAAAGGCTTTGTTCCTTTCCACCAACAGCTAATGATTACCCTTGCACTGAAATTCTGTACCAAGGGAGAGTTTCTCCAGGATCTTTTTTTGTCCCCAATATTTCTTGTGAGTCCTCAATTAAGAGCTGTGGGAAATGTAAATTCTCTTCATGTCTGGAGATATCTCAAAATGACATTATAGGACATAATAGTCTACAATTAGCCTTTAATGAATGAATTAAAATTTTAGCTGACTTATTACCTACTGTATGGTGGCTGCTTCTTCTACCCATGCTCTACCACAGATGAGCTAGTTTATGTGTTCTATCTCTTCTGGGAAAGGTCTATCTCTCTTTGCTTACTTATTGGCCTGGATTTTACCCCTGAAGATGGAGACAACATTGTGAAGGCATACATGTTGTTTTCTTTTTCCTTTTTTTTTTTGAAAGAGAGTGTCTGCCTGTGCAGGGTTGGGGGAGGGGCAAAGGGAGAGGAAGAGAGAATCTTAATCAGGCTCCACGCTCAGTTCCCAACTTGGGGCTTTATCTCACAATGCTGAGATCATGATCTGAGCTGAAACCAATAACTGGATGCTTAACTGACTGAGCCACCCAGCAGCCCCGTCTTTCTTGCTTTTTATTTTCATACTCATTTCTTTGTATTGTATCTAATTGTTTATCAAAGTAGTATTTCCCTATAATATTTATCATTTACCTGAAGTATCTTCCAGATTCATCACTTTTTTGGACCAGTTCTTTGGAGGGATTTCTTGACTATTAATAGGTTAGGCTTCATGAAGACAAGTCCTGCACTTTTACAGACTCACACACCAACAAAGAAGGAAATGCCCATAGGCCATGCAGTGCATGGGTGGCACCCTCCCCCTGAGAAAGAGAAATGGTACATAGTGAGCATGGTGTCAGAAATCTAGGATTAACGTATCTGTGTCTTCTAATGGCTGAAAAAAAATTACCTGTTAAGTGCTAGAGAGTTATCAATTCTTCTATAAAATTCTATTTTTCATGCAAAATCAGTTCTTGAATGCCTAAGAATGAGATGAGGACTTGCATACATGACTTCAGCAGTTTTATATATAGACCATATGGGTAGGAAGAATGTATTGCATCTGATAACTGATCTGAGGAAGAGAATGTAGGTAGGACAGGGAATGGTTAAGGATCGGATCATGATTTCTCCTAGTTACACAGGTGGATGGTGATGGTTGATGTGTTACCACTTCAAACTCCTTTCCTCCATTGTTATCCGTCTTGATTTCTGAAATTCACCCTGGGGAAGACACTACTGCTTTCTCAAAATTAAGGCTCAAAGTGTCAATAAGTGTGATGTAAATATCATGGAATGTAGGGTCAGTGGGCTTGGATCTGAGTCCCAACTCTACCAATTTCTAGCTTATAACTTAGCTTTTTAGTTCTTTAACTTTTTGAACCTCTGTTTCCTCATCTGAAAAAAATCCCAACCCTTCAAGAGGAATAAATCGAATTGTGGATATAAAAAAGCACTTTTCAACTCTCAAGTTCTATAAAAATTTTCATTTTTATTATGGCATCACATTCTGTTCCCCTGGACTTGGTGGGCCAGGGAAATAGACATATTCAATTTTGAGAACAGATTTTCTCTCCGTGTTCAAATGTGCTCATTCCTACATTAAGCAAATATACAAATAAGTAAGAGAGAGTAAATTTGATCCGTATCTTAGTGTGTTAATCTGTGTCTTACTTGAGGTATTTGCCTAAGAAGATTTTATTTTCTTGAAAACAGAAATGGTAAATTAGAAAGCTGTAGGATTACACTTAAAACAATAGTCAGTGGAGGAAATGTGAAATTAAGAGGGATACCATAGAGGTGTAGCAAAAGCTAGAATATTGGAAAGCAAGGGAATTATAGTTTGAAAACAAAACATATTTGTATGTTTTCAGAGGACTTGCTAGTCAGTAATTTACCTTCTGGCTGAACAGTTTTATAGTATGAAGATTAATTTTCTCTGCTATTTTTAAGTAACTCTCTGATTTTAATCTTCTACCCAGCTCCTTTCTGGTCGAAACTAAAATTTCTAGCATGCAAACAGTACCTGAGAATGGTGGCCACAAATCAAAGACTACATTTGAGGTGCCAATGATAGGATGAAACTTCCTTACAGCTTGAGTTGACTATTCTCTGGTCACAATTTTCATGGATTCATGTTGCTATTTGTATATTTCTGTCTGTTTTTCCTTTTGATCAGGAGAGTATTAAAATTGAGAGGGGTGTGTGTTTTATGCATGAGTGTGCATGCACAATATGTATGAATATTTACATTGGGAGACAAAACTAGCATCAGTCATGTATTGAAATTCCTTTTCTAAATGGTCTGGCTCCAAAGAACTCTGTTTATGCCTTAATATGTTATCTTTGAAGCTTACCTGTTTTCCTTCTGGAAAGTTACATGTAAGGTTAGAGAAGACCTCATTTTCTCAGTATACCATCAGACCTACAAAATTGTTTTATACTAGTAAGTGCTAATTAAATAGTGAGACCATTCAAACTGGAATACCTTTGTCCATTATAAATTACAGAAAAACAAAATTAAACAAGCTATCTAGGACAAACCAGAGTATATCATTACCCATCAATAAAAGTTTGTTGATTTTGAACTAGATTAAACAATTTATGACCTTTGTCATGGTTTCATGATTATAAGAGAACAGTTTTCTTTGGGTGAGTGTAAACAGTCATCCTGAATATCTGTATTAGTCACGCTTCTTTCAGATGATAGAGATAGGAACTCATCTTTACTTAGCCTAAGCATAAAAGGCAATGTATTAGTTCAAGTACTAAGGAGTTGAAGGGCATAACTATTTGCATGCATACCTGGAACCAGAAGTTCATTAATGTCAATAATTTTCTGTTTGTCTTTCTCACTCTCTGTGTCTCTGTCTTTTTCTTTCTCATCTGTTTCCTTGTCTCTGTTTATCTTTGGATGCGGTTCTACTTCTCCAGTGTCACAGACAGGATGTTTTCATGTGGTGGTAAAGATAACTGTAATGTTATATCAAACCCAAGTTATAACACCTTTTGAGACTCCAAAAAGAGATATAGTCTTTCCTGATAACTTTTTTTTTTTTGTCTTGAGGACTTTATGGAACACTCATCCTGGCTACACCCACCCAAATCTATATTTATTGGAATAATAATGTGAACCGACTCTTCTGGAGCCCTTTGTGCTAGGTTTATCTCATGTAATAATGACTACAACACTCTGAAATTCGTGTGTCTACTTTCCTCCATCTCATAGATGAGGAAACTGAAGTTCAGGGATATTGAGTAACTTTCCCAAGATTACACAGCTAGGTTCAAAGTGCTGACTCTGGATTCAAACTACCCAGGTTTGAATCTTAAATACAAAATGAGCACAAAGACATAATTAAAAAATATGGGCATCACTGAGACATGTACTTGAAAATTTTTGCAAATGGTAAATTACTCTATAAATGTGAATTATAATATCAGTGTGTAGCCCATTGCCAGATACAGTGCTAGAGCAGTGGTCACTGGGTGTGATTTTGTCCCCAGAAAAATTGAGCTAAGTCTGGAAACCTTTTCAGTTGCCACAGTTGGAAGGGGGGTTCCTATTGGCATTTAGTGTGCAGGAGCTGGGGATGCTGCTATACATCCTACAATGCACAGAACAGCTACCCAGAAAGAAGAAGTATCCAGTCAATAATGTTGAGGTTGTAAAAGCCTGTGCTAGATGAATAGAAGTAATATGTCAAACTTGGCTCTTAGAAACTCGCAGTTTAGTTGGTAAGGCAGACACATAGGCAGATATTAAAAATAAAATGCAGTGGTTCAGTAGAGTTGGAGACATTCAGACTAAAGAGAGAGCAGTTACAAAGTTACCATCATGAACTATTTAAGGGCTGAAAGAGTGTAACCCTAAGCAGCAGACAGATTTCAGCTCTAGAGAAGGTGAGCAGTTATGCTCTTCGGGGATATGGAACATGTGTGTCTCCTCACAGTTACATCTTTATGTCTAGAGCAGTGCCTCAAAATGAAGTAAGTCTAAACTAATGCTTGTTGAATGGATAAATAAATAAATTGATTAACTTAAATGTAGAGGGCAGGTTAAAACAGAATCCTGTCTCATTTAGAGATTCTTTGATTTTATGACAGTCATTCTCTAGGAGTGGAGACAAAACTATTCTTGGTGGATAAGGCTTTGAGGAAGTGGAAAAGATGGAGCATCTCTTCTACATCAGATAACATAATGAGTAAAGGTGTGGGCATTAACATTCTAGAGGTGCAGTATTCTATCATGGTAGGTTCTAAAGAGAATTCTTCAAACAATAAACAAAAAAAGAGGATGAGATTTCCATGACCACTTGGAATGGGTATGATCAGAGCAGCTGTTTCTCCCCTACCAATTTGTTTTCTGTGGAAACAGAAGTATAGCTGGGATGAACAATAGGGAGTTAAAAAAAAAATGTTATGCTAAAATAACACGGGCTGACTTTTGGTCCAAACAAGATGTCATAGGCCCATTTCTGTTCTTCCCTGCTAAGCACAACTACAAACCCTAAAAATGGTGTAAGAGACAACCAGAGGATAACTCTGCTAGGTAGTAAGAAGATGAGCTAGTTTGGGATCCTAGCTCTAGAAGAACAACATAGTGGCAGGAGGTTTTGTGTCTTCTCACCCAACAGAAGAAGGTCACAGACCTGTCATTTCCTGGCTCCTGATGTAGCAACAGAAGACAGCCCAGGAAGACTTTCCTTCCCCTGAATTGAACAGAAGTCCCATTCACAACATCAGGTGAGCCTGATACCCCTGGGAAGAGGATATTTGAGAGCTCTGCCAGAAACAAGGGGCTACTTCTTCCACACCAAGATTGGGACTCCCCTTTTTACCAGGAGGTACAGAGGAAAGGTGGCAGAATTAGCAAGAGAAACCCAGGTACAGCAAGCTTCCCTGTCCAGGAAACCGCTTTGTACCTGCAGGCTCTTTCTTCCCTGACCCTCAAATTCCAAATGGGCCAGCAGAACCAGAAAAAGAGACCTGGTTACAGCATGTGGTTTAGGCCAGGCAGCCTTTTTATCCCTAAAGACCTAGGACTCACTCCTTTTCTCAGAGACACTGGGAGGCTGGGGGACACTGGTAAGGGAATCACACCGTACCACACTCTCTCCCATCAGGAAACACTTGATGACCCACGTGGGGAACTTCTTTTTTCCCCCTTCAGACAGCACCACAAAGGACCAAAGGGAGCCACATGGTCACCAGATAATCACGGTGGAGAAACCAGTGTGATGAGGTGGATGGGAAGATGGTGGCAGAGGTTGAGATCAGAATGGTAGAAGAAGGACTGATTACAAAGATGCTTGTATGCTCTGTGAAGAATGTTGAATTTTATCTGATAGACAATAAATAGCCACTAGAGGTCTCGGTGGAGGGGAGGAGGTAGAGGGATTTAGGAGGACTCTTTTTTGTGTAGGTTTGACTGTAGGAAGGACACCAAACGTGGATTTCAAAGCCACTTTGACCTACCAGCTACATGATATTAGGCAAATAATTTAATCTGTTTTATGCTTTTTTCCCTCATTTGTAAATGGGCAAGAATATAACCTCAGACTATTTTATAGGCATTGTGTGAGGATCAAAGACTATCATGTGTACAAAAGTGTTTTGTGAACCATAGTTTGCATTTCCCAAATAATGGATGAATGCTGTCTCATTTGTACATGTTTCCATGGT
Source organism: Eumetopias jubatus (assembly GCF_037043125.1). Classification (NCBI taxonomy): domain Eukaryota; kingdom Metazoa; phylum Chordata; class Mammalia; order Carnivora; family Otariidae; genus Eumetopias; species Eumetopias jubatus. Next base: position 168,394,688 of record NW_028274807.1, read on the forward strand.
AAATTAAGATTCTATTATATATGTCAGACTTGACATCATATATAATATGGTCATGAGTAAATGATGATTATCTAATACATTAAGTGGATTCATTTAATTTTTAAAGAAGTGTACAACACCAATATATAGCCAATTTTGTTCTTCTCTTGTGATACTGGCATATGCAGGGAACATTTGAGTTTAAAGAAAATTAAAAGAATTCATCACATATCTCCCTTTTGGCTGGAAAAGTTTTTCTGCTCAGGTTTTTCACTTTGCTGCAATGAAGTTTCATAAGGGTTGCCCCATCACAGCAAATGTATGTTGCTTATTTCCACACATAACAGATTTCATTAACACTACAGCTGCTGCATTTCTCTTCTAGCTTTTTAACATCCATAAATTCACATTTTTACATGTTCTTGTTATACAGATAATGTTATACAAAGGCACAGAAATGCAATCTGTTTCAAAATTCCAAGATGATTTTAATGTGGACAATAGATTGTTATACAAAGGCACAGAAATGCAATCTGTTTCAAAATTCCAAGATGATTTTAATGTGGACAAAGACATATCTAAGATAATTACATTGAGAAGTTTGCTCCCTATGTATTATTGTGTGTAGAGTTATTGTTTTTAATGCAGAGTGTCACTGTCCTTGTCTTACCCTCTTTGTTTATCATCTTCATCCCGAAAATCCCCTTTCTGTAAATTTTGGTCCTTTCTATTTATGCTCACTTCCTTAGTAATCTCACCTACTCCTTTACATGGATGGACCTTAATTCTACTTATTCAAATCTGGCCTTTCTCCCAGATGTTAATGGGAACTTTCCAACTTATAGACATTTCTTGGCTACCCCAGCTTGGCTGCTCCACATTTACATAAAATGTACCATAGGACCCCATATTATATACAACATTCTGTTCTTTTCCCATCTTCCAAATCAACCCCACTCCTTTAAGTGAGCATGACACACAGAACTTCTGCTCATCCAGATCTGAGACATTAGAATCATCTAGGTCTTCTAACTTTTTCTGCCTGTCATCATCATTTTCCAATCAGTCATTAAAGTCCTCTCAGTCCCCGCTTCAAGCAATGTCCCCAGCTCTTCATTCTCCTTGATCACCATTGTTATGGTATAGTTACACTTCTATTACTGTACACCTGAACTGTAGCACTAGCTTCCCCAGTCTTCCAATCTTGAATCTATTGCCCTACCAAAATGTTTCTGCTGCCTGCCACTCTGATGCTCAAAAACTTCAATGGGTATCTACTGCCTGGACCATAAATTAAAAACTTTCTGACTGGCTGTGATAAACTGGACTACTGTTTCCAGTTTTTCACAATAAGATATAAATCCCAGTCTTTTCCAGGTAATTCTGCAGTACCTCTTCATGAAGATAGAATACATTTTGCCACGCCATTAATGTTGAAGTTGACTTTGGCTGAGGGAAGATGAGTGAGTATGATGCAAACAGAACTTTGCTTGCATGGATTTCCCTCTCTGTGAACTACCATGAGAAAAGCATGCCTCAGCAAGCCATTATCCCTGTAGGCTAGGCCCCAGAGTGCAGATACATTAGTGAACTGGAGCCCAACCCATAATCTGAGGTACTGCTGCCCTGTCTGTCCCAAAGATTCAAGTGTGAGAAAAAGATGAATTAGTCACAAATTTCCTGTGATTAGGGGGTTGTGAGTTGCACAGCACTATTATAGTAATAGTAAACTAATACACTGACTTTCTCAAATACTCTTTCACATCTTTTGAATACTCTCATATGTAAAGATTTAAGGCTGGGAAAATAGTCCCTATAACATGTCTCCTTCACTTTTTTGACTGTTTTCCTTACCGTTTTCCTCTACTTGTCCTTCAAGGACCAATATTTTTCCTCTCCAGTCAATTCTTCTCTGATAACCACAATCCACTGGGAAGTCTCCCTCCTTCAGACTCCTTAGTGTCCACATCTCTTGTTTCATACCTCAAACTTTGGTATTGTTAATTATCCAGAAGCATATATCTGGTTATGTTACCACCCTGTTCTGTGCTTTTATGAACATCCAATGCTTACCCTTACCACATGTAGTATTAAGGCATCTTGTTATCTTGTCTGTTTCCATGTAAACTTCAAGACACCAAGGACAGAAGCTATATCTGACTTCATGTCATCTGTCCAGAGGCAAATGCAGGACCTGACACATAGTAACTGGTGCAGAAGTATCTACTGAATAGATGATGACTCTTTGCATCTCTGCTTTCTAAGAAAACTCTCTGCTTTTTGATGGCAAGAACCACTTTTCACTTCCCAAAATACCTAGTCAACATCTTCCAGAGAAGAGACAACTATGATACAATTGTGGCACATTTTGTGATGGCTTATATAATTTCCCAACCACTAATGATATATAGCCACTCTCCTTTATGTAGACGTTTCTATAGCATACATTTAAATACTTTTCCTATCATTCTACATTGTGCACTTGGAAGATGTTTAACCAGATTTTCTTTTCATGTAACAAGGAAAAAAATAGTCTCTTTGTTAGCTTTGTGGGAACCTCTCCAGTCTTTTTCTGGGTAAGGAACCTAGGAAGTCTCATTCCTTCCAGATTGGGTCTTGGAACCATGCTTCAGGAATCACCAAAGACTCAAGAGTCATCCAGCTTTCCTTTACTCTTCATCACTGTTCTTCTCTGAACATTTTTGTATCTCTCTATATTATTTGCTGTGTTACAAATTATCCCCAAATGTAGCCCTTTAAGACAGCATGCATTATTTTACACAATTTCTGAGATCAGGAATCTAGGAGTGACTTACATGGGTGGTTTTGATTTAGGGTCTGTCATGAGGTTGTAGTCAAGGTGTCAACTTGACTGAGGCTGGGGGATTCAATTCCAACCTCATTCCTGTGACTGTTAGGAGATCTCACCTCGTTGCTGTGTAGGTCTTCACATAGGGCTACTTATAATAAGAAAACTGATTTCCCCCAATGTAAGTGATTCGAGGGAAAAAGCCACTGAAATGGAAGCCATAGTACCATTTTTATGACCTCATCTCTAAAGTCACACATTGTGACTCCTGCTTTATTCTACTTCCCATTAGAGGTGAGTCACTAAGCCTAGCCCACCCTCAACGAGAGGGACAGTAGGCTCCACCTCTTCAGGGGAGGAATGTCAATTTGTGGACTTATTTTTAAATCACTGCACCCTCCCCTGGACAGGCTGTGGAGGTGAATGACATTTTTATGGTCCTACCTCCCTGGTTGCTCAGGCAAATAATCTCCTGTGCCTTTTTTTTTTCTTCCTGGCTTCAGGGTGTTGCTATCTAAATGTTGAAATGATATAAAGATTTAAAATGAATAAGATGCAAAGGGAAGGGGCAATTTCCATCGATTTCCAAGCATTTCTAAAGCCACTTCACTGACTAAGGTCTGTAGTCTATGACTTTCTTTCTTAAATGAATGTCTCCTCAACTTTGGGCTCTCTGCTTTCATTCCTGAGGGTAAGCCTGGGGAGTGGGGAGTTTTGGTGTTCCCTGTGGACCTACCCTTGCCTGGGTCATGATGTTGCTTCCTGAAGGAAGATTCCTCTCTTCTTCCCGAGGTCCTAGATGCAGGGAGTGCTGAATGTGGGGTGGCTGGAGGCCCTGGAATAGTCCCTTTGTCTTAGCTAAGTCTTCTTCACATAGGGCCCTGAGATCTAGGTAACATCATTTTCATGAGTCCTTAACACCACAGTAGGCTGGGAAATTTTTCTCCTGTAGGTGCCTTTCCCTGGAGGGCAGAGTGGTGTACTGGAAATACATGAGCTTTGGAAGCTTTGGAATTAGGCAGATGCTGGTTCAAAACCCAGCTCTAATACTGTCTGGATTTCTGAATTTGGACCAGTTATTTAACCTCTCTGAGCCCCCAATTTTTTTCAGCTCTAAAATGAAGATAAAGCAGGATTGAATGAAACAATATGTGGAGGTAAATAACAGTGTCTGGCATATAATAAGCATTAACCGATATTCATTCAGTGAGTGCATGAATGTGCTTCAGAGCTACCTGCAATACTTAAGGAGTAGACTGTGATTCTGAACATCCCTCTCTTGCTTGTAGAAACTGACAAAGAACGGGGTTGTGAATTTCTGGGGCAGTATCTTGCTTGTCTCTTTGTATTACATGATTTGCTGAGTTTTTGAATACATTCTCTTGGAAGATTTTCTATCTGCTTTGCTTTTTGTGACACAAAAGAATTATAATTCATTTTGTATTTGAAAGCTGACGACACAGTGTGAGGATAGCCGGAAGGAGCATTTTTTAAAATTCATATTTTAAAGCTTCTAAGAAATCAGAGCCTGGTTTCTATGAAGAAGTTTATTTTTCTAATTACTCCTCAATCTTAGCTGTTTTGTGTCAAGGTTTTCTTAGGCAAGAGAGAAAGGGGGATGTGGGATGAAAGAGGTGAGACTGAGCAGAGAGAACAAAATGCCTCTTCCAATACTTAACCTTCCTGCTTAGGGAACTTTCCCTATGTATATATTTTCTTCTTCTGCACTCTCAAATTAGAGAATTGCCCCTGCCTGATGGATGACACAATGCAATTTGCTTTTCTTACTTTCTTTCACCCCAGAGATGCATGGTTTTGCCTTTAATATATTCAAGGGCAGGCTTTGCTGTGTCTGGATTGGCATTTGTAATTATACACTGTGAAAATATAATGTGGAGAGAGAGTTTAACTCTTCTCCCAGATTTTAAAAAAGTTTAATGTGTTAATGTGTTCAAATACCCCCACCTGCAGAGCAGGAGATCCAGTGCTATTTGACTTCTTTCTTCTGCATGATAATCACATTCTGTTTAAAAATCACATTCTCTTTAATAAACGAGTGTGTGCTGCTTTGTTGTGTGCTGTGCAGAACCTCTGCAATGCTTAACCACCATTCCTCCTTAGTTATTTTCCAAGACATTTGATGTTCTCAACAGCATTAATTGCACTGAGGTCTAATAGGTTGTAATTAATATGTTCAGACCTTGCTTTGTGAAGCTGAAGCCAGTGAATGGTGGACATCTCACAGCACAGAGGCACAGGTGATCACCAGAGGAACTCAAAAAAAGGATCAAAAGCTCTTTACATAATAAGCAATATGGTAATTTGATGACTGTGTGGTTGGGTAATTTTACCTTCCTAAGTATATATTCCACCATTGTCTTCCTTAAGTTGTTTGAAAAAATATGAGAATAGCTCAATTACAATAACTAGAATTACTCCAATTTGGCAGACCACCCATGTGAGATGTCAAAAGACTTTTCTCCACTGCAAAAATGAGGATGTTTGCTTCTTGATGTGTACTTGATACCACCATTGATTTAAATGGACTGAATTCAAATTTTAGCATAAGAAGCTTAAGTGATACAAAAGATGGGACTCTCAGAACTTAAAGTTGTTAACTATAGTGAAAGTTCATTATTTTTGCATTTCTTGTCCCATTCTGTGAAAAACTTCCCCTACTTTTTGTTGGGGAACCACCCCTCACTCACTTTTAACTCCTATGATTTAATTCCCACCAGTCCACTACAGGGCTGGGCTCGGATTGGTTTAAGCCAATTATCATATCCCTATTCCCTGAGCATAGTGATTGACCTGAAATGGGCAGAAGGCCCCCATCTGGTCAGTGAGCATCATGTCCCAGATTCATGCTTGACCATTGTGGGGAGAGCAGTTCTTCTCCCACTGGCTGGAAAACTGAGAAGAGGTAAGGTCTTGTGTTTGGCAGCCACCTTGAGACTAGGAGGAGAGGGCCTGAGTAAGAAAGAAATCACAGGAGTAGGGGACTAGAGGTGATCTCAGAGACAAAGAGAACAGAGCCCTTGGGAAAGTATTTGAGCCTCTGACTTAAGCTGACTTTAAATATAATGCTAGCCCTAGAACTTCCTGGTTCAGAAGTCAAGACTTTTCTCTTTTCCTCACGGAGGGTTTGATTTTCTGTTACTGGCAAATCAGAAGTTTTCTAATTGAGTCAGACACAAAGAGGATTAGTGCTCACTCTCTGCATTGATGGGATCTATATTTGAATGGGAAGGCATTATCTAGTGTGTCTTATTTGGTTCAGACTACCTGGCATTTCAGAATCTCAGTGTTTTCTAGTTGATCTTTTTCTGTTTTTTGTAAAAGTAAATGCTGGTCACTGATTACCAATATTCTGTATCCTGCATAATTCCACTCTTTAAATCTTATCCAAGCCTCAAGTAAGAGGGGAAATTTCATTTTGACAGTTTCCTACCATATTGTCTTTTTATCTTCTCCTTTCCATATCCAAGTTGTCCTGCCAAATTTAATAATCAGCTTTGTGACTATATTATAAATCTCCTTTAATATTCTTCTTTATTGTAATAAATTTTAATCTCTTAGCTTCAGGATTCTTTCCTCTCCTGGACTATTGAGATCTCCCAGGTATTCAAAACGATTCACCTGCTTGAGGGGTTTATTATCTACCACTCTGTATCCCCCACACCCCCAAAGAATCATGGCTTTTTATAGAAATTACCACATTCATATTCAGGCTTATTTTATGTTGTCATGGTTTGAATTCTCTGCAAGTTGTTTCCAGAGTTTGTACAATGTTGTAACTTTGGCATAAAAATGTAAACAATTTAAGGCTACCCCCAACATACATGTATGAGCACAAACACACACACACATGCCTCCATCATTCCAGTTTTCCAACTGAAAAGAGATTTCCTTAGGCATTTAATCACTGCCTTAACCCCTCTCCTGTGTGGGAGCTCAAATGATTCTTTCATTATTTATCTTAGAACTTCCAGTCTCTGACTGGATTAGGTAGGACCTAGTAATGTCATTTTTTCCTATCCCTTTGCCTCTATGCAAATAAAGACTTAAATAAATCCAAGAAGCCTGTTCTTACCTGCTTTAGACAGCCTCCAAAAAAGGAAATTCAGAATCTTTTGAGGATCTATTTCATGGTTTTCATTGTTGTCTCCACTACCTTCCCTCCATTACTAAGAGCAATTTCCTCTCTTGATGTCTACATCCTGTACCTGTCTATCCATTTCTCACTTCCATTGGCTCCACTTCTTCGATCTAGTTTTGAAATGCAGGAACATCCCTAGGACATGGACTACATCTCAGTTGTAGAGGACCACACCCAAACTTCCAGCTTTCAACTGAATATACCCACCAGGATATTTCATGGGTACCTCAAACTCAGTATGTGCAATGAAGACCTCATGGAGTTTCTCCTCTTCTTTCCCTTCAGAGATAAGTTTTGTTTTGTTTGTTTGTCCTCCTGTGTTCCTTCTTCCACTTAGTGGCGCCATCTTCAACCTAATCACTAGCTAGATGACTGGGTGGTATCTTTGACCTCTCCACTTTTTACACTGCTCCGCCTATGATGTCTGATCTGTACCAGATTGCATTCTTTTCCTCAAATGTCTTTCCTGTCTGTTCTTTTATCTTCTCCTGGGACAGGTTCTCCAATGGCTCCTTGACTGGTCCCATTGCCTCTTTTTCCTCCTCCAACTATCTTCCATATTATTGCCATGTTGATCTTCTACAATATAGATCATATAGTGTAGGTTCTCTGCCCAAAAACCATCAGTAATTCCCCATTGCCACAGACTAAAATCAAACTTCTTGGCATGGCTGCAGATATTAAGAGCCCAGACTTGATATCATACTGACCTGTGTTCAGATTCTCCTTAAGCGACTTACTAATTGTCTGACTTGGGAAAATCTCATGGTTTCTCTATGCCTCACTTTCTGTACCGTAAGGATAATAACCACCTTCCAGAATGGTCATAAGAATTAAACTATATGATGCTTGTCATGCAGTAGCACAGTGTCTGATGCCTTTGCAGCCCTCAGCAAATGATCATTGCTACTATTAGGATTGCTGTTATTATTGTATACCAATATAACAGTTGTTATCAGCTTGGCCACCTTTACCTCTTAAGAGCTGTGTGACTGTGGTCAACTTCTCTTCACTTGTTTCCTTACCTGTAAAATGGGGAAAATAATCATACCTCATAAAGTTTTAGGGTGTTAAATTGGCTAATAGAGAGCAGTGTCTGATCTACAGGAAAGCATTGTAAAAATGTCAGATCTTATTCTTGTTCTTCTCAAACCATGAAGTCATTTCTCTAAGTCATGGAGTCATACTTCTGTACCTTTGTCTACACTGTTACGTGAAAACATGTCCACTCCAGTCTCTGTTTTCTATCATGGGTTCTTAGTTTCATTTGTGCCATGGGCCCATTTGGCATATGGTGAAGTCTCTTTACTTCTTGTCAGAACAACATTTTAAAATGCATAATATAAAATTCATAAATTTACACAGAAAGCCAATTATATTTAAAAATAATGAACAAAAATTTAAAAACTTAATTTGTGTTAGAGTAATGTATGTGCTTTTCTCATAGACTCATAAATAAGATGTAATGGTTGGTCTAATAATTACTGTAATTTCAAAGGAGCAATGAACATAAATAATATTTCAATTATTTGTAATGTAATATGCCATGAGAGTACCTGTGATTTCTACTGGTGACAGAATCACAGGTTCTACAAAAACTTTTATGTGTGTGGCTTACATTAGTAAATGAAGGAAATGCTAAATGTCACGGATTGATGAAAATCAAGATGTGATTTTTTTCCCCCATTCAAATTCATGGACTCCACCCAAAGGTCCATAGAGTTCAAGAAGTCCTTATCTAGATCCTACACATATTTTACTTTCTTTAAATTTTTTAAAAGATTTTATTTATATATTTGACAGAGAGAGAGACAGCGAGAGAGGGAATACAAGCAGGGGGAGTGGGAGAGGGAGAAGCAGGCTTCCCGCCAAGCAGGGAGCCCAATGTGGGGCTCGATCTCAGGACCCTGGGATCATGACCTGAGTGGAAGGTAGACGCCTAATGACTGAGCCACCCGGGTGCCCCGATCCTACACATATTTTAAAGCTGAGTTCAAACATACTTTCTCAAAGTCCTCCTTAATCCCAGACAGTTGTAACTAACCTACCTCTTTTATCCACTCATGGCACTATGTTCTTTTTGTTTTTTTTTTCAAAGACCCATATATTTTTTTCTTCTGATATCTTATTAGGTATATGCACATGTTCCTCCTCATCAAGGATGTCAGACCCATGATCAGTCTTCATACTGGTACACAGTACCTGTGACTAAGGAGGCCATGGTTGGGTAGAAATGTGAGCATGAAGTGGGCAGCCATTACTTATTTCTATTTCCCTAACTGCCCTTTGCAACATAAAGTACAGCATTTCTGAGAATGTAGCTCATTTCATTTTAGTGTTATTTACCGTGCTGGTTCTGCTGCCTGGGCTGACAAATCGCTCCTCCAAAAGGCAGGTTCTAATCCCATATGCAGTCCCAGCTCAGTGGCAATTTATATGACAAGCTCTCTGAGTTTAGGCAAATATCCCGATATTTTAGCTCAGTTTTTCTGAAAACAACAATTTCTGCCTTATGGAGTGCATATGTCACCAGAGAAAATCAGCCGCCTGTTACAGGAATATAAATTTTCATGGTGAACTTGAAATGCAAATTATGTGCCTTGATGTTCTTCACAAATCTTTGCTTGCACCTGGCAGCCATCTTTGTGGAACTTTGGGTAAAAGGAAAGAGAGGGGAAAGAGAGAGACAGAGGGAAAAAGAGAGAAAGGAAGAGATGGATAGAAGGATGTAAGAAGGAAGGGAAGCTAGGCTTTATTTTCTGTGTTGCCTGGTACTCACCACAGAGTGTACAATAAATTTTCTTGTGTTTCGTATATTATGATTTTAAGAAGAGTAAATAGATATTTAGTTTAAGAGTTAACAAAAATTAATGTCTTATAGTCAAAACTTGTTTCAGCATTTTTTCTAGTACTAATTTAGTGCAACTTCAATACTATTGACATTTTAGGGTGAATAATTCTTTTTTGTGGAAGGCTGTTTTGTGCATTGCAGGCTGTTTAGCAGCATCTTTGGGTTATACCCAGTAGAGGCCAGTAATGTGCCTCCCCAAGCTGTAACAACCAAAAATGCCTCCAAATATTGCCATATGTCCCCTGGGGGGAAAATAGCCCTAACCCTACCTCCTGCTCCAAACCAATAGAGAACCACTGATTTAGAGGATAATGGTTTCCTATTGTGTGTCAAGACTCTGCTTTTTCTATCACATATGTCTTCTAACTTAGTCTTCACACAGTCCCATAAAGTAAATGCTATCATTATTCCCATTGTATAGTTAAGAGATAAGATTCAAGGAGATAAAGCATAGTGAACCAGAAGGGAAACTAATGAGAAGAGATGGAAAACTAATGCAAAGGGGCAGTCATTACATAATGTAGTCTAAGAGTAGGGGTAGGAAATCTGTGGTGCCACTGTATCACCAAGATGCCTAAGAAATATGTCATATCTACTCTCAGCAGTCTATCTTGAAGAGCCAAAATGACTATTAAGTTGGGCATTACTAATAGAATGAAATTGGCAAAGGAGTTAAGATTTCATTTACCAACTCTGGTTGGACTAAGTCTTCTCCAAAAATTGATTTTTTGTGTGACTGTGTGCTTTCATAGGGTATTGGTCACTTGTGACCACTGTGTAAGTTCACTATCTGTATTACCAAAACACAGGGAGGGTCTTTAGCATGGACCCCTAGTCTTTGTACAATAAATATGTAGTACAGGAAATTTCACCACTGGTAAGTCCTGCCTTAAGATATAACATTGCCATCTTTCTTTATTTTCCTTGAAATGCGTATACTCTTAAAATATATATAGTGCTAGGGATGGTGACTTAATAGTAACAGACTTATGCAACACTAAAAGTACAACTGTGGAGATCAATATTTTCATGTGGTAGATGAGGAGACTGAGGCACAGAGGGGAGAAGAAATTTTTCCAATACAAATTATGGACTAAGTCTGGATAGAAAAGTAATCTGTGGAAACTAAGTCTCAGTGTTCCTTCTTACTGTGTCATCCATCACTTAACACTTTATACTGAGAACTTTATAGGGCATTTTCTGTTGGAAAGCAAGATCTTTGGTTATTTTAAAAGATGTAGAAGGAATTGGAGAAATAGGAGCAGGAAGAAGGCTAGCTCAGTAAGACAAAAGGAAAAGATTACAGAGAAGAGCAGGGAGACCTATGGAAATGTTTCATCAACAGCTTCATTGGCTTGGGTTGAATTCAGTAACAATGTTTTTTTATTTTTTTTATTTTTTATGTCTTCATTTAATTTTCATTTGGAATGTTCTAAAATCAGATTTTTAAAACTTAAAGTCAAAGATAGAGACAGGTCAGAGACAGATTAGGATTTTGAAGATTCAGCAGCATAGGACAAAGAGAGGTGGGCTGAAAATGAGCTAGGGATTTGTATTCAGAATGGCAGTCAGCTTCAGATCATCTGTATGCAGTCCCCTTATGTTGAAGCCCTAACCCCCATGTGGTTGCATCTGAAAATAGGGGCTTCAGGTGGTAATTAGAATTAGATGATTTTATAAGAGTGAGGTCCTTATGATAGTATTAGTGCCCTTAAAGCAGAGAGTTTGCTCTCCCTTTGTCTCTACCTCATGAGGACACAGTGAGAGGGCAACCATCTGCAAGACACTGAAGAGGATACCCCACCAGAACCTGACCATACCGGCACCCTGATTTCAGAGTTCCAGCACCCAAAACTGTGAGAAAAGAATTTCTGTTGTTGAAGTCACCCAGTCTATGGTATTTTGTTATGGCAGCCCAAGCTGACATATGTTTCACCCAATAGAGAATATCAATAAAGGAATATAAATTATTTAAAACAAAAAACCAAATAGAAATTTGTAGTTGAACAGTATAATAACTGAAATGAAAAATTTATCAGAGGGATTCAACAGCAGATTTGATCAGGAAGAAGAAAGAAGCAATGAATTTAAGATGGATTAATTGAGATGATTCAGTCTGAAAAACATATAAAAGAATAAAGAAAAATAAAGAGAGCCTAAGAGAATTGTGGGAGACTATAAAACACATCAACACACTCTTAATGGGAGTTCTAGAAAGAGGAGAGAAAGTGAAAGTGTATTTGAAGAAATAATGGCTGGAGTTTGATGCAAAACAATCTACACATCAGATAAACTCAATGATTCCAAATAAGGTAAACTCTAAGAGATAATACCTAGACACTTTATAGCCAAATAGCCAAAAAAAAAAAAAAGACAATCTTGAAAGCAACAAGGAATAAGAAAATTATCAAGTACACAGGGTCCTCCATAAGAATAAAAGCTGATTTCTGATCAAAAACATGGAGCCCGTAAGGCATATTCAACATGTTGAAAGAAAAAGACTGTAAGTTGAGAATTCTATATTCAATGAAATTACTTTTCAAAAATGAAGAAGTGAAGACATTGTCAGTAAGCAGAAACTGAGACAATTTGTTGTTTGCAGACTTTCTGTAAGAAATAATAAAGTCCTCCAGGCTAAAATGAATTGATACTGTGTGGCTCAGCCAGTTAATCTTCTGACTCTTGGTTTCAGCTTAGGTCATGATCTCAGGGTTGTGAGATCGAGCTCCACATTGGGTTCCATGCTCAGTGTGAAGTCTGCTTGAGATTCTTTGCCCCTCTTTCTCCCTCCCCCTCTGCTCCTCACCCCACTCGGATGCTCTTTCATTCTCTCTCTAAAATAAATAAATAAAATCTTAAAAAATAACTTGGAAAAGTAGAAATTTTAAAAAGTTTAATAAATAAATAAATAAATAAATAAATAAATAAATAAATAAATAAATAAAATGAAATGATACTACAGAGTAACCTAAATCCATAGGAAGGAATTAAGGGGACCAGTAGGTCCTCTTTTATTTGTAAGTAAATATAAAGGCAGTATAAATGTATGCTTGGTTTGTAACTCCCTTTTTTTGTTATTTGATTTAAAGACACCTACATAAACAATAGTTATTAATTTGTGTTGATTGACATACAATTTATAAAGATGTGGTTTGTATGACAATAATAGCATAAGAGGGGAAGATATACAGGAATAAAGTTTTTGTATACTATTGAAATTAAGTTGGTATTAACCTGAACTATAATGTTATCAACTAAAATTTTAATCTGCAAGGCAACCATTAATAAAGAATAATAAAAGAAATGGCAAAATAATTAAAATAATACACTAGAAAATATCTGTTTAACATAAAAGAAAGCAAAAGTGAAGGAACAGAGGAATAAGAGACCATGAGATATATATAGAAAATAAATAGCAAAATGGCATGTGCACATTCTACTTTATCAGTAATAACATTATTTATAAATGGATTACATACTCCAGTCAAAAGGCAGAGATTGGCTGAAAGTGTTTTAAAAAAATGATCCAAGAGTGCCATCACCAAGATGGCTCCATAGGGCATTCCTAACTTCACTCCCCCTCACAAGGAAAACAACTGACAACTATTTACAAACAAGACACCACTGAGAGACTTCTAGAACATGGGGGTGAAGTTGAAACATTTCCCTGCACCACAGAGACCAAGATGGACTGCATTAGAAGAAGAGGAACAGGTACATGCTGAGCACATGGCCCTTCCTCTAGGTCAGTGCAGCACAGTGCAGAAGGAATTCCCTTTTCTCCAGTGGGAAAAGAGAGTCCAGGGAACGACCAGCACCCCTAGCATTGTGAGTTGCTCTGGGAACTTCTACCCTGCACTCACCTCACAGGCAATTATAAATATGTGCTCAACATTGATGTACCTAATATATAAAACAAAAACTAACAGAGCTAAAAGGAGAAGTAAAGAGAAATAAAATAGTAGTTAGGAATTTATTTTTTTTAATTTTTATTGTTATGTTAATCACCATACATTACATCATTAGTTTTTGATGTAGTGTTCCATGATTCATTGTTTGTGCATAACACCCAGTGCTCCACACAGAATGTGCCCTCTTTAATACCCATCACCAGACTAACCCATCCCCCACCCCCCCAGAACGCTTAGTTTGTTTTTCAGAGTCCATCATCTCTCTCCGACTTACTCCCCTTCATTCTTCCCCCCCCTTTTTTTTTAACATATATTGCATTATTTGTTTCAGAAGTACAGATCTGTGATTCAACAGTCTTGCACAATTCACAGCACTCACCATAGCACATACCCTCCCCAGTGTCTATCAAGTAGTTAGGAATTTAAATTCCCTAGTCTCACCAATGAATAAATCAGACAGTCAAAATAAGGAAATAGTGGGTTTGAATAACACTATAGACAAAATAGACCTAACAGACATATACAGAACATTCTATCCAACAATAGTTGAATACGTGATCTTCTCAAATACACATGGAACATTTTCTAGGATATAGACCATATGTTTAGCCACAAAGCAAATCTTAGCGAATTCAAGAAGACTGAAATTATACTAAGTATCTTCTCTGACCACAATGGCATAAAAGTAGAAATCAAAAGCAAGAGGAAAACTGGAGAATTCACGAATACATGGACATTAAACAACACTCTCTTGAATGATCAATGGATCAAAGGGGAAATTGAGAGGGAAATAACGTTTCTTGAAACAAACAAAAATAGAAGCACAACATACCAGAATTTATGTGATGCAGGAACAGAAGTTGTAAGAGGAAATTTCAGAGCAATAAGCACTTACATTAAGAATCAAGAAAGAAGGAAAGACAATCAAAAAAGATCCAAATAAACAACCTAATTCTATACCTTAAGAAATTAGACAAAGAAAAACAAACTGAGCCCAAAGTTAGCAGAAGGAAGGAAATAATAAAGATTAGAGCAGAAGTAAATGAAATAGGGAACAGAAAAACAATAGAAAAGATTAACTGAACTAAAAACTGGTTATTGAAAAGATATAATTGGCAAACCCTTGGAAAACATAGAATAAAAGCTCCTTGGAATGGGTCTTGGTGATAATATTTTTGGAAATAATACCCAAAGCATAAGCAACAAAATAAAATATGTGGGACTACATCAAACTAAAAAGCTTTCTATGCAGCAAACAAAACCATCAACAAAGTGTAAAGACAACGTATGGAATGGGAAAAATATTTTCAAACCATATATTGGATAAGGGGTTAATATCCAAAATATATGAAGAACTCCTATAACTCAATAGCAAATAAAAAACCTCCAAATAATCCAATTAAAAATGCATTTTTCCATTTGTATGTCTTCTTTGCAGAAATGCCTGTTCATGTCTTCTGCCCATTTCTTTACTGGATTATTTGTTTTTTGGGTGTTGAGTTTGATGAGTTCTTTATAGATCTTGGATCCTAACCCTTTATCTGATACGGCATTTGCAAATATCTTCTCCCATTCCATAGGTTGTCTTTTAGTTTTGTTGACTGTTAACTTTGCTGTGCAGAAGCTTTTTCTTAATGAAGTCCCAATAGTTCATTTTTGCTTTTGTTTCCCTTACCTTTGGAGACATATCTAGCAAGAAGTTGCTGTGTCCAAAGTCAAACAGACATTTCTCCAAAGAAGACATACAAATGGCCAACAGACACATGAAAAAATGTGCCACATCACTTGGCATCAGGGAAATACAAATCAAAACCACAATGAGATACCATCTCACACCAGTCAGAATGGCTAAAGTTAACAAAATAGGAAACAACAGTTGGCGAGGATGTGGAGAAAGGGGAAGCCTCTTACACTGTTGGTGGGAATGTAAGCTGGTACAGCCACTCTGAAAAACAGTATGGAGCGTCCTCAAGAAGTTAAAAATAGAGCTACCCTATGACCCAGCAATTGCACTACAGGGTATTTACGCCAAAGATACAAATGTAGTGGTCTGAAGAGGCATATGCACCCTAATGTTCATAGCAGCAATGTCCACAATAGCCAAACTGTGGAAAGAGCTGAGATGTCCATCGACAGATGAATGGCTAAAGGAGATGTGGTATATATATATATATACACACACAATGGAATATTACTCAGCCATCAGAAAGGATGAATACTTACCATTTACATCAATGTGGATGTAACTGGAGGGTATTATGCTGAGTGAAATAAGTCAATCAGAGAAACACAATTACCATGTGTTTTCACTCATATGTGGAATATAAGAAACAACGCAGAGGAGCATAGGGGAAGGGAGTGGAAGGGAGACAAACCAGGAGAGACTCCTAACTATAGGAAACAAACAGGGTTGCTGGAGGGGAGGTGGGTGGGGGTAGGTGACTGATGGGCATTAAGGCGGGCACATGATGTGATGAGCACTGGGTATTACATGCAACTGATAAATTATTGAACACTACATCTGGAACTAATGATGTACTGTATATTGTCTAATTGAATTTAAATAAAATTTTAAAAATGTACTTTTTCCAAAGAGGTAATGAATGACTACTTGTACATGAAAAGATGCTCAACATCACTAGTCATTAGGGAAGTAAAAATTAAAACCACAGTGATAGATCACCTCACACCTGTTAGAATAAAAAAGATAAAAGATACTGGCATGGATGTGGAGAAAAGGGGGAACCCTTGTGTACTGTTGGTGGGATTGTAAATAGGTGCAGTCACTATGGAAAACAGTATGGAGATTCCTCAAAAAATTAAAAATAGAACTGCCATATAATCCAGCAATTTTAATTCTAGGTACATATTCAACAGAAACAAAAACACTAACTTGAAAAGATAGCTACTTTCTCGTGTTCACAGCACCATTATTTATAATACCAAGGCACTGAAACAACTGAGTATCCTTTAGTGGATTAATAGATAAAGAAGTTGTTCTATATATGTACAATGAAATATTATTCAGCCGTAAAAGATGTGGAAATCCTATTTGCAACAACATGGCTGGAACTTGATGGTATTATGCTAAGTAAAATAAGAGAGGTAGAGACAACTATATAATCTAACCTATATGTGGAATCTAATGAAAAAAACTATCAAATTTATAGCAGAAGTCAGATTTGTGGTTATCAGAGTCAGGGAGTGGAGGGGTGAAGGAATTGGATGAAGGTGGTCAAAAGATACAAATTTGCTGTTAAAAGATAAATAAGTAATGTACAGCATGATGACTGTAGCTAACAGTGCTGTAGGATACATAGGAAAGTTGAGAGAGTAATTCCTGAGTTCTCAACCAAGAACTTTTTTTTAAATTTTAATTCCAGTAGAGTTAATATACAGTGTTATATTAGTTTCGGTTGTACAATATAGTGATTCAGCTACCCCATACATTAGCCACTGCTCATCACAAGTGCGCTCCTTAATCCTATCACCTATATCACCCATCCCCTCCACCTCCTCTCTGGTAACATCAGTTTGTTCTCTATAGTTAAGAGTCTGATTCTTGGTTTATGTGTCTTTTTGACTTTGCTTCTTTGTTTTGTTTCTTGAATTCCATATATGAGTTAAATCGTATGGTATTTGTAGTTCTCTGACTTATTTTGCTTAGCATTATACTTTCTAGCTCTACCCACAACATTGTAAATGGCAAGGTTTCATTTTTTTGATGGCTGAATAATATTCCGTTATATATATACCACATCTTTTTTTTAAATTTTTATTGTTGTTAATCACCGTATATTACATCATTTGTTTTGGTGTAGTGTTCCATGATTCATTGTTTGTTCATAACACCCAGTGCTCCATGCAGAATGTGCCCTCTTTAATACCCATCACCAGGCTAACCCATCCCCCTACCCTCCTCCCCTCTAGAACCCTCAGTTTGTTTTTCAGAGTCCATCATCTCACCTGGTTCGTCTCCCCCTCTGACTTACTCCCCTTCATTCTTCTTCTCCTGCTATCTTCTTCTTTTTCTTTTTTCTTAAAATATGTTGCATTATTTGTTTCAGAAGTACAGATCTGTGATTCAACAGTCTTACACAATTCACAGCGCTCACCGTAGCACATCCCTCCCCAATGTCTATCACCCAGCCACCCCAACCCTCCCACCCCCGACCAGTCCAGCAACCCTCAGTTTGTTCCTGAGATTAAGAATTCCTCATATCAGTGAGGTCATATGATACATGTCTTTCTCTGATTGACTTATTTCACTAAGCATAACACCCTCCAGTTCCATCCACGTCGTTGCAAATGGCAAGATCTCATTCCTTTTGATGGCTGCATAATATTCCGTTGTGTATATATACCACCTCTTCTTTATCCATTCATCTGTCGATGGACATCTTGGCTCTTTCCACAGTTTGGCTCTTGTGGACATTGCTGCTATAAACATTGGGGTGCACGTACCCCTTCGGGTCCCTACATTTGTATCTTTGGGGTAAATACCCAGTAGTGCAATTGCTGGATCGAACGGTAGCTCTAATTTCAACTGTTTGAGGAACCTCCATACTGTTTTCCAGAGGGGTTGCACCAGCTTGCATTCCCACCAACAGTGTAGGAGGGTTCCCCTTTCTCCACATCCCCGCCAACATCTGTCTTTCCCTGACTTGTTAATTTTAGCCATTCTGACGGGTGTGAGGTGGTATCTCATGGAGGTTTTGATTTGGATTTCCCTGATGCCAAGCGAGGTTGAGCACTTTTTCACGTGCCTGTTGGCCATTTGGATGTCTTCTTTGGAAAAATGTCTGTTCATGTCTTCTGCCCATTTCTTGATTGGATTATTTGTTCTTTGGGTGTTGAGTTGGATAAGTTCTTTATGGATTTTGGATACTAGCCCTTTATCTGATATGTCATTTGCAAATATTTTCTCCCATTCTGTCGGTTGTCTTTTGGTTTTGTGGACTGTTTCTTTTGCTGTGCAAAAGCTTTTTATCTTGATGAAATCCCAATAGTTCATTTTTGCCCTGGCTTCCCGTGCCTTTGGTGATGTTTCTAGGAAGAAGTTGCTGTGGCTGAGGTCGAAGAGGTTGCTACCTGTGTTCTCCTTTAGGATTTTGATGGGCTCCTGTCTCATGTTTAGGTCTTTCAACCATTTGGAGTCTATTTTTGTGTGTGGTGTAAGGAAGTGGTCCAGTTTCATTCTTCTGCATGTGGCTGTCCAATTTTCCCAACACCATTTGTTGAAGAGACTGTCTTTTTTCCATTGGACATTCTTTCCTGCTTTGTCAAAGATAAGTTGACCATAGAGTTGAGGGTCCATTTCTGGGCTCTCAATTCTGTTCCATTGATCTATGTGTCTGTTTTTGTGCCAGTACCATACTGTCTTGATGATGACAGCTTTGTCATAGAGCTGGAAGTCCGGAATTGTGATGCCACCAGCTTTGCTTTTCTTTTTCAATATTCCTCTGGCTATTCGGGGTCTCTTCTGGTTCCATACAAATTTTAGGATTATTTGTTCCATTTCTTTGAAAAAGTGGATGGTATTTTGATGGGGATTGCACTGAATGTGTAGATTGCTCTAGGTAGCATTGACATCTTCACAATGTTGGTTCTCCCAACCCATGAGCATGGAACGTTTTTCCATTTCTTTGTGTCTTCTTCAATTTCTTTCATGAGTATTTTATAGTTTTCTGAGTACAGATCCTTTGCCTCTTTGGTTAAATTTATTCCTAGGTATCTTATGGTTTTGGGTGCAATTGGGAATGGGATCGACTCCTTGATTTGTCTCTCTTCTGTCTTGTTGTTGGTGTGTAGGAATGCCACTGATTTCTGTGCATTGATTTTATAGCCTGCTACTTGACTGAATTCCTGTATGAGTTCTAGCAGTTGTCGGGTGGAGTCTTTTGGGTTTTCCACATAAAGTATCATATCATCTGCAAAGAGTGAGAGTTTGACTTCCTCTTTGCCGATTTGGATGCCTTTGATTTCTTTTTGTTGTCTGATTGCTGTGGCTAGGACTTCTAATACTATGTTGAATAGCAGTGGTGAGAGTGGACATCCCTGCCGCGTTCCTGACCTTAGGGGAAAAGCTCTCAGCTTTTCCCCATTGAGAATGATATTCACTGTAGGTTTTTCGTAGATAGCTTTTATGATATTGAGGTATGTACCCTCTATCCCTATACTCTGAAGAGTTTTGATCAAGAAAGGATGCTGTACTTTGTCAAATGTTTTTTCTGCATCTATTGAGAGGATCATATGATTCTTGTTCTTTCTTTTGTTAATGTATTGTATCACATTGATGGATTTGCGGATGTTGAACCAGCCTTGCAGCCCAGGGATAAATCCCACTTGGTCGTGGTGAATAATCCTTTTAATGTACTGTTGGATCCTATTGGCTAGTATTTTGGTGAGAATTTTTGCATCCATGTTCATCAAGGATATTGGTCTGTAATTCTCCTTTTTGATGGGGTCTTTGTCTGGTTTTGGGATCAAGGTAATGGTGGCCTCATAAAATTAATTTGGAAGTTTTCCTTCCATTTCTATTTTTTGGAACAGTTTCAGGAGAATAGGTATTAATTCTTCTTGAAATGTCTGATAGAATTCCCCTGGGAAGCCATCTGGCCCTGGGCTTTTGTTTCTTGGGAGATTTTTGATGACTGCTTCAATTTCCTTAGTGGTTATAGGTCTGTTCAGGTTTTCTATTTCTTCCTGGTTCAGTTTTGGTAGTTGATACATCTCAAGGAATGAACCCATTTCTTCCAGGTTATCCAATTTGCTGGCATAGAGTTGCTCATAATATGTTCTTAGAATTGTTTGTATTTCTTTGGTGTTGGTTGTGATCTCTCCTCTTTCATTCATGATTTTATTTATTTGGCTCGTTTCTCTTTTCTTTTTGATAAGTCTGGCCAGGGGTTTATCAATCTTGTTAGTTCTTTCAAAGAACCAGCTCCTAGTTTCGTTGATCTGTTCTACTGTTCTTTTGGTTTCTATTTCATTGATTTCTGCTCTGATCTTTATGATTTCTCTTCTCCTGCTGGGTTTAGGCTTTATTGGCTGTTCTTTCTCCAGCTCCTTTAGGTGTAGGGTTAGGTTGTGTATTTGAGACCTTTCTTGTTTCTTGAGAAAGGCTTGTATTGCTATATACTTTCCTCTCAGGACTGCCTTTGCTGTATCCCAAAGATTTTGGACAGTTGTGTTTTCCTTTTCATTGGTTTCCATGAATTTTTTTAATTCTTCTTTAATTTCCTGGTTGACCCATTCGTTCTTTAGTAGGATGCTCTTTAGCCTCCATGTATTTGAGTTCTTTCCGACTTTCCTCTTGTGATTGAGTTCTAGTTTCAAAGCATTGTGGTCTGAAAATATGCGGGGAATGATCCCAATCTTTTGGTACCGGTTGAGACCTGATTTGTGGCCTAGGATGTGATCAATTCTGGAGAATGTTCCATGGGCACTAGAGAAGAATGTGTATTCCATTGCTTTGGGATGGAATGTTCTGAATATGTCTGTGAAGTCCATTTGGTCCAGTGTGTCATTTAAAGTCTTTATTTCCTTGTTGATCTTTTGCTTAGATGATCTGTCCATTTCAGTCAGGGGGGTGTTAAATTCCCCCACTATTATTGTATTGTTGTCAATGTGTTTCTTTGCTTTTGTTATTAATTGCCTTATATAATTGGCTGCTCCCATGTTCGAGGCATAGATATTTACAATTGTTAGATCTTCTTGTTGGATAGACCCTTTAAGTAGGATATAGTGTCCTTCCTCATCTCTTATTACAGTCTTTGTTTTAAAATCTAGTTTGTCTGATATAAGGATTGCCACCCCAGCTTTCTTTTGGTGTCCATTAGCATGGTAAATGGTTTTCCACCCCCTCACTTTCAATCTGGGGGTGTCTTTGGGTCTAAAATGAGTCTCTTGCAGACAGCATATGGATGGGTCTTGTTTTTTAATCCAATCTGATAGCCTGTGTCTTTTGATTGGGGCATTTAGTCCATTTACATTCAGGGTAACTGTTGAAAGGTATGAATTTAGTGCCATTGTATTGCCTGTAAGGTGACTGTTACTGTATGTTGTCTGTGTTCCTTTCTGATCTTTGCTGCCTTTAGGCTCTCTCTTTGCTTAGAGGACCCCTTTCAATATTTCTTGGAGGGCTGGTTTCGTGTTTGCAAATACCTTTAGTTTTTGTTTGTTCTGGAAGCTTTTTATCTCTCCTTCTATTTTCAATGACAGCCTAGCTGGATATAGTATTCTTGGCTGCATATTTTTCTCGTTTAGTGCTCTGAAGATATCTTGCCAGTCCTTTCTAGCCTGCCAGGTCTCTGTGGATAGGTCTGTTGCCAATCGAATATTTTTACCATTGTAGGTTACATATCTCTTCTCCCGAGCTGCATTCAGGATTTTCTCTTTGTCTCTGAGACTCGTAAGTTTTAATATTAGATGTCGGGGTGTTGACCTATTATTATTGATTTTGAGAGGGGTTCTCTGTGCCTCCTGGATTTTGATGCCTGTTTCCTTCCTCACATTAGGGAAGTTCTCTGCTATTATTTGCTCCAATATACCTTCTGCCCCTCTCTCTCTTTCTTCTTCTTCTGGGATCCCAATTATTCTAATGTTATTTTGTCTTATCGTATCACTTATCTCTCGAATTCTGCCCTCGTGATCCTGTAATTGTTTCTCCCTCTTTTTCTCAGCCTCTTTATTTTCCATCATTTGGTCTTCTATATCACTGATTCTCTCTTCTGCCTCATTTATCCTAGCAGTTAGTGCCCCCATTTCTTATTGCACCTCATCAATAGCCTTTTTGATTTCGACTTGGTTAGATTTTCGTTCTTTTATTTCTCCAGAAAGGGTTTCTCTAATAACTTCCACGCTTTTTTCAAGCCCACATCTTTAAAGTCATGATTCTGAACTCTAGGTCTGACATCGTACTAATGTCCGTATTGAGTAGGTCCCTGGCTGACGGTACTACCTCTTGTTCTTTTTGCTGAGGTGATTTTCTTCGTCTTGTCATTTTGTCCAGAGGAGAACTGATGAATGAGAGAACAAAATGCTAACAGGTTTACAACGTCCCCAGCAAATATACTGTATACAAATCAGAAAAGACCTGAAACCAGGGGAAAAGAAAGGGAAAGAAAGAAAAAAGAAAGAGAGAAAAAAAAAAGAAAGGAAAAAAAGATAAAAACAAAAACAGAACAATACAAAAATGCAGAATGTGATCAAATATGATTAGGCTAGTGCATAG
Organism: Eumetopias jubatus; assembly: GCF_037043125.1. Classification (NCBI taxonomy): domain Eukaryota; kingdom Metazoa; phylum Chordata; class Mammalia; order Carnivora; family Otariidae; genus Eumetopias; species Eumetopias jubatus. The sequence continues at coordinate 168,417,632 of NW_028274807.1, forward strand.
ATCAGTGCCACACACTAGATTTTGGGCGCATTTTGGTCTGTTAGAAAAAAGTGCCTCCTAAAATTTTAAAGGAAGAAAGACATATATGTACAAAATAAGGGTTGATACAATGAAGGGATAGAAGATGACTGTAAAGATGAAAATTATAAAAGATTTTATAAAAGGACTTGATAAGATAAGAAGTTGTTTGAAAAAAGAAAGAAGATTTAAAAAAAAAAAAGAAAAAAGGGAGAGAATGTGATCAGGCAGGAGACTAGAACAGAGCCATACACTAGTGATTTAGGGTATATTTTGATCTGTTAGAAGAAACTGTATCTCAAAATTTTAAAGAGAGAACAACTTATATATATATGCCAAAAATAAGGGTAACTACTATGAAGAGATAAAATAAGACTCTAAAAATGAAAAATAAAAAAAATTTTTTTTTTAAAAAGAGATTGATAAGATGTTGGTTGAAAAAGGGAAAAAGAAAAAGAAAAAAAAACAGTTAACAAAAATTAACTTTGATGAACTAATGAATCATGGTAAAAAAAAGCCATGAATTCTATGTGCAGTATTCCCCTAGCGCTGGAGTTCTCCGGTTCTCCTTGATTGGTAAACTTGGTCTTGGCTTGCTGGCTGTTCGTGCTGATCTTCTGGGGGAGGTGCCTGTTGCTGTGGTTTCCAAATGTCTTTGCCGGAGGCTGAATTGCCCCGCCCTTGTCGGTCTGGGCTAAGCAAGCTGCTGGGGTTTGATCTCAGGAGCTTTTGTTCCCTGCAAGCTCTCCGTACAGCCTTGGAGGACCAGGGCAAAAATGGTGGTCTCCCAATCTCCACCTGGAGGAGCTGAGAACTCGGGGCCCCGCCCCTCAGTGCAACCCCAGAGAAAAGCAGTCACTCCCTGTCCCCGGTCTCCGGCCGCACTCCGTGCTCACCCGGCCTGTGACCGAGCATTGCTATCTCTGGCACCCGACCCTGTTTGGAGTCTCCAAACCCAGCAGATCCCTGCGGTGTGCTCCCGCGCCGCTCCTCCCTGGGAAGGAAGGGGAGTCTCCCCGGATCTGCCGCTTGTTGGGTCCCTGCTGCAGGAGCAGTGGCCCGACTGGGCCGCGGATCACAGTTTATGGCAACCCCAAGGTGAGAGCCCGCGCCTCAGCTCCGTCTCTGCAGCCGGCTTCCCCGCTCCGAAACCTGGGAGCTCTGGCTCACTCAGGCTCCCCCGGTCTTTCTGTGACCCCAAGGGTCCTGAGACCACACTGTCCCGGGAGGATTCCACCCCCTGCTTAGCCACTGCAGCGACGTCCCTCAGCGGAGCCGATTTCTAACAGTTCCGATTTTGTGCTCTGTGACTATATCACTTGCCAGAAGCGGCCGATGGAGGCCCCCTCCCCCGCCGTCTATCCTCCCGAATATCGCCTCGGATTCACTTCTCCGCACGTCCTACCTTCCAGTAAGTAGTCGCTTCTCTGTTCAGATAGTTGTTGCTACTCTCCTCTTTGATCTCCTTTTGAGTTCGTAGGTGTTCAGAATGGTTTGACCCCTATTCAGCTGAATTCCTGAGACCAGACGAAATCTAGGTCTCCTACTCCTCCGCCATCTTGCTCCGCCCTCCTATACCACATCTTTTTTTATCCACTCATCTATCAGTGGACATTTGGGCTGCTTCCTTTTTTTTTTTTCTTTTTAAAAAATCATGTATATGATGATGGATGTTAAATAAACCTTTGGGGGTAATCATTTTATAATATATGGTAATCAAACTATCATGCTGTATATGTTAAACTTACATAATGATGTATGTCAATTATTTCTCAATAAAACTGGAAAAAATATTTCAACTAAATGCTGTCTAAAAAATACAGTTTTTATTTTTTATTTTTTTTAAAGATTTTATTTATTTATTTGACAGAGAGAGACACAATGAGAGAGGGAACACAAGCAGTGGGAGTGGGAGAGGGAGAAGCAGGCTTCTTGCTCAGCAGGGAGCCCAATGCGGGGCTCGATCCCAGGACCTGGAATCACGACCCGAACTGAAGGCAGACGCTTAACGACTGAGCCACCCAGGCGCCCCTAAAAAGATAAAATTTTTATTCAAAAACACAAATTGGTTGAAAGTAAAAGAAAAAGATACACCATAAAAAAGTAACCCTACAACCTGGAGTGGATCTACTAATAACAGACAAAACATACTTTATGATAAAGCTTGTTACTGAACACACAGAAGGATATTTTATAATAAAAGGTTAATTTCACCAAGATTATATAATAATTATAAACACCTATAAACCAAACAATACAGTCCTGAATGCATGAAGCAAAAACTGATAGAATTGAAGAGAAATCAACCAATTCAACTTTAATAGCTGGAAACATCAATGCTCTATTTTATATAACAACCAAAATACATGGGTAGAGGATGAACAAGGAAACAGAAGACTTTACCAACACTAAACAAACTATACCTAACATACATCTACAGGGCTCTTCACTCAGTAACTGCACAATATGTATTCTCAAGTGCACTGGGAACATTCTCCAAAGTAGACCATATATTAGGCCATAAAACAAGTCTCAATACATTTAAAAGAGTTGAAGTCATGTAAAATATGTTGTTCCTTGACAACAATGGAATGAAATAGAAAATAAGCAACGGGAGGATATTTGGGAACATCACCTTCCTAAATAACCTAAATAACCAGTGAGTCAAAGAAGAAATCACAAAGGAGATTAGAAAATACTTTGAAATGAATGAAAAAGAAAAAAATACGCTTTATTAATATCAAAATGAAAATCCTTTACAAAATACCAGCAAACCAAATCCAACAACATATAAGGTGGATTCTATGCTAGGATCAAGTGGGATTTATCCCACAGCTATACAAGGCTTGCTTATCATATAAAAATCAATCCATGTAATATACAACATTAATAGAACAAAAGGAAAAAACTCATTTGATTATAATAATAGATGCAGAAAAAGCATTTTACAAAGTCCAAAATCCTTCCTGATGCAAAACACTCTCAACAAACCATGAACAGAAGGGAACTTACTCAACATGATAAAGATAATCCACCAAAACCCCATAGTTAACATCATACTTAAGTGTGAAAAACTGAAATGTCCCTCCAAGATCAGGAAAACAACAAGGAAGTCCACTCTCATCAATTTTTTTTTTCAGCATTGCACTGGAGGTTCTAGTCAGGGCAATTAGACAAGTAAAAGAAAAAGAAACAGAGGGATACCATATGATTCATGGGGCAAAATTATAGTCTTTTCAACAAACAGCGCTAGGACATTTGGATGTCCACATGTAAAAGAATGAAGTTGGATCCCTACCTCATGCCATTAATAAAAATCAACATAATAAAAAAAAGAAAAAAAATCAGCTCAAAGTGGATCAAAGACCTAAAGGTAAGAGCTAAAATGGAAAAACTCTTAAAAGGAAACAGGTATAAATTAATACTTGTGACCCCTGATTAGGTAATGGTTTGGCAAATGTGACATCCAGAGCATAAGCAACAAAAGGAAAAAATAGATAAGTCAGACTTCATTAAATTTTAAATATTTATTCTTCAAAGGATACTATGAAGAGAGTCTAAAGACATCCCGCACAAAGGGAGAAAATATTTGCAAATTACATACCTGTTAAGGGACTATATCCAGAATACATAAAGAACTCTCACAACTCAAAAATTAAAAGACAAAAACCTAATTAAAAATTGGGGAAAATATTTGAATGGACATTTCTCCAAAGTAGTCAATAGCACATGAAAAATGTTCGACATCATTAATTATTAGTGTATTCCAAATCAAAATCTCAATTGGATACTACTTCACATGCGTTAAGATTGCTATGATAAAAAAGACATGGGGTGCCTGGGTGGCTCAGTCGGTTAAGCGTCTGCCTTTGGCTCAGGTCGTGATCTTAGGGTCCAGGGACCGAGTCCTGCATCAGGCTCCCTGCTCCTCCCTCTGCCCCTCCCCCCACTTTTCTCTCTCTCTCTCTCTCTCTCTCTCAAAAATAAAGTCTTTAAAAAAATGACAGACAATAATAGCGAATGTTAGTGAGACTGTGAAGAAATTGGAACCATCTTATTTGCTGTTAGAGTTGGAAAGCGGTGCAGCCACTTTAGAAATCAGTTTGGCAGTTCCAATGAGCTATCATTTGACCCAGAAATTCTACTCCTTGGTATATCTATAAGATATATGAAACTATGTCCACATGAAACCCGAACATGGAAGTTCATAGCAACATTATTCATAATAGTCCAAACGTTGAAATGATCCCAGTGCCTAATAATTAATAGATAATGAAAATGTGGTGTGCTATTAAAAACTATAAAAATAAGGAGGTACTGATACAAGTTGTAGCCTCCATGAACTTAAAAACCTCATGCTAAGTGAAAGTAGCTAACCAAAAAGGCCACATATTATATAATCCCATCTATATGAAGTGTCCAGAATGAAAAAGTTCAAGGAAATCCTAAATTCAACAGTGGATGACAGGGCTTCAGGGGAAGGAAGGGAGGAAGGGAGGGAGGGATGGAGGGAGGGAGGAAGGGAGGATGGAGACTGCTATGGGTATGGGATTTCTTTTTGGGTGATTATAAGGTTCTGGAATTAGTGGTGTTGATTGTACAATGTCATGAATGTACTAAATGAATTATATACTTTGAAAGGTGTGAATTTTATGGTATGTGAATGATATCTCAAAAAGTATGACAAAAACCCACATTCAAGTTATTTCCCCCCTAAAAGAAGAATAGATGTGATTGTGTCAAATAAGTAAGAGGAGGAAGAGCATTCTCAGATTTTCACAAAAGAATATATTTGGGCACGGGAAGTCCTAGAGATGTGCCACTCAGATCTATTTCAAGCTGAGAGCATACTATAGTTGATGCCAGACACAGGGCAATACAATGGATTCCAAAACAAGGTATTTCTTTCACTCCTGGTGATTCAATTCTAGATGATTTAGTAACTATCATCATAGTGATGGCGATTAGTTTTATAATAGATATAATCACTCCAGGAAAATCTAAAGCTGTGCTGTCCAATATAGTAGTCATAAGCCACATGTGTTCATTCACAGTCAAATTTAAATTAAAATTAAACACAATTAGAATTCAGTTCCCCAGTTGTACCAGCACATTTCAGATGTTCAGTAGCACAGCTGGCTACCATACTGGACAACACAGAACAGTCCCATCATTGTAGAAAGTTCTGCTGGACATGATTGGTTTTGAGAGAGATGAGTAGAGAACAGAAGGAAGGGAAGGGGAACAGTAAAGGGGCCTAAAAGAAAACCTTCCAAAATTTAAAAATCTTGTGAATTCCAAAACTTTCTAAAAGTTATCCAGCAATCTTAACTGAACACCTGTCTACTATGGATCATTCTGGACAATAGGGATTGATTAATTATTTCATTGATTTTTTTTCCCCAATATTATGGAGTAACAATGAATACAGAAGACTGTGCTAGGGACATGGTATAAAATAACCAAACTGGCATAGTGTCTCTTCTCAAGCAGTTTACATTCCAGTGGAGGAGATAGCCCTTAATCAACAATGACACAAACAAATATAAAATGACAAATGTGATAATCACTCTGGTGGAGAGGTATCTGGTCCAGTGAGAGCATATGAGGGGTATGCTTGATCTACTGTGGAGCATCTTTTCTAAGGAAGGGGGCACGTGAAATGGAATTTAAGTGAATAGATTAAGGAAAAAGAGAAGAACAAGTCAGCCCAAAGACAGTGTGCACAAAGGCCCTGGAGCAGGGGAAGCATGACAGGAAGGAAGAACTGGCAGGTCCAATGTATACCATCACAGAAAGTGAAGGGAGGCTGGGTATGAGCTGAGGCTAAAATGGTTCAGTCACTATTCTCTATATCTGCATCACCAGCGTCACCTGCAAACTTGTTAAAAATATAAAATCTAAGTCTCTATCCCAAGCTACTGTATGAAAATCTGTATTTAACAAGATCCTCAGGTGATTAGTAGGCATCAGTTTCGAGATGCATAGTCTATACCAAGAATCCACAAACTGTGGAATGCAGGCCAGATCCTCCCACTGCCTGTGTTTATATAGAGAGTTTTATTGGACCACCATTTTGCCTGTTCATTTACTAAGAGTCTATAGCTGTTTTCTTGGTGCAGTGATGGAATGGAGAGGTTGCCACAGAGATTGGCTGGCTAGCAACGCTGAAAATGTTTACTCTCTGGCCCTTTACACAGAAGTTTTCTGACCCCTAGTTCATACTGTGCCATACCTCAAAGACAGAATTAAAGATTTGGCACTTATTCTAAGAGCAGAGGAAACCTGTGAAGACTTCCTTTTTGGAAGGCTTGCTCTGGCTGCACAGAGATAAAAGGCACACAGACAGTGGAGGGGTGCTCATTCTCAGCCTGAATTTGGATGACCCTCCACAATTTCCACCTTGCTGTTCTGGGCCTCCATCCTAAAGGAGAGTCCTTGGAGAAAGTTCTCGTGACTACTGAAGATGACCTCTTGGGGCTATCTCACCCTCAAAGGATGAGGAGGCTCCCAGGAACTTTGGCTCATCCTGAACTGAACTATTGGGGTGTTCCTGGATCAGCTCTGATAGCAGTTCCCCAGGTTCCTCCCTCACCTGATGGTGCAGATGGAGAGCATGTACTACATATTCCAGAAGATCTAGCAGAGCCTCCAGGAACATCACAAGCAGGCAAAAAACTTTCTGTAGACCATGGAGACCTAGAGCTGACCTCTGGGCTTCCAGCCCTGGAGTACCAGGTGAGCCGGGTCTCCTCTGGTGAGACTGCTCACCAGGATTCCTGGGGGCCAGCCAGCCCTGAGGCTTTTCTGCACCCAGTGGCCAAGACCCCTCAGCACTCCAGTGTTCAGGGGTCACACTTCAAAGATGTCATGGCCACAAGGTCATCAGACTGGCACAAGCAGCCGTCTGGAGCAGATGCTGCCCCAGTCCACAAGCTGGACATGCAGCCTTCTTGGGACTCTGAGCCCCAGTTTTGGAAGGATATTCTGACTGAGCAACTCTGGCAGATCTTTGCTGGGACCCACCAGAAAGTGCTCCAGTGGACAGCACAAGATGACAGAACAGGCACCAAGCCCAGAGAGCCAGGACCCAGGACCACATTATTGGGACTGGAGCCATGTACCAAAGACACTTTGGTTCTCAGCCCACTTGTGCCCCCTCCCCCCCAGCTCGAGGGTTCCTAAGAAGGGGGCACAGAGCCAGGTGCCAAAGCAGAGAGGATGCTCTCCTGTGTGGCCTAGGAGCCTATCCATTTTTGAAGCCCATATGCTGGGACCCTGAGGACTTTGGGGACATGTGGAAAAGACCAGATGACTTGCCCTGGCAATCCAAGAAGTTGGCCATCCCACATAGAATGGAGAAGGTGTGGATGCTAAAACACAGGGAGCTGTTGTTGCCATGGCTGTGAGCAGCTTCATGTGACACATGTTCACCTGTGACAAGGGTGGTGTCAAAGTGTGGAGCCTGGTTGGCCAGGTAGTATAAGACAGGTATCCTGAGAATCACCTGTGTGTACAGACCTAGTGGGCCTATTTGCACACATGCCTGCTGTCCTCAAACAGCATGATTTTGCTGATGGGTGGCCACAACCTGTTTGGCATGGGTGTGTGGGACCTGACAGTGCCCTCCCTGCATATAAGAGATGAGCTACCCTGTGCAGGTCTTACCTGCCACACCCTGGCCTCCGATCCTGAAGACAACTTGGTCTTCATGAGCTTCACTGATGGCACAGTCAGGATCTGGGACCTGCAGGACCAGGGCGTTGTCAGGGACCTGCTGGGCCACCTGAATGGAGCCAAAGGCATTGCTGTTAAAGACAGGCGGGGAGCGGGGCATCTGGGCACCTGCCTGTGGTGCTGGGACCCGAGGACCACTGGGGAGCCTCAGGAATACAAATTTGAGTCTCAGATAATGAGCCTATCCCCTAGTCCCCAGGAGGACTGGGTGCTGGTAGGCACAGCCAATGGCCAACAGTGGCTGCAGTCCACCTGAGGGGGCCAGAAGCACATGGTGGGGTATAAGGATGGAACTATCTTGGGTCTCAAGTTCTCCCCTCTTGACCAGAGCATTGGGATGGATGACCTGGTCAACATCTACAGCATACCTGCAGGACCATGGTATTCCGGGTACCCAAGACCTCTTCCATCCTATGCTGTGATGTGTCCCCCAGCAACCGCCTGATCATCACAGGGTCCAGTGACCACGCCTTGGTGTATCAGATCACCTACTGTGGGGCTTGGCACTGTGTTCCTGACTTGGGATCGATTTTTTTTTTTTTTTTTTTTTTGTCTTTTTTAAGGTGGAGGAGGTAGAGGCATAGTGGTGGGACAATGTGGTGGGTGGGCTGGGTTTCTTTCCCATTACATAACTGGGCCAGTGATATTTGTCACATGTAATAAAGTGATTGGAAAAAAGTGAAAAACAAAACAAAACAAAAACCAGGTACACAGACAGAACTTGCTCCAGAGGAGCTTAGAGTCTAGTGAGAGCCCACTTTTGTCTCCCAAATTGGTTGTTGATTCCTTTCATGAGGAAGAGGATTATATTATCACCTAGCTGTTGTCATTAACTCCTTTAGTGCCTGGCAGAATGCTGTTTAGCCAGGGATTGGTACTATTTAATGATTCAGCAAATGGCTTGACCTTATTATGGTTAATGTTTACCACTCTTAGAAACTTCTTTTGTGGACACTTCAGAAGTCAAAATACCATGATGCCTGATCTGCAGCAGTTTCCTTGACAGCTCAGCTCTATTTTTGACATGGAACCTAGGCCAGTACAGTAGATGGGTAACTCTTGGCTACCTTGTGAGTTTTAGGAGAGTAGGGGAGACAAGAATCTGATTCCAGTTTCCAGTATGGATAGGACTGCAGGAAGAAGCCTCTCTGAGCTTCAGATTCTCCCTCCATGATGTGAGGAAGCAGGGACTATTTATATTTAAGGTTTCCCATAGCTTGAGCATCTTTTTGTCCTTAGAGTTGCACAAGGTCACAAAAAGGGAAGAGTAGACAAGTCTTTGGCTTATCTGACTTAACCACCTGTATATTTTATGTACATGGAGCTCTTCACACATCATACACAAAGCATAGTTGATGAGAATATAGGAAAAAATACAACTCTACAGTCACAAAAGAGGTTTTGAATTATGCATTATTTTAGATTTTAAATACTTCTGCTCCCTTTCATTTGTACAGATAATTGAACATTGCTGGCTTATTCATAATGAAACCAACCTCTTCTACCAATTAGGCATGATTGTGTAGACTCTGGCCTTACTGGTTGGTTAGCTTGCTTTTCATGTCACGAGCTGGCAGTATTTGAATAAGCTGAATATTCAGTGAAGAAAAGTTGGATGTTTATAAACTCACCATGACAAATGGACATGCCATCACATCCACAATGCAACCAAAAGAAATTGTTTTGAGAAAGTGTTGGGTAATGGTTTCTGGAAGAGGCTATAACTTGGTGTATAAAAAGAAGGAAAAGCCTTAAGGATAATAAATTACTTTGAGCACAGGTAGGTTTTTAGCAGTGTTGCCATCTCCTGGGCAATATGCCTGCTACAGAAGTGTTGTTTCAATGCGTAAAAAAGCAGTTTGCAAGTTAAGCCGACTGTCTAATGGATAGTACTAAAGTAAGAAGGAATATTGTGAAGTCAACTTTATAATATTTTGTGAATGTTGTTTTTTGGCATTAACTCCCACTGATTGTCATTGATGGCATTCAATTAAAACATTATTTCATCAAGTCATCCTATATTAGGGGCTATGGAAAATATAGAAGCAGTGCCAGCTTCATGGGCATATGACTTGTGCACCCATGCACAACCTCACACTTAAAGCACCCAGTGTTTGGTTTAATGCTCTGATATTACCGTCTGGAAATTCTTAGTATATTTTGGACAAGGGATCCTGCACTTTTGTTTTCATAGGGCTCTGCCAATTTTGTAGCTTATTCTGTACAGAAGATGGTGAAGTCTGTTTCTTCCCTCAAGTTGCTTACAATATTGTGTCTTAGAATCATGTTGGGACAGTATTATAGGAAGTTGATAAATTTTTCTGAGCTTTGGTTTCTTCCCTTTGTATATAAAAATATTGCCAGGAATGTGGCCTAAGGAAAGAAATGGAAGACTTAAACTATTAAGGTGACCTTCCCAAAGTAAGCAGTCAAGGCAGGAGATTTCAGACTTCCTCTCTTGAGTTTCAGCCCACTGAGAAGGGATTTCATGAGCAAAGCTTCCTGCTGAGTTCAAAATAGGATTCAGCCATGGACTAGTGGCATCAGGTCTCCAGTTGCTAGGGAACTCAAGAACATGTGGATGTATTGGAAAAGTGCCCCAGGAGAAGGAGATCTGGGCAAGGCTGTGACGGAAAGATTCATCAAAAATGGGAACCAGGATTTTCCACATAAAAAATATCATGTCATCTGCAAAGAGAGAGAATTTGACTTCTTCTTTGCCAATTTGAATACCTTTTATTTCTTTTTGTTGTCTGATTGCTGTTGCTAGGACTTCTAATACTATGTTGAACAATAATGGCGAGAGTGGGCATATTTGTCATGTTCCTGATCTTAAGGGAAAGGCTCTCAGCTTTTCCCCATTGAAGATGATATTTGCTGTGGGTTTTTCATAGATGGAGTTTATGAACTTGAGGAATGTTCCCTCTATCCCTATACTCTGAAGAGTTTTAATCAGGAAAGGATGCTGTATTTTGTCAAATGCTTTTTCTGCATCAATTGAGAGGACCTTATGGTTCTTCTCTCTCCTCTTATTAATGTGTTCTATCACATTGATTGATTTGCGAATGTTGAACTACCCTTGCATCCCGGGGATAAATCCCACTTGGTCGTGGTGGATGATCCTTTTAATGTATTGTTGGATCCTATTAGCTAGGATTTTGTTGAGAATTTTGGGATCCATATTCATCAGGGATATCGGTCTGAAATTCTCCTTTATGATGGGGTCTTTGCCTGGTTTGGGAATTAAGGTAATACTGGCCTCATAGAATGCGTCTGGAAGCTTTCCTTCTGTTTCTATTTTTTGAAACAGCTTCAGGAGAATAGGTATTATTTATTCTTTGAATGTTTGGTAGAATTCTCCAGGGAATCCATCAGGCCCTGGACTCTTGTTTTTGGGAGGTTTTTGATCACTGCTTCAATCTTGTTACTGGTTATTGGCCTATTCAGGTTGTCAATTTCTTCCTGTTTCAGTCTTGGCAGTTTATATGTTTCCTGGAAGGCATCCATTTCATCCAGGTTACTCAATTTATTGGCATATAGTTGTTGATAATAATTTCTAGTAATTGTTTTTATTTCCTTGGTGTTAGTCGTGATCTCTCCCCTTTCATTCATAATTTTATTAATTTGGATCCTTTCTCTTTTCTTTTGGATAAGTCTGGCCAGTGTTTTATTGATCTTATTCTTTCAAAGAACCAGCTTCTAGTTTCATTGATCTGATCTACTGTGTTTCTGGTTTCTAATTCATTGATCTCTGCTCTAATCTTAATTCATCAAGATAAAAATCTTCTGCACAACAAAGGAAACAGTCAACAAAACAAAGAGGCAACCCACAAAATGGGAGAAGATATTTGCAAATGACACTACAGATAAAGGGCTGGTATCCAAGATCTATAAAGAACTTCTCAAACTCTATACCCCCAAAATTAATAATCAAGTCAAAAAATGGATAGAAGACATGAACAGACACTTCTCCAAAGAAGACATACAAATGGCTAACAGACACATGAAAAAATGTTCATCATCATTAGTCATCAGAGAAATTCAGATCAAAACCATATTGAGATACCACCTTACACCAGTAAGAATGGCAAAAATTCACAAGGCAAGAAACAACAAATGTTGGAGAGGTTATGGAGCAAGGGGAACCCTCTTACACTGTTGGTGGGAATGCATGTTGGTACAGCCACTTTGGAAAACAGTGTGGAGGTGCCTCAAAAAATTAAAAATAGAGCTACCCTATGAGCCAGCAATTGCACTAGTAGGTATTTACCCCAAAGACACAGATGTAGTGAAAAGAAGGGCCATATGCACCCCAATGTTCATAGCAGCAATGTCCTCAATAGCCAAACTGTGGAAAGAGCTGAGATGCCCTTCAGCAGACAAATGGATAAAGAAGATGTGGTCCATATACACAATGGAATATTACTCAGCCATCAGAAAGGATGAATACCCAACTTTTACGTCAACATGGATGGGACTGGAGGAGATTATGCTAAGTGAAAGAAATCAAGCAGAGAAAGTCAATTATCATATGGTTTCACTTATTTGTGGAACATAAGGAATAGTATGGAGGACATTAGGAGAAGGAAGGGAAAAATGAAGGGGGCAAATCGGAGGGGGACACGAACCATGAGAGACTCTGGACTCTGAGAAACAAATTGAGGGTTCTAGAGGGGGAGCAGGGTGGGCAGATGGGTTAGCCTGGTCCAGTGATGGATATTAAGTAGGGCACGTACTGCATGGAGCACTGGGTATTATACGAAAACAGTGAATCATGGGTCACTACATCAAAAACTAATGACGTATGGTGACTAACATAACATAATAAAATAAAATTTAAAAAAAAGAAAAAATATTTTTGCTTTTGTCAAGACATGTTCATTGAAAAAAGTAATTCAAATAATATAGGAAAGTCCAATCATTCTTTCAAAATCACCTAAAATCCCACCATCTAGACATAATCAGTAACAATTTGCTGAACATCCTTCTAGACATTTCTTATGCATCTGTGTATACATACATTTAAAAAATTTACATAGAATTACTATGTATACAACACATATTAAAAAAATGGGAACCAGGATGAATAGGCAAAGTAAAGGTCAGGTCCACATTACCATATTAAAAACTCCTGGGACCATATACGTTTTGGAATTCAGAAGTTTTCTTCTTTTGAAAGGTAACATGATGCATATGTCATTGATTATGTAAAATCTCCCCGGCATGGCTGGGCAGAGCTTTGTAATCAAGTGTGTTAATTTTTCTGCAGTGAAATGTAGAATTGTTCACACCAAGTAAGAAAATTTAAAGACCATGAATAGTTTTATGTCAGTTCACATCAGGTTTTGCTGCCAAATGTAATTGGGTCAGGTTTTACCACAAATGGATTACAAGCTCTTGCTTTTCAGAGAGTTTGGATTTTACAATTGTGGATAAGGAATCATAGACCTTTATCAAACAAGATTTAGGGAAATGGGTCCTTAGAATTTAGGAGAGAAGAGATAGGTCCAACATTTCTCGAGTGAAGCCAGGCTAGGTCTAGTGTCCTGCTCCAGTGGCTTGTCAGAAAGTCCCAGATTTCCTTCCCATGACAGCCAGAACACAAACATTATGCTGAAGTAAATGAAGACCTGAAATACAAAGCTATGGACATCAGTTCTCAGCTTTTCTCCTCTTTTTCCTGTTGCTCCTGCTTGGCAGCTGCTGGAATACATGATCTCTCTGGTCATATTTTTGCAGTGGAAAATAGCATTTTCAGAACTGGCCGTCCCTAGGATTAATCTGTCATATTTCCTCCGTGTCTCTTCTATGGCAGTTGGCACAAGTGGCTCACTCTTCACTGCTGAGTTGGGTTTAAAAATCCTTGGCCAAATAGCCCGCCTCTTCATTAGCACCCTTCTGGTCCCCAGACCAAATAAACCCAATGGAATGGACTGATAGTTATGTGGCATTTTCTCCAGGAAAAGAGAAATAAGCCCCATCCAGGTTTAATATTGGTTTCTTCATTTATTTTCTGCTTTGCTTGGACCATAAAATCAACCCGATAGAAGCTGTCAAAGATGAAGCAAAGCTAATCCTATCCTTTTTCGTTCTGCTAGGCAAATGGTTTTCAAAGTATAATCCCTGGACCAGCAGAAACAGTACCACCTGGGAAGCTGTTAAGAATGTAAATTCTCAGGCCCCATCCCGGACCTACTGAATCAAACTCTGGGGATGAGGCCTGGCAATCTATAATTCTGATGTTAGCTGAAATTTGAGAACCCTGTACTAGATAAATGCCTTTCTCTTTCATGTGTACAGAACTCCAATTTTGTTTAAGAGATATTACTAGTTAAAAATTCTCTCCACCCCAGATCCCCTAAAGCTGAGGTCCTATGGGATTCGTTTCTTATCCGTGAGATATAACTTAGTGGTTGCAATATTTACACAGGATTGGATAATTAAAACAACTCACGTGTGTGTGTGTGTGTGTGTGTGTGTGTGTGTGTGTATGCATGTGTGTATAATAGATAAATATAGATCCTGTATGTAAATACAGATCATATATATATATAGATTCTTGTTACATAGATATTATCTATATATATCTATTCTATATATCAAATAGAGATCATATATTTAAAGATACATCTCTCTATATATAGATAGATATAGATATATCTTTAATGAAGACTTAAGATACAATATAGAAAGAGAAAGGAAGCATAAGTAAACATCAGGAAGGTTTGAGATATTCTAGGCACAGCTTCTCAGAGGAGGGACCTCTTCACCAGATCATAAACTACCCAGATACTTGTGAGATAGCTTGTTCTTAGGGAAGCTTAGGCGCAAGTTTACCAAGGAGTTTTTTTTAGACAATACTGGTCAAGCAACAAAAACTAGGCTATAAAACCAGGTAAACCAGCTGCAGCCCATCAATCTACACATTTTCAATAAACAGTGTAGAGAAGCTCGTATAGCGTGCCTCCTGGGGAGTTTTGGACTTTAAGCATAATATTGTAAGCCACTAGCTAGTGCATTTTATCCCTTTCTTGCCCAAGGGTCAACACCACAGTTCCTGGCATGGTTATGGCCATCTGTGAGATAGGAATAGAATTATCACAGACCAACTACAAATTAATTCTCTCCCTACACAGTAGACTTTCTGGAAATAGTAGTATTTTCCTGTTGTAAGGAGATGAATTCAGCTGGAATACCTCATGTTCCCTTCTCCTTTTTTCTTCCTGGAATGCAAACACGATGTCTGGGATAGAGAGCCATTCTGAGACTGTGAAGATGGAGTCCACACTAAGGAAGGCTGAAGAGAAAGATTCAATGAGTCCAGATCCTGATGACATCTCTGAGACTCTTTCTAGACTTCTTATTAGATGAGAAAAATGGACCCTTGTTCATTTTAGCCACTGTATCTTGAGGTGTTGTTACTGTGGATAAAAGCCATCCTTAGAGAAACAGAGGTATAAGAGGCAACATATACCATTGGTCTTTCTTGCTGTATGAACATGGCCACTCTTGTTCTCCCAACAACCCTATGATGTCAGAGTGTGTGTGTGTGTATATATATATATATATATATACATATATGTATATGTATGTATATATATATGTGCCTCCAGAGAACTACTGTGATGACCACTGTCTTTAATTCTTTCCTTCTTCCCTTTCTTTCCTTCCTATACTTGTGAACAAAACAGTAGAGGCTTGGAGCCTAATATCTATATCTATATCTATATATTTATATCTATATATTTATATATTTACATGAAAATATGGGTTCCAAAAGATAAATTACCCAAAGCCTTGTAGTTAGAAATTCAAAGCCAGAATTAACTCTCTTAAGGCACACTTCTATATTGGGTAAAGTAGTGACAAATATAAGTTTTGAGGGACCTGAAAGTCATAAAATTTCAAAGGCCCTCTTGGGGAGCTGTCGGGTAAAATGAAGGACACTTATCTTTACAGAAAGTCAGCTTTTGGTTTCAACCTCTATTGTTAAGAATAATCATTTTCTAACATCATGTATAATCCCACATGAAAACTTGATATACCAATGACCAAAATTTCAGACATTTCTTGGAAATCTTAAACCTATTTTTATTTTTCATGGCCATTCCTGGCTTTAATGCAAGCAAGCAGATGGTTTCTGTATCACCATTTCTTTATACATTGGCTAAATTCCCTTAG
The DNA here is from genome assembly GCF_037043125.1 of Eumetopias jubatus. Taxonomy (NCBI): domain Eukaryota; kingdom Metazoa; phylum Chordata; class Mammalia; order Carnivora; family Otariidae; genus Eumetopias; species Eumetopias jubatus. The sequence continues at coordinate 168,433,568 of NW_028274807.1, forward strand.
TTTTATGGATATTAGCAGGTGTTGGACTTTAGGGGGTGATAAGTGGAAGTGTCACTGAGATGATGTACGTTTGCAGTATGACAGGGGCTAGGGATGCTTTCTTTCAAGTCACCCTGCCTAGATAAACTTTACCTCAATGATTTCCCAGCTCTATGAACTTGTACCTCCGTCTTCTTATTTGAGAAAAATTGCATAAAAATTCATGAAAATAAGCCCATGTCAAGAACTTGCTTACCAGGTACTTGGCACATAGTTAGTACTCAATAAAGATTAATAGTGCTTATTTTCACCTCCAATGCTCTTGTTTACTACTGTGTGATGCTAGGAAAGTAACTCCTTTGGTCTCAGTTTTCTCATCTGTATAATTGGATAGGTTAAATTGCTCTCATGGTATCTGGCTTAGAAATGGAAAATTCTATATTCTGCACATGCTTACATTGCATGTAATTCTGAGGTCACAGACTATATATGTTTTGTTAATATTTATTTACTTAATCTATAGCATAATGCCTGGCACACGGCTGCCATTCAGTAAATATTTGTTGAATGAATAATGTTTGCAAATATTTAGCTTCTTAGGAATGTGTGCAAAAAACCTGCACAACCAAAGTTGTAAGCAAACATTTCGCTGATGAATATGGCCCTGGTAAAAGAGAATAATTAGTTCTGTTATGCTGGAGATTGGAAAGATGGTATGGTTTCACTTGTGTTGTGTTTACTGGCAGCATGATCTAAACCCTAGCAATTTTCATCAGGAATCCAAGTTCAAAATCTTGGGGACTGTGGGGAAAAACAGTATAAATAGCTATTACGCTTCCTTGTTACCTTTTTATATGATAACACATAGCCTCATGAATTTGTGACAATGTCAAACCTATTTTCATTTACTCATAGTCACTATTGGCTTTAATTCCAATTTCAAGCTTTTCTTACAATTTGGATGCAAATATGGGATTTTGCCAACCTCTGTCACCCTACAAATGGTCAAGATTAATCCAGCTGATCTAGTTGGGTAGGCTGACACTCTCTTCTTCCTTCCATGTTGTAGATGATGTGGCATTTACTAAAAATGGTGACTTTTAAGAGAAAAGAGACCCATTCTCCAGTTGAGGGTGGCAAGTAGTAAAGTTACCTTTAAAACCTTACAGCAGGTCCTCAAGTCCCCTTGCCATATCTGGAATATTCTATCAGTCTGTTTATAGAGCAGTTTTGAGGCAGAAAGCAAAGACAAATAAATGGTTTGTCCCCAGATGACTTCTATGATCACTAGACCACAATGAATATGAAAGAGTGTCTAAATTGCCAGTCATATAATGTGTGGAAGGCTTTTTATCTCTGAGAAGCAGATAGTCAAAACTCATCAATAAAATTCTACAGTCAATTTTATTTTCCCTCTGGGAAAAATAATTGACATCATCGTCAAAGCCCCAGAGAAGCCTTATTGTATCAAGGACAAACAGCCAGATATTGTGAAGCAGGTCACAAAAGTAACACCATCCACCTACAGAGATCAAGCAGGATGGAAATCTCCCATTTCATCTCTGGAAAGAAGACCATGAAAGTAATGAGGTGGAAACAGACCCATATGACATCTTCCTCCCCCACTCACCACCACCTGCCCTTGTCTGGATCTCCACCAGAAACAATTTCCCATTTGTCTTCACGATTATTTAATTAACATTTCAAACATGAATTTGATCATGTACCCTCCTGCTTAAAACCTTCAATAATTTCTTACTCCCTTAACATCCTTAGCATAAAATACAAACTTCTTCCCTTGGCCTTCATGAATGGATAAGCCATAGAGTCTCATTCTTAAGAAGATACATATTTTGCAAGCATTCACTCATTCAACAGATATTTGTTGAGTGGCTGCTGTGTGCCAGGCATTATGTTATGGACTGGGTGAATAAATATGAACAGCACCATGTTGTTGTCTAAAGAGTCAAAAATTAATCTTTCTTTGAGAAGTCAGAAAGTGCTTTGGGTGTGTGGTTATAGTGTGATTCTTTACTGTGAATCCCGGATTACCATAAAATTTTCCATCTGAAGACAATGCTGCATCAACACAGCTCACCTCTTCTTCCCCCATAGGAGGCTGCTGCTGTATAAGGTACAGTTTGGAGGAGTAGACTGAACTTGTCATCCTAAGGGAAAGGGGGTCAGTCCAGATAAAGCTCTGCTCTTCATCTCAAATTTCTCATGGGGAGGAGTGAGTGGGATGGTGTGTGTGAGAGCCTAGATGTCCACATGGAAGGACATCAGCAATGGGAGATCTGTCTTCCTCAACAGTGTAGGGTCATAAAAACAAACAGGTGAGCTCAATATTTGAACAAAACCAGCATGGTTCAAAATGGCCTTGTTTGTTTCAACAAAGGCACATTTTAAGTCATGTGATCTTTACCTCACTGAAATCCTTCTTATGGGAGTAAACGTTCATACTATCACTTGGAAACAGTCCATTTTCTTTCAGCTGATGTATTTTGCTTCTTCCCCTCCAATAATAGAAAATAATGCTTTGGCTATTTGGTTGAACTACATGAATTTGATATGATTCAACCATTTATGACACACCCAAAAATGGAAATTTCATATAATTTAATAAACATACTCGTGTTGCAGAATGTAAGAAAAGGAATGAGAATACTGATCAATTAATCGATGCTAATAGAGTATAGATATTAATATAGATTATAGGCTATGGAAAATCCATGGAGTGAAATCAAACCTAAAGGATCTGGTTTGAGTCTTTTAAATGCTCTGCTTGATTAGGGATTTGTTGTTGTTGTTGTTGTTGTTGTTGCAAGTGACAGGGGGCAGTAGGGGAAGAAAGGGAGTGTATCACTAGGAGATGGAGCTTTCAAGGAGACTAGGGTCTGTGGGGACAGGAGACAGGTTATATTTATCTGTAGTTGTCCATTAGTATTAGGCTCCAACCCTCTACCTGTTTTGTTCACAAGTATAGGGAGGAAAGAAAGGGAAGAAGAAAAGAATTAAAGACATGGTCATCGCAGTAGTTCTCTGGAGGTCCCTAAGACCCTTTCAGGGAGTCTGAGAGGTCAAAACTATTTTCACAGTAATACTGAGATACCATATGTTTTTTCCACTGACATTTGCATTACTATTGCAAAAATAATGCTGCTTTAGTACAAATCAAGGCAGTGGGATCAAATCATAAGAGAAATCATATTCTTCAAACCATGCATTTACAATATTTGAAAAAATGCTAGTTTCATTTAGGACTGTCCTTTATAAGGAAATAAAACTATTTTTATTATTCTGTGTAAGGAAATAGGAAATACACAGAAATAGTTCCATTGCAGACTAGGTATAGTATAATGGTTATCTCAAGGAAACATACTTTGGCAGTCGTTTGAGCTATGAGCAGAATTATCTGCTTTTGTCACTGAACACCATTTTTACTTGAAAGACCAACTGACAAACTGTTGGTATTTGGTCTTGGGCATTTGGCAGACATTTTCTCTAAAATGAATGAAGTGAGCTTGTCATTTCAAGAAAAACAACTGACAGTATTAGTTGCTAATGGGAAATTTGAGGGTCCATTCAACCATTTTTAGAATTTTGGAAAATTTATATTTGCCAACCTGAGCTTGAATGCTTAATGCCTTTTTTGTTTTTTCATTTTCATAGAAGTGTGTGATGAATATGAGTTTGTTGTTATTTAAAATAAATAAATATCCTTTATATTTTTCAGATTTAATTTCAAATATGGTCAATATTAAAAGATACAGCTCTCAAAAACAAATGCTTTGTGGGGTCTTCAATAGATTTTAAGTACCTAAAGTATCGAGACTGAAAGAGGTTGAAAATTGTTTGTGAGGGCTAGTATTTTTCCTTTAAATAATTTGTTTTCCTTTAAATAAACTCTAAGACTCATGCTTTTTGCTCACCAAATTTCCCCCATTATTTCCGAACTTCTTTCTCAGTGATCTGTTGCTCTCTTTTTCTCTCTCTCTCTCTCTGTGTGTGTGTGTGTGTGTGTGTGTCTTTCTTTCCTTTATGAACATTTAGGTCTGGAAAATATCTTTTCATGCTTAGATTAGTGGCAATGTTTCTCAGGAAAAACCAGTGTCCCTTGTCCTAGGAGATTTTCTATATTCCCTATCTTATAGCTCCTAAAATAGGTTCCTTCTCTTTTGCTGGTTTAATCTTATGTTTTCAGTGATTCAGCACGTAAGACTGTGAAATGGAAAAATGGTATTATAAACTTATATGCGACGAAGAAGCCAGAAAGAATAAATAAGGGGAAAAAAAAGCATTGTCAGTGAAAATAGAAACCACATACACAGAATAACAAATGCAAATGCTAGAGATCATTCTATTTTTGTAAAGTCTTGGATGTGTCCATTTTCCCCAAAATATCTGTTCTATGTTCTGCTTGTTACTGATGTTGCCGTGATTACTGCTGACAAGTGTGGCAGTACACAGACTTAATGACAGGATGATTACTTGTGTGGAAGAGACACCTAAGCCCACACCCATGAGGAAATTCACACGCACAGGCCCACACACTGAGATACTCAGCAAATCACTACTGATGACTATTAAATTATACTTTCTAAATGATATTATTAATAATGCTGTCAAATCAGCCAAATTGTAGAATATGTGATACAGAGAGGGCTCTGGGGACTGTTGTTTTCATAGAAAGTGGGGCTCGGATCACATAGAAACTTGGAAAATATTCCACTTGAAGGAGATTATCATTATAGTTTTCTCATGGGTAGCATTCTCCCGTCAGTTTTTAGCCGCCGATTCCCTATGTTATTTGGGTAATTCCTTCTTATGTAAAGTGGAAAATACCACTAAAATCTTAACCTGAAACCTTAATGTATAGAACAGAGAGAACAGCTGCCTGGCTTAAAGAAAAGATGAGGAAACATAAAAATCTCCCCTTTGGCTCCCCACTGAGCTTCTCTGCTCAGTTTGTGAGATTCTGCAGTTGTGAGAGTCCCAGTGAGATTCTGGGACTCTGGGGCACACAGTTTGAGACCCAGTACACTAAGGACTCTATAGCTCCATGTGCATGTGGAAGCCTTGTCAGAATCTGAGTAATTTATTTTAATTAGAGACCCAGCTGGCATCAAGTTCAGAATTAAGTGCTCCCCTGGGTGCAGTTGGCAAAGATGATGGAGAAAGTGGCAGCTCCCTACTGCAGTTGGATTCATGAGCTGACCAAGAGCCACTGTGCACTTACTGAGCACCACCTCAGAGTTTATCCACATCCTGGGCATTGTAAGGTGAACAAAATAGGGACAGACCAACATCTATCTTTAAGGAGCAGAGAGTCAATTTGGAAAGGCACAGCATTAACTGGAAATCCAATAAAAGGCCAGATATAATAAGGTTTCAGAATTCAAGGATAGATGGTAAGTGGCATGATTAGGCAGATCAGGAAGGACAGATGGGGCAGGATGTATCATTCATTTATCCATTCAGGTTTTTAGTATACATTTATTCCATAACAGTCAGTCTGCTTGGTGATAAGGATCCAAAGGTAAACATACATGGTTCTGATTCCTTCCTCCTTGGTGCTTGCTATCTAGTTGGCATTGGGTGGAGACAGGCATCAATAAAGTAATTGAAAAAATAAATGTGACCTTTCAACTATCTTGGAGTGGACTTTGTCTGAGGGGAGGTATGGTGTTCAGGGAAAGGTTCCCTGAGAAAGTGCTCACTGAGCTGAAATCAGAAAGATGAGCTGGTATTGAACAAGAGAGTAAGGGCAGGTTATGGTACAAAATACTTGACTATGGCTGTCCTTTACTTATGAAAGCCACAAATCAACAACCCCAACCCTGACTCTGACTTCTCATCTTGTTCTCTACTGTCTGCAAAATTCAGCCCCTCTTCTGTGCTTTATCGTTTGAGAATGACCATATAGAAAACCAGCTGTCTATGCCATACAGGGCCCTTTCTTTTAATTTTCTTTCTGTTGTCAATAATAATATCTCATCTCTCTGTAGTGCTTTATATTTACAAAGTATTGTGCATGCACTATCATATTTTCCCCTCACCAGAACTTTATGCAGTGGATATTACCATCCCCATGTTACAGATGGAAAAATGAGGCTTAAAACAGTTCACGATTTGGAAATGTCGTGGAAATATCATTATTACTCCCAATTTCTCTCACAGGTAAACTGAGAACCTTGATCCCTGCCTCTCCTTTTCCACATGTAAATCATTCACTGGGGCCTTTGATTCTTTCATAACCACATTTTCTATTTTTAAATTGAGGTGAAAACACTTGAAATGAGGCCTACCCCTTTATCAAGCTTTACAGTACATACTACAGTATTGTTAAAAATAGGTACCATGTTGTACAGCAGATTTATAAAACATTTATCTTGTATAACTGAAATATTATAACTGTCAAACAACACCTCCTCAGTTCTCCCTTCACCCAGCCCCTGGCAGCTACCATTCTATTCTCTGTTTCTATGAGTTTGATTATTGTAGATTCCGCATATGAGATCATGAAGTATTTGTCCTTCTGTGACTGACATATTCACTTAGCATAATGTCCTCCATATGTTGTCACATATGGCAGGATTTCTTTCTTTTTAAAGGCTGGATAGTATTCCATTGTATGTATATACCGTGTTTTCTTTTTTCATCCACTCACTGATGAACATTTTTGTTGTTCCTGTATCTTGGATATTGTGAATATGCTGCAAACCTTAGATAAGGGGCTAATATGCAAAATATGTAAGGAACTCCTATAACTCAATAGCAAAAATATCCAAATAATCTGATTAATGAAAAAACTTGAATAGACATTTTTGTAAAAGGGGGCATACAAAGGGCCAACAAGTATATGAAAAGGTGCTCAGTATCACTCATCAACAGGGAAATGCAAATCAAAACCATAATGAGATATCCCTCACACCTGTTAAGATAGCTATTATACTTCATCAAGATAAAAAGCTTTTGCACAGCTAAAGAAACAGTCAATAAACTAAAAAGCAACCTTGTAATGGGAGAAGATATTTGCAAAGGTCTCATCAGATAAAGGGCTAGTATCTAAAATCTATAAAGAAATTATCAAACTGAACACCCAAAAAACAAAAAACCCAGTCAAGAAATGGGCAGAAGATATGAACAGATATGTCTCCAAAGAAGACATACAAATGGACACCAGACACATGAAAAAATGCTCAACATCACTCGACATCAGGGAAATACAAATCAAAACCACAATGAGATACCACCTCACACCAGTCAGAATGGCTAGAATTAACAACTCAGGAAACAGCAGATGTTGGCAAGGATGCGGAGAAAGGGGAACCCTCTTACACTGTTGGTAGGAATGCAAACTGGGGCAGGCACTCTGGAAAACTGTATGGAGGTTCCTCAAAAAGTTAACAATAGAGCTACCCTGTGACCCAGCAATTGCACTACTAGGGATTTACCCAAAGGATATAAACATAGTGATCCAAAGGGGCACATGCACCCCAATGTTTACAGCAGCAATATCCACATTAGCCAGACTATGGAAAGAGTCCAGATGTCCATCGACAGATGAATGGATAAAGAAGAATTTGTAACCTGTACCCCTGAAACAAATAATACATTATACGTTAATAAAAAAGAAGTTGTGTGCATATATATATATATATATATATATATATATATATACACACACACACACGGACTATTACTCAGCCATCAAAAGGGATGAAATGTCATTTTCAATGATGTGGATGGAACTAGAGGGTATTGTGCTGAGTGAAATAAGTCAGTCAAAGACAAATACCATATAATTTCACTCACATGGAATTTAAAAAACAAAACAGATGAACATAGGGGAAGGGAAGGAAAAATAAAATGAGACAAAAACAGACAGGGAGATAAACCATAAGAGACTCTTAACTATAGGAAACAAACTGAGGGTTGCTGGAGGGGAGGTGAGTGAGGGGATGGGGTAACTGGGTAATGGGCGTTAAGGAGGGCATTTGAAATAGTGAGCACTGCTCCAAAACTGCTAGAACTCATACAGGAATTCAGTAAAGTGGCAGGTTATAAAATCGATGCACAGACATCAGTGGCATTCCTATACACCAACAACAAGACGGAAGGGAGAGAAATCAAGGAGTCGATCCCATTTACAGTCGCACCCAAAACCATAAGATACCTAGGAATAAATCTAACCAAAGAGGCAAAGGATCTGTACTCAGGAACCTATAAAATACTCATGAAAGAAATTGAGGAAGACACAAAGAAATGGAGAAATGTTCCATGCTCCTGGATTGGGAGAACCAACATTGTGAAGATGTCAGGTAGAATTTCAAGGAAGTACCCTGAGGTGGTTAAGAGCATGGGCTCTGGAGCCAGAACTTCTTAGGGGAAGTTGGGCCAGGGGTAAAATAGGTCTCTTGTTGAAGATGCCTCACTGTTACCCTGTCTGCCCCTCCATACCTGTAATAGGATTATCCACCCATATTCTTAATCATGTGACTTTTCAGTGCCTCCCAGCGGAGTGACACATTCTACATCCTTATTCCGCCCATTCCATTGACTTTGTGTTTACCCAGTGACTCATTTGGACAGTGATTAGTTAGGGGGATATAACATGAACATAGCCTCATGCACTGCTGACCTGTCACGAGGAGGTCTTGCCCCAGATAGCTACTACAACTTCAGTTTGGGTCACAACTGAGTGACACACGGAACAGATCTGAACCCAACCCACAACCTGAACCAGGGTTAATTCAGTTCTTCAACTGATTCTTTGAGTAAGAAATGAATGATGGTTATTGGAAGTGTTTGAGATTTCGAGGGCATGTGTTATGCAGCATTATTGTAGCAATAAGTGACTTAACACAGCAAGTTCCTTAACTTTAATTACCCTTCATTTTGTCTTTGTAAAATTGAGTTAATCATGCCTAATTATTATCATTCGGTAGCACAGTTACCAGGAAAAAATGGGGTGATATGCGTAAACTGCTTCGCACAGTACTCAATACCAAGCAAGAGAACAGTAAATGAAAGTTACTACTATGAAGATAGACAGTAGGCTAGGAAGAAATTCTTAAAAAAAAAAAAAGTCCATCTTGCTGAGTCTCAGTTTCCTCATCTGTAAATTGTGTATACAAATACTTTCTCCTCCTCTCTCTAAAGGATGGTGTTAGAATGACACCAAGTGAAGGATGTAAAATTAACTTGCTGTCTGTGAAGAGCTCTCCATGAGTTAGGAGTTATTATTCTTTCCACTACAGAGAATCCTTTTATCCCAATGTTATTTAACATCACCCCTAAAGTTACAGCTATATAGGAGAGTGGGATGAAAAGCATCAGTGCATTGACAGCATGCACTAAACAGTCCACTCATTACAGTTAGTGTCCACATGAATATCTCTCCTCACTTAACACACTTCTCTCTACATCTACAGCATTGGTACCTTCACTGGGTGCTCTCAAACATCTGGTGACATAGCACATATATATTCCAATTTGATTGCAGAAGGAAACTGTACATCTTGGAAAAAGTTGCACATCTTGGAGAAGAGTTGCAAGATTTTGCAAAGATGAAAGGATGATGGAGAATTTCTCTAAACACATGCAAAATAATTGTCAAATGAGGATCTGACAGTTAGACCAGTTAATAATTGAAGAAGAGAAAAATTGACAAGGAGGATCATGACACGATAGACTTCAAAGGAGAATAATTTGATGATTTGAATATCAAAGGACACAGGGAGGCAGGCCTTTGGGGAAATCGATGAAATTTCATTTTTTTTTTGCAAAAATAATTCCCTTTACATTAAAGGGTATCATGAGCATACAAATGTAATTTCTTTGGGAAATAATCTCAAATATTCTTTGTTAATAATTATCAAATAATTGCAATATAATTCATGTTTTTATTAAACATATAATTAACTTCTTTTAATACATTTTCGTTTTATTTTTTTCAAGATGAAGTCTTAAACTTCATTCCCCTCATTTTCTAGGAAATGGTAGTTCCTATTTTTAGTGGTCTATTCTGCCAATATTTTTTACTTGTGTAATTAGGATTTTGCCTATTTATTATTCCCTTCTCCCTTTTAGGCTCAGGGAGCCTTTGGAACCACTCTATATCTAGATATTTTGGGAACTGGAGCTTTCAGGGGGTCAATAAACATAGGAAAATAATAGCCCAAGGTCCAGAAGACTGCCTTGACCACTTAGGGGTGAGTTATTTTATGTGACCAGCCAAATGAACTTTTAAAAACTCAAGAGTGTTGGGTATATGGCATGGCTGCAAAACCCTATCACAGACTCACTCTCTTTTCATAACTTACTTCTGTGTGACTTCAGCCAGGAGACCTCACTTTGAGTCTTTTTCTCTTCTGTAAAAAAGGAATGATGATATTTACTCTGAAGGAGATTTATGAGGACTGAATGAGATTATAGATAATAAAGTATGTTGGACAATGCTTGCACAGTAGACTTTCAAAGAACATAACTGTGATTATGTCTAGTATAGCCACGGTGACCAATATCCCCCTAGGGTAATTCCCTTGCTTTTTCATTTCTAACTTCCTTGGTCTTGAGCACTTTTGTGTACACTGTAGAATTTTTCTTCCAGATTTTTTTGTGTCCTGTGCTTGGTCCCACAAGAAGCACGTTCTGGAGGACAGTGTCTTATAGCTACATTTCATTCTTCTAATGGGTGGTATGGAGGAAGATCTGCTTTAAAATCCCACTGAACTTGAGCTCACTAAAAGGATAGCAGGGAAGAGGAAGGGAAATCTGGGGATAAATGCTGGCACTGGGCATAGAAAGGAGCTTTGCCTTCTCCATGATTTGTCGTCTTAGCATTCTGTAAGTTGACTTCTCAATTTTTTTAAACAAACACTGCACCAACTGACACCAGCGTGTCCAGAATTAACATCCGGAACTAGAATCACCTCAGTTGTGTTAATTCTGTCATCCATGGAACTAACATGAGAATAACTCTATGAGCTAATTATTTTGTAGATAAGGAAAAGAAGGTTGATTATTCAGTTTGAGTAACTTGCCTGGGGTCACATGTACAGCCAGAGTTGGAGGTGGGATTTAAACCCTGCAGGTCACTTCCAACATCCTTCCTTACATGTAACTACAGTGCTCTACTGCTGTGGGCCAAATAAGGGCACGACAGGAGGCACCTTGAGATTTTATCCCTACTGGACTGTATATGATAATACTTATCAAAAAAACTTGCATTCCTAATATCATTTTTCATTTTTTGATTGTTTCCTGACATAAGTGAGGTAGAATCTCATTTTACTAATGAGTTCATGTGATTTATCCAAGGTCACCTACTTAGCTAGCAGCAGAGCCAAGACTATAACAGAATACTCTGACCCCTTTGCCTGTGCTTTATATTTCTCAGTTCTTTTTTTCAAAGCACTTTGTTGTGTCTCAGGATCTTTGTGTTGTGCTTCTGTGGCTTCCAGCTGGGAGATGGTATACCTTCAGAGCAGATAGATGGAAAGGAGAAACTCAATCCTATGGAGATGCATCTCCTCTCCACTCCAGAGGGCCCCATCCATCAGTTTGTCATTGCAGAGACCCAGCTGATGCATGCCCAGCAAGGCTAAGGATATATAAATATAATGGAAATCAGTAAGGGGCCAATTTTCCCTATTGAAAAAGGAATTGCATTTCTCAGGCATGTGGGCAAAGAGAGGTTGATTAAACATAAAACATTTCCACAAAGGGGTGGCATAAAGGAGAGCTCAGCCTCTGAATGTTTGAGAAGGAATTCTCCTGCAACAAACACAATCGAGTGCCATCTGTGCTTCTGATAATTTCATCTGACTTCCTGTCTTGTTACAGGATTGCTGATTTGAGCAACTTGAAGGCACTTGCATGACCCATGTTTCATTATATGATATGTCACAAGATTCTGAAGTTTCCAGAACAGAATGTGGAATGTGAAATCATCCAAGAGGTAATGGGGTGGTTCACCCTATACTTGGTCATGTCACTGGATATTGACAGAGATCAATAGTTTCTTTTAAAGATGGTGCACTTTGAGTACTGAATGCTGCTATGCCTGGATAACTGAGTAGCTTTTGTGACTGAGGGACAGAGGATAGAGGGAAATCAATAAATTAGTTCTTGATGTTAGCATAATAACTAACTTATTCACCAGACAACACAGGGACAATCTAGAGGGTGAACACAGTGAGAGACAATTAAAGGCCATCCTGTAGAAGAGGCAGCTAAGACTAGAGAGTTAATTATCTGGCCAAGAGTTATATGGGACAGAGAGATGAAGTGTTAATGATTTAAATGTAGATCTTCAGTTCCCAAATCCAGCATTCTTTTTATTTTGCCATGCTACCTCTCATTCTTCTCATACTCACTCTCATATTTATTTTTATCACTACTTTCTTATGATTCTTTTTATATTTGCTTTTATCATGTGCTCCTTTTACACCAGCATTTTTTGGTTGCTTTTATCTTTTATTTATCTTAAATGTCACCATTGTGATTATTTTTCCAAGTCTCTTTGGACCCCATTGCCCAACAATTCCCATCATAGTGCTAAATTTATGTTCATGCCCCACAGGTGTATTTTTATTTATGGATTTGTTGGTTAACTGGTTCCTTTATTACTATTATCTCTGTTTGGCTCTCTGAAATTACCACCCATTTTTTCACCCAATATTTCAATAAACACTAGTTGAGTGCCTATTAGGGGTACAGAGATTAATCTTACATTTTCTAATAAAGCACAGACAGTAAGTAGAGAAGGTAGGTAAGTCATGGCTCAGGGCAGAAAGTGTAAGTTTTGGTGAACTAGAAGAGTATACACTAAACAAATGTCTCCATCATTTTTGCTTCATGCCTATTTGATATTCTTGCATTTTCTCCTAAGTTTTTGATCTCCAAAGAGCAAAGGGCCACAAATGAAAACAAATGCATTTGTATTTTGACATTATATTAGTCAGGGTTTTCCAGAAAAACAGAAGGAATAAGATGTGTATGTATGTATGTGTGTGTATATGTACATTCATATATGCATGTATGTGTGTGTGTGTATATCTGTCTGTCTATCCATCTATCTATCATCTATCTATCTATGGAGAGAGAGAGAGAGAAACTGATTGATTGACTTTAAGGAATTGGCTCATGTGATTGTGAAGGTTCATTGAGTCAAAAATCTACCAGATGGCCTGGGAGGCTGGAGACTTCAGGAAGAGTTGCCGTTCACTGGACATGAACAAGGCAGTCTTGCTCAGGGGACCTCATTCTTAATGCCTTCAACTGATTGAATGAGGTCCACCTACATTTTGGAGGGCAATCTGCTTTACTCACATTCCATCAACTTAAATGTTAATCTCATCAATAAAACACCCTCACAGAAACGTCTGGAATAACATTAGACCAAAAATCTGGATACCATGGTCTAGCCAAGCTGACACAAAAAATTAAACATCACAGACATCTTTTATCACTCAGGCTCTCTTGCAGAGTACAGATTGGAATCACCAGGAAGAAAAAGCAACTCTTTATTTTTCTCTCACTCCTGCCACCAGTACCCCTGCTCCCCCTCCCCCCACCAAGGAAAAGAAATATCATGAACATATACCACCATGAGAATGAGTATATCAATGGTGAGTTTAAATGCTATAATGCAATTCAGTAATTTAAAGTGGATGAAATGAAATGTTATTTATTCATGTTTTAATATGGATACATCTCAAAAATAAAACAATGAGCCAAGGGGTGTGTGTGAGAGAGAGTGTGTATGTGTCTGTAGCTTGCAGAGAGACACAGAATATGATGTTTGTACAGTTTTAAAACACACACAAAGTAAATTTTATATATAACGATTTTATAGATAACAAAATTTTATAGATAAAAACACATATATCCATGTAAACTTTATACTCCAGAGAGTAAATACATCTCGAAAGAAGATAGGTGAATGAATGGTATAGGTGGGTTTCTCAGGGAGTTTCAGCCACGTCCCTGATGTTCCCTTTCTGTTTCTACAGATCTGATAGAAGGCAAAATATTAAGAGTTGAGAAAGTTTGGTAGTGGGTGCAAGAGTGTTAGTTTTATTATTTTGTATACTTTTTATATGCTGGAAATATTTGGTAGTAAAATTGTTAAAGTGTCTCCTTTTTTTCTCAAGTGTCCTTGGCAAATGTAAGATGCCAAACCCACCCTCTATACCACTGCTTTATTTACCAAGGCCCCAGACACACGCAAGAGTTATAGTGTCTGTTCAGAGTGGGGTAGGAAGGAGAGGTAGAGCCCTTCATCAGAGGGAAATTCCATCAGGCCTCTCTTTATTAATCTCTTCCTGTGGCTGGGCGCAGACTATTTAGTGCTCAGCGGTCAATCTTGAACATCCCACAGGGACACACTATGTAAATGTTCTGAGAAGAAAGCTAGGAATATCTAAGTAGTTAACTCTTATCTCTTCATTCTGAGCCTTCTGAAGACTAAAATGGCTGCTGTGTATCCAGAAAAAAGCTCTATTTAATTTTACTAAGCAGAGTATTGTATCAGTGATTTTCTCTGTTAAATTACTGACACAACCCAACAAAACCTGGGTATATAATGTTAGCCCTAATTCAGTTAGTTATAATTCCATGCATGTGGAATTATAGGAATTACACAGTTACTGGAAGATCAGAGAGGTACCATCCCCTTTATAATGGACAGTTATGCTCATCTTTCTTACAATGATGAATTTTGAATTAATCTCTTAATAAAATAGATTTAGAAAGAAAGCATTTTAAATTGGAAAGTTTAAAAGTGGATTTTTTTGGAGTGCAATCTGCAAATGTCAATTTGTTAGTGACATAAAACAGAAATATTTGCATGACTTTAAGATGGAAATGAAAGGGCCTCGTTTCATTGAGAACAAATAATACTGAGGTAAAATTCTAACAGAAGACAAGCAGGTCATTTGGTATACTCCTTTAGCCATAAAGGGTAGAAAGCAAAGTATCTACAAGAGCCTGCAGGTTACCACTGGCCTATTTGGGGTACAGGTAGAAGTTTGTCAAGTAGTAAATAAAGGAGGTTGACTTTAATCATGCTAATTGTTTATGTTTGATGAATATTTATTGAGTACCTACTATATGCAGAAACTCAGGGATTAGTGATAAGATGGTGAGTAAAAACAGAGTTTTCCCTGTCTTGACAGAGCTTGGGTTGTCACAAAGCAAATATAAATTAGATCTCTCAAAAGTTCTGTGAAGGAGAGGGGCATTAGGTCTGTCACTGAGGAGGTTTATTAGGGAGGTCATCGAAGGTTTTTCTGAGGAAGTGATGGATGAGCGACAGGCTCAAGTTTTGAGAGAATGGAAGAAGACCAGCATGGCAAGAGCATATACTTAGTTAACAACTATTGATTGAACATCTATTATATACTGGACCTTTTTTTCTGGTTGTGTAGGACACATGAACAAGACACTAAGATGCCGGTCCTTGAAGAGCTTATATGTTTGGAAAAGGGAGAGTCAATGAAGAATAAACATAATAATAATTAAGTTATATAGTACTTTAGAAGGTAATAAGGGAAAAGGATAGAGGTGGGTGAGGAGAATCATGAGTATCTCCAGCTCGGGGCAACTTCTACTTTTGAAGGAACTGATCAAGCTGAGCCTCATTATGAAGGTGACAATCTGAAGGGTGAGGGGGTGAGCTCCATACATAGATACCCAGTGGAAAAGTGTTTCAGGTAGAGAGAACAGCCAGTATGAAAGGTGGGAGTGTGCTTGGCATGTTCAGGAAAGCTAGGAGGCCAACATGGTCAGAGCAGAGTGGATGAGGTGGAAAGTTAGTAGGAAATAAGCCAAAGGATCTGAGTGGTGGTTAGATTATAGAGGGCCTTCAGGTCATTGTTGGGCTTTGGCTTCTGTTCTGAGTGGAGCAGCTACTGGAGGGTTTTGAGCAGTCAGGACATGATCTGACTTCTGTTTATAAAGGATTTCTGTTACTACTGTACTGGAAATAAAGATGTAGGGGCCAAAGGTGGAAGCCAAGGTCATGAGGAGACTATTGCAGTGATTCCAACAAAAGATGGCCATGGCATGGGCCAGTTGAAGGCAGTGTAGGTAGTGAGAAGTGGTCATCCTTTGCTTGTACTCTGAAGGTGAGTCAGTAGGCTTAGCTGATGGATATGGATGTCAGGTAAGAACAGTCAGACATTTCTGCAAGATTTCCAGTCTGAGTCAAGGGAGAGTAAGCTGGGGAAGGAAGGGATCAGGAGTTCATTGCTGGACATGCCGAGGTAAGATTTACATTTTATATCCAAGTGGAGATGTCAGGTAGGCAGTTGGGAGAGAACAACTGAAGATCATGAACATGGGCAAATCCTTCAGGAAGTTTCATTGCAAAGAAGAGCACAGAAATGGGGCTGAGGCTCACAGGAGAAGCTAGAGCAAGAGGAGAAGAATTTTTTTTTTTTTTTGTAATTTGGAAAAAATAGTAGATTTTGTGTAAAGATGAGAATGAGCATGGTGAGTCATGATACTAAACAGCCAGGGGGAGGCCAAGTATTTGGCCCTAGTTGAATATTCCAAAGAATTGCGTTTTTAATTATGGCATTGAGAAACTATTGAGATTTTGAGTAGAATGTTGTGACAAGGTAGAATTTACTTTTTGAATGGATCCCTCTGGCTACAGAAGACAAAATGTCAAAGTAGTTGTAGGCAGACTGTTTGATTTGTATTAGCAATGTGCTAGGCATTTCGTATATCTTAAGTCATTTAATCCTCACAACATACCAGTGAAGTAGGTGACATTCTTATCCACCTTTACAGGTGAGGGCACCAAGGCTCATAGTGGTTCAGTGACTTGCCCAAAGTCATCACAGAGATAGTAAATCAATGACAAAGCCACGCTTAGAATGCTGGCTGCTCAGTACCACTATCCTTGTCTTTTTGCTGTATGAGCTGTTGGTCACAGGCTTGTGTACTTTTTAAGTTGGAAGGCCTCTTAGAAACTGCCTAGCCCAGCCCCTCAAGTAAACTAAATTTGAGGTATTCAGAAGCAATAGTTTGCAAATGGAATCATAGTTTAAATGCACTAAGGGGAGGTTGCTATTTAAAGTCCTCTCCTGGGAAATCCTTTGTAAAGTTGAGAATCCTTTTGTAAAGCAAATAATCCACTTTCCAATTTAGCTGTTCTTCAAACATCAGCTAAATGTATAAAACTAGAAAGTGCCAGAGAGTGTTCTTATTATTCATGGAGAGGAGCTGTGGCAAGGTGGCATGGAGAGATGTGGGAAGAGAAAGGTGCCTGGGAACTAGAAGAGTGGAATCCTTGGTTTTGTGTGTTGGAGGGTACACCAGGTTTTAGATGGACTTAATATTACCTTCAAAGGTTTCCAATCACTTCAGCACTCAGGGGTCCTAGAAACTATTTGGTGAATCTGGGAGCCATTGTGGAGAACGTAGTGCTACTATCTGCCCAGTACTCATTTCTCCAACACAGAACTTTTCCTCTCCCATCCCATCCCCACCAGGTGACTCTGATGGGACTGTCAGTTACAAGGCTTCACCTTGTCCTCTGGTCCCGGGCACATGATTAGGTCTAGCCTGTCAGAGCTTCCCTGGACTTCCACCTGAGCTATTTTCCTTTGGATTATGAGCAGATAGCCAGCCACAGGGAGAGAGACTGTTTGAGGATAAATCCATACAGAGATGAGGCAAGTGGAGGCAAAAATGGAGAATAATTAAAGCAGAGTCATGGTGACATTGCCTGAAGTTCTGGACCAGTCATACCTGAATCCAGTAGGATCATCTTCTTGTGATATTCTAGTTAAACAGTGAATTCCCTTTGTTGTTCTAGGCCTCATGTTCTCACCTCTAAAATGGGGATAATAATACTACCTACTTCATAGCATGTAGCAAGGTTTATATTAAATAATGGATATAAAACCCTTCAGGTAATGCCTGGCACATACCAGTTAACTATTGCTGCATAACAAACTACCCCAAAGTTAGTGACTTAAAACAACCATCAATTGAGCTTGTGATTCTGTGGGTTGGCCATCTGGGCTGGGTTCTGCTGGGTGGTTATTTTGATCTCAGCTCTGCTCACTCATGTATCTGGGGTCAGTTTCTGAGATGGCTCAGTTTGTCTCTACATGGTCCCATATCCTCCAGCAGCTTGCCCACATCCTTTCTCCCAAGGTGCTTAGACCAAGCAAGTCATAAGGCCAGCCCACATCTCTCAAGTGGGGAAGTAGACTACCTCTTCATGGGAAAATCTGCTGTCACATTACAGAGAGTCTGAATAGAGGGAAAGCTAGGAATGATTATGGCCACTTTTTCAATCTATAGTAAGTGTTTATAAATCTCACTATATGTTGCTCTTATTATTTTATTTTTTACTTACTATTATTGCCTATACTAGTTTAACTTACTTCTTGTCACTTGCTGCAGACATGCTCATCCCTGCTGTTAGATGTTTGAAAAGATTATCAATAATAGCTCAGCAATCACCTAAATGTCTTTCTTGGACTTCTCATTGAAACGTAAATATAGTTTACTTCTAGAAATATGTAGTTTGCCTTCTAGAAATCCCCTCAGATGACACTGTTTGTCATTACCAGAGTACTGCAAAAGTGAGGGACTATAATTCCTCATGTTGTAAATAATACTTTTTCTGCTTAGCAAACCTTGGAAATTACTAGGCTTTAATGATCTAGTTTACACAATCCATCATTTGTTTCTGAGTTTCTCCTCAATGGTTTTCATTTTGTAATTATTTGTATTTCTTCGTGGTTGGTTCATCTTTAATTGCCTTAGATTTGAGAGAGAAAATATTGAGATCACTCAATTGTTCTTATGAGGCCATAATATTTGTTCTTTTCAGAAATAAATAAATTGTAGACTTTCATGCTTATTAATTTTTGATTGTAGAGACTATCTTATTATGCAAGGTGTGCAGTGAATACATTTAAATTTATTACTTAAACAAATTCCATCAAGAGTATTAAGACCGATTTGATGATTTTCATTATTATGTCACTAATATACTGCCACATTTCACTTTCTTTGGTTTCTAAATCCAGCTGAGGATTAGTATAAGCTTTTCCCTTTGTTATTGTAAAGGCAAGCAATGTAAAAAGGATGTGGATTTTTTGTTGTTGTTGTTGTTAGATAGGTAGTGGTTTTATTCCAGAGTTAGAGGGATCTATAGTATACTTGTGAAATCAGTATGTCAGAGAAAATATAAACATTACATTTTCCCATTGTAACCAGGAGGGAATAAACATCATTGTCAGCCAGTGGTAAATATGTGCTACTGTGTGTTCATAAGTTGTGGCACCATTATCATCTATACTTAGCAGAAACCTTTATTTATTTATGTTTTTACTAGATTAGATGTTACCTTTGTTTATATTAGATTGAATATCAATGTTCGTAATTGATAACTGAGTACCACCTCTCCATATTGGCATATGTATTAACTAGCTAAATACTAGATAACAAATTATTCCAAAAATTCAGTGGCTTATAGAATAATAATTGATGATTTCTTACAACACAGGTAAGCCTGGTGTTCTGCAGCAGTATGACTATGCAGTTCTGGCTTAAGTATCTCATGAGGTTGCATTCAGACATCAGCCAGGATTGAAGTCATTTGGTTTTATGGGGGCTGGAGGATCCAGTTCCAGTTTGGGCTTATTCACGTGACTGCTAAGTTGATGCTGGTTCTTGGTAAAAGGCCTCTGTTCCACTCCACTTGGGACTTTCTACAGGGCAACTTGAGTGGCCTTGTGATATAGCTTTCCCAGAGTAAGTAATCCAAGAGACCAAGGCAGAGGCCACAATACCTGACCTCCATGACTTAACCTCCATAGCCACACATTTCCAGTTCTGTATTCTATTTGTCACACAGGCCATCCCTGGTTTAGTGTGTAAGGAAGAGTACAAAAGGGTGTGGAAATCAGAAAGCAGGGATCATTAGCTGCCATCTTGGAGGCTGGCCACCACAAACTGTTACCAAGTGAGAATAGAATATCTATTAGGCCAGTTTTCTCAATCATCAAATATTGGGTACATTTTTATGATATATGTGCTAGTTATGTCCTGCCCCATTCATAATCAGGAAGACAGTGACTTAGATTTTCAGGGCCTCTGTATGCCTCTAATTGACTGAGTCCTTTGACTAACAACCCTGTATCTTCTCCAGAAGAATCCAGGCCTTTTCTGGTGCTCTTCCCATAGTCATGGCATCTTTCTCACAATATTTTTTAGGGTCAAATAACCTTTCTTATGGAAGTTATAGAATAATTTTCAAAAAAGAATATTCACACACAATTTTACTTATCATTTTAGTGGATCTAGGAACATTCTCCACCCTCCAGCAAATCAATACTTATTTAGAGCAAGTTAAGATTTTTTTTTTCCAGAAGAGGTTAAAAGGTTGCTCGTTCTTCCTATCCCATATTCTCTCCAGTACCTCATTTTCTTTCTTTCTTTTTTTTTTTTAAGATTTTATTTATTTATTTGACAGAGAGAGACACAGCGAGAGAGGGAACACAAACAGGGGGAGTGGCAGAGGGAGAAGCAGGCTTCCCGCGGAGCAGGGAGCCCGATGCGGGGCCCGATCCCAGGACCCTGGGATCATGACCTGAGCTGAAGGCAGATGCTTAATGACTGAGCCACCCAGGCGCCCCTCCAGTACCTCATTTTCTAACTCCACCTGCCCCCACTACTTTTTGCTTTCAGCTTGCACACACTTCTCTCTCTTCTCTCTGCTTTATTTTCCAGCTTTTTACTTAGCAGATTGACTTAGCCTTTCTTGTAAATGACTTTCCTACCTCTACCTCCCTCAGTCTTCCTGCCCCTTCTCTAATAATTCATTGACAAATCAAATAACCAGTCTGGTGCTGATGTTCTTTCCTGGAGAGTGGGAGGTCTTGAAGGTGCAGGGGAAGAGAAAGAAGAACCAAAGGTGAGTATAGCCTTCTCTTTGACCTCTGGTGGAGAGGGAGGCCTAAAGACTTTGATGCTTTAATGTTTTTGGCCTCTTCACACTTATATTTAGTAGGAGTTCAGAAAATAAAGTTTAATAAAATAAAGCAGTTCAGAAAAAAAAGCAGTTCAGAAAATCTGCCAGAAAAATATTCAAAACACTGTTCAGAGAGACCTGCTTCAATGAGTCCACTGAAGAGTAACCAAATCAAATGACTCAATGTAGTCTGGATTCTTCTGGTTATCCTGATAAGTTCTCATTTCATGTGTTATTTGATGTATTCTTTTCATATAGATTTCTGTCCTAGTCAAAATGTGACAGCAAATAAACAACAACAACAAAACACTGACTTTTGACTCTTGGCATACGTTGAAATCTCCATGAATCGAACAACTCTGGGAGCTGGAAATAGCACACCACCTTGCTCAGCTGTATAATACATACTAAAGGGCTGGGATAATCAGTTAACTGCATTTGAGGTTAACTTAAGGTGGTCTTTTGTCCTTTTATACCCTAATTCTTCAAGGTTAAGGGGGAAGGTTGACTATGTTGGAAAAGCAGAGAGAGTCTGGGCATAGGCAGAATTCTAAGATGACTCCACAGGTCTCCACCCTTGGGTAATTCCCAAGCTATGACTCTGACATATGTTATACCATCTTTAGGTTATTTATGTGGCACAGGTGGCTTTAAGAAAGGAACATTTTCCTGGGCAGACTTAATCTAGTTGGGTGAGCTCTTAAAAGGGCTCTTCCTGGAGATAGAGATTTGAAATATAAAAGGATTTAATGTAGGGAGAGTCTCCATTGCTGGCTTTGAAGATAAAGGGGACCACATGATATGATCTGAGGACACCCTAGAGGAGCTGTGAGTGTCCTCTGGGTGGCAGCCAGCAAGGAAATGGAGACCTTACTCCTTAACTGTGAAGAACAGAGTTCTGCCACAGCCGTCTGAGTGCGGAGAGGACCTTGAGCTCCAGATGAAAATACAGCTACCCAACACCTTGATTTCAGTCCATCAGAATGTGAGCTGAGAACCCAGTCATGCCATGCCCCAACTTTCTGACTTGCAGAACAATGAGATAATAAATGAGTATTTCTATAAAGCCACTGAGTTTGCTATGATTTGTTATACAGCAATAGAAAATGGATACAAACCATAATCTCTTTTATTTTGGCACCTGGATGAGGTGAGGCAGCAGAAAGAGAGGCATTGCATGTGGCATTTAAGAGCTCCAGCACTGGAATTTTAGACCTAGCTTTGTGACCCAATTCTATCCAATTATAAGCTATGTGACTTTCACTGAATGTCTCATCCCTCTGAGCCTCATTTTCCTCTCCTGCAAAAGGAAAACCATTATTTGTCTCTCTCTGGCATCGTTAAGAAACTTAGATGAGGTAACAGGCATAAAAAACTAAGAGTGGTAGCTGACACATGTAAGAGGTACATATGTATTAGCTATTATTACCCTGAGGGAAGTTACTAGAGCATTGATTTTGAGAGCTGGAGAATAGGAGTGATTATTAAACCACCAAGAATCATGCATTTTTGGCAATTCAACAATATATTTTCATATTTTATTCCATTTAATCATTACTACCCTGTGAGAAAGATATTATTAACATCATTTCTTTCAAACTTTTTATTTTTAAGTAATTGTAGACTTAGGAGAAGTTGTAATAATAGTACAGAGAGGTCCCGTGTACCCTTAACCCAACTTATAATGACATCTTACATAATTCTCTATATTACCAAAACCAGGAAACTAACATTAGTGCAATGCTATTAATTAGACCACAGACCTTATTCAAATCTCACCACTAATAATTTATTTTGTAGATGAGAAATATGAGGCTTATTTCAATTGCTGTTTTCAAGTTTCCCTTGAAAGTTGTGGTCATATTATATGAACTTTCATATAAATCATTTGTCTCTATTGCCTGTTTGCACTCAGAGGCAGATTAGGAAAGAAAATGTAGCATTTACTTGACCATCCCAACTGATTAAGATTCAACTGTGCTTTTAATTGCAAAGTCTTGTTTTTGATTAGAAACCTTCTTTTTTTCTGCCGAGGAAAAAAAAATGACATTGCAGATTTTGATTGTTTGAAAGCCAGTTGACGCAATCACAGACCTGCAGGTCGATGCCCAACAATTGTGCCCCAGTACTAACACCCTGTGGCCACAGAGATTTGAGAAATAGTCTCAACTTTTCTTTCAGTTACCAATGATTACAAAAGTTCTCACATGAAAGAAAACAAAGTAATCTGGAAGTGAGCAGCTTAACTGCGAGAGTTTTCTGTGTCTGTGGGAGTTTTCAAGAGTTCAGTGAATTCTTCCTGGGGATTATATTGCTTTTGCCCCTGTTTGCTTCAGGGATTCCATTCCCATACATATATTTTGCTGTGCTTCTCTGTGTAATTCAATATAAAACTCCTTGGATTCCAGGGAAACTCTAGCAGCCTAAAGTCTTTTGAGAACTTTCATAAGTTTTAGACGGACAGTGGAGAGATTGACATTCCATACTTGTGCGTGAAACAATTCTAATCCTGGATATTAGAATTTCACCTTCCTAAAACTCTGTTGAGCCAAATTTGTGCCAATGGCTCTCTTGGCACATTCTCTAAGCCCAGTCTCAGCACTACCTTCCCTCTTTTCTCTTTTTCTTGTTTATCTCTCCTGCCCTTGGGAGAAAAATCAACTCTTTTCCTATTCTTTTGCCCTTTCTCAGATACCCTGGTCCCAAATCCTTAGGCTTGCACCACCTCCTCAAGTTCTGATAAGTCATTTCTCCAACAATTTTTGTTCTCTCTCCAAGAGGACATCTGGTACCAGGTGTTAAGATGAAATGCCACTTTGCTATTAAATACTATTAATTTTATTACACATTAATTATTCATTTAACTTTTTAACACCTTTCCTTATTCTCTGAATTCTCTGAAGTTCCTGGAGGTTCTTCATTACCTTTCCATTTCTCCTAGTTTTCTTACCAGAATATTCTAGATCGGGGTTACTGTGGATGTTATATCTTCCATTAATGAATAAACCAGTTCTTGCTGCATTTTGGGTTAAGATTTCTGTTTGTACCTAAGAGGTACTTCTACTTCACCTTTTAGAAGAGACAGAACATTAACTTGGCACACACTATCACAAATGTTGCAAACCCAGTTTGGAACCACAAAGTTAAAGGGAACACTACTAAAAAATTGCCAAAGAAGGATTTATTTTAGGATCTCATCAACTTGCATTTTGGAGGTCAGTTCACCCTCCCAGTCTTGTCTTCCCGTCTCCCTGTTGACCCGATCGAGCCTCCAGTACTTAGTGCAGTGGTGGTGCGCAGGGTGGGCACTCAGCAAATATATGGTAAATGTATTAATGGAACAAAGTGTGCATTGTCGCAAATAGTCTGAATTGATAACCTTTTGAGAAACCATTAAAATAGACATTGTTCTATCCCCTATAGCTCCCATACTGATTCCTGTATGATATAAGTAACTGATCAACTGGTCCCTTGGAAAGCCAGGTTGTAATATAACTGGATATTTGTAACATATTTATTATTATGTCAGGGAGTAGTGGGTTCAATGGCTCAAGAAAAATACTACATCACTTAATATTGTTTGTATCACAATGCTGTCTGGAGAGTACTTCACCTCTCCTTTCTATTCCAACCACAAATTCTGAGAAACAGCCTTCTTTTCCTCCTTGCTCCTAAAATGCTTGTCAGCTAAATCTCCTGCATTGCCAGGAGTGGGTGGTATGTGTATGCTAGCCGGGTCTCGTGTCACTTTTTATCATTGCAACGTCATCAGGTTTGATGGCAAGCTGAGGCTGGAGTGGGCATAGCTTCACCTCTGGTGTTGACTAAAGTGACAAACAGTCTAACATGATTAGTGTTTGAGCACTGGGGATTTTTCCGTATCAGAAGGGATTACAAAAAGAAATACAACTTTAAAGCCATCTCTGGGGAAAGAAACTGGATATATTCATGGCTAGATAGGTCGGCGTCCCCTCTGTGGTGGGAGAGCTAGTGTGACAACCCTAGAAACCCCAGTCTTAAGTGTTTCCCACATATAGTCGCCTGGGCACTTCCATATCTCTGGGTGGGGCTGCTTGGAGTCGATAGGAGGCAGTCTGTAAGATGTGGTTGGTTTCCCTCTCTTTCCCCCTTTCCATGTCTGAGGTATACATTAGTCATTCATTCTTCATTCAGTAGTCATTCATCCAGTAACCGTTTCTGCACTGCCCTGCGCCAGGCCCAGTGCTACTACTCACTGGCACCATAGCAACTGAGAGGCACAGGGTGGTCCCTGTCTTCCTGTTGCTTATAGTCTAGACAGGAAGATTCAGAAATGGTTAGTTATAAAATAAGATGGTAAGTGCAGTGACAGAGCTTATGCTCAGTAAATTATGGGAGGCATGGAGGAAGCATGTGACACAACTTGTGGGAGATTCTCTGGGGTTGCCGAATTTTAAAAGACAAGGAGTGGAGCAGGAGAATTGGAGGAAGTTGGTGGGAGGGAGGGAAAAGAAGAGGGAGTGTCTTCCAGGTGGAGGGCACAGCATGAGTAGAGGCCCGGGGAAGAAGAACATCATGGTATGCATGGAGTTACAAGCAGCATGGAGTTGCGCTATGAAGCAGAGAGTGGTTAAGAGATGAGACTAGAGAAAATAGGGGGCTTAGGCCCTGGAGGCCCTTGTAGGTTATGCTTAGAAGTGTGGACTTTGTCTTAAGGGCTATGTGGAGCCCTTGAAATGGACTTCAGCACTCTTTCCTTAACATGCCTATCTGATGGCAACAAGTATTCTTTTTTTTTTTGAGACTGAGCAGGGAGCCCGATGCAGGGCTTGATCCCAGGACCCCAGGATCATGACCTGAGTTGCTTAATCAACTGAGCCACTCAGTCACCCCAGTATTCTTTTGTCTTAACCCACCTGGCTCACTCCAATCTCAATGGTCTCCTCTGTGATGCTGGGCATTTTTCATTGGTTGAAGGGGCTGACATTATCTGTTGCTCAAGGATTTCAATCTTTCTGTGTTGCAGTCCTTAGACAGCCAGCTAGTGGGCTTGCTGCTTCTCTTCTCATTTCAAAGCCACACTTTGATAATCTGCTTGACTTATGTGGCTCCTACGGACTGCAGGCAGAGTTCTACAGGCTCTAAGTTTCAGCTATTTTTCTAGCAAAACATGAGACTCCTCTTCCTCATCTTCTACATTTTTCCCCGGCATTGTTTATGTTAATTAAGCCATGCCAAAGATTCCAGACGCCATCTGCATCTCCATCTCCTTCTTCTATAAAAAAACCTAGGAAGTTTTAACATCATTTTAGGAATGCATGAAACCTTCTAACTTATACCAATTTTCTCTGCCAATGTTGTTGGGAACAAACATCAATATTTGAAAAATCATTTTGCGTGCATGCCTTCATATTTTCATCACTAATGTTAATCCTGTTTCTAAGTGTGAAGTATGTCATGAAGTTTATGTTTCTTACTTAATAGGTATAACACGATGGGGGAGTTAAAGGAAAATAGAATCTGAGAGCAAGTTCACTGTCCCTGGATGGCATCTCAGTGCTTTTCATGCTGAAAAATGAAATGAACACATGTTTATTGAGCACCTTTGATATGCTAGGCATTGTGCTAGGTATTTTCATATACATTATCTTACACAGTCTCTCCAATCACACGGTAGGAAAGATTTCATTATTTCTCATTCTTATATATAATGTAACTAAACCCAAATCCATTTGCGTGAGGTGCAACAAAACCAATCACTGACACATCAGGTATACAACAAGGAAAGTGTTTATTCAAGAGGCAGCCAAATGAGGAGACGGGAGGGCAAGTTTCAAATCTGCCTCCCTGAAAGGGGAGAGAACACATTTTTTATAATCATTACAGCTGAGATGACATACATATTGATGAAAAAGGGGGGGCTTATGACTCTTCATGAGGAATGATAGAGCATGTGCATTGAGCAAACGTATATGTAACATACATCCCATCCCTC
This sequence comes from Eumetopias jubatus, assembly GCF_037043125.1. Taxonomy (NCBI): domain Eukaryota; kingdom Metazoa; phylum Chordata; class Mammalia; order Carnivora; family Otariidae; genus Eumetopias; species Eumetopias jubatus. Next base: position 168,460,531 of record NW_028274807.1, read on the forward strand.
ACTTTGGGGTGGAGAGAACATCAGAATGAGGCAAAATTCAGGCCCTGACATCAGGAGGTTATCTTAGGACAAGGAAAAGGGGTTGTGGGCATGCTCCTAGGGCTGTCGTAAACTAGATGGGGTCTTGGGCTTGTTATCTCAGGTAAGGAATATAGGGCCTTGCTTGTTCCTAGGCTGGAATCATTCCAGTTGACCTTGAGTCCAGGCTTCTGCAGAGACAGCTAGTTAATTTGTTAGTGGGGTCTGAAAAGGAACAATAGCTGATTAGGGAGAAACAGTTCTCTGAAAAACAAGCTTTAAATTTTCTGCTAGTTCCAACCATTAACCCTATGGGGCTCAGTTTCAATAATACAGCAGAGGATCAGAAAGGCCAGGTGAATTTTCCCAGGACCCATAGCCAAAGACTAATGAAGGTGGATTGAGCCCAGGTCAGTCTGACTTCCTGAGCAGATTGTGGGGAGAATCTGGGGTTGGGAGATATGGGGATAACTTCAAGCAGTTATTTGTAGAAAAATAAGTATGGCATCTAGTATCTGAACGAACAATTGGTTTCATCTTTTTATTAACCTTGGTCAACTAGTAGTGGCCATCTGGAGAATGTGGTTGAACAGCAGTGCTGAGATTAATTAGCTAGATATGACATAGTGAAGTTAGGTAGTGTCTACTCAAATGCCATATATTTGACACCCTAAGTTTATTGATAGAAAGGGTGTGATCACTGTGATACCAGGAAGGGGTATAATGGAATGCCACTGGATTGCAGTCAGAAGACAGGGGTCAATTTTCACCTAAAGGTGATGGGGCTAGCAGAGCTACACCAACAATTTCTCCTTTGCCTTTCAAAGTTGCATGTGCTAATTCCTCAACACCTATTGCTATACTTACTAAAGGGCAAAATGCTTACAAATTTCCCAGTGAGTATCTTCATGTGGACATTTTATAAGGGAACATCCTTTGATAACATATGTCTTTTGGTGTTCTGTGTTTGACAGAATTGGATCAGCATTCAGCCCAGACAGACTTAATGCACAGAGCATAATAATAGTAATTCTGCACGTATAACACCTCCCACCCCAGTCCTGTAAGTTGTCACCACTTGTGAGCCCCATTGCTCTTACCTACCAGGCACCCTTTCTTTTCGTCTTAACCATGTGTTTGGTCGAGAGGGTTCTGCACATTTACAGCTTGGAAAGCACAGTAAGAATGCTAATAGAGCCATCAACTCTCAGACACCACCTTCTGGAAATCTGACTGAGCAAGGTGAGCAGTGCAGCTCATACCTTGTGCCTCCTCCTACATGATGGCAATTAACATTTTATCTGCCCTGTGTCTCAAGTTAAAGCTTTGGCACCATTCCCTGGAGGATGAGGAAGGACCTTAATTACAGAACAGGTGCACTTACTGCTGCCTGTTGTATTCTGATGTCACGACCTCTGAGCTCCAGAGAGAGGTCAGGCAGATCCTAGGGTATCATGTGGCTCAAATCGAATATTTTAATTTAGAGACTCAGTAAGTTGCTCCATCAATTAAAACTGGCTGTACTTGCAGCCGACTTGCTGGGGCACAGCCAGGAGCTTTGATTCATTTCATTTCTTACTGACCCTGTCACACAGCGGAGGGACTGCCAACATTGCAATGGGCGGTGGAGAGCTGCCAGAAGCCAAAGGAAGACGAATGATTGAGGAATACTTTAAAGGGTAGGATTGGCATTTGAAATGATAGCACATATGTCATGCTGGGTAAATGATGGTGCTTGGTGGGGGTCCAAGGAAAGAGGTGTGTATTATTTTATAGTTTGTTAGCAACTAATAAATCCCCCATCTCAGTGAATTATCATAGGACAGTTTGATTTTTGCTCAGGTAAATTGCAGTGCAACTAAATGGAAATTCTTTTCCATCTGGTTTTTCAGGGGTCCAGACTCTTTCCATTTTATGATGCTATCAGTTCATTGTTCTAGTTCCAGGAGGGAACTAGAGTAACAGAAGAAGGTGCTGCCTTTCAGAGGATGAGGTTGGGGCCAACTCTTTCCTCCTTTGATCCTCAGTATAGGATTAATCCCAAACCCTAGGATGGGGTTGAGCCTGTAGAAATGTACATGTGGGGGAGGAGGGCCGAGTGAGAAGGAGGTGGTGGGGCTGAGATTGCTCCACGCATGAGCACAGCTGTGGACAGTGAGGGTCAGGCACCATCAAAACCTATCTTCCTTCTTTCCCAAATCCGTAAGATACTGCTTCGGCTACTATGTGGTTAGGTTATAATGGGCTCATTCTCTGTTTGCAAAAGTAAAAACCTTGCAGTTAACAGGTGCCCAGTCCATGGAGGCAGCTAACAGCAGGCCTGTGGGGAAAGTTCTTTCTGGCAAGGCAAGCATCCTGATAGCTTCAGAGAGAAGCTCTCAGCTTTAACTACAGGTAGGTCTTTGAAATTGATATCACACAAGCAGCTCTTTTCAAAGGGGAACAGAGGCTAATGACTCATTTTTAATATTACTGGTCTCAAATGAAACATAATTTAGAATAAAGTATTGTTTTAGCAGTGACACTATCATCATTTAAAATAGATAGTGGCTATCATTTACATGTGCTGCCTGGTTATTATCTTGCTTATTTACAGGGAAAGCGGCTAGCTGTCAACCTGGCTTTCTTCCATAGTAAACCATGAATAATTTTTTGTTAAAGTTTGTACTTTGAATTTAAATATAACTGGACTACTATGGCCAGCTACCACCATGAACACATGTATGATGGCATGTCTATATGAGCAAATCAGAGCTGCAAACAATGAAGGCTACGTGGCAATATATTGCTCTGCCTCTCCTCCACCATGTAGAATTAACTACTGCCGGGGAAATCGATTCATAACAAAATGTCGAATCGAAGAGTTAGGGCAGGATAATATACAAAGTGAAATTTGATGTGGAATTTAAATCTTGTCTCGGGCTTGAGACACTGTGGTTAGAAATGCAAATTGTTCCTTTCAAAACTCACTTGCATATGGAAAGAACAATTCCTGAGTTCATGGACACAATGGGAATTGTATCCTCCCACTGGCAACTTGAGGGGCATATTTATTATCAAGTTATTGAGCCCACGACTCCTCTCTTTGCTACCACTGTCATCCCCAGCAAGGAAGCTGTGTTTGGATTTTATCAAGCTCTTAAACTTATACTTGTATTAATTTTGAATGATTCTAGTGGAGCATATCACTAGTTGTGACAGGATTATTCATGAGCTAAATGATTTGGACTCATTTAGAAGAGCACCCAGGCTTCTAGCCCTGGTGGAAGGAAACAGAGTTGACAGGATGGCACCTCAGGGAAGCACATTGTTTGTTTGTGCCTTTCTTCATGGAAGCTTTCCTCAGAGATCTGACAACAGACCCCTGCAGGGATCTGGGCCTGAGGTGGCACCGCCAAACAGCAGAGGCCCTTGCTGTAGGCATTGGTTATGTGTAGGATGAGGTGTGTGTGTGTGTGTGTGTGTGTGTGTGTGTGTGTGTGTGTGTGTGTGTATGTTCTTTACTATTCATTTCCAAGTGGCTGATTTTGATAGCACACTATATACATGCTTGGAGTCTCTACAAAGCAGAGGACCCCTCCAAAATGCTGTTTGGAAAAATTTTAGTGTGAGAAAGAAAGCATCCAAGTAGCCATTTAAGAAAACCAAGAACTCTCCTGGATGTTTTCGCGCTTCTTTTCTGGTTTAATATTTGGATTGTCACTTCGTTGGGTTGAAGTGTGTACAATAAATCTTAACAGTGCTTGAGACCCTAAATATCTTACTCAGATCTTGCCAATGGCCCAGCTCCATAGTGTGAACCTGGGTGGGTGATAGAGTGAGACCAGGAAGGAAGATAGGAGTGATCCACTGATGGAGAAACTGAGTTAGAGCCCAGAGGCTAAGCTGCTGTGACTCCTTATGTAACACCCACCTTAGTTTGGGTAAAATCACAGCACTGTTGATGGTAAAGGCCTCCAGACCAGGAGTTAGAGGTGCTTGATCTGATTTCTGTCTTTGTCTGCCTTAAGACCTCCGACTACTCACTGTAGTCCTATGTAAATACTGTATCTTCCTCATTTGTGACTTGCCCTCGTTCCCTCTTTGGGTTGTGGTGAGGATGTATTGAGAGGGAAACCATGTAAGCACTTCGAGGACTAAAGAATGCTTGACAGCATAGGTGATAAACCTCAGAAGTACAAACTAGACCCTCTGAATCCAGATCCTCCACTGCAGTAAATATGTAAGACAAAGCGTTTCATTCTTAGGCATTTATTGGAAAAATATTTTAACTGTCCTTATTATATACAAGTGGATATGACATCAGAATTGTACTATGTCAGAGCAATTTCTTCTGAAATGATTTAGAAGATGAGGGCCGGATAGAGACTAGACTACATCTGTTCATCTGTTTTTTGTTGGATTTGTGTGTGGGGGTGGGGGATGTTGTCTCAAAGGATAATTGCAATTAATAGGGATCTGATCTCTTTCCTAATTAAACTACTGATTTGTGGGACAGGACGAGTAAAAACTTGGGCCACAACATGGTGACTAAGAGAAATAAATGGTTTCAAGTCTGTAGCATGACAAATGGTCAGAACAAGCATGCACCCTCTGGTTATTACAACCCTTTATTATGATATATCTTTAAGCAACCTAGTGTTTTATGTAATGTAGACGTTATTAACCCACCAGAAACAAGTCAAGGTGCTGGGTCTTCCAACTTCCCTGGAAATTTAAATGGGAATCAATTAGGCAAACTTTTTTAAAATTATGCGTGAGTAACTTGTATCTTCCTCCTCCTTGTTATATCTTGAAAACAAACTACAGAAAGAAGAAAGCTTAGAGGCAATCTAGTTCATCCCCTTTGCACAGATGAAGATACTGTGGCCACTCAGATATGGAAGTTGAAAACATGAAGAGATCTTGACCTGTGCAGCTGAGTTATTTCCCACATAGTAGATGCTCAATAAATGTTTGATGATAAGCCTTAGGGATGAGGAACACCAACAGGTAGGAAATAAGAGGCTTGGCCAGAGCTCACAGGGTTGCACCTCAGGTCAGGCAATATGAGTTCTGTCCCTAGTTCCACCATCTATAGCTTATGCAAAACATGTCATTTCCTGTACTCGGAGTTTTCTGTATTTTCATGGCAAATAATATTTTCTCTTCTAGCTGCCTTAAAGTAGTACTTTTGAGTAAGTGGGAAAAGAGGTGTACATGCACTTTGGAAAATGTCAACTAGTCTCCTCTATAGCTTGTAAACTTGTCTTGTAGATGAACTAGTAAGTTCAGACTGTCTTTGAGGGAAGACCCTGGAAGCAACAGGAAACAGCTAAATTCTACTGGTGGTTGAAATAGGTGGCTGTTATTTATTTCTTCTCACCTCCCCTGGTGTATGAACTTGCTTTATCTAGGTCGGGGCTGTGCGGTGGAAATCAGTGCGTGCTATTTTGATCATTAGGGCATATCTCTTATGAGACTTTTAAGATACAATGATAGGCTAAGGTACAATTTCAATTTTCTAGGAGTTCAGAATCTAAGACTCTTAGAACAACACTGCCGGGAGCATAGGGCACCAATAACGAACACACCAAAGAGAGAGAGAGGCATAAGCCCTTGTATTTAAAAAGCTCTCAAGTTTAAAAAGTGTCCTTAAACATTTTTCCCTTTCTTCTTTGTGCTTCAGAAGTCAAAGACTAAAATCGTTTTGTTTGGAAGGCCAGACATAATAGAACAGTTAGTTGAGGAATGAATATTCATATTTTACCATAAAATTCAGCCAAATAACCAACTATCTTAGAGTATTTAGAAATATGAACTAATGAATTAAAATCTTATTGACTTTCTTTAACAGTTGTATACCTAACTGTCTCTGTTGTAATGGTGTAGAAGTCTCATAAAAAATAATCCATTAATTTTTTTCCCACTTGAAACTGGTCAGATAGTCATAGCTTTCCTTAAATCAATTAAAGTAAAAGGTAGATAATTGTAATGTGAACTTCACTCCAAGACAATTCCCCATAATTGATAACAGATTGAAAACACTTTTATTGTATCTTTCGTATTTCCAGTATTAAGATACTCTCCTTGTTCCAGTTGGTCATGCCATGATCATAACAGGATTCTGTAGTTTAGAATTCAGTCCCATCTCCAAAGATAATTTCTTTATACAGAGAGGAAAATAATTCAGTTGGCCACTGTATGTGTGAACACTTTCTATTAGGAATGGTTTTGCTGGGGCACCTGGTTGGCTTATTCGTTGGACATCTGCCTTCAGCTCAGGTCATGATCCCAGCGTCCTGGGATCAAGCCCCGCATCAGGCTCCCTGCTCAGCGGGGAGTCTGCTTCTCCCTCTCCAGCTCCCTCTGCTTGTGTTCCCTCTCTCGCTGTCTCTCTCTGTCAAATAAATGAATAGTTTTTTTTTTTTAAAGGAATGGTTTTGTTACAGGAAGGCTTTCTGAAGACTATGATTCCTAAAGTCTCATTTACACCACCATTTTATCAGACTAAGACCTTTCATGGACAGTCACCATAACTAAGTATAGGAGATGTCCAATTTTTCCATAAGCTTGAGGTGATCTAAATATCAGGACTTAAAATTTAATTCTTATTACATATATTATCTTTTTAAAATGAAAACAAATGCTTGTTTTCACCACCCTCACTCCAAGTTTGGAAAAAGTGTATTCTGTCTGATACTATCTGGAGTTTCCAACTGGCATCTTTCCCAAAAGGGAGAATGGTCTCCTTAGGGCAATGTTTGTCAAATTGAGGTTTCCTTGCAGTTAAAAAATGTAGATTATTGGATTCTGCCTTTGACCAACTAAATGAGAACCACTGGGCTTGAGACTCAAGGACCTAAATATATAACAGACTTCCCAGGTAATTCTTAGGTATGCTAATGTTTGAAAACCAGCTACTGGCTTTGATTGAGCCTCATGTTACAGAGGAAATTGATCATGGGGAGGGGGAGAACATCCTTTGAGGGGCCAGAAGAGGATGCCTGAGGAGAGTCCTGTGCTTCTATATCCTTATACAGAGGACTTCTCTTCTTTCTAGAAATGTCTCTTTGGTTTGCTACTCACCTTCTGGTCACTTTAGCATTTAGGCAGCCATCATCTGATTGGATGGGTTTTCCCAGTGCTGCAGGGGCCTAAAGTGTGTGTGTGTGTGTGTGTGTGTGTGTGTGTGTGTGTGTGTGTGTATGATGAAGGACTGCTTATAGCACTCACCTTCCCTCTGGTGTCAAAGAGCATCCCGTTTGTCAAGAATTACTTTTTTCTCAATCTCATTGAGGCTTTACAATTTGAAAATTCTTCTCTTGTCTGAAGAAACACATTAAATGTGAGTCTGTGCCTTCCATAGGTGGGTGAATATGGGCTGCCTAATGTGTTAAAATCCTACATTAGCTTTGTTACACTACTTTTGACTCTCACCAAACACAAGTCCATCAAAACTTACTCTTTTCCATCATCACTCACCTCATGGTGAACTAGGAAAGAATTTGCCCCCCTTAGTAATGTTTTGAATTTTTCTTATTCCCAACTTAGAAAATGTGCTGCTTGGTTACTCTGGTTGCCATGGCTACAGGTCTAATTTCCCTCCAGATCTGTCTTTTGGTGTCACATGTTCCCTATAGTTTGATCTGTAAAGGAGTTTTTCAGAAATTCATCTACTAGGTGTCATGAGGAAATAATACATTAAGACATAAAAGTGGGCCATTCGTAAGCTTAGTTTCAGAGAATAATCACTAACATTCTTGATGGTATATTTAGAAAGAAAATACTGAAAAATATATCTTCCTAAATTCTCCCATTGGTTGTCTATACTTTCCTTCCTTCTTTGCCTGAATATTTTCAGTGTTTCCTCATAGCCTTCATGGTCAACTTTTATCTAATGAATCTTAGTGAACCTCATAAATATTTGCCAGAGGTTCTTGTCTCCATTGGCAGGTAAACTGGCTTAATTTTAATTTTTTCCTTTTCACCGAGGTGTTTTTTTTTTTTTAATATGAGAATTCAGATTGTCCTTGCAGTACTCCATAATGCCCACAATTAACAAAACATTAGCTGTTTTTTAAACTGTCATCTTTAGTCTCTTCTTATTGGGGCAGTCAAGTGGCCTAGATTGTTCCAAGGATTCCCCAGAAATTCAGTTAGAAGCAGTGATCATAGTCCATCATCTCTGAAAAACAAACTGAGGGTTCTAGAGGGGAGGGGGGTAGGGGGATGGGTTAGCCTGGTGATGGGTATTGAGGAGGGCACGTTCTGCATGGAGCACTGGGTGTTATGCACAAACAATGAATCATGGAACACTGCACCAAAAACTAATGATGTAATATATGGTGATTAACATAACAATAAAAAAATTAAAAAAAAAGAAGCAGTGATCATTCAGTGTTCTTTTATATTTGATGCAATCTGACCCTAATATGTTGATTCAAAAACATCTCAGGTGCCTAAGAGAATTTTTGCCTTGCAGGATTCCAACCCACTCAAACAATCAAGTTTAGAAATATCAAATGAATTAACACTACCCATAAACCTTCCCACAAGGCAAAGATTTTTCAGTGATTTAGATACCTGTTTTAAAAGACAACTACCTTTATTTTTTATCCATCTTTTTGGTGGCTTATTTTTAAGAAATCATCCACAGATTTGAAAACAGAAGACAAACTGAATGGCAATTTTATGGGTAATTGGGGCTTGACACAATGTGGAAGGAGAATTTGTTCCTATCCTGGCCAGAGTGGATGTGAAATTCTGGAGTTCTTTAAGGAGATGTTTCAGCAAAAGCACAATTAGAATGATTAGTGCAGTCATTTGAAAACAACTAAGATTTTTTTTTTAGCTCACCTTTTGTCTTTACAGATTTACCTATTCATGCACATGGGTAGAGCCAGGCTGACAGACTTGTCAAACTATGAAAGGCATGTGGTGTAAGGCTTTTTAATGCTTGATGAAGCATGAATCCAAATGGAACAACATGAATAAATTCATTCTTGGGATTTGTAAATAAATGCATTAAATGTCTTGAATATTTAATTCACTTGTTCCTAATAATATTTGTTGACATGGAAGATAAATAAAGCGTAATGACTCCTAACCTCCTAAATGAGAATAATCCCTAGGAGCTGTCTTTAATATGGAAAATTTTAGAAGGTTGGGTTTCAGTGGCTAATAATAAATGTACTGCCTGCTTGAAATTGTGTTTGATGGATGTTACAACCTTCTCTTGCAAGAAAAATTAAAAAAAAAAGAACAACATTTGTATACTCCTTATACACTGTATTCATTCACTTTTCGAATATCTTTTGCCCATTGTGTCCACTTTAGATTTTTTAGCATCAGAATATTAATTTTAATGACAACTACAAGGATATGATAGAGAAACTGTTTTTGAGAAAATAACTGAAAAATTCTACACACTTAAAAGTATCAAGTGATGGGGCACCTGAGTGGCTCAGTGGGTTAAGCATGTACCTTCAGCTCAGGGTATGATCTCAGGGGCCTGGGATCGAGCCCTGTATGCGGCTCCTGGCTCAGTGAGGAGTCCGCTTCTCCTTCTCCCTCTGCCTCTTTCCCCTACTCATATTCTCTCTCTCTCTGTCACATGAATAAATACAAAAAAAAATTTTTTTAAAAGTATCAAATGATTTCCTCTGAATTAATTGATCCAACAACAGAACCAATTGTCTTCCAAATCTGATTTTCTAAAGCCACAATTAAGAAATTCAGCAATGGAGGGGGTGGTGCCTGGCTGGCTCAGTCAGTTAAGTGTCTGCTTTCGGCTCAGGTCATGAACCCAGGGTCCTGGGATCAAGCCCCACAATTAAGAAATTCAGCAATGGAGGGGGTGGTGCCTGGCTGGCTCAGTCAGTTAAGTGTCTGCTTTCGGCTCAGGTCATGAACCCAGGGTCCTGGGATCAACCCCCACAAGAGGGAGCCTGCTTCTCCCTCTCCCTCTGCTGCTCCCCCTGCTTGTGCTCTCTCTCTCTCAAAATAAATAAATAAAATCTTAAAAAAAAAGAAATTCAGCAATGGAGGGTGCTTGGGTGTCTCAGTTGGTTAAGCATCTGCTTCTCCCTCTACCCCCCACCCCACTCGTACTCATTATCTCTCTCTCACTCTCTCTCTCAAATTAATTAATTAATTAATCAATAAAGAAATTCAGCAATGGTGTAAGACCTTAGCAGTCGACATGAGAAAAAAAATAACTGTCATTACAGAAACCAATAACTGGGTTTTCCCTTTGTCAATATAACTTTGTAGCCAAAGGAATGTATTATTACTGAGTTAAAACTGGGAGGGACCCAGACCTCCTTCACCCTCATTTTTTAAATAGCAACATGGAGGTCCAGTGTAGCTGACTGTAAGTTTCCTGGTGACAGAGATTTTGCAGAAACATGATTTCAGGGGGAGAAATAAGAATAAAGAAATAATTTGGCTTGTTGGATTTCTCTGAGTTCCTGCCATATCCTGAAGCTCTCTGAATCACAAGAGAAGGTAAATTACTTTGAATGTTATTTAATTTTATCATATTTCTTTGAAAATTGGACATCTGAACAGGTGATAAATTTCTGATTAATCAAAACATTGCCTAACCTGAAGACCTGAGTTTGGACCATGATGGATAATAGAGAATTTCCCTTCATGCTTTGTTGTTTTGTCCAGTATCTGCTTCCAGCAAGAACTTTCCTGCATTTCTCATTTACTAACATTTATAGTGTTATTCAGTTGTTTTGCTGGAGGGGTTTCTCTTTTTTCCTTTCTTCAGTGTGAGTAATTGTTGACCTTTTGAGTACACAGCATTTAATGAGGTCCCCCTGCTGCTAAATGAACTGAGACTCAAATGCTGGCCATTCAGATGATTGGGAAGAGAATTGTGCAGCTAGGTTATCTGACTTAGACCCTGAAGAAATGTGTCCTCTGAAGGAACTGGAATTAGTCCTATGTAACCTGCAGTGTCCTTAAATTTGAGCCTCCATTCTGCATTGTGTCAAGGTATACAGTCTCTTAATAGTCCCTGAGATGGTAGAGATGATTATATCTTAGAGCAATTCTTCATAAGTTATTTGGGAAGGTAAACAGAAATATAGAGGGAAAAAAAACATATTTTGTTTGTGGCCTTTGAAATCCATACCCAGGAAATAGTCTTTGGAATCTATATCATTTTATTGCGGTATCATAAATTTAGGTGGATTTCACATCGCTCTAAAAGTACAAACCTGCCATAATGTTATATGTTATCACAAGGATTCAGATATACTCCAGGTCAAGTTATGGCTGCTAAAACTACCTCCACAGAAAGTTCTTGATTATTAACTTAGAAGGAAGTTTGTTCTTTTTCTTATTTTCAGAATAGAAATGGATTTCATTGTGCCTTATCCAAGGGAAAGAATGATCTTCTCTGTTTTAAAAATAGAACACTATTCACATCTTATAATATTTATCTAAGGGGTTGGTTTAGTTGTTTCAGAGCTTCATACCTTCCCTGGAAGAATGAGACTAAATTGTGTCTATCATTTCTATATATTTCATGTAATGTTCTAGCCTGGTGGCTCTCTTGGATATTAAAAGCACCAAAGACCATTGGCAGATTAAAGGCAAATAAATCTTAATTTATTCAATAAACATACTCATTGCCAAATATCTACCAATTGCTGGACTCTATAAGCAGGATCAAAGAGGGCATAGTTCCTTTCCTTAAAGAACTTGGAGTGGAGAATAAAATCAGCCAATGGTGAAAACAAAGTGTGATGAATGACAGTGGAAAGCATAGGGGCTATAGAGAAAAGGTATACTTTCTTGGTAAGAGTTGGGAAGAAAGTGTCAGCAAAGGCTTCCTGGATGAAATGACAACTAAGTTGGATAATGAAAAGCAAACAGAAAGTAGTTAGCAAGAGAATGAAACATGGACCATCTGATAGAGAATCTATAGAAAAACAGTGTCTCAGCAAAATTGGAGGGCCAGTTGCCTTGAAGGAAACAGGAGAGGTAGGCAGGGGCTACATCTTGATGACCTTATTTCCCTTGTTAAAGAATTTGAACTGTATTTTGGGGGCAAGGGGAGACTCCTGATAAGGTTTAGGGTGGCATGATCAAACTTGTATCTTAGAAAGATCACTCTGTTTAGAATGAATTGTAGGGGAGCAGGATGAGAGGCAGGGAGACTGTTGGAGATAAGAGGTAATAGTGGCCTGTGTTGAAATAGGAATAGATTGGATGTGAGGGAAGAGTGAAGAAGGATGCCTAGGTATTGACTAGGACATCGGGGTAAAAAGCAGGGCCAGAATCAGCCCCACTGGAAAGATAGTGGTCGTGAATCTGGAGTTTGAAATTTGAGTTTTGATTTTGAAACTATTGTACGGTATTATTTAAGGAGAAGGAAATAATGAAAAGACTGTTACCTGATTAGATGATGCTTGCTTGTGTGTGTGTGTGTGTGTGTGTGTGTGTGTGTGTGTGTGTGTGTGTGTGTATCTTATTGTAGATGATAACCTCAGAACACATATGTTGTGGGCAGAAGATAGAGTAGAATAGACCCAAAATCTAGATGGTGAAGAAACCATCTGAGAGGAGCTGTTGGAACTTGAAGACCAACCTTTGAAGATAAGGAACAAAGTACATAGCTGTGAGGATTAGACTGGACCCCTGCTTATCGTCATCACTCCTCGGTTCCTTTGGCTGTATTTCCTAGGCAAGAAGCCAAATGGGAGTTTGGTCAGGGTCCATGATTTTAGCCTAAGCACTAAAAAGTCACAGACATATGCATCATCATTGATTGGTAATGATAACATACCCACATTAATCACTAATATATACTAATTAGTAAGGATATAGGATCAGTAAGACTTCCTGGATGGAATGGCACCTATGTGGGGTCTTGGAAGATAAGAGCAAATGTGGCTAAAAATGGGAAAAGAGGCATTCTAGGCAGAGGAACATTTGCAAAGGACCATTTTCTTAATGATAAAAGAATTTTCCCTATGTGCCTAGAAGTTATCTAAAAACATACTTAAGGGGCGCCTGGGTGTCTCAGTTGTTGATCTGCCTTCAGCTCAGGTCATGATCCCAGGGTCCTGGGATCAAACCCCGCATCGGCCTCCCTGCTCAGCGGGGAGCCTGCTTCTCTCTCTCCCACTCCCCTGCTTGTGTTCCCTCTCTTGCTGTGTCTCTCTCTGTCAAATAAATAAATATAATCTTTAAAAAAAAACATATTTAAGACATCACAAACAAGACAGAGACTTCAGAAATCAGTTCAAAAGTTGTAAAAAGTTACTGGGGAAAATCAAAGTTGCTAATAAATTTGAAAGGATCGTTTACATCATGTCACTCAATGGTTACCAGAATAGTCCAGTTCATTAATGGGGAGCATGGGCTCTAAAAATGGACTGGCTAGGTTGGGACCCCAGCTTCCCACTTCATGGCTGTATGTCCTCAGGCAAGTTTTTTTTTTTTTAATATTTTTTGGATCTCGATTTCCTTAGTTGTGAAAGCAAGATAACGTAATACCTGACTTAAAGAGTCATGGTATAAAGTGCTCAGCAACTGCTCCATACATGTTAGCTATTGTTGTTATGTGTTTATTTTTCCTGAATACATATCCATGGATCAGTTTGTTCAGAAACACTAGGAGAGGTTTTGGAAAATATAATTTGCTGATTCCCCAACCCCAGGATTTTTCATTCATTAGATCAGAGGTAAAATACAGAAATAATGAACTTTCAAAAAACATGAACAATTTTGGGATCTAGTGACATTGTGAATGAAGAAACTTGACTGACCCAGAGAGGTTAAGTTACTTCTGCAAGGTGAAACAGAAAACCAAGATGGAGGCAGATCCAGGAACCAGGTCTGCTCACAGCAAGTTCTGAAATACCCACCTCCTTGCCCACCCAAATCTATCTAAAACATTTTAAGTCAAACAAAATTATTATGTGTAGAAGAGAGAGACTATATTAAAGCAGCCATGGTAAGAAAGAAGTCAATTTACGTCCATGAGAAAAAACAAGAAGCCAGAAAGAATTTAATCCCAGGTGGTATAAACATAGGTATATCTAAGGAGAACATTTGAGAGAGAGAGGCCAGAAGACTGAAGTATGGAAAAAAAAAATCTCACTTGAGAAAATTTTGAAGACATCAGACTAAGGGGGCACATTCATATCTGGGTAGGGTATGCAGGTGATCTGTCCAGGCAGCTGAGCACGATCAGCACATCCAAGTTAGAAATATTCAAGCAGAGTTTGGATGTGCCCCACCGACAGGGACTCAAAACAGAAATGCGTGCACTGTGATGAGGGTTGAATTTAATAATGCCTGAAGTTTTCTTCATAATTCTTCGGTGGAGAAATGTGGGGAGTGAGTCCGAAGACACTCAGGCAAAATTTTTAGTATTAAGAATTTACTATTTTGAAAAGTTTGATGGAATCTGGCACATGAGAGGAAAAGAAATACCTTTCGCAATTCTCTGCATATATATTTACTGATAATTCTTTTTTTTAAAGATTTATTCATTTATTTGAGAGAGAATGAGAGATAGCATGAGTGGGAAGAGGGTCAGAGGGAGAAGCAGACTCCCTGCAGAGCAGGGAGCCTGATGTGGGACTCGATCCCGGGACTCCAGGATCATGACCTGAGCCGAAGGCAGTCGCTTAACCAACTGAGCCACCCAGGTGCCCCTATTTATGGATAATTCTAGAAACAAGAGGAACCAAGCAAAAAATGGCAAGATTTCATCAGTTTAGCCAATTTCTAATGATTAATTACCATGGAGTGAGAAAAGTAATCTATGAGGGAAGCACCAAATTCTGATTTTTTCAGTGGTTTTCATTGACATTTACAAGGTGTATGTGACATGTGTTAATTATTTTTTCTAAAGGGATAGCCTTTACCTCTGATTATGGATTATACGAAGGTCCCAACTGAATCTGGGGAGCAGTGCTCAGCTTCACAGACAGGTGAAGGTTTAATTGCAGCCCTGCTTTGGTCCCACATTTGATGATGGTCCTTATGCTTGTTCGGGTGTTTCTCAGTGTGTGTTGATGGTGAAATCCTCATTCTGACCACTCCCAAGGCACCATGCCATCAGAACTGAAGCTGAAGGGCATCATTAGTTTTTTTTTCCCTCCTTTTGTTTTATTATGAAATATTTTAAATGTTCAAAAAATTTCAGGGAATAAACTTCTTTGTATTCACTACCCAGATTTAATATTTAATTATATTTATTTTACTCCCCCCTTTTAATTGTTTAAATGAATAAAAAATTACAGATAATTGCTCACTTTGATGAGTACTTGTTGGCAATCAGAAATGAGAAGCAAAACACAGTGAAAAGGGTAGCTTTTTCATCACCAAATTGAATTTCAATGGGGGGGAAGAAAATACACATTTTAGAGTACCTCCTATGTATTTGAATCTAGGCCAAATACTTTCACATACATTCTGTGGTGTGTTGGTGAGCTGGCTCTCAGAGGAAAAAAAAGAAAAACTGAAAACCCAATTGCAGTATTTGCTGGTTTTGTAGTGTGTAAAGACAACCATTTATGACTGGTTTTGAGCCGCCAACAGTTAACAACTGGCTTGCAAAATTCCTTAATATTTAACAATCTGCTCTTGTGAGCCAGGGCAAGCTGGCTCCAGCATACACCTGCATGTATTCATTCATTGAACAGATATTTGTGGGGACCGTTGATATGGTGTAAATGTTCTGAAAATAGCATCCTTTCTTGTAAAACAGCCTTTCTACTGGACTTGAGTCTTGAGAGACTGAGGTATTATTATCTTCCTTTTATGGATGTGGAAACTGAGGCCCTGAGAATTTAGGTGTATATAGAGGCTTCTTTATATAGAAACTTCTATTGATAACATGCCCTTATCCCCTTGGCATTTACTTTATCTATACATGCAGCCTAATTTATATCTGCTCATACCCGTGACTCTATATGAAGCCCACTTCAGCTTTCTCTGCCTGTAAACAGGGCAGGTAGAGGAATCTGGGGAATTAACATCCCCTGGGACCTGCCTTCATCCAGTGACTAATGGGAATTAGCAGATAAATTCCCCATCTCCCTCACTCTTTGAATGGCATAGCCTTGAAATGCATGTTTCACACTGGATTCTCCAGCAGGATTCAATGCACAGGGTTTAGTCCTCCTCATTAGTGACTAACTTGAAAACACACCCTTTTTGACTGCCTTCCCTTTCATCCCTACATCCCTACCTGGGTTTCTACTCCCAGATATATTACTTGCCCTGGAATCCCTGCTTCAGGCTCTGCTTCTGGGGGAAATCCAAACTAAGATAGGTGCTTGGTCAGTCAGACTCCAGAGTTCTGCTTACTTTTTTCACCTACTACCCGGCTTCCTAGAGCTCATTCTTTGCCTTAATATTTCTGGTTCATGCTAAAATGCCAAGATATCAGTGAGCGTGACAGCTCTAGGAGAGCTGTCTTCCTTCTCCTACTGGGGTTCCTAATCCATGCCCTTGGGGAAGAACCAGCTTCACCAGGACACTGTAGCTGAATACCACATTTATTCCTGATCTAAGCATATATTCTGAGTCTGACTGTCTTAGCTGCTGGACTGAGCTGACCTGGAAAACCAAGAAGCATGATTAAAAATATAATTTATTTCTCACCTGTAATTCCAGACCTTGGAGTCACTTTGAGGAGCCTGGTATGTCCCCATGCTAACCATCTTACCATCCCTTCCCACTGAGCTCTCCCAGCTCCACTCAGAAATCTAGAGCCAAAAGTGCCTTCTAAACAAAAAGGTTTCCAGGTGCGTAATCCTTCCTTGAGTCTTACTATTTCAAAGTGGCTTTGTCATCTACTCTTGGATCAGCCCCTGTCTCTCCCCTATGACACTTATTGCTGTTTTAATTTCATACTATTTCTGTGCTTATTTAATATCTGTGTCCCCCACAACAGACCGAGAGTGTACCAAGGAGGATCTCTGTCTGGTTTTGTTCTCCAGGTATCTTTAAACTCTAACCTGGTATCTGGTACATAGTAAATGTTGAATAAACATTTCTGAATGAATACATAGAAGAGGGGGAAAAGTGAAGAATAACTCTGCTTGTTTTGTGTTCAGGGTGAACCCAGATGCTGACTCTACCCACGTCCTAGGTCTTCACATCTCCCTGTGACCTCCTGCATTCAAATATATTTGAATATTAAAAAACATCAGCCTAGCTTGATATATCAGAGCAGGGACTCTGGAGTTAAATGCCTTGGTTCAGGTCTTGGCTAAGTGATTGCTAAGCTGTGTGACCTTTGGCAACTTGCTGGACCTCTCTGTTCTTCAGTTTCCTCATTTGCAAAATGGGGAAAAGAATACCTAGCTCTAAGAGTTGTTTTGAAGAGTAAAAGCCTTAATGTAAGTAAAGTGCTTGCAACAGTTACTGGCATATAGTCATAACAACAGAGACAATGTTCATTCAGTAGCAAGTTCTCTGTTAACTTTTAACATTACCTTTTTTTTTTTTTTTTAAGTGAATAGTGCTTTTTCTCTGAAGAAAACCTTTCCATGCTTTAGAATAAGTTCTCAGCTCTGACCCTGGTGACTTGATCTGCCTCTACCAGCCTCTTGCCATCATCTACTGCTTATCTCCTCTGTGCTGTCTGAGCTCCAAGCTCCCTGGCTGCTTTCCTTTTCCTCAAATATATCAGAAGTTTTTGTGTTTCTGGGCCCTTACCCACACTGTTTTCTCTGACTAGAACGCTTTCACCTTTGCCTCTTTGAGTTGCCTTTTTCAGGAGTCACCTCTTCCATGGTGCTTTCCCTGATCTAGAGAAGCTCAGTCCCTAGCCACTGTATTCTGGAGCACTTATTATTGAGTGTAATTATCTAACATAGTTGTTTAATTTCTCTCTTCTACCAGAACATCAACTCTATGAGTGTGCTGACCCCTGCACCCAGGATTGAGTGTCAGTACACATGTAGAATCAATGAACATTGAGGCACAGCATTAAGTTGCAGATTCCAAGGTCTGACCTTGGCTCCCAAGTTGCTCCCACATGGCTACTGTGTCTCCTCTTGTTCCTGCATTGTGCCTGCCCAGATCTGACCTCACGCCCTCAAGCGAGCATCCCACCTCATAACACTGGCCACACGATGTGGCTACTACTCTCAATTCCTCCCAGCTTCCAGGCTCTGTTGAAATCCTGTTAGTCTCCCACTTCAAACCCTCCAGTGGCTTCTCATCACACTTATCTTTTTTTTTTTTTTAAAGATTTTATTTGACAGAGAGAGAGTGAGAGAGAGAACACAGCAGGGGAAGTGGGAGAGGGAGAAGGAGGCTTCCTACTGAGCAGGGAGCCCGATGCGGGGCTCAATACCAGGACCCTAGGATCATGACCTGAGCCGAAGGCAGATGCTTAAGGACTGAGTCACCCAGGCACCCCTCATCACACTTATCTTAACACGACAAGGTCTTTTTATTGTCTGTGTCTTTTGGTCTTCCTCTCCAAAATTGTGCTCCAACCAGACTGATCTTTTGTTTCTCAAACATGCCATGCTGTCTCCACGACAGGCCTTTGCACTTGCTGCTCCTGCCTGCAGTGCCCATCCCTGACCTCAGACCCTAGCGGGCTCTTAACTTACCTTTCAGCTTGGTGAAACCTTCCCTTACCCCTCATGTTACATGGTATAGTAAGCTGTGTTGCTACTTGTTTTATTTTCTTCATAACTCTTACCATTATTTGAAATCATCTGCAAACCTACAAGCCTTCCTGACTATCTCTTGTACCAGAACATACACTTGTTAGGGCAGGAAACTTTACTGTTCCTCTTATTCATCACTGTATAACTTGTGCCCAGTATAGCACCTGGCACATAGTAGGTTCTTAATAAATATGTGTTGAATGAATGAATGAATGAATGAATGACAGAATGAATGAACTTGTCTGTTCTTCCTTGGAGACACAGTGGCTCTCCCCAGAATCCCAGTTTTCTGAATGGAGTTTGAGTTCCCCTGTCTGGCCCCTGGTACTCCTGATAAAAACATAGCTACCATATTACTGGCTTAGGGGTCCTCATTGGGCTTTGCTGTCCTCCTTTCCTCTCCTTTCCTGGATGATATCCTGTTATGAGTCTCTCTCTAACCCTCTGAGACAACAATTTCAGAAGACAGCCAGTGTGGCTTTACATGCTGGCAAATCAGGTTTAAATCCAGCATCTTGCACTTGTGAACTCAGGCCTTGACCAAGTCACCTTGCCTCTCTGAGCCAGAGCTTTCTTAACTATGAATAGATACTGTGGAGAGAAACAGCAAATACCATTGTTTCAGAGGGTCACTGGGAAAATTATATGAGATAATACATCAAAAGGGTTTGGCACAACAGTAAATTGTACACTAACAGTTGGACATTTTGACAGTCAGCTATACTTTCGATTTGGCTTGTCTTCAAGTCCTGGCATCTTTTCTGCTCCATGAATTTTCACCCTCCTGACACCACAGCCTTGTCCCAGACAAGCCCCCATGCTTGGACTGACCAATGAATTAATGACCATGCATCATTTTAAGTGACAACCTTGCAGTTCTGCAGAAATTGTGAATGTGACCCAAACAAAGAAGCAGCTGGATTATAGGACTTAGAGCTATAGCTCTGCATGTTGCCTCATTGAAGCAGAATTCTCTCACACAATCTCCCTGGTGGAGAGGGGGGTCAGATGCTGGCCCATCACCATCACAGATGGCTGATGCCTCATAGCACAAACCCCATCTCTGGTGATGATACATGTGGAGTTTCTGTAGAAATGTTCTGATTAGATAATAATACTCACTTTCTGAAAACCCATACAGGGAAAAATAAACCATTCAAAACTAATGACAAGGTCAAATAGTAAGTGTGGGTCTATTTACTTAGCAAGCAGACCACAAAGAAGATGAGACATTTTAAGACCTAGTACCAGACTTTTCTAGAACTGAATACAGAGACACACTCACCTGGGAATTGGGCTTCACTTGCTCCTTTAGAGCTGTGCTAATGAATACTATGTCCCAGACTCTCCCACCTTCTGGTCTTGATGTAAGTAAAGCCAGATATTCAATAGCTCTAGGTCCTTGCCTCTCTGATATCAACTGTCATCACTCACATTTCAGCCCTCACACAGTTCAAAGTGAAATTCTCACCACTTGCTTTTCTAACAAGACCTGTATATAAGTTAGAAAGCCCTCTCAGAAGATGAAAGCAGGTATGGGAAAACAAAATAATAAAATGCCCAGACATAGTCATTAGGATTGGTGGACAGTAAGTGGTTATTGCTTAGTGCACCTCTCTTGATTCATTAAGTTGGAATATAAACCTGTGATGTTAAGTAAGCTATTGCTAAGGAACCAACAATGACTCATCTTCCATGCAGGCTAAAATCTTTGGAGGAACTTGTGAGCATTTAGTAAAGCCATTTACCTGTCATTGGCCTCTCTCTAATTCCTTGGTTATGAAGTGATGTCTTTCCAAACATCCCATGAAAAGAAATTAGAGACAATGATGCTCTATCTGATATTCCTGATATTCCTGATAGCTGATATTCCTATCAATAGGAAATAAATAACATGCATTCTGGAAACCCAACTTCACTGAGAATATCACTGCTCCATGCTAATTACTTTATTATGGATAAAAAGCTTTATGATTGAATATGTAAGATCGTCCTAAATCATCATTAAATGTGAAAGTCTATTTCTCCCTTTAATGACTTAAAAAAATTCCCTAGAATGATGGAAAGCCTTGTTTGTGGCAATAATTTTAAACAAATGCATCATCTTACAAAGAAGTATATAAATTGTGTGTTTAAAATGGATTATTGCAAATATTTCATTCTGTTTAGAGTTAATCTTGGTGGAAAGCCCTTCTCCAAAATCCTAACCTTCACAATTATGTTGATTATTTTCTTGTGGGTTTCCTAAACCCTACAGATATACATATATTAAAGATATTGCTGTATTAGTTATCTGTTGGTATTTAACAAATTACCCCCAAAATCAATGACTTAAGACAACCCACATTTATTATCTCACAACTCTTGCAGGTCAGAACTCTGGGCATGACTTAGCAGAGTCCTCTCGGTTCCTAACAAGACTTTAATCAAGGTATTGGCTGAAATTGATGTCTTATCTTACCACTTGGCTCTGGGTGAATCTGTTTCCAAGCTCACTGAAGTGATTGTCACCAGGATTCTATTCTCCAAGGACTGCTGGACTGAAGGCCTTAGTTCCTCACTGGCTGTTGGACAGAAGACTCCCTTAATTTTCTGCCACATGGGCCTCTCCACAGGGTAGCTTGCCACATGGTAGCTTATATCATCAGAGAGCAAGAAAGATGGCAAGACAGGGAGTATAAGCAAGATGGAAGATAATAGTCTTTTGTTAACTGATCTTGTAAGTGGCATCCCATCACTTTTGCTATATTCTATTTGTTACAGGCAAGTCACTGAGTCCATCTACCTACAAAAGGCAGGGGTTTTCCTAGGGCATGAACACCAGGTTCCAGGGCTCATTGATGGCCATCTCAGATGCTGCCTGCCACAAATGCCAAGGACAAAAATCTAAAATGATTATGAATCTACAAATTACTCTCTAGACACAAAGTAACAACACTGAACCATACAGTGAAAGACCATATATTGCAGTGTTTTAATACACAGACCTAGATGACACACTGCAGTTTGAATTCTGACTCTGCGATGCCCTAGTTGTAAGAATTTGGGCAAGATTTTCAATCTCTGTCTGTAAAGTGGAGATAATTCCTACCTTACAGGGTAGGACAGTTTAAATTTTTCAGTATGTTGCTTACTACATAGTAAGTTAGTAGTAGTACTAGTTACAGTATTTTGTGTGACTCATGTAGATCAAATTTTGTTTTTGCCATTGACTTGGTAATTGTATGAACTAGGACAAGTCACTTAATCTCATTGTGTCTGTTTCCTTTGAATGCATTTTGCTACAAGTCACAGAAAACTATAGTGGCTCCAAGAAAAATAAATATTATCTTAAAAAACAAGACATCTGGGAAGACAAACTGAGATTTATAAAGTGGACTAACAATATTTTTGGGGAATGAAGCTTGCTCTTTTCATTTTTCCCTACTTGAAATGTTGGCCTTTGTGCTCACGCTTGTTGCCTCAGGCTGTAGGACAGCTGATCCATCTCCATTCTCATCTCTATGTTTTATCAGGAAGAAGGAAAAGAGAATTCCCAAGATAATGTTAAGGTGAAGTGTTAGAATGACAGGTATGTGGTAGTCTTAGAATGTAACCAGTTCCAGTTTAAGGATGAGAGGAGGAAGTCTCAAAATTTTTCCAAAAAAAATTAAAACAGGCTACCTGATATGATTAAAGTATATTGAGAGGAGATATATGTGAGAAGATGAAGCAATGACTTACTAATAGAAAAATCAGAAGCTAGATGGACAACAAAAAGAAAAATAAAAGTGAAGCAATAGTTAATTCCAGAGAAAGCAAAAAGTTATATAGGGAAGACAGCGTGAAAGCATAGAATGCTATAAGGTTTAACTATGAACATTATTTACATAGCCATGCCACTGAATATTGATTTAATATCCAAGAAGTAAAATACAACTACTCCAGAATAATAGGGGGAGAGTAACTGTGTCAGTGTGTGTGTGTGTGTGTGTGTGTGTGTGTGTTTTGTGGGGGTCATGTAAGAGATCTTCATTTTTTAAAAAATATTAAGCCAACAAATAATAGAAAAACACTGTAAAACTAACAGATAAATGTGTCATATAGAAATGTGGAGGTAAATCTTGGAAGTTGCTAATGTTTTCATCTGGGGAGTGGGCATCGGAGGTAAGAGGGGTTGAGTAGAGAATATTTATTCACCGTAGCTGCATCCCTACTGTAAGGGGAAAAAAAAGTCCGTGAAGCCTGATACAAATAGAAGTGGCAAGGGAATAGAATCGAAAAACTAGCTATACTTTATTTTTTGTAGTCGTGTCATGAAAGAATGAAAGCCATGTTTCCTTGCTTCCTTCTAAGGACATCCCAGGAGAAAGTTAAATTATCTCTTTCCCTGAGAAAGTGAGGACTAAAAGAAATTCAGCCTCATTTTAAGGAGATATTTAGTGTTTCTAAGACTAGGGCAGGAAAGTAAAGGTGGCCAGTCCTGAGACCGATGTAGCCTGGTGATGCACCCTAATGCAGCACCCAAGGACAGTGCAGGTCCTCAGAGGTGGAGACTGACCATAAACTCTGTGGCATCAAATGTTCAGTAGTTAATTTAAACATAAAAGGTATGAATGCTGGGGGGATTTGAGAACTACAACTTTGAATGAACCAAATGGTCTTGATCAGCAAACACTTCAGTGAAGGCCAAAAGCCCTTCCCCAAATTCCTTACACTAAATTAATCTCTTTGGGATTTCTATACCACCTAGGTGGGGGAGGAAGCTCCTCTGATTATGATTACTGGATGTCTTGTCAACCAATTGTTGACAAGTGGTGTTTCAAATTGGGTTTAGATTTCTTGAAAGTATCTTTAATGTGAAATTTCTTATTACAGAGAAAATTCCATTTCACTCTTGGAGAAGGACATGTCAATCTAGATGTAAATATGTAAGAGGAGTATAGAAACAGAACCAAATGCTGGTTATATAGGGATAGAGGTCATGTCTTTCTTGGTTGTCTGCCTTGATATATTTCTTGATGAATGAAATACTATTTGTGACATTGAGTCCAAAAGGAGAGGACCCTTTATATAGCCAAATAAGCAATAGCTATGTTGAAAGTGTTAAAAAGATACTAAAATGTCAGTAGAATAAAATGTTGGCCAGAATTTGGTGAATCAGTGACTGGAGGGGTTTCTGGAGGTAGGCTCAGGATTGAAATTACTCTGTGACCATCCTAGACATTTCTACTTTCTTCCACTGTCCTACATACAGAATAACTCCTATCTGGCATGACAAAAGATGGAAGTTGGACTTGTTTCTGAAGGTTCCTTCACTCCAATCTTGTCCAGCCTCATTCCAAGCAATACAATCACTGGGAGCCTGGTGGATCATCAGTGACACACAATATAAGATCTACTACCTAGTGGTAGATGATGGGCTGCAATGTGTCTGTTTCAAATTCAGTTTGAAAGTTTATGTAGAATCCCATCTACTCTGGTGAAGAGTGGTGGAAGTTTGTGCAACTTTCTAGTGCATTCTGTCACTCCTCCCAGTCAACAAGGGTTATGAAAGTCAATTAGTTTATTTCTTGTGGGCAATAAAGATAATACAGTTATTAAGCAGAACCCTGGAATAAACTACATTCAGATCTGAGATGTACCACGAATGATCTGTATAGCCTTGGGCATATCATTAAAGTTTTCTGAATCTCACTTTCTACATTTGTGAAATGGAGATAAGGTGGTAACTAAAACACGTAGCACACTAAACTCACAAGCAGTATTTATACTATTAGTATTCTTTTTGGGGGGGATGTTTTCCATTTATTTCGTTATTTACTTTTTAAATTATTTATTGTTATGTTAATCACCATACATTACATCATTAGTTTTGGATGTAGTGTTCCATGATTCATTGTTTGTGCATAACACACAGTGCTCCACGCAGAACGTGCCCTCTTTAATACCCATCACTAGGCTAACACATTCCCCCACTCCCCTCCCCTCTAGAACACTCACTTTGTTTTTCAGAGTCCATCGTCTCTCATCGTTCGTCTCCACCTCCGATTTCCCCCCTTCATTCTTCCCCTCCTGCTATCTTCTTCTTCTTTTTGTTTTTTTACATATATTGCATTGTTTCAGAGGTACAGAACTGTGATTCAACAGTCTTGCACAATTCACAGCACTCACCATAGCACATACCCTCCCCAATATCTATCACCCAGCAACCCCATTCCTCCCATACCCTGACCATTTCAGCAACCCTCAGTCTGTATCCTGAGATTAAGAATTCCTCATATCAGTGAGGTCATATGATACATGTCTTTCTCTGATTGACTTATTTCACTCAGCATAACACCCTCCAGTTCCATCCACGTCATTGCAAATGACAAGATCTCATTCTTTTTGATGGCTGCATAATATTCCATTGTGTATATATACCAGTTCTTTTTTATCCATTCATCTGTCGATGGACATCTTGCCTCTTTCCACAGTTTGGCTATTGTGGACATTGCTGCTATAAACATTGGGGTGCACGTACCCTTCGGATCCCTACATTTGTACCTTTGTGGTAAATACCCAGTAGTGCAATTGCTGGATCGTATGGTAGCTCTATTTTCAACTGTTTGAGGAACCTCCATACTGTTTTCCAGAGTGGTTGCACCAGCTTGCATTCCCACCAACAGTGTAGGAGGGTTCCCCTTTCTCTGCATTCCCGCCAACATCTGTCATTTCCTGACTTGTTAATTTTAGCCACTCTGACTGGTGTGAGGTGCTATCTCATTGAGGTTTTGATTTCGATTTCCCTGATGCTGAGTGATGTTGAGCACTTTTTCATGTGTCTGTTGGACATTTGGATGTCTTCTTTGGAAAAATGTCTGTTCATGTCTTCTGCCCATTTCTTGATTGGATTATTTGTTCTTTGGGTGTTGAGTTGGATAAGTTCTTTATAGATTTTGGGTACTAGTCCTTTATCTGATATGTCATTTGCAAATATTTTCTCCCATTCTGTCAGTTGTCTTTGGTTTTGTGACTGTTTCTTTTGCTGTGCAAAAGCTTTTTATCTTGATGAAATCTCAATAGTTCATTTTTACCCTTGCTTCCCTTGCCTTTGGCAATGTTTCTAGGAAGAAGTGGCTGCGACTGAGGTCGAAGAGCTTACTGCCTGTGTTCTCCTTTAGGATTTTGATGGACTCCTGTCTCACGTTTAGGTCTTTCAACCATTTGGAGTCTATTTTTGTGTGTGGTGTAAGGAAATGGTCCAGTTTCATTCTTCTGCATGTGGCTGTCCAATTTTCCCAACACCATTTGTTGAAGAGACTGTCTTTTTGCCATTGGACATTCTTTCCTGCTTTGTCAAAGATGAGTTGACCATAGAGTTGAGGGTCCATTTCTGGGCTCTCGATTCTGTTCCATTGATCTATGTGTCTGTTTTTGTGCCAGTACCATACTGTCTTGATGATGACAGCTTTGTCACAGAGCTGGAACTCTGGAATTGTGATGCCGCCAGCTTTGCTTTTCTTTTTCAATATTCCTCTGGCTATTCGGGGTCTCTTCTGGTTCCATACAAATTTTAGGATTATTTGTTCCATTTCTTTGAAAAAAGTGGATGGTATTTTGATGGGGATTGCATTGAATGTGTAGATTGCTCTAGGTAGCGTTGACATCTTCACACTGTTTGTTCTTCCAATCCATGAGCATGGAACATTTCTCCATTTCTTTGTGTCTTCCTCAATTTCTTTCATGAACATTTTATAGTTTTCTGAGTACAGATCCTTTGCCTCTTTGGTTAAATTTATTCCTAGGTATCTTATGGTTTTGGGTGCAATTTAAATGGGATCGACTGCTTGATTTGTCTCTCTTCTCTCGTTGTTGGTGTATAGGAATGCCACTGATTTCTGTGCATTGATTTTATATCCTGCTACTTTATCAAATTCCTGTATGAGTTCTAGCAGTTTTGGGGTGGAGTCTTTTGGGTTTTCCACATACAGTATCATATTATCTGCAAAGAGTGAGAGTTTGACTTCCTCTTTGCCGATTTGGATGCCTTTGTTTTCTTTTTGTTGTCTGACTGCTGTGGCCAAGACTTCTAATACTATGTTGAATAGCAATGGTGATAGTGGACATCCCTGCCACGTTCCTGACCTTAGGGGAAAAGCTCTCAGCCTTTCCCCATTGAGAATGATATTCGCTGTAGGTTTTTCATAGATGGCTTTTATGATATTGAGGTATGTACCCTCTATCCCTATACTCTGAAGAGTTTTGATCAAGAAAGGATGCTGTACTTTGTCAAATGCTTTTTCTGCATCTATTGAGAGGATTATATGATTTTTGTTCTTTCTTTTGTTAATATATTGTATCACGTTGATTGATTTGTGGATGTTGAACCAACCTTGCAGCCCAGAGAAATCCCACTTGGTCCTGGTGAATAATCCTTTTAATGTACCGTTGGATCCTATTGGCTAGTATTTTGGTGAGAATTTTTGCATCCATGTTCATCAAGGATATGGGTCTGTAATTCTCCTTTTTGATGGGGTCTTTGTCTGGTTTTGGGATCAAGGTAATGGTGGCCTCATAAAATGAATTTGGAAGTTTTCCTTCCATTTCTATTTTTTGAAACAGTTTCAGGAGAATAGGTATTAATTCTTCTTTAAATGTTTGGTAGAATTCTCCTGGGAAGCCATCTGGCCCTGGGCTTTTGTTGGGAGATTTTTGATGACTGCTTCAATTTCCTTAGTGGTTATAAGTCTGTTCAGGTTTTCTGTTTCTTCCTGGTTCATTTTTGGTACGACTCTAGGAATGCACCCATTTCTTCCAGGTTATCTAATTTGCTGGCATAGAGTTGCTCATAATATGTTCTTAGAATTATTTGTATTTCTTTGGTGTTGGTTGTGATCTCTCCTCTTTCATTCATGATTTTGTTGATTTGGGTCATTTCTCTTTTCTTTTTGATCAGTCTGGCCAGGGGTTTATCAATCTTGTGAATTCTTTCAAAGAACCAGCTCCTAGTTTCGCTGATCTGTTCTACTGTTCTTTTGGTTTCTATTTCATTGATTTCTGCTCTGATCTTTATGATTTCTCTTCTCCTGCTGGGTTTAGGCTTTACTGGCTGTTTTTTCTCTAGCGCCTTTAGGTGTAGGGTTAGGTTGCTTATTTGAGACCTTTCTTGTTTCTTGAGAAAGGCTTGTACTGCTATATATTTTCCTCTCAGGACTGCCTTTGCTGTATCGCAAAGGTTTTGAACAGTTGTGTTTTCCTTTTCATTGGTTTCCATGAATTTTTTTAATTCTTCTTTAATTTCCTGGTTGACCCATTCATTCTTTAGTAGGATGCTCTTTAGCCTCCATGTATTTGAGTTCTTTCCGACTTTCCTCTTGTGATTGAGTTCTAGTTTCAAAGCATTGTGGTCTGAAAATATGCAGGGAATCATCCCAATCTTTTGGTACTGGTTGAGACCTGATTTGTGGCCTAGGATGTGATCATTTCTGGAGAATGTTCCATGGGCACTAGAGAAGAATGTGTATTCCATTGCTTTGGGATGGAATGTTCTGAATATGTCTGTGAAGTCCATTTGGTCCAGTGTTTTGTTTAAAGTCTTTATTTCCTTGTTGATCTTTTCCTCACATGATCTGTCCATTTCAGTCAGGGGGATGTTAAAGTCCCCCACTATTATTGTATTGTTGTCAATGTGTTTCTTTGCTTTTGTTATTAATTGCCTTATATAATTGGCTGCTCCCATGTTAGGGACCTAGATACTTACAATTGTTAGATCTTCTTCTTGGATAGACCCTTTAAGTAGGATATAGAGTCCTTCTTCATCTCTTATTACAGTCTTTGTTTTAAAATCTAATGTGTCTGATATGAGGATTGCCACCCCAGCTTTCTTTTGGTGTCTATTAGCATGGTAAATGGTTTTCCACCCCCTCACTTTCAATCTGGGGGTGTTTTTGGGTCTAAAATGAGTCTCTTGCAGACAGCATATTGATGGGTCTTGTTTTTTAATGCATTCTGATAGCCTGTGTCTTTTGATTGGGGCATTTAGCCCATTTACATTCAGGGCAACTATTGAAAAATATGAATTTAGTGCCATTGTATTGCCTGTAAGGTGACTGTTACTGTATATTGTCTGTGTTCCTTTCTGATCTATGCTGCTTTTAGGCTCTCTCTTTGCTTAGAGGACCCCTTTCAATATTTCTTGTAGGGCTGGTTTCTTGTTTGCAAATTCCTTTAGTTTTTGTTTGTCCTGGAAGCTTTTTATCTCTCTTTCAATTTTCAACGACAGCCTAGCTGGATATAGTATTCTTGGCAGCATATTTTTCTCGTTTAGTGCTCTGAAGATATCATGTCAGTCCTTTCTGGCCTGCCAGGTCTCTGTGGATAGGTCTGTTGCCAATCTAATGTTTCTACCATTGTAGGTTACATATCTCTTCTCCCGAGCTGCTTTCAGGAGTTTCTCTTTGTTTCTGAGACTCGTAAGTGTTACTATTAGATGTTGGGGTGTTGACCTATTTTTATTGATTTTGAGAGGAGTTCTCTGTGCCTCCTGGATTTTGATGCCTGTTTCCTTCCCCACGTTAGGGAAGTCCTCTGCTATAATTTGCTCCCATATACCTTCTGCCCCTCTCTCTCTTTCTTCTTCTCCTGGGATCCCAATTATTCTAATGTTTCATCTTATTGTATCCCTTATCTCTCGAATTCTGCCTTCGTGATCCAGTAGTTGTTTGTCTCTCTTTTTCTCAGCCTCTTTATTTTCCATCATTTGGTCTTCTATTTCGAGGATTCTCTCTTCTGCCTCATTTATCCTAGCAGTTAGTGCCCCCGTTTTTGATTCCACCTCATTAATAGCCTTTTTGATTTCGACTTGGTTAGATTTTAGTTCTTTCATTTTTCCAGAAAGGTTTCTCTAATAATTTCCACGCTTTTTTCAAGCCCAGCTATTATCTTTAAAGTCATGATTCTGAACTCTAGGTCTGACCTCGTACTAATGTCTGTATTGAGTAGGTCCCTGGCAGACGGTACTACCTCTTCTTCTTTTTGCTGAGGTGATTTTTTTCGTCTTGTCATTTTGTCCAGAGGAGAATAGATGAAGGCAAAAAAAAAATGCTAACAGGTTAACTAATTCCCCAGCAAATATACTCTATACAAATCAGAAAAGACCTGAAACCAGGGGAAAAGAAAGGGAAAGAAAGAAAACAGAAAGAGAGAGAGAAAAAAAAGAAAACGATTAAAACAGAACAAAACAACAAGAAAACAGAATATGATCAAATATGATCAGGCTAGTGCATAGATTAGTGCCCAATAGGGAGCAGGGAAGCCCAAAAGGCGTATTTTGGTCCTTTAGAAGAAAGTGCCTCCTAAAATTTTGAAGGAAGAAAGACTGATATATATACAAAATAAGGGTTGATACACTGAAGGGATGGAAGATGACTGTAAAGATGAAAATTATAAAAGATTTTATAAAAGGAATTGATAAGAAGTTGTTTGAAAAAAGAAAGAAGATTTAAAAAAAAAAGAAAAAAAAGGGAGAGAATGTGATCAGGCAGAAGACTAGAACAAAGCCATACAGTCGTGATTTAGGGTATGTTTTGATCTGTCAGAAGAAACTGTATCTCAAAATTTTAAAGAGAGAACAACTTATATATATGTGCCAAAAATAAGGGTAACTACTCTGAAGGGATAAAATATGATTGTAAAAATGAAAAATAAAAAATGTTTTTTTAAAAAAGGGATTGATAAGATGTTGGTTGAAAAAGGGAAAAAGAAAAATTAAATAAAAAACAGTTAAAAAATTAACTTTGAAAAATAATGAATCATGGTAAAAAAAAGCCATGAATTGTATGTGCAGTGTTCTCCTAGCGCTGGAGTTTTTCCATTCTCCTTGATTGGTAAACTTGGTCTTGGCTTGCTGGCTGTTCGTGCTGATCTTCTGGGGGAGGGGCCTATTGCCGTGGTTCCCAAATGTCTTTGCCAGAGGCGGAATTGCCCCGCCCTTGTCGGTCCAGGCTAAGCAATCTGCTCGGGTTTCCTCTCAGGAGATTTTGTTCCCTGCAAGCTCTCGGTACAGCTTTAGAGGACCAGAGTGAAAATGGTGGCCTCCCAATCTCCACCTGGAGGAGCCGAGAACTTGGGGCCCTGCTCCTCAGTGTGCCCCCAGAGAAAAGCAGTCACTCCTCTCTCCCCGGTCTCTGGCTGCACTCCGTGCTCACCCGGCCTGTGACTGAGCATTTCTATCTCTGGCACCCAACTCGGTGTGGAGTCTCCAAACCCAGCAGATCCCTATGGTGCGCTCCTGCATCCCTGCTCCCTGGGGAGGAAGGGGAGTCTCCCCGGATCTGCAGCTTGTTGGGTCTGTGCTGGAGGAGCAGTGGCCCGACTGTTTCGCCAATCACAGTTTATGGCAACCCCGAGCTGAGAGCCCGCACCTTGGCTCCATCTCTGCAGCTGGCTTCCCTGCTCAGATACCTGGGAGCTCTGCTGCACTCAGGCACCCCTGGTCTTTCTGTGACCCTGAGGGTCCTGAGGCCACACTGTCCCGCGAGGGTTCCACCCCTTGCTTAGCCACTGGAGTGACGTCCCTCAGCGGAGCTGACTTCTAAAAATTCCGACTTTGTGCTCCGAGGCTCTATCATTTGCCAGAAGTGGCCGACGGAGTCTCCCTCCCCCGCTGTCTATCCTCCCAAATAACGCCTCGGATTCACTTCTCCGCACGTCCTACCTTCCAGTAAGTGGTCGCTTTTCCGTTCAGAGAGTTTTTGCTATTCTTCTCTTCGATCTCCTGTTGAGTTCGTAGGTGTTCAGAATGGTTTGATCCCCATTCAGCTGAATTCCTGAGAGCAGATGAAATCCAGGTCTCCTACTCCTCTGCCATCTTGCTCCACCCCTATTAGTATTCTTCATATGAACTTTTGTCTTTTGTCTCTCACCTGTCAGTGAATGGATGTTGGCTCAGCCCTTCTTTTCACTTTGTCTTTGAAACCCAATTTTTAGGAGAGGAAACATTTGTACAGGAATAGAGTGGGATAAAAAAGAAGAAGAAAAGGAGTTGTAAAGCCCTAAGTTATTTGCTAAGTGAAAAAAATAGAATGTTTCTGAAACCTTTCTACATCTAAATGTGGTTGCATCACCGCAACACTAGACATGTAGTTCCCTATGGCTTTTGCCCACAACTCTTGGCTGTAACGGGCTATTGACTCAAGCTTAATTTGCCTTCCAGGATATGGTTTCTGTATTTGATGTACAGTCTGCAAGAAACATAGGACCAATTTTGTTTTAGGAAATGAAGATTAATAACCAGCAGCTGGCTCATTAATAACCTTGGGTTTGTGGGACAAAAACAAAATTTTAGATAAATTTGTAATCCCATAAATATTGGTGAAGCAGATTTTGGATACTAGTTCTGATTCTAAATTAGTTAAGTTTCTAAAGCTATAAAACTCTTTTACTGCTGACTTCCTTTTCTAAAATATCCCATCTGGGACCTTCAAAGAATAATGTCTACCATCTTCTTTTAAACCAATCTTATTTTTACAGTATATGTAGAGTAAGAGTTTGTATTAATACTCTACTTCTTCCTTGAAGGATCAGCATAAGCTGGTAACTACTGAAGTGGCACCATTTAATATTAGCACATGTTTGTACCATGTAGTTACCCTTTTCCAAGTCTGGGTAGTCTCCTGGGGTGGAATATTTTCACATTGCATTTTCAGTTCGATTTTCTCTTCTGTGTTCAAATCTGGTTTTAGTCTTGGAACATTACCTTTTCTGTACTTGAGAATCAGAAATAATTGCTTTTGCCTAGTGCTTTATAGTTTTCAAATCATTTTCCTGTCTTTTGTTCTTTGACCCAACACCACTGTTTACAATAGGTATTATTAGCCCCTGATGAGGAAAACAAGATTTAAAGGTGTTAGGTCACTTGTTAAAAATTAACACGAACAGGAAGTGGCAGAGCTATAAGATCTTAAGGTTCCAAATTTCATGTTCTGTTCATTGTGATAGAGAAGGGAAGGCTTTGGGTGACAAAGGTGACCTCTGCACACTAACAGTTGTGCTATGGGCTGTTGCTCACAGATCGTGGCTCTCATATCCCTTCTCTCTGTACCTTGTATTCTTTCATTGGAACACTTGCTAGTCCCTCTTGCCCTCCTCCTGCTGCCCTCTGGAAACAATTTTTTATCAGTCATTTCTTAAGTTTGAGTCCCCCTGCCCCAAACAGACCCAGACAAAATATTTGGGTGCAAGTTGTTTATTATATGATTCCCCGGTAGCACAGTGAGGGAATGAGGAGACAAGATGGGAAGGAAAGAAACTCAGTCATGGCTGTTTCAGTGAGTGAGTTACTACTGTGATATTTTACTAGATATACTTTTTAAAGATTTTATTTATTTATTTGAGAGAGAGAGCACAAGACAGAGCATGAGGACGGGGAGGGAGAAGGGTAGGAGGAGAGGGAGAAACAGACTTCCCGCTGAACCGGGAGCCTGACTCAGGGATCTCAGGACCTTGGGATCATGACCTGAGCCAAAGGCAGACACTTAACTGACTGAGCTACCCAGGCGCCCCTGCTAGATATAATTTTAAAAACGCAAATCAGAATGATCCCACTGAGGCCACTACTCTCCTTCACTGGTTAAAGTTTGCTTCTGGGGATGTTAACTTCCCATTTTGCCATGTATGGAATGACCATGTTCCTGTGGCCAGAAAAACTCCTCAGGCAGAAATATAGGCAATTGAGATAGGAAGCCATCAGCATGTATCATTTTTGTCCACTGAAGTTAGACTTTTCACCTTTGCCTTGGTGGATATATGGATATAGGGGGACACCAACTGTGTCTGCTATAGCCATTTTTTTTTTTTTACTGTGAATTTTAGTCATATGGTAATCTTTCCTTCAAGGCATTTGTATCCTCTCTCAGGTTTCTTGGTTGTAAGTGACAGAAAACTGAACCCAAACTGGCTTTACCCACAAAAGGAATTTGTTGGATCATATAAGAGGAACGTCCAGATGAAGGTCTCTTTCAGGTGCTAAATGGTGTAGGGGTTCATGCATCCAGTTGCCTTCACTTACTCTGTATGGTTGCTCTCTTTTCAAAAAGGCTCTTTCCTCAAAGTCAAAAGTGGCTGCCAGCAGCACCTGGTTCTCTATTCTTCTAGGTTCAAACCCAGTGGAAAAAAATGAACATTTTATCTAGGATGCCTGGCAAAAGTTCTAAACTTCATTCTTACTGACTTGCTGTACATCACATGCCCACTCTTGAACCAATCACTATGTCCCAGGGTATGTGACACACAAGTTGTCTTAGATCTACATCATATGTCACACCACAAGTCCAGATTCTATGGACTCAAGCTGGAGAGAAGTGGATTCCCAAATGAAAGTTAAGGTTGTACCCTGCAGAAGGGATAATGGATGTGGAGAAGCCAGAGAATAAATATCCAGTGCAATCATGCAGGAGAATTAGATGTCAATATTTATCTCTAAATGCCATTTCTGGAAAGAGTTTTAGATGTCAAGGAGCACGAGTGGGACAGGGGTGTAATGGATAATATTCACTAAGATAGCTCACAGGATGGTGGACCTTGCTCCCTGCTTGTGTTTCTTGGTTTTCTCAGCCAGTCTGTGGCTCCTAATATACATGTTCAGGAAATCTCTTATGTAATCTGCACCTATGCAATTCAGACACGATTCAGAGAGAATTCCTTGAGCACATACTATGTGCAAGGCTTATGTTCTGTGCCAGTCATTTTTCCACTAGCAAGTGCTCTATCCCCAAGTTTCTCTTCCTTCATTCTCTGTTCTCGGTGAATCATGTTATGCCCTACAGTCTTTATCAGCCCCAAGAGAACACTGGCAAAGAATGCAACATTTTTCATTTCTGTGCTCATCCATCCTTTCATCAGTCCAGCTAGCCCGTCATTCATCACTGTTTGAGTGCCTTCTGTGTGCCACAAAGGAGGCTAAGACTAATCAGAACAAAAATTTTGATGTCAAGGAGCTGAAAATCTAGATGGGAATATGTTAAGGGAGATAAGACACAATAAATGTATAAAAGTATCTGTAATGTGAGCCAGAAAGTGACTGCTGCCTTTAGTCATAAATAAATAAATCCCCACTTGGTTCAGAGAAAGAAATGACCCATTTTTGAATCAAGATGGAATCTGATGAAAGAGGGGGAATAGTTAAAATTGTTATTATTTGCATTTTGTAATACTTGAAATACTTGGCATGATGAAAGTTCTTATTCCAGTAAGTTCAGCATATCCATTTACAATGGCAAGTCTTGGGCCACCTGGTTGGCTCAGTTGTTAAGTGTCTGCCTTCAGCTCAGGTCATGATCCCGGGGTCCTGGGATCGAGTCTCACATTGGGCTCCCTGCTCTGCAGGAAGCCTGTTTCTCCCTCTCCCTCTCCCCCTGCTTTGTCCTCTCTCGCTGTGTCTCTTTCTGTCAAATAAATGAAATCTTTAAAAATAAATAAAATGGCAAGTCTTGGAATTCAGATTATTCCAAATTATGGCTAATGTTTAACCCCATCTCAAGGAATGTGATTTTTCTGTTTTACTAACGTGAAAATATCTAATTTAGTTCTTATTTTTGCCTGATGTGGCAAAAATTTGTCCTGTAGGACAAATGCCAGTATTTATTCTCTAGCAAAGACTTGATGTATGGCATGTAAATGAGTCAGTGGAACAATGTAGCCCTTGGGCCTCTGCTAACGTGTCCATTCTGGAATAAATTAAACACAACTTTAAGGTAAAGATAAGATTAGATTATAAGATAAGGGCTTAAGAGCCAGAACGTTGAAAATTAAGAACACATCAGATCAATACACCATATACCCTTTTGCAGCAGGGACTGTGGCTTATTCCTTAATGTACCTTACCCCACTCTGGGTTCAGGCCTGGCACGTTAGTAGGTGTTTAGTAAAGGCATTTTGAGTTAATTCCTTGTCTATCTTTGGGGATTCCACCATTAATGAGGAATCATTTGTGCCACCAACAACCTCTACCTTCCTATAAACTCCTAGAAGGCAGGGACCATGTCTGCTTGCTCTATGCATCGTCACTCCTATGTGCAACTTGGCACACATAGAGGGTACAAATTATGGAATTGAAATGCCAAAGATAACTTTCAACGTTATCTAACATTCCCTAAGAACTAGAAGGTAATCTTGGTCATTTGGGCTAATAACGTTTTCAATTCTGTCTCTCAAACGAATACTCCTCAAGTGAGCCTCAGCTTTCCTGAACCATAAAATTACAAAGTGGGCCGAAGGAAGATAATATCTATCAACTTCATAAGACTGTGGTATAGGTAGCATAAGTTACCATATGGACGTAACTAGCAGAGGGCTCGGCACATAGTGGGAGTTCAATAGAAAACATCTGAATCTATAAACATGAGCAAATCTTATTTTCATGTCTGGCTTCTGCCTGTGATTCACATGATTCAACAATACAAAGCCAGTGACTTTTAAACTCATTTTCAGTTTCTCTAGCTTAAGCTGCTGCTGGTTTTGTAGCAGCAGAGAATTGGACTAACAGGGAATTTGTGGACTAGCAGAGAATTTGATTCTATGCAAGGAGTCAATGTGAGAAACACCTGGATAAGGTTGGATGTTTTGGGGTCAAAAACGGTGATTATAGAAGATACTTGTGGTGCCCCAGTCCAGATCCCCTTTGCCCAGATGGGGCATCCTTCCCTCACTGCAGAAAGGGTTGACTGCTAACAGTTTACAGCTACATCCTTTGCTGGAGAATTGCCCTTGACAGACAGAGCTGCTTCACATGGAAATGCCTGGGACATTACATCATTTCCACCTCCCCCACAACCAGTGTCAGATGTAGGGATACATCTTTTGCTCAAGTGAAGATGACCCTGTGATGTTATTAACACTTCAGAGCTGCCCAGACGATCAGGCTGGGGCTGCACTGTAGCTGAAACCTCACCTCTCCCGGCCTTCTCCTCCTGCTCTATTTTGTTTTCCTCCTCAAGAAGCATCCTGGTTTCAGACTCTTCTAGGGATGCCAACCTAAGGCAGAGATAACCTGAAGACAGAACAAAGAGATGCAATGTTTTATGTGGGGTTTTAAATAAAATGCAATGTTCTGTTAATAATGGTAGCTGACGTACATATTTCACAGTATGCATAACGTTTTTCACATGCCAACTTTCCCTCAAAATAGTTCTGTTATTAGTTTCCCTTTTTACGATGAGAAAAATAAGGCCCAGGTTGGTTAACAAGATTGAATCAGCTCATGAACGTAGGTCCTTGGGGGCCCCTTGCTTTGTATTTCTTCATACTTGTCAACCTCTCAGTCTGATTTTCTCTCCTGATGTACTCTTTCAATTGGATACCTTGTTTTGTGGATGCAAAATCATTGACATTGCTTTGCAATTCACTTTTAACCACTGAAGCTTCTGAACCACCTTGGATTCCTTTAGACCAAAAAAACAAATATGAAACAACCCATTGGAGATATTTGACTCCATCTAAATGTCAGAACTATATTGCTTTAGGCACAGGCCATTACAGAACTTCCAGACCAAAGATAAAAAGTTGCACTGTGTTCTGCAATAAAGGTTATGATATTTCCTACAAAACTGAATAAAACAAAGTCTGCATATACAAATAAACAACTTCTCAGGGTTTATTTTTCAGACAAGATAGTGCCAAGAGAAACATGCTAAGTTACCTCCATTCTGTGTCAGAGAAAGAGTAGCTAACATTTTAAAATATTAGTCAGTGCTATTTAATATTACCACCAAGAAATTTTTAGTTTGGCTCTAAATATACACTACAGTATAGTTTGCAGGATTTGGAAACAATAGTTTCCTGAGAGAGAGGAGAAATGTAATATGTATCTGTAGAGTAGATGCCTATAAAAATAATTTTATTTATACTATTAATGATTTCTAGATAATACTGCCTCTGACAAAATCATAGTAAATTGTATCATGTCTTTTTTGTAACATTTCTGACATGTGGTCAAATTACTGCAAAATGGAGATAAAGTATTTAGGAATATGTTTTAAATCATAACAACCTTAGAGAGCAAGCAAGCGAGTGCAACAGGGAGAGAGATTGATTGGTCTAGGAAAGATGGTTAAAAGATTCTTTGCCAAAATGCTGTCCTTGCACTTACATGATACTTATTTATTTTTAGTTGTTATTTTGTCTGTAATGATTCGCCACACCATAATAAAGGATAATTAGCTCCTGCTGTAGTGCATAGGTTCTGAAATGTTATCTGTTACACTCTGTGGCAGAATAATAATTTGATATGTTAGCTGGTATGGTTTTATTCTTAGTAAATAATTTTTTAAATCCATTTCCCTGCCAGGCAATGGATTGATTCAGGACATGGCAGTTTAGGAACATCTCAGGTAACACAAAAGTGAAATCTTGGCTTTTGAGTTTTAAAACAGACTTTTCAAATACATTGCAGATAGAGAAGTTCAGAGAAGAAAGGCTTTTCAGTTGCAAGAACCTGATGTTTGAAACGATGTCCAGAGAACTCAGGGCATATATTTTCAAACATAAACAAGCACAGAAGAAGGTATGACTGGGCAGAGCCAGTTTTCCTGCCCTCTTGGACTAGATAATGAGCCCAAAAGAGACATCTGGTTTGAACACAGCAGCAGAAATTTACTCAAAGAGACAAATAAAAATTTCACCTTCAGTGGAAGGAGATGGCTGATACCTCACATCATGAGGTCAGTCGGTGGAAAGGCAGTCCCATGAAAGAGAGATGTATCAGGGGTGCAATTAAGAAACTGAAGATCTCAGGAAAAGCCTGGAAAGGATGATTCTTGAAGCTGAGCAAGCAGAGTTTGATGTGAACCAAAAAAAAATTCCTTGGGAGTACGTTTGGCAAACAAGGCCTTGGGCTGACAGATGGGGTTGTCCTGATTTAATCTCAGTCTGAGAAATTAAGGAGGTGGGTCTAAGCAAAGAATCACACAGAGCAGCCATGTTTGTGGACAGCAGTTTGTCATTGAGGTAGTGGAAGAAAAGAGAGAATTTACAATACGAACAGTCTCATAGCCTTTTTTTTTTTTTTTTCATTGCTTGGAGAGACATAAAGGCCAAGCAAACTCACATATAAACACTTGGATTAAAGAAAAATTCCTGCTCACCAGAAACACACCCTTGATTCCTTCTCTATAGACGGTTCAAGAAAATATATCTCCTTCAAGGATGAGTAAGTAAGAAGGACCAGCAGACAACTATAAAAAGATCCTATGAGGGAGAAAACGGGAGGAAGAAAACAGGAGCAAATGACAGTCAAAGATTGTAGATAGAGGTAGCCAGAATAATTCACCAGGATGGCTCCTGAGAATGAGACTGTCTCTCTTCTTCCTTCCATGTCGTCTGCAAGCCCCCTCCCCATCGAGTTCTGGCAAGGGGCTGGGAATGGGAATGTGAGTTTGAGGACTCCAAGCTAGAGCATCGTGGGCTAAGGTTGGTGAGGTTCCCCTGTACTAGGAATGGTGAGTGAGTTGTACTGTACATGTACAAGGCATACTCAAGCAGAGAAGGTCACACATACCTCATAGAGGCCCTTCTGGTTCCAGAGAAACACAAGAGAACTGCCAGGTGTTCCATCCCCCCTACAGAGGCACAACGGACAGATTTTTCATGTTACTGTCTCTTTTGGGTATGACTAGAGGCCAGAGGGAACAATGATATTTCCAAGAATTCCAAAGCAAATAGATGATGGTCAATGTCAGTCAGGGTTTTTCAGAGAAATAGAACCACTAGGATGGAGAGAAAGGGTGGGCAGAGAGATGTATTGATTGATTTTAAGGAATTGGCTCATGAGACTGTAGAACCTGGCAAGTCCAAATTCTGCAGTGTAGACTGGCAGGCTGGAGACCCAGGGAAGAGTTGATGTTGCATCTTGAGTCTGAAGGTAGTCTGGAGGCAAAATCCCCTCTTCCTTTCAGGAAGTCAGTCTTTTTTCTCTTATGGCCTCCGTCCTATGGAGGGTGATCTGTTTTACTCAAAGTCTATTGATTTAAATGTTAATTTCATCTAAAAATTAGTGACATCTAGATTGGTATTTGATCAAATATCCAGGTACCACATCCTACCAAGTTGGGACATAAAATTAACCATCAGGATCCCAAGCCACAGAACCAGATGCTTTCACTTTGCGTATTGTCTTTGGAGCTTCTGCAAATCCTTGGAGTGGAAGGGAGGGGAGACCTAGATTATCTCTGACCTAGTAGATGGGGTTCACAGGAAAAATTAAATTCAACTATTGGAGAAATAGTCACATGTCTAGAACACCCAGGTATGTGAATTGACATCTGTCTCAACTGACCCTCTGTGCTTTGCCCAAGCTGTATCCAGGGCCTGGAATGGCATTCTCCATCATCTCTGCTTGGCAAGGCTCCTCTTGACCATCTCTTCCTCAGGACCTCTCCTGAAGCTCTGACAGACTTGGTTTCACCCTCCTCTGTGCTGCTGACTCATGCCCGCCTCTGCTACTCAGACCACCACACATTCTCCTTCCCCAGAGGCTCTCTCTCCTAGAGTTCCACAGGACTGAGTCCATTTGTCTCCAGGGATAATTTGCTTGTTAAGCCTCCTTTTTCTTTTTCTTTTTTTTTTTTTTTTGCCTCCCTTCCCTCTCCTGTCTTATCTCCATTTCCTCTACTATTGATTCCTGGCATCACCTCCCAAAGGAATTACATGCCCTCCAAACTTTTTTTCAGGATCTGCTCTGAGAAAATGCAAAAACAGTGTCCCTCCTAAGACCTTTCTTCTTTCTTTAGATCTTGATGAACAGTCAACATGGGAGATTAAAGTCAGATATTTAGAAGATTATGCAACCTCAGATTATGAAAAAGATTTTTTAAGGATTGCATATACATTTAGACCTGTTTTCTTATTGACATGGCTGACATGTGAGCTTGAAATTTGAGTGATCATCAGTCAGTTCTCTCTGCTGGTGTCAGAGACTTGCCCTCACTTTCCTGCCACAGAAGAGGTCAGGATGTAGGATTTTTGCAGTGGAGTTGGGCATAATCTATCCATAGCATATGTTTAGATTCCTTCTTGGACATCTTGGACATTCCTCCTTTTGACAAAGTCCCCAAAACTACATATATGTCCTTTTTTACTCTATTGGTTCAATATTTATTGAGTGTTGAAGGAGCTGGGGATTTAATGGCAAATGAAACAAGCAAATCCTTTCCTTCATGGAAGGACACACTAAAAAGATGATGTTTAAACAAAGAATAAAGGAGGCATAGGATAGGCATGCACAAATCTGGGAGAAATTTCCAGCAAAGTAAACAGCAAGTGCAAAGGCCCTAACACACACACACACACACACACACAGTGGATATGTTCAGAAAGGAGACCAGCGAGGGTGGATCAGGATCAAGGAGGAGAGGGGTAGCAGATGGGGCCTGAGAGGTGAGGAGGGGTCAGGAACAGGTCATGTAGGGCCTAGTACTGATTTCAATTTACAATGTTAATTTCATCTAAAAGTAAAGTAAATTGAAATCAATACTAGGCCCTACATGACCTGTTCCTGACCCCTCCTCACCTCTCAGGCCCCATTGTGAGGGGAAACAGTTTTGAGCAAAGCAGTGACATGATCTGTCATCTCGTTTCAAACAATCATTCTGGCAGCTGTGGAGGGTGGGGAAAAAGTGTAAAGAAAAGAAAGAAGCTGAGATGCTTTTGGCATGACTACATGTGTGATAGTTGGTTTTTAGTCTGTGGCTTCATTTAGATAGAAAACAACAAAAAAAATAAGCCAATGGATTCTTTGGGCAGTGGAAGTAGGGATAAGCTATTTAAGTATACTATCATATAATTTCTTTCTACACTGGAATGGAGCTTAATTGCAGAGGCAGCTGAAGACCATTGTTAACCAAACAACAAAACAATTCCAACGGGGAGAGAGAGAGAGGAATCCCTCATCAATGAAAGGGTCACGTTCTCATGGGGAATTTCCTTGGAAGCCAGACTTGCTGTTCTGCTTTTTTTTCAGACCTATCCTATGTCGTTCTGTGTGAAATGAGAGTTTGTTTCCTAACAGCATCTGGAAATTGAAGGACTCCATGCTGGGCAGTTAGAGAGCTGGTTTCTCATGGTGGCTCTGCTGCAACCTTATTGGGTGACCTGGAGACACATCACAGTTGCTTTGGTCTCTGGTCTGCAAGTCTATAGAATGTGGGGGTGATGTTGCTCCTCTGCTGTGTTTCACTACTGGGTCTGAGGGCCCCCTGAGATGATGCATCTGAAAATGTCTTATAGCTGAGAAGCAGCACTCAATGCATGGGCATCATCATTAACTTTGCCCAAATGCTAAAGGAACAATGTTTGTCTTTGGAAGGGGGATGTGACAAGCTGACAAATGGAGAAAAACAAAGTGATAACTGTCAGATACTTGCTTTGTACAGCAGTGGCAAGCACTGTTCTCTTAGGAAGATTCAGAAACATCACATAATGAAATAAATCTTCATATAAAACACACCACATGCAAAGGCTCGGGGATCTTTGGGGCCACGTGCACAATTACATGGAGGGAGGGAGTGGCAGGGATTCTAAGTTGGACAGGTTTGTCCATCATGCCTGGGGTGGGCAGCATGAGCTGGTGTGCTCAGCGGAAGGCTCTCTGGAAGAGATGTAAGCTGAGTGAGACTTGAGTGGTGAGAAGACATGATGGAGCCTGGGGGAGGGGTGCTCAAGGCAGAGGGACAGCTAGTGCCAAAGTGCCCATGTCAGCTTAGGAGCATTTACATTGACAAAATGTGCAAAGCAGTTCATTGTGAGATAGTAGTGTGCATATTAATAGAGACTAATGCCGATAAGAGAGATTTAGTGTAGCAGGTGCTGATACTTGGCCCACTTCTGAGTTACCTGCAGGGAAGGTGGACAGTTCTCCCTAACCATATGAAAGCTTCTCACTTCAGCTGCCTGCATCTGTCTGCTTCTCTGCCTTCAGGCATTGCTCTTCATCACCAGGAAAATCTGCTCTTTCACAGGGCAATTGGCAATGCTCCTGGGAACAGCCCTCAGCCAAGGGGGAACGCTGCCAGGGCAAATGCCCCAGCCTCTCCATTCTCTGGTGGCACAATTTTGAGGTGTGTTCCCCGTTGGTTTCTCAGAGTGTCCTCAGAGGGACTGAGCCTCAGTTGCCCACATTCATTCACACATGCAATGTTTATTTCCTGGGGCTGCCATAAAAAGGGCCTCTCATTAAGATTCAGAAACATCACATAATAAAATCTTCATATAACAGGCACCACATGCCTGGTTGGCTTAAACAGCAGGAATGTGTCTTATAGTTCTGGAGGCTAGAAGTCCAAGATCAAAGTGTCAGCAGGGTTGGTTTCTTCTGAGGCTTCCTGTTTGGCCTGCTGATGGCCACCTTCTCCCTGTGGCCTCACATGGTTTTTCTTCTGTGTGTGTGTCTGTGTCCTGATCTCTTCTTATAAGGTGACCAGTCATTATTGGATCAAGACCTGCCCATATGACCTTGTTTTACATTAATTACCTCTTAAAAGACCCTCTAGCCAAATGCAGTCACTTTCTGAGGTACTGGGGTTAGCAGTCCAACTTAGGGTTTTGAGGGGGACACAGTTTATTGGTGTTGCTCTGCCCACTGTCTCAGTCTCTCCCCTGCCTCATGGCCTCCCAGATCCTCTCCCAGATGCAAGACCTGTATCCAAGTCCTTGTCCTGGATCTGTTTTGGGGGAATCAAGCTAAAACAATAGGAAGTGATAAAAAAACAAACAAACAACAAAAAAATCTGTGAATAACAATAGAGTACAAATTCTCCTAAAAGTACTTAAATGTTTAAATTCATTTTAGAAAAATAACAAGTAAATAAGCAAAAAGTACTGTGCGGGCCATACAAAACACTTCCACAGTCCAGTCTCACCTGTTTGTGTGTGCAGTCTCTGGGCCAGATACTTTCTAGATTCCGCTGTTACTTTCTATGATTCAAGTCTCTGTGTTGTGGAAGGAGGCAGTCCCTTCCAAATGAAGGAAATCTACATAATTGAAAATAAAGGGGAAAATGCTATCTGTAATATAATTCTGCATTCTAAGGCTTTAAGGAGGCTCTTACACCTTAATCTGGGAACATGACCCAATGTTTCAATAATGCCGAGTTATGCCCAGGCAGATCAGTTTATGCATGGCGACTGTCACACCCTGTCAGGAAGGACTGTGAGTGACATACTCTCACTTGGCACTTTTGAGAGCATTGTACCAGCTTTTCCCACTAGAGGGCATTGCAGCTACAGAAACAAGAGAAGAGGTGTTTTTTTTGGCCTAAAACTACTGAATTAGGAAGCTTGCTACACGGAGATTGTATTTCCAGTTGAGATCACAGACAACCCTCCTGTACTTTGGGGTGAATTACATCCATCATGGCCTTGTGCAGGGTGCTGGAACAGACGACTGGATTCAAAACTGATCACCGCAAGAGTGGGAGTATGAATTTCAGAGACTAATATAGGCAGGCTAATATTAGTAATATGTCTTCTTTCCCCAGTCTCTGCCCCCAGTGAGAGCTGCCACCGTGAGAT
This sequence comes from Eumetopias jubatus, assembly GCF_037043125.1. Taxonomy (NCBI): domain Eukaryota; kingdom Metazoa; phylum Chordata; class Mammalia; order Carnivora; family Otariidae; genus Eumetopias; species Eumetopias jubatus. The sequence continues at coordinate 168,504,720 of NW_028274807.1, forward strand.
GGGGAGATCACCAGAGATCAAAGCTGAAGCTCACGGTTTAAATTCTGGCTCTGGCCCTTTTTAGCACCTTGAATTTAAACAAGGTCTTTAAATGTGATGTTTCCCTGTTGTCTACTCTGTAAAGCAGGAATAGTGAACTCAGCCCATAGACAAGTTTTGATAAATGAAAAGTGCAAAGATTTTGTAAATTTTAAAAGACTAGCAACCATATGGGGGGATGTTATTATCAAGGCTGACTATATTAATCTATGTGTTTTAAAAAATCCTTGATAAGGGGTATACATCCTAAAATTCTACTCTTAGATATTCATCTCTTTGGATTCTCTGTGAAGGCAGTAGTGGGTTCTTATTGTTCATATTTATACATTTGTTATTTGACACATGCTAAGTGTTCAATACCTAAATTAATGAATAGTTGAATGAATGAATGAATGTATGAAACCATCCTAATTTAGGGCAAGGATTTTCAAAATATGTTCCTTGGCACATTCCCATCAGAATCACCTGATTATTTTCTATACTAATAAACACTACGCACAAGACACTGTTCTAATTACTTTTCATAAGTTTTTTTTTTAATTTTTTGTTGTTATGTTAATCACCATACATTACACCATTAGTTTTTGATGTGGTGTTCCATGATTCATTGTTTGTGCATAACACCCAGTGCTCCACACAGAACGTGCCCTCTTTAATACCCATCACCAGGCTAACCCATCCCCCCACCCCCCTCCCCTCTAGAACCCTCAGTTTGTTTTTCAGAGTCCATCGTCTCTCATGGTTCGTCTCCCGCTCCGACTTACTCCCCTTCATTCTTCCCCTCCTGCTATCTTCTTCTTTTTCTTTTCTCTTAACATATGTTGCATTATTTGTTTCAGAAGTACAGATCTGTGATTCACCAGTCTTGCACAATTCACAGCGCTCACCATAGCACATACTCCACCCACTATCACCCAGCCACCCCATCCCTCCCACCCCCCCACCACTCCAGCAACATTCAGTTTGTTTCCTGTGATTAAGAATTCCTCATATCAGTGAGGTCATATGATACATGTCTTTCTCTGATTGACTTATTTCACTCAGCATAACACCCTCCAGTTCCATCCACATCGTTGCAAATGGCAAGATCGCATTCCTTTTGATGGCTGCATAATATTCCGTTGTGTATATATACCACCTCTTCTTTATCCATTCATCTGTCGATGGACATCTTGGCTCTTTCCACAGTTTGGCTGTTGTGGACATTGCTGCTATAAACATCACGGTGCACGTACCCCTTCGGATCCCTACATTTGTATCTTTGGGGTAAATACCCGGTAGTGCAATTGCTGGATCGTATGGTAGCTCTATATTCAACTGTTTGAGGAACCTCCATACTGTTTTCCAGAGTGGTTGCACCAGCTTGCATTCCCACCAACAGTGTAGGAGGGTTCCCCTTTCTCCGCATCCCCGCCAATATCTGTCGTTTCCTGACTTGTTAATTTTAGCCATTCTGACTGGTGTGAGGTGGTATCTCATTGAGGTTTTGATTTGGATTTCCCTTATGCCGAGCGATGTTGAGCACCTTTTCACGTGTCTGTTGGCCATGTGGATGTCTTCTTTGGGAAAATGTCTGTTCATGTCTTCTGCCCATTTCTTGATTGGATTATTTGTTCGTTGAGTGTTGAGTTGGATAAGGTCTTTATAGATTTTGGATACTAGCCCTTTATCTGATATGTCATTTGCAAATATTTTCTCCCATTCTGTCGGTTGTCTTGTGGTTTTGTGGACTGTTTCTTTTGCTGTGCAAAAGCTTTTTATCTTGATGAAATCCCAATAGTTCATTTTTGCCCTTGCTTCCCTTGCCTTTGGCGATGTTTCTAGGAAGAAGTTGCTGCGGCTGAGGTCGAAGAGGTTGCTGCCTGTGTTCTCCTTTAGGATTTTGATGGACTCCTGTCTCACATTGAGGTCTTTCAACCATATGGAGTCTATTTTTGTGTGTGGTGTAAGGAAATGGTCCAGTTTCATTCTTCTGCATGTGGCTGTCCAATTTTCCCAACACCATTTGTGGAAGAGACTGTCTTTTTTCCATTGGACATTCTTTCCTGCTTTGTCAAAGATGAGTTGACCATAGAGTTGAGGGTCCATTTCTGGGCTCTCGATTCTGTTCCATTGATCTATGTGTCTGTTTTTGTGCCAGTACCATACTGTCTTGATGATGACAGCTTTGTCATAGAGCTGGAACTCTGGAATTGTGATGCCGCCAGCTTTGCTTTTCTTTTTCAACATTCCTCTGGCTATTCGGGGTCTCTTCTGGTTCCATACAAATTTTAGGATTATTTGTTCCATTTCTTTGAAAAAAGTGGATAGTATTTTGATGGGGATTGCATTGAATGTGTAGATTGCTCTAGGTAGCATTGACATCTTCACAATGTTTGTTCTTCCAATCCATGAGCATGGAACGTTTTTCCATTTCTTTGTGTCTTCTTCAATTTCTTCATGAGTATTTCATAGTTTTCTGAGTACAGATTTTTCCTAGGTATCTTATGGTTTTGGGTGCAATTTAAATGGGATCGACTGCTTGATTTGTCTCTCTTCTCTCTTGTTGTTGGTGTATAGGAATGCCACCGATTTCTGTGCATTGATTTTATATCTTGCCACTTTACTGAATTCCTGTATGAGTTCTAGCAGTTTTGGGGTGGGGTCTTTTGGGTTTTCCACATACAGTATCATATCATCTGCAAAGAGTGAGAGTTTGACTTCCTCCTTGCCGATTTGGATGCCTTTGATTTCTTTTTGTTGTCTGATTGCTGAGGCTAGGACTTCTAGTACTATGTTGAATAGCAGTGGTGAGAGTGGACATCCCTGCCGCGTTCCTGACCTTAGGGGGAAAGCTCTCAGCTTTTCCCCATTGAGAATGATATTTGCTGTAGGTTTTTCATAGATGGCTTTTATGATATTGAGGTATGTACCCTCTATCCCTATACTCTGAAGAGTTTTGATCAAGAAAGGATGCTGTACTTTGTCAAATGCTTTTTCTGCATCTATTGAGAGGATCATATGATTCTTGTTCTTTCTTTTGTTCATGTATTGTATCATGTTGATTGATTTGCGGATGTTGAACCAACCTTGCAGCCCAGGGATAAATCCCACTTGGTTGTGGTGCATAATCCTTTTAATGTACTGTTGGATCCTATTGGCTAGTATTTTGGTGAGAATTTTGGCATCCATGTTCATCAAGGATACTGGTCTGTAATTCTCCTTTTTGATGGGGTCTTTGTCTGGTTTTGGGATCAAAGTAATGCTGGCCTCATAAAATGAGTTTGGAAGTTTTCCTTCCATTTCTATTTTTGAACAGTTTCAGGAGAATAGGTATTAATTCTTCTTTAAATGTCTGATAGAATTCCCCTGGGATGCCATCTGGCCCTGGGCTTTTGTTTGTTGGGAGATTTTTGATGACTGCTTCAATTTCCTTGGTGGTTATAGGTCTGTTTAGGTTTTCTATTTCTTCCTGGTTCAATTTTGTTAGTTGATACATCTCTAGGAATGCACCCATTTCTTCCAGGTTATCTAATTTGCTGGCATAGAGTTGCTCAGAATATGTTCTTAGAATTGTTTGTATTTCTTTGGTGTTGCTTGTGATCTCTCCTCTTTCATTCATGATTTTGTTGATTTGGGTCATTTCTCTTTCCTTTTTGATCAGTCTGGCCAGGGGTTTATCAATCTTGTGAATTCTTTCAAAGAACCAGCTCCTAGTTTCGTTGATCTGTTCTACTGTTCTTTTGGTTTCTATTTCATTGATTTCTGCTCTGATCTTTATGATTTCTCTTCTCCTGCTGGGTTTAGGCTTTATTTGCTGTTCTTTCTCCAGCTCCTTTAGGTGTAGGGTTAGGTTGTGTATTTGAGACCTTTCTTGTTTCTTGAGAAAGGCTTGTATTGCTATATACTTTCCTCTCAGGACCGCCTTTGCTGTATCCCAAAGATTTTGAACAGTTGTGTTTTCATTTTCATTGGTGTCCATGAATTTTTTTAATTCTTCTTTAATTTCCTGGTTGACCAATTCATTCTTTAGTAGGATGCTCTTTAGCCTCCATGTATTTGAGTTCTTTCCAACTTTCCTCTTGTGATTGAGTTCTAGTTTCAAAGCATTGTGGTCTGAAAATATGCAGGGAATCATGCCAAACTTTTGGTACTGGTTGAGACCTGATTTGTGGCCTAGGATGTGATCATTTCTGGAGAATGTTCCATGGGCACTAGAGAAGAATGTGTATTCCATTGCTTTGGGATGGAATGTTCTGAATATGTCTGTGAAGTCCATTTGGTCCAGGGTGTCATTTAAAGTCTTTATTTCCTTGTGATATTTTGCTTAGATGATCTGTCCATTTCAGTCAGGGGGGTGTTAAAGTCCCCCACTATTATTGTATGGTTGTCAATGTATTTCTTTACTTTTGTTATTAATTGCCTTATATATTTGGCTGCTCCCATGTTAGGGACCTAGATATTTACAATTGTTAAATCTTCTTGTTGGATAGACCCTTTAAGTAGGATATAGTGTCCTTCTTCATCTCTTATTACAGTCTTTGGTTTAAAATCTAGTTTGTCTGATATAAGGATTGCCACCCCAGCTTTCTTTTGGTGTCCATTAGCATGGTAAATGGTTTTCCACCTCCTCACTTTCAATTTGGGGGTGTCTTTGGGTCTAAAATGAGTCTCTTGCAGGCAGCATATTGATGGGTCTTGTTTTTTAATCCAATCTGATAGCCTGCGTCTTTTGATTGGGGCATTTAACCCATTTACATTCAGGGTAACTATTGAAAGGTATGAATTTAGTGCCATTGTATTGTCTGTAAGGTGACTGTTACTGTATATTGTTTGTGTTCCTTTCTGATCTATGCTGCTTTTAGGCTCTCTCTTTGCTTAGAGGACCCCTTTCAATATTTCTTGGAGGGCTGGTTTCGTGTTTGCAAATTCCTTTAGTTTTTGTTTGTCCTGGAAGCTTTTTATCTCTCCTTCAATTTTCAATGACAGCCTAGCTGGATATAGTATTCTTGGCTCCATATTTTTCTCGTTTAGTGCTCTGAAGATATCATGCCAGTCCTTTCTGGCCTGCCAGGTCTCTGTGGATAGGTCTGTTGCCAATCTAATATTTCTACCATTGTAGGTTACATATCTCTTCTCGGAGCTGCTTTCAGGATTTTCTCTGTCTCTGAGAATCTTAAGTTTTAGTATTAGATGTCAGGGTGTTGACCTGTTTTTATTGATTTTGAGAGGAGTTCTCTGTGCCTCCTGGATTTTGATGCCTCTTTCCTTCCTCACATTAGGGTAGTTCTCTGCTATTATTTGCTCCAATATACCTTCTGTCCCTCTGTCTCTTTCTTCTTCTTCTGAGTTCCCAATTATTCTAATGTTGTTTCGTCTTATCATATCGCTTATCTCTCGAATTCTGCCCTCGTGATCCAGTAGTTGTTTGTCTCTCTTTTTCTCAGCCTCTTTATTTTCCATCATTTGGTCTTCTATTTCACTGATTCTCTCTTCTGCATCATTTATTCTAGCAGTTAGTTCCCCCATTTTTTATTGCACCTCATTAATAGCCTTTTTGATTTCGACTTGGTTAGATTTTAGTTCTTTTATTTCTCCAGAAAGAGTTTCTCTAATAACTTCCACGCCTTTTTCAAGTTCAGCTATTATCTTTAAAGTCATGATTCTGAACTCTAGGTCCAACCTCGTACTAATGTCCATATTGAGTAGGGCCCTGGCAGACGGTAGTACCTCTTATTCTTTTTGCTGAGGTGATTTTTTTTTGTCTTGTCATTTTGTCCAGAGGAGAATAGATGAATGAGAGAACCAAATGCTAACAGGTTAACAACATCCCCAGCAAATGTTCTCTATACAAATCAGAAAAGACCAGAAACCAGGGGAAAAGAAAGGGAAAGAAAGAAAAAAGAAAGAGAAAAACAAAAACAGAAACAGAACAATACAAAAAAAAAAACAGAATATGATCAAATATGATCAGGCTAGTGCATAAATCAGCACCACACACTAGATTTTGGGCATATTTTGGTCTGTTAGAAAAAAGTGCCTCTTAAAATTTTAAAGGAAGGAAGACTTATATATGTACAAAATAAGGGTTGATACAATGAAGGGATGGAAGATGAGTGTAAAGATGAAAATTATAAAAGGAATTGATAAGATAAGAAGTTGTTTGAAAAAAGAAAGAAGATTTAAAAAAAAAAGGGAGAGAATGTGATTAGGCAGGAGACTAGAACAGAGCCATACACTAGTGATTTAGGGCATATTTTGATCTGTTAAAAAAAACTGTATCTCAAAATTTTTAAGAGAGAACAACTTATATATATATGCCAAAAATAAGGGTAACTACTATGAAGGGATAAAATATGACTCTAAAGATGAAAAATAAAAAAATATTTTTTTGAAAAAGGGATTTATAAGATGTTGGTTGAAAAAGGGAAAAAGAAAAATTAAAAAAAACAGTTAAAAAATTGACTTTGAAAAACTAATGAATCATGGTTAAAAAAGCCATGAATTCTATGTGCAGTATTCCCCTAGTGCTGGAGTTCTCCCGTTCTCCTTGATCGGTAAACTTGGTCTTGGCTTGCTGGCTGTTCGTGCTGATCTTCTGGGGGAGGGGCCTGTTGCCATGGTTCCCAAATGTCTTTGCCAGAGGTGGAATTGCCCCGCCCTTGTCGGTCCGGGCTAAGCAAGCTGATTAGGTTTGCTCTCAGGAGCTTTTGTTCCCTTCAAACTCTCGGTACAGCTTTGGTGGACCAGAGTGAAAATGGTGGCCTCCCAATCTCCACCCGGAGAAGCTGAGAGCTCGGGGCCCCCCTCCTCAGTGCGCCCCCAGAGAAAAGCAGTCACTCCCGTCTCCCTGGTCTCCGGCCGCACTCCGTGCTCACCCGGCCTGTGACCAAGCATTTCTATCTCTGGCTCCCAACCCCGTGTGGAGTCTCCAAACTCAGCAGATCCCTGCGGTGCGCTCCCGTGTCGCTCCTCCCCGGGGAGAAAGGGGAGTCTCTCCAGCTCTGCCGCTTGTTGGGTCCCTGCTGGAGGAGCAGTGGCCCGACTGGGCCGTGGATCACAGTTTATGGCAACCCCGAGCTGAGAGCCCGCGCCTTGGCTCCGTCTCTGCAGCCGGCTTCCCCGCTCCGATACCTGGCAGCTCTGGCACATTCAGGCGCCCCCGGTCTTTCTGTGACCCCGAGGGTTCCACCCCCCCCCGCTTAGCCACTGGAGCGACGTCCCTCCACGGAGCCGGCTTCTAAAAGTTCCGATTTTGTGCTCCGCGGCTCTATCACTTGCCAGAAGCGGCAGAGGCCCCCTCCCCCGCCGTCTATCCTCCCGAACATCTCCTCGGATTCACTTCTCCGCACGTCCTACCTTCCAGAAAGTCGTCACTTCTCTGTTCAGAGAGTTGTTGCTACTCTCTTCTTCGATCTCCTGTTGAGTTCGTAGGTGTTCAGAATGGTTTGATCCCTATCCAGCTGAATTCCTGAGACCAGACGGAATCCAGGTCTCCTACTCCTCTGCCATCTTGCTCCACCCCTTACTTTTCTTAAGTTAACTCACTTAATCTTCACTCAATCCTATGAGATAGGTGCTATTATTATTAATATTCTCATTTTTCAGATGAGGAAACAAATGTTCAGAGTACTTAAGCCACTTGCTCAAGATCACACAACTAGTTATTGGCAAAGATGAGATTTCAGTGGAGACACTCTAGCCCCAGAGTCAGTGCTCAAAGCCACTTCATTATGTTGCTTCCCTCTACATAGAATGAGACACATCAGCATGTGTTGATACAAAATATAAGCCAACAACTTATAGTCTTTAGTGAAGAAAACAAAAGCAAGATACTGGTCAATATCTTTAACAAGCTATCATCTGTGTCCAGAGAAACAAAGATTTAGATGTTTGTGTATGCACAGACTCTCAAGAAGGAAAGAGAAGACATCAGGGCTAATGGATCAACTTGGAGAGGGGAGTTTGAAGATGGGGGTCAGAAGTGGGAAGGAGACATATATTTTGCTGCATGAGCATTTGTAGTGGTTTCAAACTTTTTAATTTACTTTAAATAATTTTTCTTTTAAAAAAATTATTAATTTACTTTAGAGAGAGAGAGTATGTGGGGGGAGGGCAAAGGGACAGGGAGAGAGAGAATTCAAGCAGACTCCCCACTGGTATAGAGCCTGACACGGTGCTCAATCCCATGACCCTGAGATCCTGACCTGAGACGAAATCAAGAGTCAGATGCCCAACGTACTGAGCCACCCAGGCGCCCCTAAAATTTTTTTCTTTCAATCGTGTAGCTTTAATTTGTATGTTTATTTTTAATTATATATAGGTATTCCTGCCAATTCATGTATTAAACTTTAGTAAAGTGTATTTCCCCAGTAGTAGGGCTGACATATTCTTCCTGCAGTCCTATTGGAGTGTACTCGCACCCCACTTTAGAGACTCCTTCAACAGTCGTATTAGCGATTTTCCAACATCTGTCCTGCTCCACTCCTATGAGGACCCCTGAGACCCATCCCAGATCCTCTAGATTAGAACCTCCGGAGTTATTTCTGGGTAACTTGCATGGTTTACAAAGACTAGGTAATTCTTTTGTACCCCTTGTTTGAGAATCATTATGCTAGCTCTGGGCAAGAGAATTTAACTCATTAGAAGATTTAGGTGCTTTCCAACCAGCTTTGCCCCTTACCTTTCAACTACATGAATTCTGTTTGGCAGTAAACAGAAAGATGAGCACACATTGGGTCACAGGTCTCTCCGGGGTGGTTACCACACTGTAGACTCCATGCAGCAGGCCTCATTCCATCCCTTCCTCATTTCCCTCCTCTGCATTATCAAAAAACAAAAAACATTCTATTATTGTTACAAGTTTAACCCAGAAACTTGGTATACAACACTTGACCCATTTCATTCATTTTGTTGTCATTCTTTGATATCATAGCTTCTCTTTCTATCATTGCATGTGCCCTTCTTAATTTGTAAGCTCCACAGAGTACTATAGCCGGTGCATGATTAGCCAAATTCTTTTTTCCTCTGCCAGCCTGGGTCTTAGAATGAGGGTGATGTGGGACAGAGCCACCACCAGCCTGTGGTGGATATGTACTCTCAGCGAGTAATGAAACTTGCAGTTCTGAGCCATGGAGGTTGGGGTTGTTTTGCCTTCAGCATATCCTGAGGGTTACAGAGAAAGTACCTAGAAAAGGGAAGATCCAGGACACAGTGAGTCTAGCATTGTTTAAAGCATTTAAAGCCAAGTCCTAAAATGATAGCTGTGCAGTAAGCATTTCAACTTGGGGCAGCAGTTGGAGGGCCCAGAAAGTCAACAGAACATATTGACATAAAGAGGATCTGAGGAGAAAACAGACATATGACAAAAGTAAGGACGAAATGAGTAAAGATAATGAGAAACTCTAGGAAAAAAAAGTATTTAAAAAAATAGTACACAAATTATCTCCATGGTAAATATTTTTTCCAAACTATAAAAAGATCAACATAGATTATTGATATGTAATTTTAAGATCAATGTCTAGATACAGCGAGAAAGACAAAATGTAAAAGTTATCTAACTTAATTGCATGAAAGTGAAAACACAGAGGGCAAAAGTTGGTGAAAAACAGAAGAGGAGAACTGAAGGAAAAGGGAGGGATATGTCTGTCTTCCTGTAGCCTCGAGAGACTACTGACTGCCAATAATGCTAGGGTATGATTTAAAATTAAAAAGTAACTGGTGGAAAGTCTAAAAAATGATGAAATATCTAAATAGTGAAGGGGGAGGTAAGAGTGGTATAAGTTAGCTGAATCCTGCCCTATCATACGGCAGGTAATACATAATGATTAAATTTGATCTTAATTATCAAGTTCAAGTCATATGAAGATGAACTACTGAAAAAGAAAACAGCTAAGAGTTGGAAATGGGTGCCTTTGCCAAATAGGACTGAGGTTGTGAAGAGTGGTCCAGGAACATTACTTCCGAGGAATGTATTACTTTGATTTTAAAACTTTTTAATTAAAAAAGAGAATCTTCACCTAGGCAAGTCACTAATTGATCTGCCGCTATTGTTTGAGTGAAATGAAACCACCTTTAGTGAAAAGGTGTTTTCCTTTCCCACTTTCTACTCACAGACAGCGTTCAGAATGCTTCATTCTTTTCCTCTTCCCCGTGGGGCAAAAAGTAAAGTAATTTGATTGTAAGAAGCCTTTCACCATTCACTCAACAGATATTTAAGAGCTCAGGCTCTTGAGTCAAATTACCTGCCCTTCAATTCTACCTGTTTCATTTCAGAACCGTATACCTCTGGAAAAATCACTCTACCTCTATGAGCCTTTGTAACATGGGGGAAAAGTAGTGGTAATAATACCCTCATGTGTGTTAAGATCATTAAAAGAATTCATTTAAAGTGATTGGAATAGTGCCTGGAAAATAAGGAGTACTTAGTAAATGCTGGCTGTCTTTATCACCATCACCATCATCTTCATCCTTATCCTCATCATCATGGGCCAAGCATTTTCCTGGGCCTTGTGATTTCAAAAGTAAGTAAGCAACGTTTGGTCTCTGTCCTTGCAGAACTTAGAATCTAGTACAAGAAAGAGAAGTGATCAAGCAGATATAAAACAGGAAGGTAAGTGTTAGTGAGGGGCAATACCCAGGGTTGCTGATGGGTGTCACCCTTTTGGTCATGCACTGGATATTCCTATCATCCTTCTACCTCAGGTTCATGGCCACATGACTTTCTCTGACATCCAGTAAAACAAAAAAGCTATTTTTTAGCGACCTCCCACCAAGTGCTTGTGACCCCTGTAAGACCTTCCTATCCCTTTATGTATATAATCTCATTTCCCGAATCTCCCAGGCATTATGAATTATATATACGATGTTCTTCCAGACATAAGCACTGTGAAAAGTATTTGGAATTTCAAAATAAAGGGCAAGCCAAGGTGTGGCCCCTGTTAGAAGAAATAATATGAGTCTTTTTGGGTCTCTCATTACGTCCCATATCAGGATGAGTGTAGTCCTGTTATTTTCCAAGCCAGAAGGCTCTTGCTTTGCATTTGCTTCAAATCTATGCACTTTAAAAAATACCATGACATTTTGCTTTCAAGACAAAAGTCAAATGCCAAAAAAACCCCACCCCTACAAATGTGAGTATTAAAAACTTAATTTATAAATGCAAACAAGATCAGCTGCCAAGATGCCAACACAGTTACTAAGTTTGCAGACTTGGAGATTGTAGCAATATTCCTCATACCAGCTCAACACCTGTGTGTTTGCTGCTTTATCAGGGATTATGAGAGCTGTCCCAGAAAAAAAAAAAAAAAAAAAGCCTCCATTGGCATCCTTTCCTCTGAATGCTTAAATGCAGCTGGTGGGCTTGAAGTGACAGTTCGGGAATTTATTAAGAGGGAAAACATGAAGTGAGATGGTGTATGGTACATCAATTGTTCTGTGTGCTTGAAACACTTGTATCCTTTGGAAAACTGTGCCTCCCTCATTCCATGATATCAATCACAGTTTAAACTCTTCAACATGGCCCCATGGTGGAGAGTATCTGGTCCAGATCATTCCAGGCATAGTGACCCTTCTCCTTGGGAACAGCACCAGCACATAAATAGTTGCTTCATAAGAAAGACTTCATCTTATTAATTGTGGAACAGTATTCAATAAATACTTACAGAATGGATAAGAGTCTCAAATATTAGCCAAAAGACCATTTGTGAGTTTGCGTAAGGATGTTGGGAGAGAGAAGGGTCTTCATTCCCAAGGAGTTTCTAAGTGGGGGATACAGTTGGGCGTGCTGAAAGTCATCTTCCCCTCTTGGGAAAGACAGTCAGCAGAAAACATGAAGGGAGACAGAGGCAAGGCAGGAGGGAGAGACCAAGCCCTATGCTGTTACAGCACCTGAACCTTATTCTTGCCCAAAAATGGCACCACAACTGCACTTCCCAGTTGTCTGACCCAATATGCTTCCTTTGTATTTAAGCTATTTTGAATTAGCTTGTGTTAAAAAAAATGCCTCGGCTATCCTTTTAATTCCCATCACATCCACCACCCAGAGCCTCCCAGTGATGCCGGAGGAAGGAACAGAGCCGAGAGGTGCATGCAAATGGAGAAAGCAACCGGATAAACACATTCCTCCCCCCCCGCCCAGTGATGCTAGTGTGAGCTCAGATGTCCACGTGTGGTCCCTCACTCACAGTCCTCTGGAGTGGACACTTTGGCTCAATTTAAACATGTCTGTCTCTCCCTACTTTCCTTTTCCTTCTGATAGTAGTGTGTAGCTTTTAGCTCTTTAGCTCTTAACTTGGGTTGTTAGGACACAAATCTTGCTGATTTATGAGATGATAGTAACCATTCATAACAGAAAGCTAAACACGGGTTTGGGATTCAAGGACAGTCAGGTGATTGGGCAGTAATTCCATAGTTTCACTGTCCTCAGCACCCATTATGGTTTTAGGATTGAGCTTCCCTCCTGCCCCCAGTAGGCATTCCCCCCGTGGCTGTCAGGTCTTCATTTTCCTGGTCAGCCCTCTGGGAATGTGGGATTGTGGCTGTCCTCTTAGCTGACCACCCCAGAAGAGCCTTAGATCTCAGGTAGCACTACCACCTTTTCAGATTCTGCTGCCAGCAACCCAGAAATGAGAAGCCCAAATCCTGCCAAAATCCCTAGTGCAGTCAGAGTGTGATGTCCACTAAGCCTGTGTGCACACTCCAGCAGTCAGCTCAAGCCGTGGACCTCCTGTGTGTCCCAAGTTCTCAGACCTTTGCTAGACCTTGCAGACTCATGTTCCCTGCTGGTGGTGAGTTTCTGCTCCTTCTGAGCACTTGAACTTCTCTGAATCTCTCCTCCTGTTGCCTGTTCTCCTTGTCACCTCTTCCTGGAACTCAGTCTCTTTACCTTGATTTTACCTCAAACCCATACACAAGGCTTGTGTACATTGCAGACTTGGCCGAGGGTTAGAGGCCCTGGAGGGTCCTTATATTAAAGCAACCACAAATATGTTAAATACATTGAGTTAAATACCTAAGATGTCTGCTTTTAAAACTCTTGATTGTCATGTTGCTCACTAATGTTATTCTCTTCTTCAGTCTTCGCTCTCTTCTGTCCTACCCCCACATCCTATTCATTTCCTCTTAAGAGCAGTTTGTTCTCCATTCCATTTCATCAAGGCTCAGCAGCCTAAAGACAGTCTCTCTTCCAACCAAAATTCTTATACTTGCTATTTTGATGGTCATTTCTACCACTTCACTGACATGTACTTCAATCGACATACAGATGAACATTCATCCACTCTCTCTCTCCATATGTGTGTGTGTGTGAGTGTGTGTATGTATATGTGTATATATGCACATATGTGTGTTGTGTGTATATCTATATATAGATATATCCTGTGTATGTACCTTGATTTCCTTTGGTCAAAATGTCTTCTTTTGTAAAGTTAAGGATCCATTTAGCTCTAGTTATTTTTAGTATATATACTATGTACATACATACTATAGTATATATATTAGGTGGTTAAAACAGTATTCATTTGCATGTTTGGCTTATGATTTTTTTCCATTGTTTCTTATGTTAAAATAGGGTGTCTTTGCTTTTTCAATGGCTCTGAAATGTTAGAATAATTATAGAATTACCTTGAACTCTAAAACATAAAGTTTCTATTTTCATCTCAGAGTTCACCAGAAGAATTAGCTACCTGAGCTAAACTAAACTAATAGAACATTACTTGATACCTAAAGCAGAAAAGCTGACCCTCTGTGTTCAAATGTCCCATGGAGTTTAAGTGATCTTTATGTCCATCACTGACCTGCCCCCTGTGGTCAGCTAAAAATGTACCTAATTTCATGGTCAGGTGGAGCTAGGTCAGCCAGGGCTTCGTGGATAGACCCAGAGGCTCACAATGCCCCTGAATGACATCATAAAATACTATACGATATACTGTGAGATAATAAGATTTTGGATAGGACATTACCTTTTAGAGCATCTAAGTATCGTCTGAAGTTGTCTCTCTAGATGAATCTGACTTGTTTTGCAGATAATACATTAATTCTTAATTATATGTTAGTGTTAAAAAAAAAAATCCAGACATGAAGAATTATTTCACAACCATGGCAGAGTTGAGCAAACGGTTTTTTTAATCTGATTTGATTTTTGTGAGTTCCAGTTTTTGCATTTATAAAAATTATCCTGTCAGTAGGGCAGAGGGAAAAAGACCCTTTTAGGCTTTAATTGTAGTACTGGCTTTTTTAGCTATGTAACCTTGGAATTGCAGCTCAGTGTTTCAAAGCAACAGCTTCTCATTGCTTGCCTGGAAGGTTGGTCTTCAATCCTTGAGGATAATAATCCTTACCTAGAAGGAATGATCTAAGGATTAATTAAAAATCTTGGGCATTCAAGTGGTAAACAAATGTTAGTGACTTTTATCCCTGTCCTTCTTCCCTAATGCTCCTCCTCCTGCCTTATCCCATTGAAATCTAGAATGAGCACAAGCATGATCAGAACTTTCTGGGAATCCCCTGGCTCTGGCCCTGTCCTGGCAAACCTGTTGCATTCCTTTTTCCGGAAGGGCCGCTTTATCAGACAGGGGTCAGTCTAGGAAGCAGAACTTGCCAGCAATTCAGTGGCAAAAATAAAACAGAAGCGATTTCTTAGAAGGCTGCTGGGAGGCTAAAAAGCCAAATGGGATGAGGCTCCTCAGAGTTCAACAATTGCAGGAAGCCATTGTCACTTCGAAGCTTGCAGAACAGAGTAGGTAGCATCACCAGAGCCTAGGAACCAGGGCTGCCCCGTGCAAACTACAATCTTGGTGGAGACAAAGCCTCTTCCAGAGCTACTGCCTGTGACAGAGAGGGAAGAAGACAAATACCCTGGCTTCTCCCACCAGAGCCTCCCACTGGCTGAACCTAATGGGAAGCCACTTGCCAGGGAAGCTTGGCAAATGTAGCTTATAAAGCCAGCCCCAGAACAGTGGACAGAAGAGCAGGGTAAGGGAAGGAATGGATTAGAAGAAAAATGGGCGAAGACTGGAGGAGAGCCAAGTGGGGGAGTTTTCCCCTTTATTTATAGTCCTAGTTTTAGCCTCTGAGTCTGGTCAAAAAAATTCAATCAGAAAATTCTTCCCCAAGTCAACACCTTTTGTGAAACCCCTCCATAGGCACTTTCCATTACAAGTGTGTCAATGTATGGTGCTACCTACCAGCAAGGGTACCCTAGCTAATTAACACACTTGCAGCATATCTTCTAGCACCTGTTTTCACTGAGGGGCAAAAGCTGAGACCTCAAAGGATTTGGGCTGCAGGATGGATTACTTTGATGGAGGGGATTAGGTAGGCACATGGGGATGCCACAGTCCTAGGTGCTGCAGGAAGAACACTGCATGTCTGAGGCTAAAGGAGAGGGTCCTGGGGTGTAGTGATGGAGATATGGTCCAGAAGCAATTGTCATGCAATTTCTTAATCAGCTGGAAATGAGTCTGGGTTGTATAGGATAATTAAAGAGGCAGAAAGGAGTGCCCATCAGGGATTTAATTCATTCATCGTCCTATTTGATTTAGGTTTCTTCATCAACTATTTGTGGAAGACCTACTATATGTTCTCAAGCACTTCACACATAGAAATCAGCAACTCCATCTTAGCTCTTGTTGCTATTAATAATTATTATTAACACTGTGCAGTGAAATCATAGAGAAAGGGCATCTGCCTTCACCTGGGGTGTGTAAATAAAGGCTTCAAATGGTTCGGAGTCTAAGGAGTTGACCAGGCAACATGGAAAAAGGCCTTTCAAGCAGAGAGAACAGCAGAAAAAATACTTGTAGATGTGGAAAAGAGGTAAAACCTGTCAAAACTATTCCTGCTCCCCCAAAACTTTGGGGCTCGTTACTGACCCCAATTTTATGAAACCATAGTAGGATTGTCATGGCAGGTAAATAAAAATACAGGGCACCCAGTTAAATTTGCTATTCACATAAACAACAAATAACATTTTAGGGTAAGTATGACCCATGAAATATTTGGGATATGCTTATACGAAAACATTATTTGTTGTTTATCAGAAATTCAAACATAACTGGGCATGTTTTATTTTATCTGGCAACCCTAAACCATAGGGCTGATCATAGACTACCTTATGCAAACAAAATATCATAAAAGAACAAAATTATTATTCTTAGCCCCAGGTATTTTTTAAAAAATAGCCCATCCAGATGACATCTTTAGAAGAGTGATTGACTTTTTTTTTTTTAAAGATTTTATTTATTTATTTGACAGACAGAGACATAGTGAGAGAGGGAACACAGGCAGGGGGAGTGGGAGAGGGAGAAGCAGGCTTCCCGCAGAGCGGGGAGCCTGATGCGGGGCTCGATCTCAGGACCCTGGGATCATGACCTGAGCCAAAGGCAGAGGCTTAATGACTGAGCCACCCAGGCGCCCCATGATTGACAAACTTTTTATGTAAAAGGCCAGGTAGTAAATATTTTAGGCTTCGCGGTACATATGGTCTCTATAGTTGTCATTCAACTCTGCCTTCACAGTATGAAAGTAGCTGTAGACAATGCATTGACCGATGAACGTGGGCTGTGATCTGTTAAGACTTTATTTACAATAGACAGAGAGCCCATTGTCATAGTTTGCCAACCTCTGTTTTAAGGAATTTTTTCCTTGTTGTGAAAAGCTGCTTAGAACTCAACAACAAAAAATAAATAACCCAGTTAAAAAAAGGACAAAAGCCTTGAATAGATATTTCTCCAAAGAAGATCTATAAATAACTAATAAAGACATGAAAAGATGCTCAACATCACTAACAATTAGGGAAATACAAACCAGAACCACAGTGAGATCCCACTTCATACCCATCATTTTAACTCTTAGCAAAAAAACTCCAAACAAACCAAACAGCAATAATTGTTGTCAAGAATGTGAATAAATTGGAACTCTTGTGCACTGCTGGTGGGAATGTAAAATGGAACAGCCACTATGGAAAAAAATGTGGTGGTTCCTCAAAAAAAAAAATTAAACACAGAATTACCATATGATTCAGAAATTCCACTTCTAGGTATTTATCCAAAAGAACTTAAAGCAAGGACTAGAACAGATATTTGTACAGCGATTTTCACAGCAACATTATTCACAAAAACCGAAAGATGGCCACACCCTAAACGGCCATTAATAGATGAATGGATAACATGGTACACACACACACACACACACACACACACACACACACACACAGGAATATTATTCAGCTTTAAAAATGAATGAAATTAAAAAAAATGAATGAAATTCTGTTACAACATAGATAAACCTTGAAAAGAGTATTATAAGTGAAATAAACCAGACACAAAAAGAGAAATATTGTGGGATTCCACTTATATGAGATGCCTAAAGTAGTCAAATTCATAGACACAGGGAGTAGAATGGTGGTTACCAGTGGTTTGGGTAGGGATGAATGGGGAGTTATTGTTTAATGCATGCAAAATTTCAGTTTGGGATGATGGAAAAGTTCTGGAAATAAATAGTAGTGATGATTGCACAGCAATGTGAACATACCTAATGCTACTGGAGTGTGCACTTAAAAATGGTTAAGGTGGTAAGTTTTATGTTATGTATATTTTACTGCAATTTAAAAAAAAAACTACTTGCAGAGGTTTACCTGAATAATCATAAACACAAACCCTTAGACAACCAGTCAGCCAGTATTCTGTTTACATTATAATATTCTAAACTAGAAGCAATGGCACAGATTATAGTTGCTTGTAAAATTCCAGTAAACCTAGATATAAATATGATGTAATGTTACCAAATGTAAAATGTTGTCTTTCCAGTACAAGACAAATTATGTATCAAAGTCTCACCGTAGAGCTTTCTCTCTCAAATGCTATGGGAGGAGATTGTGACATTGTACACTGACTATTGATGAGCCTGGACATTAAACTCCTGTCCCTGTGCTGAGGTGAGAAACAATGACCAAAAAGTCATAGTGTCTGGATCAAGACCCGTGATAGGTGCTAAGGAGAGAGAAGGTCGTAATTAAGCCTGGTCCTTGGTTTCAAGGGCTTTTGATATTGTGGAGGAAAACATACAAATGAATGCTTTTTTTGAGAGGTAGAGACAAGCAGTTGCTAACTCATTATAGTGTTCTCTTACCCACTTTGCCTCTGGACCAAGCACACTTCTCCTTATCTAGCCATTGTCAATACTTAGAACAATTTTTGTTGATTTATTTTAGCCTCTGACTC
Source organism: Eumetopias jubatus (assembly GCF_037043125.1). NCBI lineage: Eukaryota > Metazoa > Chordata > Mammalia > Carnivora > Otariidae > Eumetopias > Eumetopias jubatus. The sequence goes on from NW_028274807.1 coordinate 168,522,959, forward strand.
TTTCCACAAAAGCATGAGAAAATGTAAATAGAAAATCAAGGTCATAAAAACAGAGAAGCAGAGAGGTTCAGTGAAATAATATACCCCATCCCAAAGCAACTTATTATATGTATCTCCCAATTTCTTATTGTTTCCTTTTAAATGACAGCAGTGAGAAAGCTTCCTTGAGTTCTAGCAAGATTGATTTCCAGGGCTTTGAAATTATTCAGAATCACTGCTTTTGACTTTTGTCTATGGATGAAGCATTGTAGTTGGAATTTAGGGATATTATTATGTGAAAATGAAATTCATTTGTAATAAATTGTCAAAATAATATCTGCTTTTCGGATATGCTTGATGTTTAGGCCGTTGACAGAGTTTTATGTGGGCAGAGAAAGGTTATTTTGGACTTAATGATATATTTGGCCAAAGTGCTTCCTATTATGTGATAATTGATGTAGACACATATTTTGAGGACAAACACAAACAGCATGCATGCACGCGCGCACACACACACACACACACATACAAGCCTTTAATGTGTGCTTCTTTTTCATGTATATGCACAGTTATATAATGGATATTTCTCAATATATTTGTTTACCTGATTTTACCATGATCTTGATAATGAAAGCTTTCCTTTCTAAGAGTAATATTCAAAATTTCAATTTTTTTTTCCATTAGAAACTCAGAATTACCTTCTGCTTTGCTTACTTATTTCTCTATCCACTTTTCTTGTTTAGCTACCTTCTTTATTATCATTGCTATGTCCTAGTGCAGGCCCCCAACTCTCTCCCCTGGATTCCTGCAGCCATTCTCCCTGCCTGCCTTCTGCTTTCCCTCTAATGAGATTGACAATGGAGTGACCATTATACAATGCTAATCCACTCTTGTCACCCTCTGGCTCAATAATCTGTAAAGACTCACCAATGTTTTCAGAGTAAAGTGCCAACCCATTGGCTGGTCAGGATCTGACTATTCTAGTTGCTCACCACATTTGCACATGTGTCTTCTATTCATGCAGAGAAATCACATTCATTTCCCAAATGTTCCATGCTCTCTTTTGCTGCATGCCTTCACTCACACTGTTCCATCTACCTGGAATACTTTTTCTTTCTCTGTTCACCTGGTTAAATCCTAGAAGCACGGTGCAGTAGAAAGAGATCAGACTTTGGATTTGGTTACAAAAGCTGAACTATTTACCTTGTTGCCTAATAAATGTATGTCTCTGGTTCTTTCATCTGCAAAACAACTTACAAATACCTACTTTTTAGGGCTCTCATGGCGAATAATAAGATAATGTAAGAAAAATTACTTTGTGACTTAGCAGTCAGCACTTCATCAAAAATTGTTCTTATTATTCATAATACTATTATTCAAAATATTGACACTAGCATGATTTTTATTAAATACACTGCTCAAACATCACTTTTTTTGAAACCATTTTTTTGACATCCCCAAAAAGGATTAGTTTTCCCTCTGACTCATTCAATGACTTGAAAACCCTTTCTCTGTTTCAGCTGTCATCCAGTTGTATTGGAATTGTTTGTTCACTCATGTCTTGGTCTTATTTACTTGTGCATATCTGGATAAGTGAGTGAGTGAATAAGAGAATTCCCCAGGTTCTATTGGCTTTTTCATAGCATCACCCAAAATAACTAGTAGTTGCTGGTGCAGACATAATCTCTAAGCCAACGAGATGTTTAGATATTTTGAGGCCAACAGTTTAGATAGTTTTAAATCAAACCAGGGAGACCATGTACGCATCATTGAAGGAATTATTTCAAAGTTGCAGAGGAAGATGGTGCCATCCTCATTTGTTGGCTCCTCATCTAGTTCATTTCCCTTCCAGATAACTTTTATCAGTGATAAATATGACACTGTCAAACCTCTGTTTTAAGAACATCAGGAATTTCATGCACTCAGAAGGTCATATGCCCTCTTAATATTCTCACCTCTCAATTCTCATAATTCTTTACCCTATTTTCAATAGTCCAGCCACACGGAGCTTCTTCCATTTTCTCAGAACATCTGACCTTTGCACAGAGCATTTCCTTGGCTGAATGTTTCCTCACCAATTTATCCTCTGTGGTCTCAGCTCAAACATCAGTTCCAGAAGGAGGTATTTTCTGGTGTGCTAGGCTAGTTTTGGATAGTCTCCCTCCCCCACCCCCACACACCCACTGGCTACCCCATGAGGTCCTGTTGTACTTCCCCAGTCACCACACTCATTGCAACTTATGGTACTTAATTGCAGGATGTCTGTCCTCTTGGCTAGACTGTAATATCATGAGGACTGGGATCAAGTCTGTCTGGTTCACCACTGGATCCTCTTAACTATAGTGGTATATAGATATATATAACTAAATGGTCGAAGCATGTCTCTGAATAAAAACAGCAACAACAGCAACAACAACAACAAGAGAAACTGGTGGTTTGGAAAGCAGTTGCTGGCAAATGTGCATCCCTAAGCTTGATAAACCTTGTTTTGAGATAAAAGAGAGTCCATTTCCAAACACAGATGGTCAGCATATCCTTTCTCTCATCGCTCATATCAGGACATTGGAGGGACTCTTCATTCACGCTTACACCCACCTAGTTCCCTAGAGAATAGGGCCAAGTTTTGTGGCCAAGGTGATGAATCGGTGAGAGTTTTGGCCCAGTGTAATTGTCATGTGACTATGGGGATGGCACAACTTTCTAATTCACCTGGAGTCTGGTGATACATTCTGTAGTACATCTGCAGATCTTAGTTTACCTTTTTTCTTTTTGAATTTTCTGTAACCCTTTCCATATTCGCATATACCTGACGGTCAGGGCAAATAAATTAAGCTAAACCACTTTTTAAATTTACTTTTTCTAGCCTTAGATGGTGATGATGATGATGAGTGTATGGGAGAGAGAGATCCTGATGTAACAGATTTCTTTCTTTTATCACATAGTTATATAGTTTATTTATTTTTACTATTCTTTAATCCAGAAAAAACTTAAGATAGTTTTATATTAACACTATCCACTCTTCCTGATTACCACAGACAACTGGAAAGTACTTCATGTGATCCTTTAGAATTATTGGGACACTCTATATGATAGACTTATTTTTTCTCAATTTTCATTTTGATGTTTCTAGTTATTATTTTCTGTTAACCAATTTTCATTCATCTAAAGTATCACAATTCTTCAGAAAATCAAGGCTCTTTCTACTCAGAGGATTCTTCCCTTCAGATTATTCTATTGATGCCAGAACAATCTTCCTAATTCATAGGCTTGCAGGTGGTTCTTAATAAACCTAAGGCTTTCAAGGCCTCTCAAATTCCTGTAGAATGAAGGCCAAATACCTTAACCTGGCATTTAGGATTCTCTAGCTGGATCATCCTGGAATCCTGCATTAATTTCAGTTTTTTTGCCACAAACACTGATTGAGCACCAGCTATGTGTAAGGCTGTGTGCTAGGGTGCTTCACATGATACTATGACAAACATGACTATGGTTCCACATAGCTCACAAATTTTAAAGGGGAGATCAGATAAATATGATCCAAAGGAAGAAGGAGAAATTATTTCTGATTCTGTGTGTATGTGTATAGGGGATGGTGATCAGAAAAGTCAGAGCTGGGCATATAATAGCTGCATACTCAGGGTAATAAGTGCGTGCACGAAAGATGTCATGGTGCAAGTTGTTCTGTTGGGAGGTTTCTATGATAGAAGGGATTGCATTGGGTCCAGGCTGGAGATCATGAAATCAAATATAATTGATCAAAGGAGACCCAGGGAGATATGAACCTTGGATGCCATGAGGGACTGTCAGTGAAAATAGGGTATAGGTAACCACAAAAGGAACTAATGGAGAATCAGCTGGAATATGTCTAAGGAGGAGGAGGTTAAAGATGCAAAAACAGTTTCCAGTCTGGTGTGAAGGTGCTCTCAGTATCAAAGAAAGGAAGATCAGGAGGGAGTTTAAGAGAAGAGCTTTAGACTACTCGACTTTGAGGACACAGTGGGATATTCCAAGGGAGATGTCCCATGGCTGTCTCAGAGGAGAGTGCAAAAGTTTGTTGGAGTGGAATTTAAGTAACAAATGGGAGTCTGTGGTACAGAAGGTGTTTTTGAGCCATAGGTAAAATTTTTAAAAGGAGAGAGTTTGGAAAGAGAATTATTTTCTTCTCACTTTTTGGAACTCCTGCTCCAGGTCTGCTTTTTGTGTTCCAGAGTTCACCAGGAGCAACCACCCCTGGCTTGCTTTTGCTATGCACCCAACTCTGATGTCCTCTTCTTTACTTGACTAAGTGAATCTTATGTCTGTTGAGTTCTCTAAACATTTCTTTAGCATCAACTAGGTACCAGGCACTTAGCTAGAGGTTACACGTTACATAAATGGGTCCTCTATCCTCCAGGGGCTGTCTTTAAGTTCTTTGTCCAAGCCCCAGCCCACTTTAACCTTTCTCTCCTCCAAATCTCTGCAGCATATCCTGCTACATGTCTGACATTTAGCATGAGTACTGATATTTGTTTTTTTTTTTTTAAGATTTTATTTATTTATTGGAGTGATACAGAGGGAGAGCTAGAAAGCACAAGTGAGGGAGAAGGAGAAGCAGGCTCCCCACAGAGCAGGGGAGCCCAATGCGGGGCTCGATCCCAGGATCCTGGAATCGTGACCAGAGCCGAAGGCAGACACTTAACAACTGAGCCACCCAGGCGCCCCATGAGTACTGATATTTGTATTTATCCATCTAGACAATGGGTTCCTGAAGAATAGACACTGTCATACTCTGGTTTGAGCTCCTTAAAGGCCTAACACAATGTTTTGCACACAGTTCTTACTGTTCAAAGGCTATGCTTTTATTTACTGGTATTCTCCCCTGCCTTCTGCCACCCAGCCCTTTATATCTAGTGGCACCATTTCTTACATCTTGACTTTTTAGTTTGATGACTCAAGTCTGGATAAAAACATGACTTGTTATGACTCACAAATTATAGAGACAATTTTAATAGAGAGGCATTTCTGCTCACCTTGTCATTCAAAAGAGCTAAAGTGCTTTCTACATGCTAAATATATGAAGATGCTATAAACACCCCAGTGAAGAATGAAGTGATAATTAGTACTTAAGTAATTAATCACCCAGTTGAGTCCAAGGTGGGTAGTTTCGTGCAGTTGCTGCTAAAATCATTTTTCTTTTGTTAAAGTGACAATATTTTAAGAAGAATTTGGGTTAAAGATTTCCATGGTTTTGGGATCATGGAGTCATAAATTTCAGAGGTTGGAGAGCAGGATATACTTGCCTAGCAAAGGATAAATTGTTCCTTCTCAAGGGCCAACTATGAGTAACTGGTAGAAGATCCAAGGTACTGTTTCAAAAAAGGGTCTAAGGTAGAGTCTGGGATCAAAGGGAAAGTGTCATGGTGGAAAGTGTCCACTACAAGGAAAGGTAGTAAAAGCACATGCTTACCTCCTTGGGCCACATCCTCATTCTACAGATGAAGAAACCGAATCTTGGAAGGGGACATTTTCAACAGATGGACATTTTTTGAGGGCTACTATGCACTAGGCAATTTTCCACGTAATATGAGCATCCCCTGTACCTGCATGCTGTATTGAGAAAAAGGAGCACACTTCAAAGGCTACTAGCACAGTGCATGGGTGGAAATTGCATTTATATCTCTCTATGCTTTCTGGTATACTAGAAAGAAGGAAAACACTCATGCATTTATTTTCGGTTTACCATCTCAGCAAACAAATTGAATGTTGATTTCTTCACCTAACTTTCTAAATATAGTTACTCTTCACACCTTTTAATTTTCACAAGTCTTGCATCCCCTCCTCGGGGATAACTTCACTTACATTTTCAAATAAGAAGCCTCTGTTCAAGATGGAAGTCCCTAAAGTAGATGACTAATACTGACTCTTTGGAATTTCAGAATAAGCAGAGTCTAATTCATGAATTTGTTCATTTTTCCTCAGCTACAAAGCATTTGGTAGACATTGTCTTCAGTTATCTCACATATTCACATCCCCAGAGTGATTTTAGTCTGGATATTAAATAGTCTGATGCAGATGGTAGAAGAATCCCAGCTTTAAATTTAAATTTTAGATACTTTAGTAGACATGTTTCATGTATATAGTAATGTGATTAATGGAGCATCTGGAATTATCCATTATGTCCATGGAATTTAGGTGGCTCTGTTTTGTTGGATTGATGTTCAGCTATACCGAGGGAAGGAACTCTGCAGAAGGCCTTTATTTGAGGCCAGACTCTGTCTTTCAGCTATTCTGTGACTTTTGGCAAGTCATATTTAACTTCTGTATCATTACCTATAAAATAAGGGCTACAGGTTTACTTTGTTTTATTGTTTTATTGTGATTCAAAGATACTGTGCTTTTTATAAACTGAAGTTTTGTGGCAACCCAGCAATGAGCAAGTCTATTGGTTCATTTTTCCAACAGCATTTGCTCACTTTGTATCCATCTCTGTGTCACATTTTGGTAGTGCTTGCAGTTTTTCAAACTTTTTCATTATTATTATATTTGTTGTGGTGATCTGTGATCAGTGATTATGATTCACTGAAAGCTTAGATGATGGCTAGCATTTTTAGCAATAAAGTATTTTTAATTAAGATATGTACATTTTTTAGACATAATGCTATTGCACACTTACTAGCCTACAGTATAGTGTAAACATAATTTTATACACCTTGGGGAACTGAAAATTTGTTTGACTCATTTATTGTAGTGGTCTAGAACTTAACATGCAATATCTCCAAGGTATACCCATTATAATGAAGCCTACCTTTTAGGGATAGTGTGAAAATTAATTAAATATTGTAATGGAGTTTATATCTAATGGCTTCTCATCTATTTTGGTTATCTATTGTTGTGTAACAAATTAATCTCACAACTTCGTAAATTAACACAATACCATGTTAGTATTTTCCGTGATTCTGTGGGTTGACGGGGCAGTTCCCCTACTCCCTTCTGTGTTGACTGGGGTCCTCTGGGGGCTCTGTTGGTGTAGAACGTTCAAGATGGCTCCTTCATACGGCTAGAAGTTGATGTTGCTGTCAGCTGGAGGCTCTGTTGGGCTGTTGACCATACCAACTGAATTCTTGATGTGGCTTCTCCATGTGACATGGCAGTTGGTTTCTGAGAGAAAGTGTTCCCAGTACTCAAAGAAGAAGGAAGCAAAGCTGCTAGTCCTTCTGAGGACTGGACTTGAAGTCCCAAAACTTTGCTTTACCTATTCTCTTGGTCAGAGCTCTCACATGACCAGCCCAGATACAAGGGCATGGGAACTAGCTTAACCTCTCAAAGAATGACACCTCCTCACATAAAGGATCAAATCTAAAATCCTCACCACAACTTATTAGGGTTGGTCCTCATCTCCCACCACCTCTGCCCTCTCTTCTAGTTTCCCTCCCCTCTTGCCACACAGATCACCTTGCTCTTCTTCAAATATGCAAATCCTGTTCCAATTTTGGGGTCCCAGCCCTGCTGTTCCTTTTCCCTGGAATGTTCTTACCCTAGTTTTTAGCCTAGCCTGTGGATTTCATTTAAACAACAGTTTCTCAGAGGCCCTCTTCCCTGACTGTCTTGTCAAAAAATAACACATACCTCTCTCTCCTATCATATTATTTTAGTTTTCTTTATTTTTGCTCATATTCTTTTAGTTTCCATCAAAAAGACTCTGGGACAGGAATGTATGAGGTACCTGAAATATTTCACTTTCTTTCCTTATCATTCACTACCTGACATTCTAGTTCTTTTTGATTACTGCCTGTTTTTCTCACTAGAAATGGGCTCTGTGAGGGCAGGGACATTGTCTTATTTGCTAAATATTTCCAGTGTCTAGAACTATGTTTAAACATAGTAGATCTGTGTGAGTGTGTATAGACATACATATACCTAAACATGCAGGAATTGAATGAACATGAAAGTCTTTGTAAATTGTATAGAGTGTTATTATTATTGGGCAGAGATGTAATTCACTCTCTTTCTCTAGTTGGGTCATTCTTATTTATGAAACCATTTACTGAATGCATGCTATATGTAAGACCCTGTGCTAAGGATTAGTTGCTTATAAAATTAACATGGATTCATTGTACTTGACATAATTTATTGGTCAGATCAAATGACAACAAGGTCTAGGTTACCCCTTCAGAGAGAGTTTTACTTATCTATAGTCTGTAGATTGGCTTTTTAAACCATACCTGTCAACCCTGTAATTCCATACCAAAAATCACAACTTTGCAATTAAATGCCTGAATGTAGTTAGCTGTATGGATGATCCTGGACTGGGGGAGATAAAACTACCATATATTGGATGTCCACTCTTCTCCCTGTGTCTTCTATATCCTGTCTCATTTCATTAGCACCACCATCCTGTGAATCGGAATATATGGCCTCCAGTTTTCAGATGAGGAAACCAAGATTCATAAGGCTTCATTTCTCCCATGCTCTAGTGCCTAGCACAAAGGTGTTTAACAAATATTTGTAAAATACTGAACAAAAGACAAGTTAACTAAATTGTTTTTAAAAATATCCCCTGGAATGGGGTGCCTAGGTGGCTGAGTTGGTTGAACATCCCATTCTTGATTTTGGCTGAGGTCATGATCTCAGCGTCCTGGGATTTAGCCCCCACCACTGGGCTCCATGCTCAGCAGGGAGTCTGCTGGAAATTCTCTCTCCCTCTGCCCCTTCCCCCACTCACATACTCTCTCTCAAATAAATGAATCTTAAAAAAAAAAATCACCTGGAAGTTGAATACATCTGAATTTGAACCCAGGCTGATGGGCTCCAAAGACCAAATGATTTCCACTATGCCAAAGCCAGACACCATTGGCTTAGTAGCATCAGTGTCAAGTAAGAATTTGAGAAGAAGAGAAATCTTAGATGTAAGGGTTACAGATCCATTTTGAAAGTGGGATTGAGACAGGAAATAAGATAATTATTCTAATGGACATTTTATATTAGATGCTATAGTTGGTTCATTGTGGAACATTTGTTCAATATCACATCCAAAATAAAACTTTACCTCTGATGTTTTGGCTCATGCCGGCTGGAAAATGCTGGGTGATCTACATCCTTTGAATATTAATGAAGCAAATTAGCTCCAAAAATGCCCTACTGTGTCTCAACTCCAGGAACCAACATGACTCATTAGACTCCTGTTGATTAGAAATGTTAAAGTGGGTTTTCTTTCTTTTCATTTTAATTAAATAAAGTTGACAGGCTTTCTTGATTCCCAGTTGTCCAGGACTCCCAACCTGGAGTGAGAGGAAATGACACCCTCTTCTAAACAACCCTTGCTGGGCTGTGTTGGGTTTTATTCTTTCTTGAAGGACCCCAGGAAGCAATCAGTACACTTTAAGACAAATGAGATCCAAAGGTTTTGCTCTTGGGAGAAAAGATAGAAAAAAGATATTTCTAACATAATTGCAAGTGAGTGGTTATGGAGATTACAAATTAGGTCAGGCTGAGTGTCACAATACTGTGTAAGCAGTAAGCACAATTGTAGGTCTCCACCATCCAGCTGAGCCATAACGAAAGACTGCAGTGATTCAAGGGCACTTAATTTTTTCATCTCGATGGGTTGATGCACAGCCACAGAGATGCTGGGCAAGATCATAGTCGAGAACCTTATCATCCAAAGAAGATGTATACTTTGATTTCTGTCTTTTATTTCTTGTGTCACATAAAAGCATCTTAACCTTAAGTTGTACCATTCTTTGGTCAGTTTATAACCATATAAATACCTTCTGAGAGTGCAGTGAACAGGGGCAGGGAATAAAGACATGGAACAGGACAGTTTTGTGATATGCAGGAAAAGGAAAGGAACTTGCCTTTCCCTTTAACTTCCTCCCTACACTGCATCATCTTCTCTTTTGTTAATGATGAGAGGCAGAGAGCTCTGTGCTCAATTGGACCAAAAGATCAGTTAATACAGTGTCCTGCCCTTAAGCCGTTATTATTCCCATTTTAAGATGACTTAACTATACCAAAGAAGGTAAAAGGGACTTCCCTATTGTCACAAACAATTAATGGATTAGAATACATTGAGCCTCTGGACCTGGTACTGTGTTAAACACTGTGGAAACAGAAATAAGTAAGACATTACTATTATCCCTAAGAACTACTATCCCTATTCACTGGATGACCTGGGACATTCAGTCTACCAGTTAATGATACTATTCAGCTTCTACTCTGGGCCAGGAAGTAGATTGCTAGATCAAATCACTTCCCTTCTTTAGGACTCTGTGTCTTCATTCCTTTTACCTTCAAAGTCTATCTATCCTAGAAAAGAGCAGTGGGTATGGAGAGAAGAAACTGGGGGGAAGAAAGTCCTTTCTCAGCCACCGTGTATTTAGCCACCTGTAGCATATCCTCAAGGACCTTGCAATTTGCTATGGACTGAGTTGTGTTCCCCTTCTCCCTGCCCCAAATTCATATGTTGAAGTCCTAACTTTCAGTGGGACTGATTTTGGAGATAGAATCTTTAGAGGTAATTAAGGTTCAATGCGGTCTTCAGGGTGGGGCCCTAATCCAATAGGACCTGTGGCTATATAAGAAGAGGAAGAAAGAGACTTCCCCCTCTCTGTGTATGAAGGGTAGCAACCTACAAGCCAGGAAGCAAGCCCTCATCAAAACCAAACTGCTGGAAACTTGATCTTGGACTTCCAACCTCTAGCACTGAGAGAAACAAATTTCTTTTGTTTAAGCCACCCAGTCCGTGGTATTTTTTGCAACAGCCTAAGTAGGCCGAGTCTAAGAAGACAATCAAAATGGCACACCAAACCATTCAAGATAGAGTATGTGGTAAAGCCCTAATCATGGTTCCTAGCTGTTTTGAATATGATAATTTTTATCTCATATAATTCCTTCATACATAATCTGATTTATACTTTAAAACATTTTTTTTTTAAAGATTTTACTTATTTGACAGAGAGAGACATAGCAAGAGAGGGAACACAAGCAGGGGGAGTGGGAGAGGGAGAAGCAGGCTTCCTGCGGAACAGGGAGCCCAATGCGGGGCTTGATCCCAGGACCCTGGGACCATGACCTGAGCCAAAGGCAGATGCTTAACGACTGAGCCACCCAGGCACCCCTAAAACATTTTTGATTAAGGAAATATTTATGTGTGTGTGTGTGAATTTGGTAATTTTTTTCTGTAACTCTAAAACCCCTGATGAGTTCTCAGCCTCATGTCTTGGAACAGATGAAATATAAGTTGAAAGCAAGAAGAAAACTTGGCAGCAAAAACATGTAAGGAAAGCTCTTTATGTTTAAATAGTCTGAAATCAGAACAAGGAAGACATTCTGGACAAAGAATGGGAAAGAATCGCTCTATAAAAATAGTTCCAGCCATGGCCATGTCCATAACCTCTGCCCTTTCTCTCACCTCAAAATTTATGGTAGGTCGGACTCATAATCTCAGGCAGTGGTGTACTGGAAAACTGACTGTCTGGAGAAACAAAACCTGATTCGTGGTGTTTGCCCATTTCTGTGGTATAAATACTCCCATGATGGCTGATTTCATGCTACACTTGATATCATTGACCATAGAGTTGGGAAGATAGGAGCAGAACTGGCTCTCAAGAATCAATCAGAGGCAACTCCAGCACGTTATTGTAAGGAACCTTAGAAGTTGCATTATTCCAAACTTTGATTTGTAGAATTTAAATCCCTGGGGAGGACTCAAGGACTCCCCTATGGCCAGTGAGATGGCCTAAACCTCCAAGCCACTGCCTCTCTCTCCCTATAGCCCTTCTTTTTGCTGTAAGTCAGAGCAGCTCCACTTTACTGTACACATTGGGTGTCTGGGTAATACACCACTTGAACAAAGCTACTTAGTTATACTTTATGTCAATGGGTAACAGTTCAGTGTTTTCCACAATAAAGATACCAAATATGTTAATATTTAGTGTATGATCACGAAAAGTTTTTTTAAAACTGGGAAAACTATTCCTTTGTATATTGGTTACAATATACATTTGCATATAAAGTGTTCTGAAAACTCCTGCAATAAATATCCTATCTTAGTTTTGTTGTAATTCAGTCTTTTCCAAACTTCTTTGATAGACAAATATTATCTTTTTAAACATTCTGCAGAGCACAATTCTACGTGATACTCTTTTGGGATATCTTTTCCCTATATTTCCTAAAGTTATCTTGGCTCTTGGTTGAAACCTCTACTCTATGGGTTAAAGAAAGGCCCAGGCCCTTGGGAAGATTTCTGAGAATACTTAAGGGCATCTCCAGCTCTACATTCTTGCTTTGGTTGTATTCATGTGTGTATGTATGTTTTTCTTCTACTTTTCTGTTTTTGATTCTATCCAAATATCAGTGTTCTCTGGAAAACTTCCTTTTCATCAGCTCCGTCTTATATGTAACAACTATACCTAACATGCATTATTCCAAGCAGAGCCTGGAAGAAATAGAACTAGTGTATTTCATGGATTCTAACATGCACATTTTTTTTTTTTTTTTTACATTTTAACCTGTCTGAAAGTAAGATCAAACTTACAGTTAAAGTTGTAGTTTAATTGGAGGCATTTTTTTTCTGTTAGTGTTACATAAAATAATGGTGTATCTTAGAATCAATATCATCTTAGATCAATACATATGAGCTCTAAAAACCTGAAGACCTGAGTTTCATGAAACATTATAGGTGCCTCATTTGTATTTGTTAAATGGATGAATAAATGAAATGAATAGATGAATGAACAAAACTTTGTTGTTCCTGTTTTTCCACATCAATAGAAATAAGGGTTTTAGTCTTGTTTCCTAATTTAAACAAACATTCACACACAAATACATACATAAGCAATTGTATGTGCATGTGTACACACACAGAATGTTTTCTGAAATCTGCTCTACTAACAAATTAAGACTGAATGTTAGACTTAACTCTTCTTCAAATAGTCCATGGACCATTTCATCAACTCAGGTTCCAGATGTTCTTCTTTCTCCTCTTTCCTCTTTTCTCCTTTTTTCTTTAAAATATGATTGACATTAATTTGGGTCCTTTCTCTTTTCTTTTGGCTAAGTCTGGCCAGTGGTTTATTGATCTTATTAATTCTTTCAAAAACCAGCTTCTAGTTTCTTTGATCTGATCTACTGTTTCTGGTTTCTAATTCATTGATCTCTGCTCTAACCTTAATTATTTCTCTCCTAATGCATGGCCTAGGCATCGTTTGTTGTTTTTTCTCTAGTTCTTTAAGGAATAAAGTTAGTTGGTGAATTTGGGATTTGTCTATTTTTTTTTTGAGTAAGGCGTGGATGGCTATGTATTTCCCCCTTAGGACCACCTTTGCAGTATCCCATAGGTTTTGGACAGATGTGTTTTCATTCTCTTTGGTTTCATGAATTGTTTAAGTTCTTCTTTGATTTCCTGGTTGACCCAAACATTCTTGAGCAGAGTGGTCTTTAGCTTCTAGGTGTTTGAATTTGATTCAAAAATTTGAATCTTCCAAATTTTTTCTTGTGATTGAGTTCCAGTTTTAAAGCATTATCGTCTGAGAATATGCAGGGAATAATCTCAGTCTTTTGGTATTGGTTGAGACCTGATTTGTGACCCAGTATGTGGTCTATTCTGGAGAAAGTTTCATGTGCGCTCGAGAAGAATGAATATTCTGGTGTCTTAGGGTGGAATGTTCTGTATATATCTATGAGGTCCATCTGGTCCAGTGTGTCATTCAAAGCTCTTGTTTCTTTGTTGATTTTCTGCTTAGATGATTTGTCCATTGCTGAGAGTGGAGTATTGAGGTCTCCTACAATTAACATATTGTTATCAATATGACTCTTTACTTTGGTTAACAGTTGGCTTATGTAGATGGCTGCTCCCATGTTGGGGGCATAGATATTTACAATTGTTAGATCTTCTTGTTGGATAGACCCTTTAAGAATGATATAGTGCCCTTCTGTGTCTCTAACTACAGACTTTAGCTTAAATCTAATTTGTGAAACAAGATCTGATATAAGAATTGCTACCCTATCTTTCTTTTGAGGCCTTTTGGCATGGAAGATGGATCTCCATCCCTTCACTTTAAGTCTGGATGTCTCTTTAGGTTCAGAATGAGTCTCTCGTAGATAGCATATGGATGGGTCCTGTCTTTTAATCCAATCTGCAACCCTGTGCCGTTTTATGGGAACATTTAGGCCATTCACATTGAGAGTGATTATTGAAAGATATAAATTTATTGTCATCATGTTGCCTGTGAAGTCCTTGTTTCTATAGATTGTCTCCATAAATTTCTGTTCTGTATCACTCTTGGGGTCTTTCTCCTTTTATAGAATCCCCCTTAATATTTCTTGCAGGGCCGGCTTAGTGGTCACATATTCTTTCAGTTTGTGCCGGTCTTGGAAGCTCTGCATCTCTCCATCTGTTCTAAATGATAGCCTTGCCGGATAAAGTTATCTCGGCTGCATGTTCTTCCATTTAGTACACTGACTATGTCTTACCAGAGCTTTCTGGCTTGCCAGGTCTCTGTGGATAGGTCTGACGTTATTCTGGTGTTCCTCCCTCTGTACATAAGGAATCTCTTCCCCCTAACTGCCCTTAAGATGGTTTCCTTGGTTCTAAGATTTGCATGTTTACTATTACATGCCGGGCCGTTGGCCTGTTTTCCTTGATCTTGGGAGGGGTCCTCTCTGCCTCTAGGACACGAATGTTTGTCATTTCCCCAGCTTAGGGAAGTTCTCAGCTACAATTCACTCAAATATATCTTCTAGTCCTCTCTCTCTCTCCACCCCCTCAGGGATCCCAATAATTCTGACATTGGACCGTTTCATGGTGTCACTTATTTCTCTGGTTCTATTTTCATGGATTTTGAGTTGCTTCTCCCTGGCCTTCTCTTTTTCCTTCTTTTCTATCAATTGGTCTTCTAGATAACTAATTCATTCTTCTGCCTCACTTACCCTAGCTGTTAGATTATCTAGATTAGATTGGATCTCATTGATAGCGTTTTTAAGTTCTGCCAGCTCAGCTTTCATTTCTGCCCTTAGAGACTCTATGTTGCCATTAATCGATTTCTCCACTTTAGCTATTGTCTTCATAACTGCTACCCTGAATTCCATCTCCGACATCTTGGTTATATCTGTATCTGTTTGTAAATGTGTGGCAGAAGTCACAAATTAATAAAATTATGAATGAAAAGGGAGAGATCACGACTAACACCAAGGAAATAGGAACAATTATTAGAAATTATTATCAACAACTATCTGCCAATAAATTAAGGAAGAAATGGATGCCTTCCTGGAAACCTATAAACTGCCAAGACTGAAACAGGAAGAAATTGACAACTTGAATAGGCCAGTAACCAGTAAGGAGATTGAAGCAGTGATCAAAAACCTCCCAAAAAACCAGAGTCCAGGGCCTGATGGATTCCCTGAGGAATTCTACCAAACATTCAAAGAAGAAATAATACCTGTTCTCCTGAAGCTGTTTCAAAAAATAGAAACAGAAGGAAAGCTTCCAGACTCATTCTATGAGACCAGCATTACCTTAATCCCCAAACCAAGCAAAGACCTCATCATAAAGGAGAATTTCAGACCGATATCCCTGATGAATATGGATCCCAAAATTCTCAGCAAAATCCTAGCTAACAGGATTCAACAATACCTTAAAAGGATCATCCACCACGACCAAGTGGGATTTATCCCTGGGATGCAAGGGTGGTTCAACATTCACAAATCAATCAATGTGATAGAACACATTAATAAGAGGAGAGAGAAGAACCATAAGGTCCTCTCAATAGATGCAGAAAAAGCATTTGGCAAAATACAGCATCCTTTCCTGATTAAAACTCTTCAGAATATAGGGATAGAGGGAACATTCCTCAAGTTCATAAAATCCATCTATGAAAAACCCACAGCGAATATCATCCTCAATGGGGAAAAGATGAGAACCTTTCCTTTAAGATCAGGAACACATCAAGGATGTCCACTCTTGCCACTATTGTTCGACATAGTACTAGAAGTCTTAGCAACAGCAATCAGACAACAAAAAGAAATAAAAGTTATTCAAATTGGCAAAGAAGAAGTCAAACTCTCTCTCTTCGCAGATGACATGATACTTTATGTGGAAAATCCAAAAGACTCCACCCCAAAATTAGTAGAACTCATACAGCAATTCAGTAATGTGGCAGGATACAAAATCAATGATTGGAAATCAGTTGCTTTCTTATACACTAACAATGCAACTGTAGAAAGAGAAATTAGAGAAACAATTCCATTTACAATAGCACCAAAAACCATAAGATACCTCAGAATAAACCTAACCAAAGAGGTAGAGGATATTTACTCTAGGAACTACAGAACACTCACAAAAGAAATTGAAGAAGACAAAAAAAAGATGGAAAAACATTCCATGCTCGTGGATCAGAAGAATAAATATTGTTAAGGTGTCTATGCTGCTCAGAGCAATCTATACCTTCAACGCCATCCCAATCAAATTTCCAATGGCATTTTTCAAAGTGCTGGAACAAACAACCCTAAAATTTGTATGGAATCAGAAAAGACCCTGTATCATCAAGGAAATGCTGAAAAAGAAAATCAAAGCTGGGGACATCATGTTGCCCAATTTCAAGCTATATTACAAAGCAGTGATCACCAAGACAGCATGGTATCAGCACAAAAACAGACATATAGACCTTTGGAACAGAATAGAGAGCCCAGATATGGACCCTCAACTCTTTGGTCAAATAATCTTTGACAAAGCAGGAAAAAATTTGCAATGGAAAAAAGACAGTCTCTTCAATAAATGGTGCCGGGAAAATTGGACAATTATATACAGAAGAATGAAATTCGGCCATTCTCTAACACCATACACAAAGATAAACTCCAAATGGATGAAAGACCTCAATGTGAGACAGGAATCCATCGAAATCCTAGAGGAGAACATAGGCAGTAACTTATTCAACACTGACCATAGCAACTTCTTTCAAGATACATCTTTAAAGGCAAGTGAAACAAAAGCAAAAATGAGCTTTTGGGACTTCATCAAGATAAAAAGCTTCTGCACAACAAAGGAAACAGTTAACAAAACAAAGAGGCAACCCACAAAATGGGAGAAGATATTTGCAAATGATACTGCAGACAAAGCACTGATATCCAAGATCTATAAGAACTTCTCAAACTCAACACCCCAAAAATAAATAATCCAGTCAAAAAATGGGCAGAAGACATGAACAGACACTTCTCCAAAGAAGACATACAAATGGCTAACAGACACATGAAAAACTGTTCATCATCATTAGCCATCAGGGAAATTCAAATCAAAACCACATTGAGATACCACCTTACACCAGTTAGAATGGCAAAAATGGACAAGGCAAGAAACAACAAATGCTGGAGAGGTTGTGGAGAAAGGGGAACTCTCTTACACTGTTGGTGGGAATGCAAGTTGGTACAGCCACTTTGGAAAACAATGTGGGGGTGCCTCAAAAAATTAAAAATATAGCTACTGTATGACCCAGCAATTGCACTACTGGGTATTTACCCCAAAGACACAGATGTAGTGAAAAGAAGGGCTATATGCACCCCAATGTTTATAGCAGCAATGTCCGCAATAGCCAAACTGTGGAAAGAGCCGAGATGCCCTTCAACAGATGAAAGGATAAAGAAGATGTGGTCCATGTATACTATGGAATATTACTCAGCCATCAGAAAGGGTGAATACCCAACTTTTACATCAACATGGATGGGACTGGAGGAGATCATGCTAAGTGAAATAAGTCAAGCAGAGAAAGTCAATTATCATATGGTTTCACTTATTTGTGGAATATAAAGAATAGCACAGAGGACATTAGGAGAAGGAAGGGAAAAATGAAGGGGGGGAATCGGAGGGAGAGACGAACCATGAGAAACTAGGGACTCTGAGAAACAAACTGAGGGTTCTGGAGGGGTGGGGGGTGGGGGGGATGAGTTAGCCCGGTGATGGGTATTAAGGAGGGCACGTACTGCATGGAGCACTGGGTGTTATATGAAAACAATGAATCATGGAACGCTATATCAAAAATTAATGATGTATTGTATGGTGACATAACATAACATAACAAAATAAAATTTCAAACAACAACAAAAAAACAAAGTGTAAGATCAACTTTTATTAATACAGCTTCAGCTTCCACATTGCAATTAAGTTTGACATGAATGAGACTTACAAAAATGTACAATGCACTCTTCTTACTATTTGTTTTTGTTCTGGAAAATGTAGTTATTTCTAGTTAAAAAATGTTATTTATTTAAAAAATATTGACATATAACATTGTGTAAGTTTACATCATACAATGTATGGATTTGGTACATTTATATATTATAAGGTTATTGCCACTGTAGTGACAGCACCTAGATTACATCACATAATTACTATTTCTTTTTCTGTGTGGGACTACTTGAGATCTAGTTTCTTTACAAGTTTGATTATTACAATACAGTACTGTTGTATATATTCACTACACTGTGCATTAGATCTCTAGGACTTATTTACTACTGGCTGCAAGTTTCTAGCCTTAACTAACATGTCTCCTATTCCTCCATTTCCAAGCCCCTGGCAACCAATATTTTACTCTCTTTTTTTTACAAGTTTGCCTTTTCATATTTTACATGTAAGTGATACCATGCATTATTTGTTTTTCTCTCTGACTTATCTCACTTAGCTAGTGTCCTCAAGGTCCATCCATCTTTTCATAAAAGGCAGAATTTCCTTTTTTTTCTTGGCTGAATTCCACTTGTTTGCATGTGTGACATCTTCTTTATCCATTCCTGTCTTGTCTTTTGTGAATAATGTCACAATTAACATAGGAATGTAAATATCTCTTTGATGTCCTGTTTTCATTTCTTTTGGTTATATATCCAGAAGTGGGACTGCTGGAATCATACAGTAGATCTATTTTCAATTTTTTGAGGAATTTCTGTATTATTTGCCGAAGTGGCTGAACCAATTTACATTTCTGCTAACAGTACACAAGCATACCTCATCTTATCATGTTTTGCTTTATTGTGCTTTTTGGATTTCATTTTCTTACACATTGAAGTTTTGTGGCAACTCAGGATCAAGCAAGTCTATAGGTGCCATTTTTCTAAGAGCATTTGGTCACTTTCTATCTCCATGTCAAATTTTGGTAATTCTCACAACATTTCAAACTCTTTCATTATTATTTTACTTTTATGGTGACCTGCAATCAGTGATTATGACTCATAGAAAGTTCAGATGATACTTGGCATTTTTTATCAATAAAGTATTTTTCTTTTTTCTTTTTTTATTATGTTAATCACAATACATTACATCATTAGTTTTTGATGTAGTAGTCCATGATTCGTTGTTTGCATGTAACACCCAGTGCTCCATGCAGTATGTGCCCTCTTTAATACGCATCACCAGGCTAACCCATCCCCCCACCCCATTCCCCTCTAGGACTCTCAGTTTGTTTCTCGGAGTCCATAGTCTCTCATGGTTCATCTCCCCCTCTGATTTCCCCCCCTTCATTTTTCCCTTCCTGCTATCTTCTTCTTTTTTTTTTTAACATATACTGTATTATTTGTTTCAGAGGTACAGGTCTGTGATTCAACAGTCTTAAACAATTCACAGCTCTCACTATAGCACATACCCTCCCCAATGTCTATCACCCAGCCACCCATCCCTCCCACCCCCCCACCACTCCAGCAACCCTCAATTCATTTCCTGAGATTAAGAATGCCTCATATCAGTGAGGTCATATGATACATGTCTTTGTCTGATTGACTTATTTCGCTCAGCATAATACCCTCCAGTTCCATCCACGTCATTGCAAATGGCAAGATTTCATTCCTTTTGATGGCTGCATAATATTCCATTGTATATATATATCACATCTTCTTTATCCATTCATCTGTCCATGGACATCTTGGCTCTTTCCATAGTATTTTTAAATTAAGATATATATTTTTTTCAGACATAATGCTATTGCACACTTAATAGTGTAGTGTAAACATAACTTCTATATGTATTGGGAAACCAGAAATTCATTTGACTTGTATTAGTGTGATATTCGCTTTATTGTAGTAATCAGAACCAAACCTATAATATCTCTGAGGTATGCCTGAAATAAGCCTTCCTTTTTCTCCATGTCCTCACCAACACTTGTTATCTCTGTCTTTAATTTTATTTCCCTCTTTGTCGTCTCTTCTAGATTTTTTCCCAATCAGAATCAAAACAAATTCTTTTCCCTTTCTTATGCGGAGAAATGTACTCATCCAAGCTTTTCCCATCCATGCTCAGGGTGACGCCACCACTCCAGGGGCTTGACTATACATTCTTAGACTAAGATTCTTTCTTCTAGACTCCATTTAGAAGGGGAAGGAAGTAAAGTGTAGGTGTGGTTTTATTTTTATTGGTTGCATACACATCCCCTCCAAAAAATTCCAGGGGTGCTCATATTACTTCAGTTTTATTTCCCCAATGATAGAGTGCTTACTATCTCCCAAAGCAAAGATTTGCAGATAGTTCTAATAGAAGCTTGTCATATATATATATATATATATATATATATGACATATATATGTCATATACATATGTGATTTCATATATAAAAAGAGATTATATATATGACAGTTGTTGAAGGATTTAAAGACAAAAGTCACATTACCTATGAATTTTCTGTTCCACATGACATCATTTCTTTCTTTGCTTTCTTGAATGTCAAGGCTCCCAGATTCTTTATCATGGATATCTGTCTCCTTAGGTATATTCTAGTTTGTCAGCCTTCAGCTGAGGGTGTGGCAGCCAGATCTGAGTGATACACTTTACCTGTAGCTTAGCAGCACATAAGACATTATATTCTTCATACAATTTATAATCCTACAGTATTTTATTTCCTTGTTCACAGCCTTAAGTCCTTATTATAATGCAGAAACATGGTTCTTGTCTTTTTGTTCACCTTTTTATCATAGGTGTCTGGCAAATAGTAGATGCATAACACATGTGTTGACTGACTGAATGAATGAATAAGCTGTTCTTTCTCCAGCATTCCTCATAGATGCCTCATAGCCATTCATGTATTTCATCTGTGAGTTCTCTTGGTATCCTCAAATGCTCTTTATTAGAAACCTAAACATAAAAAGTATTTTATTTATTTTTTATAATTTTATTTATTTTAGAGAGAGACTGAGAGGGTGAGAGAGAGGGAGAGGGGCAAAGGGGGAGGGAAAGGGACAAGCAAACTCTGTGCTGAGCATGGAGCCAAAGACGGGGCTCTATCTCACCCTGAGATTATGACCTGAGCCAAAACCAAGAGTTGGATATTTAACCAACTGAGCCACCCAGGTGCCCCCACAAAAATGTTTTAAAGACTCTTGATCCAGTTTGAGTTTCATTTCTCTCATATCAATAGCTATTGGTATGTGATAGATAGAGCTAGAAACTTATGTATCAATATCTGTCCATATCTAATTTCTCTAGTCATTATCTTTCAATCATTCTTGCCTGACAGAAAAGGCAGAAGCAAAATAGAAATTGAGCAATTCTCTTTCTTTCCATCATCTACCATTTTTATTTATTTACTTATTTTAATATCTTTTTATTTAAGAGAGAGAGAGTGCGTGCGTGCTGTGCATGCATGCAAGAGAGAGCGTGAGCTGGGGGTGGGGCAGAAGGAGAGAATCTTAAGTGGACTCCATGCTAAGCATGGAGCCCGCCACAGAGCTCGATCTCAGGAGCCTGAGATCATGACCTGAGCTGAAACCAAGAGTCAGACGCTTAACTGACTGAGCCTCCCACATGCCCCTCCATCATCTATCATTTTTAAACCATCCTTTCTCTGGTCTGTGGAAGACTTAAAAGGGAACTCAAACTTGATTATGATGTTATGCCATGGAGTGGAGGGATTCTGTATTGAATGACCCAAACCTACATCACTGATTCAATTTGTATTTTTGGATACACACTGAATTTTCTTGTATCTTGAGCCTTTCCCCTTATTGTATGATTTAGTCATAATTAGAAGTTCTTGAGAGCAGGAGCCTTCTTTGTCCTCTTCACCATTCTGTTCAAATTTGGTGTTTGCTTTAGCAATAGATGTTGAAAATCCAGGAGAACTTGTGCAACTCTGAGCAGTGTTCTTGACCTGAAACCTTCAGAAGTGCCCTTATTCACAGGAAGTTGATTTCTTTGTCTCAACCCGCATGCCAAGAGCCGGGAAGGGGAAGATGAGATCCATGGAGGGAAAAACACCCTAAGAATAGAGGTATGGGTGAGATTAGCTATTAGATTTCCATATAATCACATCACAGGCCATTATGTAGATGCTAAAAATTAGAAACTTATCTTCCAACCATTTGGAGGAGTGTCCACAATGCAGTATTTGCCTAAGAAAGAAAGTATAGCAAAGTGCAAATGGTAAGATGTATAAAAAGAATCACATGACAAAAAAATCCATGTGTGTGTTCATGTTTTTTTACACACAGGAATAGGAAAGATACTCATTAGGCTATTAGTATCGATCAGACTGGGAGGTAAAGAATGAAAGAAAAGAAAAAGAGAAAGTAGTTTGATGGCTATAGTTTTTTCTTATGTAAGTTTGTATTATTTCCTTGGTTGTCATAAACATGTTATGATATCCCTTTGGAAAGAGGAATTTTGTAAAAGATTAAAGGTAAAACAAATCTAAACCCCAATAACTCTTCAAAAGAAAAACCAGGGCAAAGTTGTAGAAAAGTAGAATTTCTAGGCACGTTCTCCTTCTTTCCAGGTTTTTCAGGGGCAGGGGAAGAGTTTTGACTTTTCTGACTTGAGCTTGAGTCCTGAGCATCCTTGTATTGCACACATGATTGTAGATGGGTCATGTGGTCAGGAAGGTCTCCTGAATCCTGAAAACATGTGAGCTGTCTTCTCTTCTCCTTGTTGTTCACATTTCTCAAAGGGGGCCATCCTGAAAACAAACAAATAAAAGCTTTGTGTGTGTTGAGGGGGTGGGAGGAATGCCTGCCGGGTTCCCAGAACTCACTGCCACAGTGGTGTGAGACACCTGTGGGAAAGTGACTGGTACTCACACGTGTGCAACCTGGACTCGTGGGGTCATCCTTGACTGATTGAGCGGGGGACAGCTCTGAGCATTTCCTTAGGGCTCTGTAGGGAAAAATGTGTGCTTTTCTAGACCCTGCACTGTCTAGACCCTGGAGGATACCCCTCCAGGTTATCTGATTTTATATGAAGTATCTTATAACACTCTAAATTATAAGTGATTGATAGCGATGCAAAATAATTCTTGCCTATAGACAAGTAAATTCTGTTCTGTTGATAAGACTTTCTTTCCCACTGTGGAAAAAGCACATTTGCCTCCATTTGTACATTCATTTTAATATTCCTCATCTGTGAATACATCTGTTCTTTGGATTTTCTTTTAAAGTGAGTAAAATATCTGTCTAGTTCTCTCATGGATTATGAGCTAAATATTTAACATGTGTTCATTTTTATATCTGAATGGGAATCATGCTTTACCCTACTTGAAGAATTATCTTTTAACAGTTTCTTAGAATGTCCCAAGAGATTAAATACCAGTAGCCTATGAGTGTAACATAAATTTGTATTGTTTTTCCCCCTCCTCACTCTGTTACACTGCCTCTTGCCCCTCAATCCTGGCTCTTTAATATCACATTCCAAAGTAAACTACCTTATGTAAGCTTTTATTTTGGTTTCTGCTTTGGGGGATAAGGAGTGGGTTGGACAGGGAGCAAAGACATGGAGGCTATTCTATAAATATTAGTTATTATTGGGATAAATTGGTAAAGTAAATTGGAATCTTGGAACGAACAATTTAAGCCATAGGAGCGCCTGGGTGGCTCAGTCGATTAAGTGTTCAACTCTCGGTTTCAGCTCAGGTCTTGATCTCAGTGTTGTGAGATCAAGCCTCACCTCGGGCTCCATGCTCTGTGCACAGTCTACTTAGGACTCTCTTTTCCTCTCCTCCTGCCCCTCCCCGCTGCTCTTTCATGCACTCTCTCTCTCTCTCTCTTTCTCCAATAAGTAAATAAATCTTAAAAACAAAACAAAATAATGTAAGCCATATATTGAAGATGGCAGAGCAACAAAATAAAAGAAGCTTGGGTCTCCAACAATCATGGCACCATTATATGAGCCCTAGACCGTGTTTACATGAAAGAGAAGGAAACATCTGTCTTGTGAAGTAAGCCATGACACATCCATGTTGAGTTTTCTGTCATTCAGGACTGAGCCTCATCCTAACTGATACATTCCCTTTTCCCCTAAAGCAGTCCTTGATAACAATAGGATTATACATCTAAATGAAAGAGGTGGAGTTGACATGAGGAGGCCACCTGTGAGTGATTAAGTGCTGGCTGCCATAGATCTGACTGACTAAAACAATACGGAACTCCACAGGGGGCTAAAATTCTACTACAAACTGTCCTGGTTAAGAAGTGGCTTGAATGGATTCAATAGGAGTAGGTAGTACTTAAAGTAGCAAAAGGGACGGTGTAGGAAGTTGAAGATACAAAGTGGCTGGAGGAATTACAAGAAGGTGGCAGAGAATATAAAGTAGGCATTGGAGGGGGAGGGGGAGAAGACCATGTTAAAGGGGGCAGCAGGGCATGGAGGGAATGTGTGAAAGTTCCAGAGTGCCCCTTCTCCCCCTGCCCACCTCCGAGAACAGCTGCAGGAGCCCTTCGAACTCTCATTTCCTAGAACCCCATGACAGTTTCCTCAGTGCCTCTGGATACTTGTGACTCCTTGTTTTCATCAGCCTCTAAGGGAGTTCTTATGTGGGTTCAATGAGATGAAATAGGAAAAGGCCCTGACAGGATGTCTGTTGACACCCCTTCTCCTTCTTCCTTTCTCTGAGGACACCTCTCCACACAAAGTTCAGTCCTCAGCAATTTGTACCACAGTTTCAATACTTGATTCCTAATGGTGATAATTAAGCTATTTAGCTTGTCTACTAACACTAAATGGCATATTAAGTCTTTTCTTCCTATACTTTAAAAAAAATAATGATCCTTTCATATCAAACACTCATTACAATAACAGTTCCCAGACCTGGTGCTAATTGTTATCTCTTGTTATATAGTTACAGATCACACTGACTCTGGATCACACCATGTGATTATTTTTATTCGTTAATAGCCAGCCCTTAGGAAGAAATGGGTCCTACCTAGTCAACGTGGAAGGGGTTTTTTTGATACCCACAATAGGCATATCATCAGTAAGAGTCAGGAAAGAGAGTTCAGACTTTGTATAATTATAGGAGTTTATAATTCTCTAACATAACAATATTTGTCCATGTTGTTGAGGAAGTTCATTGCAAGGAGTTCAGAAAAGGAAAGGTATAACCCTATATAGCCCAAGTCTTCAAAAGAGAAATACCCAGGGACTCAATCTAGAAAGTTCAGCTAGATGATTGAGAGAAGCATCTGAACAGCATGGTTTTCAGACATCATTACAAATGAATCACTTTTGTGTGTGTATACAATAACTTCTATAGAAGTCTTCTAGGGTCTAGACAATGAATGGGCTAGTTTTCAAAAAAAAAAGCACACATTTTTCCCTACAGAGCCCTAAGGAAATGCTCAGAGCTGTCCTCCCCCCAATCAGTCAAGGATGACCCCAGGAGTCCAGGTTGCACACGTGTGAGTATCAGTCACTTTCCCGCAGGTGTCTCACACCACTGTGGCAGTGAGGCCTGGGAACCCAGAGGGATATGTGTGAGCATCAGGCTGCATTTCTGCAAAGCTGGCCCCAGCCCACAGGGACCTGTTTGCCTCAGCTGTGGCTAAAATAGAGGATTTGTATTTGTGTACTTTCCATAGGAAAACTGAGGATCAGGGGGGTGAACTTAGTTGCCCAAGGTCCCACAGCTAATTCAGTAGAAGACTCTGGTTTCAAAATTCACACACTGTCTCCACAACCACCCTTCCTACTCTAACATTCTAGGTTGTTTTTTTACTGAAAACCACATGTAAACGCAGATCATTGCTTAGGGGAGAGTTTAGGTGCCAGACTCTGGATTTGTCTGGAAGAATAAAAATCCCCAATAGCACACCTATTATAATATCTGTGGCTTGGTCTGGACAAGAAACCAAGAATTTATTTAATGTCATTAATACTGCCCCATCTCAGAGCCCTGCAGTCTTCCCCATCCGTTCTCCTCCCCTACTACACACACACTTGGCCTTTACAGAAACAGCTTTGTAATATTTTTTCCTCACTTCTTTAAAGCCAGAATGAATTATAGAAGTGAGTATGGAGCCCTTTGGAAAAGTGGAAAAATTGTCTTCCACAGAATTGCTCTGGGAACTTGTAAGTCTTGGTGTAAAGGAAATGTGAAAGCAACTTGGCCTCCACTGTCACCAGCTGTACAGATAATCAGTTTGTGTGTGGTTTGTGTGCACTGGAGCTGCGATGGAGAGCATGGGTGCTTAGAAGACCCTTGGATACTTAATCACAGTTCTCTGGGGACTTACAGGCTAGGCCAGGGGACACATTTAAGCCTGATTATTTATTTCTGTGGTGTACCTTTCAGACAGATTATATATACATATGTTACTTTACTTGTGACTTCCCTTTTTTCTGGTCATATTTCTGTGTCTAAAAATCCTTTTCATCCCCCCGTGAAAATCCTCCTATGGCTTCTCTTAGCCAGGTTACTCTGACAATGAGAAATCAAGCAACGTTTATAAGCACCTTTCTCTCCTGCTTTGGTATAAGTAAATACGAGTGACTGTAGAATTTGTCTGGAAAAAGAAAAGTGCCACCCTGTAGTGTTGTGGCATGAAAAGTCTGCAGAATTTAGCGATGTTTTCTGTTTTTCTCATCTCTTATATGAGCTCTGTGACCTTGGACAGGTGGCTGAGACTGCATCTCTACTGATTACAATGACTAAACAGAGTTGATAATCCCCACCTCACTCCAAAGGGCTCGGGGAGGGCAGAGTGAGACAATTGCATTGGAAAGTGCCTTGTAAATTATTACGTGTTGTGCCACCCAAGATTCAGCAGATGCTAACATCTTTCTCTCTGACCTTCAATATGAGAAAAGTCAAGGGTGTGAATATGTATTATAACTCGGCCAAGGCCACAATGCAGGGGCATAGGCTGATGGCATCTGAGTGTGTTGACATTATCCATGGCTAAACTTAGAGAAACATCATCTTGTTTGTCTTTGGGGAATAGCACATGATAGTAAAGTTGTGTGGTCACTTGCCATATTCTACACAAGTGTTTTCCATACATTCCTCATGTATTATGTCTGACTATCAGCACAAACAAAGCAGGGAGTGGATAGAATGTAGAACAATCAGGAAGCAGACCATAGTGAAAGACGCCATAGAACTTCTCTGTACTTGTTTATTCAGCTTACATTTGCAGAGTTCCTACTGTGTGCCAGATATTATGCTGGGTAAACATATATCTTGGTGTTTGTTACTGAGACTGAGGCTGACCACATATGGCAATGAAAAGAGAGGCAGCTGTGAGGCTAAATGGTAGGTAAATCCTGGAACTAGCATATGCTTCCTACCCTAGGCTGAGGGGCTCTGGCCTTAGCTTTGCAAATCAAAACCCAGGCCAAGAGCTTGGAGCTGCTTAAAGATCGCTCCTCAGAGGTCGCTAAAAGCTGCTAAGTGAATGTTCCCACGTTCCATCTGTCCCTCTAATCACAGCCTCTGTGCTTCTTTTAGTCACAGCAAGTTCCCACATGGAGGGCGTGGGAGCAGACAGGACCCACCTCTGCCAGCTCTTTGTTAAATATGATTCTCCGAAGGCTCCTCTCCAAACTCAGAAGGAACCTGGAGCTGCTGGCTTGGGCTCAAGCTCCCAACAGCAGCAACTCAAAGATGTCATGTGTTCTGCACTAATTAGACCCGCCATAGCCATTACCAAGGAGAGCCAGAGCATTTAGGCAATTAGTGATGATTTGGCTAGTGTCCACAATTGCCAGATGGCCTCTGCAAGTCCCCCACATTCTCAGAGAAATTACACATGAAGGCAAAGCT
The DNA here is from genome assembly GCF_037043125.1 of Eumetopias jubatus. NCBI lineage: Eukaryota > Metazoa > Chordata > Mammalia > Carnivora > Otariidae > Eumetopias > Eumetopias jubatus. Next base: position 168,550,909 of record NW_028274807.1, read on the forward strand.
GATGTCCTATAAAAGCATGGACAGAGTGAACATTCTAGACATGTAGTAGGAAGAAAACATAGTAGTAATAATCCTAATCATAAACATAGGCACTATTTATTGAACATCAATGATGTGCTAGGCTTGAGGCTAAACATTTCATATGATTATCAGTTCAGTCCTCACATCATCCTTGTGGAGTAGGTGCTAAGATTATCTTCATTTTAGTTGAGAGAAAACTAAGGCTTTGAGAGGTTGTCTGAGGTCACCCAGCAAGAACGCTTAAATGCTGGAATTCAAACTCAGTTCTTTCTGGCTGCAAAGTGCATTCTGGAATCGCATACAACATTTTGTGACAGCTTGATAGAAAGATCTCATTGAAATATGTCAGTTCCCCAAGCCTAGATTATGTCTCTCTTGTATATGCTCTCATGGCACATATTAAGCCTTTTTTTTTTATAGCTATAACTGTCATATGCTAACTGCTTATGTCCCCTAAGTGCAATAAAGGTAGGACTTTGTTGTTTTCTTCACCACTTTATCTGCAACAATTTGCATTGTGTCTGGTATATAAAAAGTGATCAACAATTACTCATTTATGAATTAATGAAATCAGACAATCAGGCAAGAAAAAGAGGGTGAAAGAAAGAAGACACGACTCATGAGAATATGGACAGATCACTGAGTTTCATATATACAAATATATAACAGTGGTGTGCTGGTAAACCAGTTCTCTGGGGGGGGAGAAAGCACCCTGATTTGTAGTGTTTTACAGGTGTACATACTCCCACAATGACCAATGTCAGGATATCAACATGATATCACTGAATGCAGAGTTGGGAAGAAATGCATAGTATTGGCTCTTGCCAGATTTAGCAGGACTTTCTCAAATTTTTTGGAGTCTAGAGAGAGTCATTGTCCTCCCTGATTTTCATTCTCCTCATCTACAGAATGAGGAGTCTGGACTAGTGTTTCTGCATTCTCTCTATCAGCTCTGACAGTCTCTGAGCCTACATATGATGTCTTTCTTTATTTTGTCCTCCTACTGGGGTGATGGAGATCAGGGAGAGAAAAGATGGATGACTAAACCCCAAGAAGATAAAGTGAGGGCTCAAACCAATAGGCAGTTATAGTACATTGGCTTCATGTTTGCCTTTTCTTCCCCTTAGAAATATCTCCCATGCCTTCAAAATAGGGCACTTTTTACATCTAGTTGAAGGAATCAATCCATTTTCTTCACAAGTAAAATTCAGCTACATCTCACTAATTTCAAAAGTCAAGCATCGGTGGATTTTGGAAAGCTAGTACTTAGCATCAGCATATAGCTAAAGATAAACCACCCTGTGACAATGTGTTGGAGAGGTGTAGAGAGACTTACAGGTTCTATATTTGAGAGAGACACCTGGATACAGTGAGAGCATGATATCTCTATTTTATGCTCTTCTGCTTACTTGACCATCTCCCTTTTTTCATCATCTACTTTACAGTATACAAGCTCTAGATCCAAGGTAAATGTAAGATGTCACAGAATATCCTAGGGAGAATAGGAAACTGTTATTGTGATTGTAATCTGTGATAGCTGTATTTCTGCCTCTGTAATATTTTCAATGAATGGTCAGTTGGTCTTAACGTCTCAGTTTCATAGGGCTCCTAAGTCACTATTCTGAGAGGTCATCTTGTGGAAAATTGAAAACCATAGATTTTTATAAAAAGAAAATTTTTTCATGTAAAGTCACTGTAATTTGGATAGTTTTGCATAGAAAGCCTATGTCAAGAGGTTTAGAGATTTAGGGACAGAGAATGAGCTGTACATGTTTGTCGTCTTCTGGGACTCAATAGCAAATGGATCATTCACAATGCTGGCAGTCACCCACACAGTCAGGCTAATTAGATATTTGCCTTGAAGTTCCTCTTACCCCTTAGTCAGTATGTATAAGGCACTCATTTCAAAATCAGATGTAGAAAGCATTTGTTAAACCACCAGTATTTGTCAGGCATGCTGGATGTTTGGGGAGAGGGAAAAAATGAAGAAAACCAGGGGTTTTAATATGGTACCAGAGGATGGAGGTATGGATGAGTAGCTGAGGAGTAAAATATGAATAGAAACAGAAATATGTAGAAGAAACACAAGACTTTGGGTCATGTGCTGGGGAAAGAAGGCTCTGGAGTCAGATCAAAAATATTTACTAGCCATGTGATCTTAAAGAAGCTACCTAACTCTGTAAGCTTCACTTTTCCTATATATAAAAAGGGATAAGAATAATCATGCCTATCTATCGAGTTGTTTTGCAGATTGTTGAGATGATGCATGTGAAGAACTCACCATAGTCTCCGACACGTAATGAACACTCAATAAATACCAGCTATAATGAGTTCTTTTCTTTGGAAGTATTATTTTGTGTGATATTAATGAGAGTATTCATGGATGGGAGTGGGGACAGGGAAAGGCATTGCAGGCAGAGTGACAAAGATATGAAGGTGTGAAAGACCACATTGTATTTGGGTAGTATTTACTAGACCAAATTAATCCAACAAATACCGAAGGGTAGGAAGGGATGGAGTTTGAAAAAGAAGACTGGAACAGGTGTGGGAAGAACTGAGAGTCCTTGTAAAGAAGGCGACCTCAACCTGAAGGCCAAGGGCTCCACTGGAACTTTTAAGGCAATGGTCAAATCTGTGTATAGTGTTTGTTCAGGTGATACAATGAATTGGAGAGGGAAAGAATTTCGAGACAGGACGACCTACCAGGGGACTTTTGTCTTGAGACACATATTAGTTGACCCCATGGGAGTTGGGGAAGGCGTCCCACAGATATATGTAGAATGAGGAGGTCAATGGTGAAGGCTTAGGGGATCCCACATTTCAGGGATGGCAGGGAAACAAGTACTGACACTAAGTAAAGAGACAATAGGGAAGCTGGCAGAGCTAGGGGCAGAAAGAGAGGTTGGCTTCATGAAGATGTGAAAAAAGGACATCTCTGGGAGGATAGGGTAGTTTAGCAATGTTAAGCACCACTGAGATGTCAAGAACGCTGAGACTTGAAAAGAGCCAAGAGTTGAAGCAATTAGTGGTTCATTGATGGTCTAATTAGAGTGGTTTGCATAAACTCCTAGATGGCAGCCGAGAAGAGAAGGGGTGAGGAAATGGAGTGGTGAGTGTGTACAGTTTTTCAAGGAATTGATAAATAGACAAAGGTAATAACCTCAGGTTTGGGGCAGGGGAACGTGGAAGTTAAATAACTTAGAAATATTGGGATGCCCCAACACTGTTGAAGGGGATGGGTTTGGTTGAGAAAAAGGAATTGAAATAACAGAGAGAGAAGAGATCCCTGCAGGGCCTAGAGAAGAGTAGATCAAAAACTGCAAGTGGAGCAATTGATTGAAGAGGAGACCCTCTTCCTCTCAGTCAGGAGGGAGTAAAGGAAGCATGTATAGGAGGATTGCTAGAATTGGAGGTGGTGGCACATTGGCCTGTATTTTCTCCATGGAACAGTTAAAGTTGCTTGTGAATAGGAGGTGGAGGTAGAACCTGGATGCTTGACTGGATTGGTAATCTTTGGAGCAGGTCCCATGGACAATGAGAAAGAATGTGAAAAAAGCCATCAAAAGGAATGAAATCCTGCCATTTGCAATGACGTGGATGGAACTGGAGGATATCATGCTGAGCAAAATAAGTCAATCAGAGAAAGACATGTATCATATGACCTCACTGATATGAGGAATTCTTAATCTCAGGAAATGAATTGAGGGTTGCTGGAGTGGTGGGGTGTGGGAGGGAGGGGGTGGCTGGGTGATAGACATTGCGGGGGGGGTATGTGCTATGGTGAGCACCGTGAATTGTGTAAGACTGTTGAATCACAGACCTGCACTTCTGAAACAAATAATACATTTTATGTTTAAAAAAAAAAAGAAGAAGAAGAAGATAGCAGGAAGGGAAAAATGAAGGGGAGGAAATCGGAGGGGGAGACAAACCATGAGAGACTATGGACTCTGAGAAACAAACTGAGGGTTCTAGAGGGGGGGGGGTGGGGGATGGGTTAGCCTGGTGATGGGTATTAAAAGGACACGTACTGCATGGAGCACTGGGTGTTACACACAAACAATGAATCATGGAACACTACATCAAAAACTAATGATGTAATATATGGTGATTAACATAACAAAATAAAAAATGTAAAAAAAAAAAAAGAGAGAATGTGAAAAAAGGCCAAAAAGATGTGAAAGCATCACTCAATCAGAAAACATGATGTAGCAAAGACAGCATAGTTGTAATTTTCTCTAACCCTTGTGGGGAATCCTGGAAGCAGTTGCAGAGAAAATCTGTATGTAGGATGGGTTCAGGGTTGGGGATTGGCAGGAAGTAGATGACAGAGGACTATTGGGTAAAGGAATAGGGGATCTCCAAAGGACTATTATTGATACAGATATTAGTGGGGACCAGATTGGCAGGGAAGGAAGAAGGGCTGGGAGGGGCTGAGAGGCTGGTATACTCAGGTAGTAGGGAAGAGAAATGTGAGAATGTGTCCTTTGTCATTTTCCCGTCACTCTGTCAGGATACCATCATACACTCTGTGTCTATCTTTCTATCAGCAGTGGATATAAGTAAGTGAGCAAAGCAACTGATACTAAATAATAGTACTCCAGAACATTCTATGCCAGTGGAGGTGACAGTGTTTATTCATTGGATAGCTCCTATGATGGCAACTGGAATGACTAGAGCTTTTTAGGGTGACATAGAGTTTCTATGAGAATGGAACAATCTCTGCATCCAATAATCTTAAAATTTGATTTCTAGTAGCTCTGGAGACACCATATCTTTATTTTTCCTCTTCACTTCTTCCCCACAATAGAAGAATATCCAGAAATGTATGCAAGCAAAATGTTCCAGTTAGGTATCTTAAGCATGGTCAAAGGAAGAATTTATCAAAGTAACTTGGAAGGTTTCAGTCACACTAATTTACTCATGAATGTCTTACAGCTGATCTCAGAAATTCTTCCTGTAGTAAGTTCCAGCAAAATGTTAGGCATTATCTTCTTGCTCTTCAAAGTCAGATATGCCTGGGTGAAGTTATATCTTCATGCCTTAGTGTGAATGAGTTCATCAGATAACTTGTGGAAGCTGAGGATTATAGCGTTTAAATTCTTTGACTCTTATTAAAGAAATATAACTGTATTTGATAGGAAGACTTGAGAATAATGTTATTAACAAAATGCTCAGGTGCTGTTGAACTTGCCCTTTTTGGCAAGAGAGGGAGAAATACTTTAACCTGACTATACAGGAGGGGTAAAAGTCTTAATGAAGTTTAAATCTATACATGCTGTGTTTTTATCTTTAAAATTGACTATTAAAATGTTTTTGTGTAATCACAAGGAGTATAATGTTTTACTACAAGGCTACTATTCACAAAACTTTAAAAAAATTGTTATTGGAAGATCCATTTTTTTCATATGTTAAACTATGATATATGATTGTTTTAGAAACTTAAATTTGCTCTTAGGCTTTAAATGAACTCAAAGCCTGTGGTGATTAACCCACAACTTTGAGAATAAACTCAACAAACTGTTGGTTGATCTGCTACTCTATATATTGATTATGTTTTGCTCTAAGGTAGCATTTTGTCTCTCTCACTTATCTTGGGAGTAGAAAGAACTGGGGAATAAGAATACATTGTTGCCCACGGTGGGTAGGTGATAAGCAGTGAGATGAGAGGGACAGACTCCCTTCTATTTATCGCCTTAGATCTGATAAGGGAAGCAAATATGTGGGGGAGAATATTGAATTGTTATATGCATTTGAACATCCTCTTCTGCCCTAAAAATTCATCAGTGGCTCCCCATTATTCTTTGTATAAAGTCTAAACTCCTCACTATGGTCAGAAAGGCTATTCATGATCTGGCCCATGCTTATCTCTGCAATCTTGCTTTTTCACAATGTTCTAGCTGTATTTGTTCTCTTTCTATCCCTCAGATAGCCCACACATATACCTACCTCAGGATCTTTGAACAGGCTCTTTCCCCTACTTCTGTTATGGTTTTCATTTTTCTTCCTTAGTTTTCAGCTCAGATGCCACCGCTTTGGAGCTGTGTTCCTGGACCTAACTACCTAAAACTAGTCCACCTCTATTTTTATTTCACCTAAAACCTTGCTTGACATCTCTATGACAATTTCTGCAAATTGGGATTACTCGGTTTCTTCATTTACCCAGCTCAGGCTATGTGAAAAATTGACGTATCCACCCTACCTTCATTCAAGTTGCAGATCCAGATGGGACTAATGTTAACATAATTGTAGGAATCTTACCTATTTGTTTTTCCTTTCATTATTGTTACCCCGGCACAGAGCATGGCACACTGTAGGCATTCAATAAATATTTGGTAAATGAATAAATGATAATAATAACTTTTTATTGAATTATTTCTAGGTTCTACACCACTTGTTAAACACAATGCATGCAGTCATGTCAACCAGTTCCATCAACAACTCCTCAGAGAAGGTCATTATTATTTCTACTTTCTAAATTAGTAGGAAGATTAAGTAATTTACCCAATGACTTTTAAGGGGCTAAGCTGTGATTTAAACTCCAACTGTTATGACATAAATTTGTGCTCTGAGCCATGACTTTTATTTCTCTTGACATTTTTTAAGAGTAGCAGGTTGGGGGTCCAAATTCAAATTGCCCAGAATTCCTTTTAAACACATGATAGTTGGCCAAGTTTTTAAACCCTGAAATCAATTCTCTAACTTCCCCAAATTTTCACCTCATTGTGGAGCCGCCGAGCTAGTCTCAGTACTGAACTTAATTATATAGGAAGCTTCCTGGGGCATCTCTTCCCCTCTGATTCGAATCTCATCTCTCTGTGGCCTCCATTAAAGAGGTGCTAAGACATAAACAATCACTGTGAAGTATGTATTTTAATAGGTATTTCAAATGCATGGAGATGTGCAGAATTTGAGAAAACAGAATCTCAACCTCTGCAAAAGCTAGTCAAAGTGGTATTTAATCAGCCTAGATATTTATTCCTCCCCAAGAACTCTGAGTCCCTGGAGCTCTTTTAATCTTGGCTCATTAAAAGTTAATATAATTTGGATTGGTGCTATTCATTTTGTGTCTGGACACCTCATTTACCCAGCTTAGGCTGGGTTTCTGGGCACCAAGCCTACGTAAAAAGTGTTTGTATCCACCTTACCTTCATTCAATTTGCAAACCCAGATGGGAGTAATCAATAGCTGATCGTTGATAAATGGTAATCGTTACAAAGAATACAGATTCAAATGTCAGCCACAGAATGAATGCCAGCTATTTGTTGTTGGGTAATTCAGTAATGTCAGGAGGTAACAAAGAGAGATTGCTATGTAGCAGTCATTACCCAGCCCAGGGGAGGAGTGTTAAACATTAACACTTGAGCTGTGGAAGTATCAGAAATTTGATGTCCAGGCAAGCTTTTAAGGGGCAGGAGAAGTTTAATAAGCCCAAAATTTTCAGTCACGTGCAGAGGACTACTGATGTGCAGAATCTCCATTTTATGAATTAGACTTATTCTCTGACTCCTGTAGTGCTAAATTTGGATAGAATTATGATCTGGAGAGTGACAGGATGGTTTGGGGTTAGGGGGAAAAAGAAAGTAGGCAAAGCAATACTTTCAGACTGAAGAATGATCTCTTCATGCTGTAGACAGCTTCCTGAGTGGTTACACCATTGCCTTAGGGACACAGTTATTCGATTTACCCATTAATTTTTCTCATTCACTTACTTATGCATGCATCCAAAACAATCCTACTATATGCAGACACTTGCTACATTGGGAAAGCAAAAAGGTGAAAAAGGCTAAAATATGGATCTTGCTTCTGGAGTGGTTATATTCTATGTAGGTGAAAAATAGGTATCAGCATAATAGTTATTAAGATACAGTGTGATAGCTTCTATGGTAAAAGTTCATGGAATTATCAGAACATAAATCTGAGAGTATGTTAGGTGAATGATAAGGGGGTGGAAGAAAGTGTCATTATGAAAAGATTTTTTATATTGATCTTGAATGATGAACCCTTCATAATTCACCAGATGGGGAAGGTAGACAGAACAGTTTGGGAAAAGAGAAAAACTCTGGGTAAGAGCAACTATTTGCTTGAAAAACAGTGGTATGTGAGTTGATATAGTGGGAACTGAAATTGTGATAAGCAAGGAAATAGTACCATGCAGAGAAGTGTTGTTTTTTTTTTTTTTTTGTCTTCTGTCCTATGGCTCTTGCAGGTTTTAAAGAAATAGAGTCATCTATATGCTTCAATGTTTTATATAGTGCATTCTCTGGAAGTACATGGTGAAAACATGGTAGAGTGGAAATATTTAAGTCTTTGAAGCTAGGACTTTCATAACAGTCCATGTAAGAGTTGTTGTGGGATAGAGAGGCAGGACCAGTATTGGTGTCATTTACTGCCATGGAGAACATGGAGAAAAAAACAGGGGTAACAATGTAAATAAGGAGCTTGGAGAAAGAACATGTTGAATATGAAAACACTTTCCTGCTGTGGCTGGAAGAATTGGAGGTATGGGGTTAGAGCTTAGTAGAGATGCCAGGGAGGAAATTTGGAGTTTGAAATAACTATATGATGGGTGTTCTGATAGTTGGTAAAATTATGGGGATGAGGAATCATGAGTAGGTGAGAAGAAATCTGAGGCTGAAAGCATGGTGAATATTGATATCTACAGGGAGGAGCAGAGGAGAAGGCAGTAAAGGAGACTGGATGAAAATGGTCAGAAAGGTCAGAGGGCAACTCTGAGGGAAACCCAAGGAAATGCTTGTATCCTACAACTACATTAACAAACATCTCGGTGAAGAAGACCCTAAGTTGGTCATTATAATGAATACAATTTATTAACTCTTTGGTTTTGCCAATTTGTATTAATAGTTTTGAATTTTAGTTGAACATCTCTTTTATGTTAATAGGAGATAATGAAACCTAATTATGGTGAAGCTAGTAATTATTTCAGAAGAATGAGGATGGAAAAACCTACCTCATTACCTAAGAGTTTTCTTTGCTCCTCATATAATGAGAAAACCTCATTATCATACTTATTAAGGTGGTGTGTTTTAATAACAAAAACTTCTTAATTAATGGTTCCTATACTATATTTTATAATTAAGCTTGGGCTGAAACCAGAGAGAACACTTGTCTCAGTTTTATTGGTGGCCTCTTGGCACTGACTCAGACATGTTTGTTGAGTTGCGTTTATACATATTTCATGGTTGGACAGGGATGCTGGTTAAGTGATGTCTCATCTCTCCGTTTATTAATTCATTCAGCAAGTATTTAGTGAGACTCTAGGAATAGCTTTAGACTCTGGGAACAAAGCCATAAAAAGTGGTCAACTTCTGTACTCTCATAGGGTTATGTTTGGATGATGGCAGGAGAGAGGAATGATCAATCAATCATATGTCACATACTGATAACTGCTTTGAAAAACTAAAGCAGAATAAGAGATAGAGATGACAGAGAGCCTTGCATTTAAGAACCAATGTCCCTGGGTCTCACAGCCTGTCTGCCATGTCAGTGAAGACTAAGCCAGTGGGAATTCCCTGTGAATAACGTGTGTGGATGAGCGCTTGCTCTCAGCAGAAGCTTCTTTCATTCAGGCAGTCTCCTCTGTTACTCTCCCATGTTGACTCTCATGGTCAGCAGCTGGTAGGTCCCAGGAACTTACAAAGATCCTGCTGTGTCTCCTCGGGCTCTCTCATCTACAGAGCAATTCTTCTGATGTTCTGCTGCTAGACAGTTCTTTATCTTTAAACACCCCAGAGAGAGAACATCTCCCCATGGGCTTACAATGGCACCCCCTGGCTTTTTATCCTTGGCTAGCCAGCTTTTTGGTTTTGAATATTCATTTATGTTTTAATTTATCTTAGTTTGAACAATTGTAACAGTAATGCATAACACTGGAGAAACATTAAACAACAGTGTTGAAAAATGCATATGTTTTTCTTTTTATGTCCTTTGCCCCAATTTCTCTTGTTTTCAAGCTACTCCCTAGAGGGAATTACCTTTAACAGTTTCTTTTGTATTTTTCCATTTATGTAAGAGTAAGAGGTAGAGGCCCTATCCCCAAACCTACAATATTAAAATATCTAATTAATCTTTTCATATGAGGACACAGGTTTTACTAAGCTTTGGTGTCAGCTGCTTCAGTGTTTTGGGTCTCTCAGTAGGGCATCAGGCTAGAAGAACAAACTCTGTATTAAGGAGAATACCACAGAACAGCAATGCAATGTGAAATAACAGACTTTGGTAAGAAACCCAAGACTTTTCAGATAAAGAACTGATGAGAATGTATAGTGGTAAAGTTGTAGTGGCAAGGTTTGAGGTAACAAAGTTGATTCTGACGTGGTCCAATTCCAGAACTAATTGTGACGTCCGTGTTTTGCTTTGTGCTTTTCCCTGACCTCCATCCCTCACTGGTGATCCTCATCTCCTGACCTGGAATGACTACCTAGATTCTCAATTTCCTCTAGGAAGAGTAAACTCTGTCTCTTCAGATTTTGTCTTGTTGAGTCCCAGGCTGCTGAGTATCTAATTTGCATTAAATAGGCCTACTTTGCATATTTAAATTAGTTGTTTCTTTTTAAAAATACGTTTTTATAAAGAAAACTTTATATAATCATGCACAGAAAACCAATATACATTTTTACAAGTGGAATATAGCTATAAAATTATATGTAATTAAAAACAAATTAATAGCATTAAATTATAGCTATGTTCTGTTGCCTGCCAAATCTCTGAGACTGAAGTCCACTATTTCTTTGTGTTATGTTGAGGTGGGGAGAGAGGTAATTTTCTTCAGGTATTTAGAATAATAAAAGAGAAATTAAAACAAACAAACAAAATTAAAAATATACCTTTCTCAATAAGGAATACACCACCCACACCCTTCAAGGATTTTATAGGATGTACAGTTAAAGGGAGTATAGTTCCAAATGGCCTTCAACTGTCAGCTCCTACAGGGTCTGTCTCAGCTGCAGAGAGCCATTCTACCCTAGTTCATGTCCCTGCCAGAGCAGCATACACGGTGACTGAGTGAGTCAGATGTATAACGTCTGGCTATTTTGGCCTGAGGAGAAGTCATTCTGGCAGGCAGTATTTGCAGTAGAACTTTCTGTCAGGTTGGCTGGGGCTTTCTTGGGCTTCATTATGGTTTGCTCAATCTTAATTCAGCCCCTTTCTTCCACATGTGTTGATCTCTAATCCTGCACCCCAAATTACATTGCAGCATCTGCTTCTGGAGAATCCAAACAGACTCAAGGATTTAATGTTATTTAATATTGGGTCAGTTCGCCACTAAATATAGTCTAGTGCAACCAAGTGAATCTGAATTTGGAGTCAGACAAACCTAAAATCCACTGTCTCATTGCTTCTTATGAGTTTTTTAGCCTCCAGAAATTCCCAATTTTATTAAATCTAAAGTAAGAATAATAATTTCTCACTGGACTTCATACAGTGAAAGAACACATATAAGGAATTTAGAACAGAGATTGTCACAGAGAATATTCTAGATGTAGATTAGGCACTAGATCAGTGCTGTTCAGTAAAAATATGAAACAAATCAGAAAATTTTAAATTTTTAGTGGCTACATACAGAAAAGTAAAACACAGCTGAAATTAATTTTTTATACTATTTTTTTCACCCAACATATCTAACAATCATTTCAACATGTAATAAATATACAAATTTTTTTTTTAAGATTTTATTTCTTTATTTGACAGAGAGAGACACAGTGAGAGAGGGAACACAAGCAGGGGGAGTGGAAGAGGGAGAAGCAGGCCTCCTGCCAAGCAGGAGCCCGATGCAGGGCTTGATCCCAGGACCCTGGGATCATGTCCTGAGCCGAAGGCAGACGCTTAACGACTGAGCCACCCAGGTGCCCCTAAATATACAAATTATTAATGAGATATTTTATATTGGGGGTTATGGAGTCTTCTAAAACTGGTGTATATCTTACACTTAGAGCTCATCTGAATTTGGACAAGCCACACTTCAAATGCTCCATAAACACATATGACTAGGGGCTACTGTATTGAACAACACGGTGTAGAATAAATCTTGAGTTTTATCTCTAATCCACTCTGAACCTTTAATGAAAGAGAGAATTACAGGGGCTAAACAGGTATACAAAATCTAGAAAGGGCCAGACTGGGATGGAGTCAGTGGCGGGGGGAATACCTTGACAATGCTCACCTTCTCTCAGAAATACTTTTGGTCTGATATCTGCAGAAGCCCCCAGCCGGTATACCAGGCAGAGAGTTGGTGGAACATAAAGACCATTAATTCAGAGTAATCACTTCCCCCTTTAGCAGAAATATGATTCAGTGTTATTCATATAAAATTGCATTCTTCATCAAAGATCTTATTTATAGTAAAATGTGAAGAAGACTTATTCTCAAGAGATGGGAAGGGAATTAAGGAATTTAAAAGGGAGGCTGGATATAAGAAAATATGCTGAAATTTCAAGATACCTTACTGAGAATGCAAGGATTAAAACAATATTTTGTGCACTGTTCAGAAAAAGACAGGGAGAAATTAAAAGTTATTTAGAGTAGAAAAATTATTTTCATGATACAGAAGCAATATTCATTTGTTATAATCACTTGCACATTTACTGAATCAACAAATACTTATCAAGTAACTAATGAAAGTATGAAAGAGTTAACACTTATTGAGGATTCACTATGTATCACTCACTGTTCTAAGTATAGTGCATGGATTGAATAAACCATATCATAGATATGGTTATAATCCCAATATGAAGTTCGAGGAAACTGAGGTGCACAGGTTAGGCAAATGCCTAAGGTCACACAGCCAGTAGGGGAAAGAATCAAAACTCCATCCCAGGGTGTCTGATTCTAGAACTACATCTTTAACCACCATTGGGTGGTACGTGGAACACAAAGACGAATCAGAGTTAGTTCTTGCTTCTTTTTGTCCTGGAGCCCCAGGAGGAGAGATAAGCATATAAATAAACCTGATAGAAAACAGAAACTGGAAAAAAGTATGATAGAGAAAGGCCAATGAGAATTCAATGAAGCATACAGGAGTATTTAGGACATCCCTCCTTATCTTATAGACGAGGAAAATCAAGTCCAGAAATAGATCATTATCTATTATCCCATATTAAGGGACCGAATCCTTTTTGACCCAAGTTTTGCGTTACCCGGGAGTTCACTGAATGGACCTTAGTGCAGTTTCTCCAAAGCAGTGGCTATTGTTTTAATAATACCAGAATGTATTTTGTTTCCCTTGGTCTGAGTGCTTCATGCACAAACTTTCTAATTTGTCTACTTTGTCGAACACTATTTGATTAACATTTTCCTGAACTAAATCGTTTGCAGATCACTTCTGCGCCCCCCCAGAGTAATAATTCGGGAAGTAAATTTTGTGAATATGAGGAAAGAAAACTGTCACTCCTACCCACTGTACTCTGTTCGCTTGAGAATATGTGTGGATAAGAACTGAGGGATATTTCAGCTGAAAAATGAGGATTTACTGCTCTGAGATTGTCTATCTTACATCTATGATGTATTTTATTTTTTCAAGATATCTTGCTCATGAAGATCACTCATTTACAAACCAAGCATAATTCCTCTGATTATCTTGGTAAACATATCTGTAGATGTTGTATTGCAACAACTGAAGACCCCAAGGCCACTTTTTTCAACACACACTCTATCACCCCGAATGACATTATTTCACCTGCAACTGTTCTTAGTGACATACTTGAATACTAAAGTGTCCCCAAGGTTTCTTATGGGGAAAAGGAGTTCCAGAATCAAAGACCATTGGGAACTGTGGTTAATAGGTTTATTTACTCCAGAACTTTTCAGGGACTTAATTATGCTAATGTAGATGCTTAATCTACAAGATTTGCCTAAAATATTTGATCAAAGCTTCACCCCTACCCCTCTTCATCTATTGAGCATTTCATAAATCTAGAGTGAGCCTAAATGTATTAATTTGAATCACATGAAATTGCCAATATTTGACCTCTTATCTTACAAAAATGGCCACCTTATATAGCTCTACTTAAATAGTTTAGAAACTGGGGACATCACCCAAAAGCTTAGTTCTGAGAGCTGTTTAGGAATTTGTACTATATTTTGGTTCCTGGTTCACAGTCCTGCCTAAACCTCACCACTGATTTAACTAAGCCTGTCCTTCGTAAGTGCTAATTCTACTTGCCAGAGTGTGTCTGATGGCCCTCCCTGGTGGGCCTCTCATAAGCAAGTAGAACTGCTTGATAATTAACATTAGATTAATTTAATTTCAGCCTCACACCTCTAATGATCTGTTTTACCAGAGAAATTCCATCCTCAATGGTTGAGACAGTTGGGTAAAATCTCAATACTCCATTGATAGGTGCGCTTAATTTATAGGAAATTGACAATCTCAGTGGAAGGGCCCATACAGTTGGTAATTTACAAAATATGCAAAATGTATACAAAATATACAAAAAAGAGCTTACAGAAGTAGTTTGAAATTCTAAACTCAAGTTATGTTGTCACACAAAAGACTCTGATTTTCCTGGGTATTTCCAGGTAAGAAAGAGTCTCGATTGGATCTTCAAATGTGGGAATTTGGGAAATTGTTTGACGGTCTCTGGATGACAGTACAAAATGCTTAAAATTGGAACTGCTAAAGGAAATCTGGCATGTGTGCTCCCCAGAGCTACCTCATATGCTGTGTGAGTCCTTGCAAATGGCATTGGGGGTCTCAGCAAGTTTACGGGGTGGCCAGACATTCTCATCAGTCTGTCTGTCTTTGTACTACCAATTTCAGACTATATCTCCAGAGTCTTGCTCCATAGCTGGCATAGAGTAAGCGCTCATTAAAAATTTGTCAAATTGAATCAAATCTTCCCTTCCCTGTTCACCTTCCTGTGGTTATGTCATTAAGCAAGAAATTAGTCAGAATAACCTGAATTGGTGAGGAGAAAACAAAATACATTACCCAGGTAAAAGGAGAGAGGTGTATGTGTTGTCTGCCTTCCCCAAATTACTTCCCTAATCACCATTTTACTTAGCAAGTGTTAGAGAAGACTTAATTCCACAAAGTTCCAATAGCTTAGCTATAGAAAACACTCCTCACTTTGTCCTGAGTTTTTAAACTTTCTTTTTTTTTCTTTTCTGTTTTTTTTTTTTAAGATTTTATTTATTTGACAGAGAGAGACACAGCAAGAGTGGGAACACAAGCAGGGGGAGGGGTAGGGGGAGAAGGAGGCTCTGCACAGAGCAGGGAGCCCAATGCGGGGCTCGATCCCAGGACCCTGGGATCCTGACCTGAGCCGAAGGCAGACGCTTAATGACTGAGCCACTCAGGCTCCCCTGTCCTCAGTTTTTAGATAGAGACTGTGCAGCAGTGAAGTCCTGCTCTCTGAGTCCTATGCAAGGGGCCCTTTCCTGGTGTCAAATGCATGTGTTAACTGAACAATTTCTCTTGACCTTGATTAAGAACCCCACGACGCACTGAATAGATTTGCCTTAGAAACTACCTTGACACAGCTTACAAATCAATTACACTTGCAGAGTTTGGGCTTTTGTTTGGAAAAGGGTTTTCATTTTTTGCTCATTTTGTTCTTTCCTGGCACCAATCTGAACAGCATCCAGAAAACAATGCTACACCTAATTTGTTCCTGCAAATGAGAGCAATTAAAATACCTCAACGAAAATGATGGAGGCTCTCAGATGATTTACAGACCAAGAGTGGAATATAATGACTCTGTTTATTCCTCTATCATCTGACTTGCCAGTGGCTCTGGAAGTTTAGTTATTAAGCACTGCCAGCCCAGTTTTAACTTGCACAGTTGGTCTTGGCTCCTTACCGAGACACACAGCTGTTGGTATGACCTCTGGTGCTGGAAGAAACGGACCAGCCACTGTCAGGTCATCTTTATCAAAAAACACATACATCCGGACTGCAAGGATCTACTCCTGAACTGCTGGCCTGGATCAGAAGGATATTTATGTACGTGCCCTAACTGTCCCTGTACAGAGAGAGATAGTATGTGTAGTAGAAAGAGCATGCTAAACTGTGTAGTTTGATTCTAATCTAAATTAATCTTGATCATTGCTTTTGGGTTCCTTGGACCTGTTACTTAATCTCTGTGAACCTCTGTTTCCTCAGGCATGACCTGGGTCTTCATGGGGGTTTAGCTTGTGAAGTTTTCTTTTCACCTCACCTTGCCCTCATGCCTGACTCGCTGTCCCTGCTATGGTCTTATTTTAGTGCCTCCAACAGGCCAAGGTCTTTCCTACCTCATGGCACATGCCTGTGCACTTTCTCTCACTTACAACTCACCTGCCACCTCCCCTCTCACCTGCACTCTACCTATTCACCCATATACTCTTCAGGTCTCAGCTTGAATGCCACTTACTTACACAGGTCTGTTTTGACACCTCCTCCATCCCCCCCATCTAAATTATGTTTACTCTCATTATATATTCCTGCATAGCACCTTTGTATTATGTTGTCATGCCATTAATTACAGGTCACACACAAATGTGTGTTTTGTGTTGCCCAGCACTCTTTATCTCCTCTATCTCCTGTCTTAATTCCTTTAGAGTGCTCATTAATTTCTTACATTTTATTGTTCCATTTATTATTGTCTACCCTTCTCCAGAATATAAGTGTCATGAATGTAGGGATCTTGGCTGTTTTGTTCACAACTCCTTCCCCAGTGCTTGGCACAATGGCACTGGCATGACATCAGAACTCAAAACACCTGTAGGATGGGAAGATAATTGGGTAATGGTGGGTGAATATGCCCTTTTGCAGGGTAGTTGAAAAGATCAGAGAAGATGTATATAAAGCACCTAATGCAGTGAGAGATACTCCTAGCACCTACTATTCAAAAAGGTGGTTATTGTCACTGACATAAATCAAAAGGCATATAACAAAGATAGGAAGGGTTTATTCTAAAAACTCTGAGTGTATTTCCAGATTATGAACACGGTCAGTGTAATATCCTATACCATCTCCCTCAATGGTTCTGCAAAATCCTTTCCATGACCCTTCATCTGTACCACCTCATTCCCGAAGCTGCACATCCTCTGTAGCATATTGGACAATGTGGAGTTTGTTGAACAGCCCTAGTATTTCATTCCACTGGGTCTTTGCACACCTGGATCCCTCTGCCTGAAATAGCACAGCAGAAGGGCTGAGGCATACCCCACGTCACACCCACAATTAGGGATGTCCTAATACAGGTGAGTTTCAGAGATTCCCCACATCTAGTCATGGCCAAAACTTGGCTGCACCAAGTTCTTAAATTGTCAGCAGCTATTACCAATAAGATCAGGTTATTCATCTTTTTCTCCTTAATTTTCAAAGACATCCTCAGTTGAGTTTGTGAAAGATCTCTGTACTAAGATGGAAGAATTGAGTCTACAATCTTAAATCTCTCTGAGATACTGAACCATAAATTACAATCTCTTTCCCTTCTTTATGTTCTGAATTAAGAAAATGTAGAGAGGACAGTCAGGGATACAATGAAATACTATGTCTGAAATGGGGGTTCTGTGTTTGAGTTGGAACAAAAGCCATTAAATGGGACTTCAGTTTAATAATAAGAATATTATGTTCTAAGTTAGCCATATTTTTCCCAGTAGAAATAGACTAGTAGTCTTACTATATTAGTAGTAATATAAAATCAAAAAATTCCTCTTGCAGAAGGAAATTTGAGGTTCAGAATAATTGATTGGTTACTTCCTGAGAGAGTTTTCACCCCTGGCCCATGCCATAGACTCCCTATACACAAAATTATCTTTATGATTAAGCATTAAAGTGGTAGCTAGACTCAGAAGTAATGAGATGCCATTCTGTGGCTTGATAAAGCTGGCTAGCAACTCAGATGTCCACAAGAGTTAGGCTGGTGATGAATGGGTGGTGCTGACCAGGTTAAAGGAAAAAGGTCATTTTTATACTCAACTTTAAAATAAAAAATAGTGCCCAGTCGATAATAAATGACAACAGACAGTTGACCTCAGGATTTGGGGATAATAGGGAATGGTAGAGTTTGTGGCCAGTTAGAACTACATGCCTCATCTGAAAGAGGTACCTACTCTGAAGTTCGAGCAAATTGTTCCAAGAAGAGAAGCTTAATGTTAGAGCTTCACGTGTCTCAATAACTAAAAAGCTAGATTTTGGGGTGAGGTTTCCTAATTTTAATTATTGTTGACTAATTACAGTTATTTACAGTGTTTTTATTAACAAATATCATGAATCCTCTGAATGCTCTGGTGCCAATGAAATCTTCCTAATTCCCTGTGTTGTTTATGTATAACCAAGTGTTGCATCCAGAACCTCCACTTGTGCACTCTGAACTTGAGTTCTTGTAAAAGGCTAACCGCACCAACAGGAGGGCCAAGTGAAGTGCGTTGTTCTTTTGAGCAAAGGCAGAGTGGACTGCTGTTCAGGAGTTACTCCAACCCAGTTCACTCCATGTACCCCTCATTGTCATTCCCTAGCACGCCAGAAGGCTAGACTAAATCACTGAGATCACTGTGTTAGTAGGCAGTTTCATTCTGCCAACTTGAGACTGGCTTTCCTGAAATGTGTCCGCCTGCTGTTGAACCATAGCTTAGATGCCTACTTGACACCTCCAATTCTTTAAGAGTCTTCTCCAGCACCAGTGTTCTGAAAGGTCATGCCAAGGGGCCTGGTGTGGCACTCTTTTCATTCTTGGTCCTGTGCATCCCATGGGCCCTGTCAGTCTAGAAACACATAGTTTTTTTTGGTTCTTTTTTTTTTTTTTATGTTCAGTTAGGTACTGTATAGTACATCATTATTTTTTGATGTAGTGTTCAATGATTCATTTGTTACTTATAGTACCCAGTGTTCATCACAACATGTGCCCACCTTAATACCCATCACCCTGTTACCCCCTCCCCACAGCCTCCTCCCCTCTGAAACCTTCAGTTGTTTCCCGGGGTCCATAGTCTCTCATGGTTCATCTCCCTCTCTGATTTCTCCCCCTTCAGATTTCCCTCCCTTCCCCTATGGTCCTCTGTGCTATTGCTTATGTTCCACATATGAATGAAACCATATGAGAATTGTCTTTCTCTGCTTGACTTATTTCACTTAGCATAATCCCCTCCAGGTCCATCCATGTCGATGCAAATGGTGGATATTCGTCCTTTCTGATGGCTGAGTAATATTCCATTGTATATACGGACCACATCTGTTTATCCATTCATCTGTTGAAGGGCATCTCACGTCCTTCCTCTCTCTCATGAACTAACCAATCAATTATTGTGGACATTGCTGCTTAAACATTGGGGTGCATGTGCCCCTTCTTTTCACTACATCTGTATCTTTGGGGTAAATACCTAGTAGTGCAATTGCTGGGTCATAGGGTAGCTCTATTTTTAACATCTTGAGGAACCTCCATACTCTTTTCTAGAGTGGCTGCACCAGCTTGCATTCCCACCAACAGTGTGGGGTTGGCAAGGCATGTTCAGGGTACTAAATGAGAAGAACATGCAGCCAAGAATACTTTATCCAGCAAGGCTGCAAGTTTTTTTGGTTCTAAATAATATCCTTACATTCTTTGATAATTCCAGTTCAGTTTTATTTTTTTCTCTTTCTAAACCTCTTATCAGTTAACTGTTGCTCTTCTTGGATGGATCCTCTCAACATTCTTTTTATTTTTTTTCATCCCAATTTTCCATCTGTATTCCCATTTATTTTATTTTCTGAGAGACTTCACCATCTTTATCTTTCAGTCCTTCTAATGGAGTTTTACTAATATTGATTATTATATTTTTAATTTTCAAGAGTCTTAGTCTCTTGTTCCTTTTTAAAGATATCCTGATAATCTTACTTAATAAATGTAATATCTTTTCTTCTAACAGGGTATTAGTTATCTTTTAAGGTTTTTTTCCCTCCTTATATTACCTTTCTACCTCATGAGTCTTTTTCTGTGTTATTTTCAATTACTGTCTTTCACATTACAGGCTTTCCTTAAACATATGGCAGGCTTTATATTAACCGTTAGGCAAAAACCAGAGTGTGAGTCTCATATGTGGGGGGAGCAGGGTGCGGAAACTTGAATGGTGGGCTTCTCTGTAGCATGATTAGGCAGGGGACAAGCTGCTTCGTTCGGGGGCCACCAAAAGTCAGTCGGTCTTTTCTCTGTCACAGACAAGGCCCCCACAGAATATCCGACTACTTTCTCGCTTTGCTTTTTTCCAGTGGCGATTGGAGGTGGGGGATGTGGATGTGACTGGCAGTGCTCTTGGAGCTGAATTGCCAAGTGTTGCTGAGACTGTCATCATTCAATATGACTTTATTTAAACCACTTGTTTTCAGTCCTGGGCTTCTTCATCAGCCTCCATGGGGCTTGCATCTCAGAGTTTAGAATACTTCTGATTCAATTTCTTCCCAGATAGAACTTCTGGATTTAGCCAAAGAACAGCAAAATAGAGATTGCCTAGTAAAATCTGAATGTCAGATAAACAAGGAGTGCTATTTTAGCATAAGTATGTCCCCTACAAATCTGAAATTCAGATTTAAATGTGCCTCTTGTATTTTATTTGGCAACCCCTTCCACATCATTAGATGAGGGGAATAGTAACCTGGCTGCATCAGTGTGTGAGGTGGCAGGGATCTGGGGAAGCCCATAGGTTTTTGTGTGTGTGCATGTGTGTTTTTTTTAATCAACTTTGCATCTGTCCTCCATCATCAGCCCTTTCTTCAGCCGCACCCTCCTGGTATCTGGTGCCTTCAAGTCCTCAGTCCCTCTTGAAATTCTGCAAGGCAGCTTGGTTTCCTCTCAGTGACATGGCCCTCTACAAATTTTGGCATTCAGATTCCTCTGTGTGGCTACCACATTTGATTTCATCTAAGCTGAGATCTACTATATGATGTACCATCTATTATCTAATGAATACGGAAGAAGGAAAAATGCTACCAATTGTAATTACAAGATACCACCAATTGTAAGAGTCATCTTCCTTTCAGAAATGTTAAAATATGAAAAAGATGCAGGTTTTAGAATGAATAAAACATGGTAACTCTCCCACTGTTTCTCAGCCTTCCCCACACTACTAAACATCTCTTATTTACAGTTACCTCTTCTCCCATCTCGTTTGTCTTGTTTGTCCTCATATCCTTTTGGAAAATCCATTTTTTTCTCACTTTAGAGGAATTTCAGGGGATTGCAGAGATTTACACATGTGTTTATTTTTCCTTTGTCCTCTAGTCTTGTTTGATTCTGTGGAAATGTTAGATAAATCTGTTGCTTGGCATGAAAAGACACAAGCTCTGGCCGTGTGTTTCCTCCCATTCCTACCAGATGTTTTGGCAGCCTGGTGGAATGGACGGTGAACCAAGAGCCCTGGGCCCAGGCAGGCTCCAGCCTCACCCTGCCAATGCCAAGCCCCCTGCCAGAGAACACAGCTCGCCACAGCTGTCACAGCCCAAAGAATAATTTATTCCCAGTGCTCTCTGCTGTGATGCTGTAATTATTTCAGGCAGAACAGAACTTTTGAGACATGAGCGGCTCATTTCAAAGGGCAAGAGGTCAGGCAATACGCCCCCATGCTAGGTCAAACAGTGGGAATGGCAGGAGCCATTTATTTTGCTTTATTCTATGCAGTTTTCAAAATCTTTCCTGACTTTGTTTTCCCTTTCTTTCATTTAACTATATGCCAGGGACTGTTGTGGGCACAGTAGTGACCCAAACAGACAACTATCACCACTCTCATGGAGCTTGTATTTGGGAGGAAGGGTGGTAGAGAATAAGAGTAAAGTAAGGGATATGTCAGAAAGTGATCAGTGCTATGGGGAAGGGAGCATGCAAGGAGAGTCCCAGGTAGAGGGACAGGGGTGCAGGGCGATTGCCATTTTAAATCGGGAGTTCTGGGAAATTCTCACCCAATAGGGGACCTCTAGGGAAAGTTCTGAAGCCAGGCCACTATGGGGGGGGGGGTGGGGGATTGGAGGGAATATTCCAGGCAGAGGGAACAGCAAATACAACTGCGTGGAAGCAGGAGTGTACTGGAAGTTTTAAGAAAAGCTAGGAGGCTGCTGTGGTTGGATGGAGTAAGCAAGGAGGAGAGCCACAGGAGGTGGGGGAGGGGGCATCCCAATCAATGGACTTTGTCATCATTGTAATGTCTTCCAGACTTCCACTTGATGTGACCTGAGAAGGCTCAGGTCCTTACTCCCACAATCCTTGCCTCCCAGATGAAGAGCCCTGGGCAGACAAAGGATGTGATCTAAACTGTATTTTATCAGGATTTTATCTAGGCCAATGAACTTTCACTTTTTAAAATTCTTCCTCATTTCTAGCGTCCTTTGAAAAACCCAGTCTGAAGTCACACCTGCTTTTGCCTGAGAACATCCTTTTCAAGCCAAATCTATTTCTTTCCTCAGCCATGACTCCAGTTTTGGGATCTAAATGCATACCCCTCTATTACCTCAAGGATTAAAACTAATAAAAAGCTCAGATAGCGTTCTTACAGTTTAATTTTTAACTCAGGGATTTAATCTGACAAATTATCCTTTATCTCATTTCTGGTGACAGATTCACCAACTTTTCCTTGAACTAAAGGGTAAGTTTGTAAAATATTTCTTTAGGGAGGAGTGAGATATTATATTAGTTCCTGGGGTGCAATTATTAACAGCAAATCTAATGTTATCATCTAGTAAGTACCAAGTATCACCTCACCACTCAGAGAAGTTTATCAATATGTGCAGGATATGTCTTTTACCAGTATTGCTGTTATAATAAGAGAATATGTTAAAGTTCTCTCAAGATCAAAAGAGAGCTCAAAGAATCCCTCTTGATCACATTCATTCAAGGCTAGAGTCATAAAACAAAAGACTGATAAAAAAAGTCTCGCTATCATTGTTCTTAAGAAGAAGTGTCAAAGGGTCTAATTTAATCATTTCATGTTATTAAGTAGAAATTAGGTTTCCTTGGAGGCAGTGGCTTTAGACTTGGCAGGATTCTGATCCTTATTTGCTAGCCTTTTCCCTATATAGATACAGACTGATAATAATAATACTTGTTTCTTCATTTCCAAAGATGCATAATCCTGGAGTTTAGGTTCCTACTGGGCAAATTGGGTGATGGCCTCTCAGGTCCAGGTGCTTCTGGGATGGAACTATCTTCTGGTTAAGGAGACATGAGACAAAATGAAATGACCACACTGCTCAGATTTATTATTGGCATTTCAGGAGTCTGGAATTACGATTCTAAAGCTTTGAGGATATTGATTGTTTTACCTGCTCCGGAACAGAGGACACCTTTCTGTCCCTGAGTCTGAGTTGGTTTTCTCATCTGTTGAGTGGGGATGATATCTCTCCCACAAGGATTAAGTGAGAAGATTCATTCATTTTTCCAGCAGAAGTAGCAAGCATAGAAGGTATTTAATAAATACCAGTGCCCGGCTGTTCTGTTTCTGTATAAAAATCCCTGCCTGGACTCTCTTGTAGGTAAGATCAAATGAACCATATATCCAAATGTGTTTCTAAAAGAAGTAACATCATTGATTGCAGAAAACTCCTTTGTCTGAAATAATTTCTAACAACTGGGCATTTCTGAAAATGTAGTAAGCTTTTTTCAGAAGGGAGGAAGTTGGGCCCGATACTAAGTACCAAAGTCCAGCCTCTATGGACATAGTTATAAAATCTCAGGGGTAGAAGGAAATCGTCCAACTCCTCATTCAATCCTTCTGTGCTACCTCAAGTGCTCAGCCATTCTTCTCTTGCACATGTTATGAGTGAGATACTTCTCTAATAGCTGCTACACTTTTAGAAATCTGTAGTTTCCAGAAAGTATCTCCTTTGCTTGAGCTGAACCCAAGTCCATCTTATAATACCATTCATTTCTCCCTTCTGGGACAATATGGAACAAATTTGCTGTAATTTATGATTTTCATCTACCTTTCTATTTGAAGACAGGTTTCTCTTCCATAGTGAGCCTTCTCTTTTGATGTTGAACATTTCCTTTCTCATTGGTTCTTTAATCCCTGGTCCTTTGCCTTGACTTGAAATTCTTCCACCTTCCTGGTCACTCTCTGAGGTCAGCCTTTTTCTCTGCTAACTAGTAGGTAGGGAAAGGGAGCTGCTAGAATTTATTTTTTTTAAAGATTTTATTAATTTATTTGACAGAGAGAGACACAGGGAGAGAGGGAACACAAGCAGGTAGAGGGAGAGGGAGAGGCAGGTTTCCCACGGAGCAGGGAGCCCGATGTGGGACTCGATCCCAGGACCCTGGGACCATGACCTGAGCCGAAGGCAGACGCTTAACGATTGAGCCACCCAGGCGCCCTGGGAGCTGCTAGAATTTAAATCAACCATTTATCCTCCTTGTTAATGTTTCTGGAGGATTCCTAGAGAACACTGCTAGATTATGGCAAGAAAGAACATTTGGGGGATTTCACTAGATTGTATTTATTTATACCATCCCAAATATCATGGGATCTTGGAGCTGCAGGAAACCTAGAGATAATATGCCCCCAATACACTCATTTTGCAAGAGGGAAACGTGCCCAGAGAGAGGAAGTGCCTCGCCTGGAACAAGACAGACAACAGAGTTGATGGTAGTGAAATTGGGAATCAGATCCCAAACCCATGTTCCCTGATTGCCAGCTTTTTACTCTTTCCATGGAGACACTTTGCTCTACCCACCTGGAACCAGGTTCTAGCAGGGGACACACCTTCCCTTGTAAGTTTGACCAAATAGTGGTCATCGCTAATGGGGTTTTATCTCCATAAAGTACACAACTTCCACAAAGATGCACATGGAGCATCATGGAGGAGGGTGGCTTCTTAGATCAGCCCTACTAGCCCCAGAGTTCTATTGAGAGATGTGGCAGCTGAATCCCTTCTGCATCTCTCACTTCCATAGAACAGAGGTTGGCAAACTATAGCCCTCAGGCCAAAAACAACATATAACCTGTTTTTATAAGTAAAGTTTTATTGGAATATAGGCATACCTACTCATTAACATAATATCTATGGCTGCTTTTGCTTTATAATAGCAGAGTTGAGTAGTTGCCATGAAGACCATATAGCCTGCAAAGCAGAAAGTTTCTACTATGTGCCCCTTAACAGGAATAGTTTGTTGATCGCTGCTGTGGAGAGTTTGGAATTCCAGCAGTGGCTCTAATCACGGTCCTTGCATTTTTGTTGATCCACCTGTGCACCTCTTTGCTTGATTCTGTCAAGATAGACCTGGGTAAGGCTGATTTAATTGCATTGTTTGTTTATTTGTTTGTTTATTCATTTATTCATTTATTTATTTATTTATTTTAGGGGGGAGGGGCAGACAGACAGGGAGAGAGAGAGAGAATCTCCAGCAGACTCCCTGCTGAATGAGGAGCCAGACACAGGGCTTGATCCCAGAACCCTGAGATCTTGACATGAGCTGAAATCAAGAGTCAGAAGCTTAACTGACTGAGCCATCCATGCACCCCTAATTGCGTTAACTTAAATCCATAATGGAGTAAAATAGGCCACAAAGTCCTGTTCAGGCAAAAAGGATATATACACTATGATATAATTTATGTACATAATAAAGAACTAGTAATCAACACTATATAATATGTATATTTAGTGAAAGTAGACAAACTTGCACAGGAATGAAAATTATGAACTTTAGGGCAGTGGTTCCCTATAGGTGTGTATGTGCAGATAGGAAAGGACTGGTTTAGGCTTGTGTATAATTTTTAATTAAAAACAAAAGAGAGTTTCAAAGAAAGTACAGTAATGTATTAACATTGTTTATATATGGCTTTGGATATTGGGAATGTCATATTATTTTCTATACTTTGTTTTTTATATATTTATAATTAAAAGTAAAAACACAAAGGGCAGGCAGGGAGTCACTGGCTAAGTCATTTAGCTTCTGTGAGATTTAGAGAAAACCTTTAGTTAGGAGGTTTTCCAGACTCTGATAAGTCTTTATTCCTCCTTAAGGAACTTGGGGAAACAGGCATCACACCTACAGAGAAAAAAATCTCATTAAGAAATATTCTGTTTGTATGTATGCATATTTAATGCTCATATTTCAAATACACACTCAAGTACCTCCTCTCATTAAGTGATTCAATACAGAGTGTGGAATTTCATTACCATTCCTCAACCTTAATAGTCAAGTAATTAGTAAATAGTAAAGACTGCTCAATGCATATGCTTTTGTCTCCTTTTATGCATTTACAAACAAATGAACATACCTTTTTTTATCCCTAAAAACAGTCTCATACTATATGAATTATTCTAAGACCTGTATTTTTCTTGGATATGTTTCTAATTCAGAACATAGAAGTCTCCCTGTTTCCATATGATGATTCAATAGCATTTCATAATATGCATATATTATATTTAATTTAACCACTTCCCTGCATGAACCATTCTATAATACATGTTATTTTCATCCTTCGGTGTGTGCCAGCATTTTGCCTTCCAGTGGTCAGGTAGAATTATTCAGTTTGGGAACCTATCTATAAAGAGTGAAGAGATTTCTTAAATCAAACAATGAAAATTTGTCTCTAGCCCTGGACCTATAGTCTGTACTGTGTGCTCTGTAGACATCTTATGTATGCACAATAAGCTGCATATGGTAAATGAGTGAGCTGGAATAGCAGTCATTCTTTTATTAACTATCAATTTGTATTAACTAATATGATTAATTTTGTAAATTATTTTTCATACATTTATTTAATCAAGTCCGGCTTTCCATTCTTTGACAGTGGTAGGTATATGATTTTGTCTTATTGTATCTCATTTTTGATTGGGATGTTTGAAAACTCCTTTCATAGAAGATCGTGTCATGCTGGGGGCCCGAAAAAAGAAAGAAAAAAAAGAATCCTTCTTTGCTATGCAGGACTAAACCACATTTGTATCAGAATTAAAAGTTCTGGGCTGCCTGGGTGGCTCAGATGGTTAAGCGTCTGCCTTCAGCTCAGGTCATGATCCCAGGGTCCTGGAATTGAGTTCTGCATCGGGCTCCTTGCTCAGCGGGGAGCCTGCTTCTCCCTCTGCCTGCCACTCCCCCTACTTGTGCTCTCCCTCTCTCTCTCTGACAAATAAATAAATAAAATCCTAAAAAAAGTATTAAAAGTTCTCAGGGATGAAACCTCTGAAATATATTGCTATTTCATCACTTCGCACCTGACACTGCGTTGGTTACATAGTCAGAGGCAGTTGAAGTTGGATATATACATATATGTAATTACCAAACACCTTCTCTGTATTTGCAAGATCTCCTTGTTTTTAGAAGACACTCAAAATCCATCTTTAATTACCTTTCTTTTTCCCAAGAGAGTGCAAAAAGTTTGATGCTTCTAGCAAGTGTATCTGGAAAGTTATTTCAAAATAATGATACCAGTATTCCCTCACAGTGATAGGTGTGACTTTTTTGAATCTTTGTTGTGGTTGAGGTATGACTGAAGAAAAGGCAAGAAATCCATAGTTAAATCAGATAGAAAGGCCAGAAGCTATTCCCATTTCTTTGTAAAGTGAAGCTCCAAGGGTATGAATTTAAAAAAACAACGATCTTTCCCAAATTAATTGAGAATGAGGCTGGATTTAGCCCAGTTGTGGTTGTCTAGCAACTGAGCAACATATTGGAAAGAGGATGAAGGTACTTTAGCCCCTGGGTACCAAGTAAGGCACTGAGTTGCCTTGAAGGATGTGAAAAAAAACTTTGCTCTTTTGCAAGTTTCTACTTCAAGATGCCTATGATCCATACCATATGCCTTTCACCTTTTAAATCAGATTTAACGTTGTAAGAGAGCTTGTCATCTCTTCCATGAAGCTTTTCCTGACAATTTCTGTATCTACTTCCTCTGTGCTCCCCTCACCCTATGAATTTCATTATCTTTGCACCCATCATCCTAGAATCACTAACTTGTTCATTTATCTTTCTTGTGTGTCTGCCCAACCTGATTGTAATTAGGCACTGACTCTTGTTTTCCTTTGTATCTCCCATGCATAACGCCATGTCTCATAGTCTGTAGATGCTCTGACATTATTTGTTGATTGGATGGATGGATGAAGAAATGAATGTATGAATAAATTAAAGAGTTAATTAGGCTTCAATGAAGAATCACTCCCTATATGAGCAGATGTATCAAGGACTCTATATGTAAATGTAATGGAATAATTCTAGTATATACTGTTGCAACAGACTTTGTGATAACCTTGTTTCAAGCCACTGTAAAGAGTTTTTTGAATTAAGTTACCTTCCCTCTTTCTTCTGTTCTCTGCCCTACAGGCTGCCTAAGCAGTTGTGACTGGGGTTCTTAAAGTGAGTTCAAATGATCTGACAATTGGCCCCAACTTCCCATCCCAAGGCAGGCAGGTCTGCCTGATTCTCCTTGCTTGTTGGACTTTGCCTGTGGCTTATTCTTCTGTTTATTATTACTCAATTGCTACTTCTTTCATTTTAGTGTGAAGTATTCTTCATCTCAGGTTGGCACAGGGAATTTTTCTTGAGGAAATTCTGGATTCCCTGTGGCTGTTAACATGTTTAGTTATGACTGTAATAACACTAGAACTCCCCTGGATAATCCTAAAAAAGGACATTATACATCGGGCTGTTTCCTGAGGTAGGGAGCTACAAAGGGAACTCATTTCTTATATCCAGGTCTTCACATCCATGTTATTAGAAGTACTCTGTTTTGATCAGGGTTATTGCAGGAATCAGATGGCACACAAATTGTGTAGTTTGAAGACCATTTTAGAAAGGAACTATTTACAAAGGATTGGTCAGGGCAAAGAGAAATCAAGAAAGATTGGGTACTACTCTAGGGTTATAAATAGGATCATCTGAAGGGGAAATAGGAACAAATGGTTCTCAAAATCTAAAGAAAAAAAAAGAGAGAGAAGATGAGAGCTGTGTGGAGAGGGTTGCCTGAGAAGAGCAGTACCCTTTGTTCAAGTTCATGGAGACTCTGCAGAGAGGCATCCCAGGGAATAAATGCCCTGAACTTTCTTCTCTTCCTCTAGTTTCCCACTGATGTGCTCCAATAGCTAAACCCAACTGGAAAACCAGAGGGCAAAGAAGCTTGAAGAAGTGGCCTATGCCAGCCAGCCTTTTGGGACATAGGGTGCAAATTGGAGAGAAGATCTGGAAGGGCAAGAGGAAGATACTTAGCACAACCACCCAGAAGGAATGCAGACATAACAGGCCCTGTGAATGGAGGCCATGTTGTATATAGCTTCACTCCAAAAGAATTTGGGGGGGGTAATATTTTAACATTTTCTTATATATCTCCAACTGCTTCTGTAAACATTTCTTTATCTTATTCCTCATTGTCATTAGCCCCTTACTAATTAGCTCATTTAAAGGCTATAACATTCTCTAAAAACAAGCACCAGCTTTCTTTGGCTTACTCTTTCCTCCAGGATAAAGTCCATCTTTAATGGGGCATTTGAGAATCTTTAAAACTCTGGTTCCAACTTTTCACTCTCTGGGTAGCCCCTATTCATCTTTCAGGACTTACTAACCTGAAACTTGACTAGATGCAAGTGGGATAAATCTATATTACACTAGTGTAGGCAAAGAATGGAATTTACTGGACAGATTACTGCCCAGGAAGGGCAGGTCTCTGATCAGCTTCTGGGATTCCAACACCACAGAGTGGGGACAGTTTCTCTCTAGAACACCACCATCAATTTGACTTAGCTTCCAATCCCTATGCTCTATGTGTTTCAGGTCAGGTTCTCCAGAGAGATAGTCTGATTGGCCCAGCTCTGGTTAGATGCACACTGCTGGTCTTAAAAAATCTTAAAAATATTAGTTATGGTCAATAGAGATGCAAAATAGCCATGTTGTCCCTTGGAATTTATTGGTGGATAGTGGTGATGGAGCTGTTAATAACTGGAGAAGAAATAACAGATTATAAATTGGAGAGACACTTTAAAAGGTTATCTAGTATAAAGACCTAACCTAATTATGATCTTTTTTTTTAAAGATTTATTCATTTATTTGAGAGAGAGAGAAAGAGAGAGCATCAAGTGGGAGGAGAGACAGAGGGAGAGTGTGAGAGAGGGAGAGAAGCAGACTTCCTGCTGAGCATGGAGCCTGATATCAGGCTCAGTCTCACAACCCTGAGATCATGGCCTAAGCAAAAATCAAGAGTCTGATGCTTAACCAACTGAGCCACCCAGGCACCCCTATTTGTGATCTTTTTTAATGAAGTCTTTTCAGATTTCTCTAGAGGCTTCTATATCCTTGTTAAAATCTAATTATTTTTCCAAATATTTATCAGTTGTTCCCCTAAGATGTTGAATTCAAAGAAAGGGACCATTTCTTATTCATCTTTGTATGCCCAGTACCTAATACAATGAACAGAGAGGCACTCACTACTTTTGGTTAAACATTGAGTGAACATCGTTGTAGAAAAGTAATGGACATTGGAATCGCAAAGCTGATGCTGAGTTACTTCATTGATTTACTAGATCTTTTGAATTAAGCCAATCTTTAAATTATTTTAGCTCTGGTTTCTTTCTTTCCAGTAATAACCACATCTTAGAGTGATGAGGACCAAATAGGATGCTCATGAAGCAATAACCCGTAATTGAAGGCTTTAATCGGTTGAGAGCCTGCATTCTCTTTGAGTCAGACAGACCTAGTTTTGAATCATTCTGTTGCCTCTTGTGTGACATTGAGCAAGTCACTTACTCTTTCTGAGACTTTGTAAGATTAAAGATAATAATACCTAACTTCATAAAGTTATGATGAAGATTAAACTTGATAATCCATATATTATGCTTGGTGCTTGGTGATTGCTCATATATGTTACCTGTTACTATCAAGGCCAAATCCTAGGCAATAGAGGAAAGGAGATGAAGTCTGATTATATGGTCTTTTTAGCTGCCAACTGCTTCATCTCCACACTTAATGCCTGGCTACGATGTTGTCTTTCAAATGACCTTCCCCTTAAACAATTCAACTTGGGAATTTTCCAGCTCTCCCTTCCCTTTTATCAACATGGACTCCCCTGATGGGTTTTTTCTTTCTTTAGTCTTTCAGGGACTAAAATTAACCAATAATCAATCCTTGATAATATTGTAAAGGATTCTTATGAATTCACATGGTCTCTCAAACAACTGTCATGTGTATTTTCCTGGGCACATTTTGCAGATTCAAAGTAAACTCAACAGAATGCCTTCCATGGAGAGATGTGCCAGCACTGGGCTTGGCTGGTGGGTGAGAGGTCTGGAGGCATGTGCACCTCTCAGCATTTCACATGTTATAATGGGGGAAGACCCTTGCCGTACCTCAAAGAGAAATGACCCTGCTTAAAAAAAAAAAAAAAAAAGTTGTCTTTGAAAACTTGTCTTCCTTCTCTAGAGACAGAAGATTTTGGCATAGTCAAATAGGTACAGAACAAAAAGTCAGGGTGTCTTCTTTTAAGTGGTAATACTATCTACCATCACTATAAGGATCACTCCCACTCTCAATGACTTTCCATCTGTGAAATGAAGCTAACCTCCATCCCATTTTTCTTACAGGACAATTTTGGAAACCAAAGAAACAGCATATGTGCAAAATTTTGTGGAGATCCTTGAAAATCAAGGATATGTTTCTAAAAGTCTCCATTTAATGTAGCTCAAAACTTAGAAGGGCATTTTCAGGCTCTAAAAAATTGGTCCTTATATATTGACTCTCTGCTTTAAATGGATGCTCCAGACCATCACATTTCACTGTGTAGAAGAAACAAACTTTGTGACGTGGTTTAGGTTTAAACTGTTAAGTGGCTTTTTTGAATTTGATCCAGGCTTATTGGGACCAGCAACAAGGAGACATCAATATTAAAAAGCCACCTCGGGGCGCCTGGGTGGTTCAGTCGTTTAGCGTCTGCCTTCGGCTCAGGTCATGATCCCAGGGTCTTGGGATCGAGCCCCACATCGGGCTCCCTGCTCCCTGGGAAGCCTGCTTCGCTTCTCCCTCTCCCACTCCTCCTGCTTGTGTTCCCTCTCTCACTGTGTCTCTCTCTGTCAAATAAATAAATAAAATCTTTAAAAAAAAAAAAGCCACCTCAAAAACTGTTCTGGACTTTTAATAATATTGAAGAAAAAGGCGGCTTATTTCTAGACGTTAAAGAAGAAATATGTTTTTACATGTATGTTTATTATAAATTCATTTATATCTGAAGTACTTAACACAAGATGCAAATTATAAACTATCATTCTATTCTAAACTTGCCATTTTTTACAATCTGCCACAATTTTCTAAAATGTATTTTATAGACTGATACCTAAACAACATGGAGGTTTATATTTCAGATGCATTTATACAAATACTATAGTAAAATTACTTGAGAGTGATTTCTTACCTCTTTGCATTAAAGGGCCAAGATAGCACTGAGGAACTCTTTTATTTATGATTAAAAACTGTTGAGCTTTCTGTGTTAGCTGGTTTGTCAGTCAACTAAATCTCTTTGTGTTTGCCTGGTTATAATTGATGGATCCCATGGCTTTTCTATCTGCACAGGGAAGGAATTTAAAACTAGAAGAAACAAAGTACTTAAACATTCTAGAGATTTACTTCATGACTTCCTTTAATTAAAAGCCAATTCCTTATTAAAGAGGTACTCATATTTCCAATCCCATATCTTCTCTTTCTCTCAAAGAGAGCACTCCCACTATTGTTTCCACAACTGCAAATATTAGGTGGGTTTCAAATTATGCTTTATCATTATTTTTTGAAGCAATTCTTTCATGTGAATACTTAATTCAGAATCTCTCTGCACGTTAATATCCTTATTTGTAGGAGAGATCAGTGATCATAGGGTTATTTTTAGAATTCAGTGAGTTAAGTAGAAGTAAAGGAGTTAGAAAGCTCCCTGGCACAGAGCAAAAACTCAGTCTGTGTTCCCCACACTGTGGTTGTTGCTGGAGGTGTCCCTGTCACTGTTGCCTTGGTCCTCCAGGACCTTCTTGAATCATATTCTTGCAAGAACATGAAGATGAATGGGCTACTTTTGTTTCTTGTGCTCTGGTAGAATCCAGAAAGATTAGTCCAACTAGTACGGTGATCTCTGAGGAGATAAATATGAGATTTTGTTTCAGAAGCTTCAGTCTTTGAGAGCCTTTCCCTTGGGAGCAGAATATGAGTATTTGGAGTACTCCAAAGTAGAATAATGAATATTTGCTTTTCCTTTCATTTCTTACAATTTTTCTGACCCAGAAGCAGTAGTGGATTCTTCTTTCATTCTGTTATTCCCTAGCTATTCTTGTGGGCACCTTGCCTGATTCAGTTATGCTTTATAAATTTTAAAATACAATTGGAATCTCCATACTACTTTATCTCAGAGTCTGAGAAATATAAAAAATGAAAAATATAGTGGAAGCCTGTATTAGTTAGGATTAAATTCAGCTGCATATGAAAGAAGCTCAAATAGCAGCAGCTTAACTAAGAAAGGAGATCATTTTTTCCCTCTCACATAAAAAATGAGCAGTGGTTGACAGTCCAGGGCTGGGAGGGTAGCTCCACATTAATCAATGACCCAGGTGTATTCTCCCTTTCTGTTCTTCCATCCTTAGTGTGACTTCTATCCTCAAGGTTGCCTCACTATTGTGAGATGGCCACTGTAGCTCCAGCCATCACGTTTATATTCTAGGCAGCAGAGTAGAAGAAAGGAGAGGAGCAAAGGTATTTATCTTCACTGAATGAGCTCCCTTTACAAAGCTTTGTGAGAAGCGGCACACTGCAACTTTTGCCTACTACGTCAAGGGAAGATGGGAAATACAGGTTTTATCTAGAACTTGTCAAAACTCATTTATAATATAAGGGTACATCTTTACCATCTCCATAAGCTGACCAGGTCAGAGCTATACTTACCATTGTATTCCATAGTGGTGGGTATAGGCTATAGAATCAGACCAATCTGGATTTGGATCTTGGTCTACCTCTTACTCTTTGGATTGTCCTTGGGGAAATCGTGGAATTTCTTTGAGCCTTAATTTTGTCATCTATCAATTGGAGATAATAATAGAACTTACTTTATAAGGATTTGAAGAGATGACATATGTATATAAGTCTTTATCCAAGTAATGATTTTTAAATGAATACCAATAATTTTATTTATTTCACTGTCCCTTATGGGTCAAACATTTTACCAGCTTAGACAAATGTCATATCTTATCTTCACAACAAGTTTGCAAAGTGTTTTACAAATGAATGAATCAGAAACTCAGAAAGGCTAAGTAACTTAACCAAGATTATACAAAATGAAATATAAGCCTTCCCTCCCAATTTAGGAAGGAAAAAAAAAAAAAGCCCGGATCTTTCTGACTCTAACAATTGTGATTTTTCTTCCAGATTAGATTGTTCTTTTTAGATCCAGGTACACACATTACATATAGGTTTATATAATAACAAGCTGGGTTCTAATAGCATTTTGTTTTACTGATTGTATTCATTTGGCAAACATCAGGAGTTGCCAGAGATTGTAAATTGGGGTTTTAAGCCCAGACTTTGGACTTGCTGTATCCTGAGAAAAAAACGGGACCCCGCTATAGAAGAGAAATAGGAGAGATTTTCTGCCTAAGACATTGTTTCAAAGTCTCTGTGTTTCTAGTTCTTTGTCACCAAGATACATATGTAGACTTTTAATGAAATAATCAGGTTGGAGAGCTAGATCCTATTGTTCTCTGTCTTCCCATGTCAGTTCAATTTGTAAAATTGAAATGGGGCATCTGCTCTGCTAGTTAGAAGGTTGAGCTGGACTAATGTGATACATTCCTGGAGGGAACAATGCCCATATTACTTGCATATGGTAAAAGTTGCCATGATAGAGAAAGTCAAGGATGCTGTCAGTGCAACAGAAGGTGCAACTGAGTTCACACATGGGGGTTAGAGCAGGAAGAACATCTTCTAAGCTGAAATGTAAAGGATAAATCAGGATTTACCAAAGGAAGAGAAGCTGGAAGAGAATTCCAAGCAGGAGAGACAGCAGGTGACTTTGACTCTGGGCTCTGATTTTTGGACATCTATTCTTTAATTATTCTTACCCTTACCTTTTAACTTTTGCCTTGACTCTGCCAGGTCTGGCTTTCAGTCTTGCCATCTGAAAGCCCATCATGAAGCATAGATGCCACCAGCTTAAACAACATGGCGCTGGGATTATGTCCTCATAAAGCCAATGTTAACAAACCATTCTGCAGAATTTTTCTAAAACAGAGACGGCACCTAGGCTTCATTTCCTAACCCAATGCTACTAGTTTATGGTAGCAGCCTGGACAGATCAAAAGGATCCTGAGGATTAGTGGAAAGAGTACCATGATTCATTAGTGATGCTTCCCTGCATTCAGAAAGAGCGTTCTGATGCACAGGAATTCATGTCTTGGGTCCAAAACTCTCTTTCCCCCTTTCTGATATGTTTGAATGGAATGAGGAAAAATGTCAAAGAAGAAGCAGGGTACAGGCCACAAAGGACAGATGATTACGCCTCCTGTGTCTTGTCTGTAGCCTTTCCAACCTCAGCACATAAAATCTGGCTTTTGGGCACCTGGGTGGCTCAGTTGGTTGAGCGACTGCCTTCGGCTCAGGTCTTGATCCTGGAGTCCCGGGATCGAGTCCCGCATCGGGCTCCCTGCTGCTCAGCGGGGAGTGTGCTTCTCCCTCTGACCCTCCCCCCTCTCATGTGCTCTCTCTCTCTCTCATTCTCTCTCTCTCAAATAAATAAAATCTTAAAAAAAAAAAACAAAAAACAAAATCTGGCTTTTGATAATAATGAAAAGCTGGCTCCAAGTTCCCTGGGTCATCTTGGTGGTCCCTACATTTGCAAGTCCCTTCAAATACCCAGCTGCTGTTCCTAACATACCTGCCAACAATAAAATGCCTAGTGGAAGGGGTTGCCCCAGACAGGAATGGCTAGGGAGAGGCAGGAATATGTCTGTGGTCACAGACTTGAGTTTGCTACTGGCCTGCATGGACTTGAGCCTATGACCTCATCCTCATAAACATTTCCTGCTAACCTATAAGTAACAAGCCACAGACAACAGTCTCCTTTGCAAAATTTTTTAAAAATGATTATTTCCCTGCTTAAAACTTTTCATTGGTCCCATTGACTGCTTGCCAATCATTCTAGACCATACTGTATACTGTATTCCAGATGCATAAAAAACCCAATGTTGCTTTTCTTTGTGCCACCCTATTTTACTGTCTTAGCCTTTGTCTATTCAGACCTTTGCAGCTGGAACTTTCTTCAGCTCCGCTTTGTCCATTTAGCTAACTCTTATCTAAATTCCAGACCTGGCTGGAATATAACCATCTCTGCAACCCTTGCCCATCCACCCCACCTGGTTCATCTCTCTCACCAATGCTATCTCTGGGTTTTATATACTTTTATTACTGCACGCATCATATTGGTTGTAAATAAATCATATGCCCTAGCAGACAGTGAGCTTCCTGAGGGCAGGGACTGGATCCCCCTCCTCTTCCGACAGACATTTAAGCCAGAGTCTGGTCACCTGGGATATTGAATTCAACTTAATCTTTAAAAGAACAAAATACTAACATGCTCTTTACATCCACACTTTTCACTGGGCTCTGTGCATATCTGGAGTGAGGCTGGCTAATCAAAGAGAAATATATGCCTGTTTCATTTGTTTACCTTTGAATTCTCCTATTTCATAGATTATAGTCAGGACAAGGAAGATCGGAATTAAACATTAGACATTTTGAGTTACTCCACTGCAATTTGGAGAGATGGGAGACTATGTATTTTTCCTTGGAATTTTTTTTTATTTGACAGAGACACAGCCAGAGCGGGAGCACAGGCAGGGAGGGGGTAGTGGGAGAGGGAGAAGCAGGCTTCCCACTGAGCAGGGAGCCCGATGCGGGGCGCGATCCCAGGACCCTGGGATCATGACCTGAGCTGAAGGCAGATGCTTAATGACTGAGCCACCCAGGACTTTTTAAGCAAAGAGATTTTATTTTTATTTATCACAACAGGGTTCCAGGCAACATCTTGCCTAGTCATATTAATTGAATTATTCAGATGCTCATGAGTTAATATTGTCTTATCTCATGTTTCCAGCTCATTAACTAATAACCAAAAATGCAAGTAATTAAGGCATTTAGAAAATGCCATTAACTGCCACTGAATTTTGTCTCCCTTCTGTGTTTGTTGAGTAGTTGGGTAGAAAACACTTAACCTTTGGCTCACATTACCTTCCTAGGGAATGAACATCATCCTCTTGGCTTCTTCCCAAATGCACTGGGCTAGTTTTCTTCACTGCAGATTCTTGAGGCTTTTATTCTTGTGCCGTTTGGAAACATGCTGTCGGTCAAAGCAGAAGGAGAAAGACTGTGAGCTCCCAATTGTCCAGACATGCTTATTGGTTTGCTTGCTCTCTCAAAGTTTGATAAAGACGAATGTTAGTGTATCCCAAATGCCCCCCAGACCCCACCAGTCTCTGTTATAAAATAAAGTTAAACTCCTTTTTTTTAAATTTTTTATTGTTAAATACCAGAATTAAGAAGTGAGCCCCCATTATGTTTGCAGAAAGCTCTGTCTTTAGAACACTTGGCTTCCTTAGGTGTCTCTGCATATCCACAGAGAATGCTTAAGGATTTCATACATTTATCCCATTGGTCATCCTTGCCATTGTTTGGCTCTAGATCTCTGCCCTCCTCTGCTGCTGGTGGCACCTGTCTCAGATGGGTCCACTCAGGCTTGGGATTCTATCTGTAACTAGGCCTGAGCCTGAGCACAGCCTTTTTCTGTAACTCACCATAGAAACAACTAATACAGGCTGATATGAAACCTTTTGAAATAGTAGGAGACAAGGGTGGCACAAAGACTAGAAATAGATACCAGA
This sequence comes from Eumetopias jubatus, assembly GCF_037043125.1. Lineage (NCBI taxonomy): Eukaryota > Metazoa > Chordata > Mammalia > Carnivora > Otariidae > Eumetopias > Eumetopias jubatus. The sequence goes on from NW_028274807.1 coordinate 168,588,716, forward strand.
TGTAGGAAATCTCAGAGTTCATAGGCCTAATCCCCCTCTGGAAGACATATGGGGGGTGTGTGATCTGTTATGAGCTGAATTATGTTCCCAAAAAGATATGTCAAAGTCTTAACACCCACTACCTCAGAATGTGACCTTACTTGGAAATAGGGTCTTATAGATGTGGTCAGTTCAGAGGAGGTGATACAGGAGTGACACAGGCTCTTTAGTCCAACATGATTGGTGTCCTTATAAGAGAGAAGATCCAGAGAAGAAAATGTTATGTGGAGATAGAGGCAGAAATTAAGGTGGTGTAGCTGCAAGCCAAGGAACACTAAGGACTGAGGGCCACCGCCAGAAGCTAGGAAGAGGCAAGAAAGGATTCTCTAACACAGGCTTTTAGAGGAAGCAGGTCCTTGCCAACAGCTTGATTTTGTCCTTCTGGCCTCTGGAACTGTGATACAATAAATTTCTCTTTTTTTAAGCCACCCAGTTTATGGTACTTTTTTATAGCATCTCTAGGAAACTAATACCAGGTCCCTCTTGCTAGGTCCCGGCCTGTTATCATAATTGGAGAACCAGGGCACCTGGGTGGCTCAGTTGGTTAAATGTCCAACTCTCGATTTTGGCCTAGGTCATGATCTCAGTCATGAGATCAAGCCCCATATCAGGCTCCACACTGAACGTGGAGCCTACTTAAGATTCTTTCCCTCTCTCCCTCTCTCTCTCTGCCCCTCCCTACCCCTACTCTCTCTCTCAAATAATAATAATAATAATTAATAATAATAATAATTGCAGAACCCAGCTCATCTCTCTAAATCAGCAGCTGCCCTTACCCATCTGAAGTCCCAGATTAAATTCTGAGGTTCTTCCTGTCTAGCCTCACATCTGCTCTATCCTAGGATGACTGCTGCTTGGTATGTCCATTTTGTTTTCAGGAAAATATATTAACAAAGCTTTGGTTGACTCTCTTCCAGGAGCCCCTTTGTGATGACCACCACCAGGCAGAAAATATAAGACAACAGGGCAATACTACAGCAGTTGAGGTGGGTTTTGGCATTATCAATCCAATTCCTTTTAGAGTCCCTCTGGCTAATTTGCTGGCACAATCTCTCTATCATTCTTCTCTTTTTATTATTTTTGCATAAATAGGAATATACATATCTTCTTTTATTTTTTTTTAAGATTTTATTTATTTATTTGATAGAGACACAGCGAGAGCGGGAACACAAGCAGGGGTAGTGGAAAAGGGAGAAGCAGGCTTCCCGCTGAGCAGGGAGCCCGATGCAGGGCTCGATCCCAGGACCCTGGGATCATGACCTGAGCCGAAGGCAGACGCTTAATGACTGAGACACATATCTTCTAAGAATAGACACTCATTTTAGGAACAGAGCGTGAATTAGGAAGTGAATGTGTCCTTACAGAAAACATAATCTGTAAAAAGTTAACAGAATGAAATCAAAATTTTTACAGTCTATTTCAGAGAAACTTAGATTGTCTTTGCACTCTATTTCTTCATTCTAAAACTCATTGCTTTACCTTTGCATAGCTAAAAGCCACATCAGAGTGATTTTCCTAAAATAGAAGTACAGTTTTTATGTCAAGGTAAATTTAAATTTCCACCTATAAGGTAATATGAAAAATATTAGAAGTGTTGAAATGCCCATCCCCACTTATATAGCCCACCCTCCTGCTTCTAGTTATGAATTTTTTCAAGAAAAATAAATAGAGATATATAGAGTAATAGAGATAAAGATAGAGGTCGAGGTAGAAGAGAGGAAGACAGAGGCAGAGAGAGAGAGAATTTTTTTTTAAATATTTTATTTATTTGTTTATTTGACAGAAAGAGAGAGAGTGAGAGCAGGAACACAAGCAGGGGGAGTGGGAGAGGGAGAGGCAGGCTTGCCCCAGAGCAGGGAGCCTGATGCGGGGCTCGATCCCAGGACCCTGCGATCATGACCTGAGCCGAAGGCAGCCGCCTAACAACTGAGCCACCCAGGTGCCCCGAGACGGAGAGAATTCTTAACCCCTCAATATCCAGCCTTGGCTAGACCTCCCCATTACCTCAAGATTTTTTTCATTTTAGGATTTCAGTTCTTCCTACTCTCTCTTCCGCCAGGAGTAATTGCTCCTTGAATTATTCTTCTGTATGGCACTTAGAGCTGGAAATTCCATAAGTAAAAGGAGAAATAGCTCAAGAGGGATGAGATGTAGAGGGTACAGTGATAGCACTGCTGTGAGGACGCAGCTTCCCAGCACATTGCCAATCCCCAGGGCACACCCTTGATTGATCTGTGATGCCCACCACATGGGAGGGTATGGAAGGAGGTATGGAAGGAGGTAGGGATGAACCTGTAGCATGGATTTTCTGTTCTTCATGGTCCACCTAATCTGACACTTGTGCTGTAGCTGTCCTTCTTTAGGTTAAACCCTCTATGTCAAGAATCAGCAGATTTGGCTCACCACTATTTTTGTAAATAAAATTCTATTGAATGCAACCACGCTCATTCATTTACATACTGTCTGTGGCTGCTTTTATACTACAAAGGCAAAGCTGAGTAGTTGCCATAGGGACTGTATAACCCACAAAGTCAAAAATATTTACTATCTAACCCTTCACAGAAAAAGTTTGCTGATCATTACTGTATATGGTGCCAATCCTGGGCAATGCCCTTCTTCTTGGATCTGCTAAGTGGACTGATTCCATCCTTCAACATAGAGTATTTCATGTTCTAGTCAGAACTCTACCAGTAACAGATAATTGAAATCAATATCAAACAATCTCAAACAATCTAATGTGAAAACAAACAAACAACCTAGGGTGAAATAGAATTTTGGCTCTAGCTGCAAGGTCCAGGGATAACTGACTTTAGGTACAGATGGATCTTAAGAGGCAAATATGTCATCGGGAGTAATCTCCCTATCTTCATCTTTCAGTCTTGCTTTTCTCTCAGGCACCCAGGAGTCCCAGATTTATAGTTGACCCATTACCCCCAGTAGGGCAACGGCATCTCCTTGCCAATCAGTCCAGCAAAAGCACCAGCACTGAGTATAAAAGAGCCATCATTTGACATTCTCAGATGACTCAGATGGCCAAAGGGAATGAAATTTGATAATTAGCTTGCCTGGAACCATGCGTCTATCTATCCCTGTAGCTGGACCTGGAGTCAGTTCCATCCAAATTATAAGACTGGTTATGAGGGAAAGCTAGTTCTCCAAAGTAAAACCAATGTTTCCCCCCAGATTAAGGGTGAATGAATTTATAGTAAAGAAATACCCACTATTCCTGGATAATGGGATTTATCCCATTCTTTTAGATTCTGGTCCATCTAGACCTAGACTGGCCCTTCTGGATCCCTTCTGATAGACTCTGATCTGATCTGTGACTGCCAGTCATTGCATGACAATCTGAGGGAGCATTCAGGGATGCCTGGCTCTAGATGGTGGCCAGAAAGGAAAGCTTGGTGGCCTCTGGATGACTATATATTCTCCTAATTATGAATATTTGCAAAGGCAGCATTACCAGCTCAGAGCAATTTATATTGTGACCTCATCCCAAGAGATTTTCCAACAGAGCTTCACCCATATCCAGCTGTAATTACTCGTGATGATGCATCATAGCAACAGACCAAACCTTGACTAATACCTGCCAGGGAGATATGGTTGGTATCTTTCTTTTCTCCCCAAAGTAAACCCAAAATAAAAAGTGATTGTTAATTTATTAGCTTTGGTTGAGAAATGATCATTGTTGACCATGAACAAGGGAATGACACAGTGTGCCCATTTCAAAAGTTTATTTCCTTTTCCACCCTAAATTTAAGTTGTCAGTGCTTTCATCTATAAATACTTTCAATAGAAACAAAAGCCACAATTTCCTGTCCCTTTGCCTTCTATTTATTTATTTTAAATAATATGTCCTAAGTTGGTACAGCCCATTCACTGTATAAAATCTGTTCCTCTACAAGTGAAACTGGGCCACCCCTTTCCACCTATGCACACATGTTATATAAGGGGCATCAAGGCATCAGTACTTTTTAAAGCTCCCCAGACCTTTCTAGATACTGCTGATTTAGATACTCTTCTTGTTGGCACCTCTGAGTCTTCTAAGCCCTACACTGATCACAGAGTTAGCTACCATTTTCTCTCTGTTTTCATTGTGCTTTTGTTATGACTTCCTGAGCAATTTTGCAATAGCTGACTTACTTATTTGCTTTTTTCACTAAACTTTGCTCCCTATAGGCATAGACTCTTTCTTGTTTATTTTTGTATTTTTAGCACTTAATGGAGCATTTGGAACAAGATAGCTATTTGATAAATCATAGCTGAATGGAATAATCTCACACCATCCTCTCAAAGATGCTATGAAGTAGGTATTATTGTAATCATTCCTGTTTTGTCAGGTCAAAACTGAGGCTCACGGACATTAAGTGCTATATGCAGAATTTGACTTGAACCCTGAGCTTTTGACTTCAAGGCCATGTTCTTTCCAGAACATCATTCTTAATGGAAAGTATTGATACAATTGCTGCTATTTATGGCTAAATGATACAAAATAGCAGGTTAAAAATGGTCAAAATTTGGCAATTTCATAGGCTTCAACCTAACACTTTAGTTGTGGCCTTTATACAGGGTTTGACTTTTTGTTAAAAGAGATCAACACCCTGTCAGAGCAAATGGGCTAGGACTCTCAATGGCCTTAACTGGTCAGAACAAATGTACCTAAAAGGTTGGTGATCAGAAACTCAGACCCACTGGTCCCTCATAGTACAGACTTCAGTAAAGTGTTTCATGGGGTGAGATCAGTCTAATGGCTATATGGACATTAACCATCAGACTGGGGCTTTTCTTTATCAACTCATGGAGTCATGAGTTGGAAGTCAATCCATCAAGTCATGGAGCAGTGGAATCATGAAGACTCCAGTTTCACATGGAGTCAGATCATTGCACAAAGGGTTAAAAGACCTGAATGGAAATCTCAGTTAAGCTACCACCTTGCTATGTGAACTTACGAAAGTCTTTCATCTCTGTGAGCTTTACTTTCTGTATCTGCAAAATGGAGAGAATAATTCCTATCATATCAAATGACTCTAAGGTTCAAAATATATGTATTATCCACAAAAGGCATCACAAACTATAATGTAGTATACAGTCATGATAATTTTTTTTTAAATATTTTTATTTATTTATTTGACAGAGAGGGACACAGTGAGAGAGGGAACACAAGCAGGAGGAGCGAGAGAGGGAGAAGCAGGCTTCCCGCGGAGCAGGGAGCTCGATGTGGGGCTGGATCCCAGGACCCTGGGATCATGACCTGAGCCGAAGGCAGACACTTAACGACTGAGCCACCCAGGCGCCCCTACAGTCATGATAATTTTACTGTGGGTCTTCTCCACCTAGAAGGGAAAGGCTAGCAGGCTCACTAAACACGGCATTAAAATATAAATACTTGAATGAACAACCTAGATGTCTTTAATGATAATACATGAGCATCCTCTTTTTAATGTAAGGTCCCCTCTGGCATGAATAGATTGTTACAGCCAGTTCATTTTCCATGTTTCCAGCAGATTAACTGCTTGTCTGAACTCCTGAAATAGGAATGATGAGCCTCCGTGGAGTTGAAGGGGCTTCCTGATTAACTCATCTGTTTTCGTCTCTTGTAATGAGAAATTACCACTGTGCCCAGAGTGTTCTGCTTCTCTGAAGGCTTGCAGTTCTCACTTTACACACAGTGGCAGGTGGGCACACAGGCCAACAGTCTGATTGAGAAATTCACTACCTAAGACCTAGAGGAAGAAATGACATTGGCAGTTAAACCATATTAAAAATAATGCATGAATAGTGTCATCTGCCTGTTTGTGTATTTTGGGTACTTCTGAATTTAATTTTGATGGTATATCTATATGGTTCCCAAAGTGGGGATGCCAGAACATCACCATCATCATCATCATCATCATCTGAGAACTTGCTAGAAATACTTGAACATATACTTGAACAAATACTTGAACAATACTTGAACACTTCCTAGAGTGACTAAATGAGAAATGTTGGAGGTGGGCCCCAACAACCTCTATTTAAGTATTTTCTAGGTGATGCTGATGCATTAAAGTCTGAGATGCATGATGTATCTTTACTGGACAAATTCATGCCCCTTCAGTAAGAAAGGGACAAGAATAGTAACATAGGGGTATTTATAGTTAATCTCTCTTTCGCTGGGTATTTACTTATTTGTCAATGATGCTCAGTTCTGTTTATAAGACTTTATTGAGTTAATAGATGTGTGGGTGGAGAAAATTAGGCAAAACCATGAGAATATGAAGTAATATAAATTTTAAAGAGACATGTTGCCATCTTTAGTTGAAAAGTTCTGGGAAGTACAGGTGGTGCAAAAAAGGACCAAGACCGCTTAATGAACTGGTCCTTCTTTTAGGAAAAGATCAAAAAAAAAAAAAAAAAAAGGGAAAATGTGCATGTCCCTAGTTGTTTAATCCACCAATCTAGAGTCACACTTTTAACTCATTTTCTTTTCTTCAATGGCCACATCCAGTCCATTAGCAAATCTTCTCAACTCTGTTTCCAAAATGTATCCTAAGCTCATTCACATCTCCAAATCTATTCTGCCACTGCCACATCAAAGGCATTATCATCTTTCTCCTGGGCCCTGTCTTGCCTCCTAACTGGTCCCTCAGCTTCGACCCTTGTCAATCTACTTTGCACACATTCAGAATTTCCTTAAACATAATTTAGATCAGTCACTCCCTTACCTCTCTTACTCTCTAATGGCTGTCCTTTGCATTTTGAATAAAAGCCACACTTCTATCCATGACCCATAGGCTCAGCCTGATATGAACATTAAGCACCTAATCTCGTTTTAATCCCCTTTCCCCCACAGTCTGCTCCAATAGCAATTTTTTCTTTTTATTGTCAGTTCCTCAAACAGCCCAGCCTCTTTCTTGTCTCCAGATATTTGCCCATATTATTAACTCTGGTTGGGATGCTTTTCCTTCCACTCTTTCAAAGCCAGTGTTCCTTCTGCTTTAGGTCTTCTCTTAACCGGCAGCTCTTCAGAAGGACCTTTATTGGCAAATCTGTCTCAAATGAGTTTCCCCAAACTCACTCAGTACTTACTCTACATTCACTCCTTTTTTGTTTCATGTATAGTATTTTTCACAGTTTGAAACTATTTATTTGTTTGCTTCTCAGAGTGTGAGGCTCTCATAGACTGAAATCATGTATGTCTTATTTGATTTTATTTTTACCCCTACAACAGTGATGGGCACATAGTGATTGCTCAGTAAATGTTTGTTGAATCAGTGAATTGGAGCATCTCTTGTGCTATGTGACTCTTTAGACAGATAGATGGATATTTAGAAAGATTTGCTTTGTGCTCTGTAATATAATTCTGTTATAGTTGCTCTTCAAGAAAACTTGGGGAAGAATTATTGGTTTTAAATGAAGTGGGCTATGAATATATGCAGTGCTATGCTAGAACCAGTTCATACTGGCTTGTGAGAGCAGATTGTGAGCATTTCTTCTTAATTCCATAACCTTATATTTATAGCTTGAGATCTGTAATGGTGGGAGTATTTATACCATGGCAACTGACAAAAACTAAAAATCAGAGATTTTTTTCCTCCAGACAACTAGTTCTTAAAACTCTCCCAGCATATTATTGATAGATATATGTTTCAGGTTGTGATCCCCAGAAACAGACCCTTAATTGAGAATTTGTATGAAAGTGATTAATTTGAAATTATGCCAGGGGTAAGGGGATAGGAGGGGAATAAGGAAATAGAACCAGTAAGGGAAAAAGACCAAAAAAGGATTTGATATCAAGAAAAGTCCTATGGAGTTCTACTTTGGCTCAAGCCTACAGAGCATCTCTGAATACAAAGTTGTCCATTCAGGAGCTAGGGATCTGGATTATTTGTACTGTCATTTATCAGTCATTGGTTAAGGATTGGCCCTTTGGGGAGCATGCATTCTTAGGCATTGTCTGTTACTGTGTGCAAAGGGAAAGCAAGTTCTGACGGTCTGAGGGCAGAGCTATAACAAAGAGACACGCAGGTGCTGGCTGTTGGGAATGAGAGCACCCAAAAGTGGTAAAGTGAACCTGGGCCTATGCTCAGCTTGCTGACAGCCCTGCTACAAGAGTGCCTCCCAGTCTTTAACATAATGACCCAGGAATACAGAGGTCTGGAGAATCAGTAGGTCTGGGGCTGGGTCTAAGATTCTGATTGTCTAACAAGCTCCCAGGTGATCCCATTGATGCTTCTCATGAATCACACTTTGAGGAGCAAAGTGCAACAAGATGCTTTAAATTATTTTGTACAGGAAGATCCAGTTTTACTTGGCTTATTCAAGTTAGTTTTCATGGAAACGTGGTTTATAGGAGAGTTTGAAATAGAACCACCTGAGAGATACCTGATCCCACCATTGAATTTCCCCAAACACTTTATCAATGAGGTCAAACACTTAGTTATAGTACTTTAGATTTGCAAGGGACATTTCAGATCTCCAGTACTTCGGAGAAGATAAGTAAATGCCAAGTTAGTGCCTAATACTTTTTGACCATGTCATAGTGTTGGTAGCCACATCTATTGCCCAGATACCAATGATTTTTGTTCTCTGTATCTTTTGGCTTCAAGTTCATTCATCCATTGAACAAGCATTTAATGATACCTATTTATTTGCAAGTCACTATGGGTGTTTTGTTGGAGACATAAAAATGAATCTGGTAAAAAAAATAGACATGGGGGCACCTGGATGGCTCAGTCATTAAGCATCTGCCTTCGGCTCGGGTCATGATCCCAGGGTCCTGGGATCGAGCCCCGCATCGGGCTCCCTGCTAGGCGGGAAGCCTGCTTCTCCCTCTCCCACTCCCCCTGCTGTGTTCCCTCTCTCGCTGTGTCTCTCTCTTTCTCTGTCAAATAAATAAATAAAAATCTTTAAAAAAGAAAATAGACATGTACTCTTGCCCTCTGTGGCATCATAGTCTAGAGTGTTGACTTATAGAAATAACTGGAAACTGGTTTCAAATTGATCAAACAACAACAATGTTTTACTTTGTGGGTGCAGAGCTTGAAATACCCCGAGTTGCATTTTTCTTACACAACCGACTTAAAGATATGAGGGGGCTGCCTATGGTACAAACTCAACGAAGAAATAAAGTAGAAAAATATTTTTAAGCCTCATCACTGGAAATGTGAAGGCATAAATGCTTCTTTCATGCCAACTATACTCTTTATTTTTATATTCCTCAATGAATGTTAATAAGACATACCAGTGCAGACTGCCTTAGGCGGAAATAAATATTATGCACTTGCAGTAATTAATTTATGGCAAAGTGTAGTCAGTAGGGTAAAGTGAATTTGTGAAATTCTCAGAGTACTTGACAGCTTCTTACTGAAGCAGAAATAAAATGTAGTCAATAAATGGTAAAATGCTGAAGAAAGTGTTTCGTTATCACCACAAGGGTTATATTAAGTAATTTGGGGTACTTTGCTTTCCTACTCAACCCAGAGGTTATTATGCATTCATATTATTGCAACATCAGTTGCAGTATTTTCTAAACCAAGCAAATAAGGAATTGAGCAGAAGAAAACTTTATGGAAGTATTCTTTGACAATACCTTTTTTCTAACAGTATGCAAATGAGCTTCTAGATATGTTAGCCCTTACATGGGTCTGCATGGAGCCCCAACTCAAGTATTTTGGAAGTATTTTCATTCAAATAATTTTGAGGCAGCTGCAATTCATAAAATATTAGTTCATAGACATGGGAATGGTTTGTCAGGTAGACATTGTTAACATGATGATGTTGAGTATGTCCAGAATCCCCTGCCCTTAGGGGTGCAATTTTGTTGGTGGTAATCTCTCTGTTTAAGTTCAGATTCCTGAGAAGCAGAGCCTAAGATGGGGAATCTTGTGCAAGTAGTTTATTGAGGGAGTGCACTTAAGAGGAATGAAGGAAAAATCTGGGCAAAAATATGATTTCAGGATAAGTCTAGTCTCAGCTGGATCCCCCAAGAAGCTCTGGAATGTGAATCATGTTACAGAGTTGGCCCACCATGAGGAAGGGACCCAGCCTTTTGTACCTCGAAGTTAGTTACTCAGGGAGCAACTCTATTTGGGGAGAAATGGACTATCTCCAAGTGAGGTGGCTCCTTTTGGCCAAGGACAGTTCTTGTATTGGAGATTTGGAGAAGGGGGCAACTGAGATCTAATACACACAGGCAGTTGGCAGATGGTGCATTTTCCAATAAAGGGAACTTGGGTGGGGCACAGACTTAACCCGTTATACTCACCTTGGAAATGAAGAAAGGAGAAAAAAAAAATGACAAGTTGGTTTATGAACTAAGTGGTCTGACAGAATAGCAAAAATAATGCCGTTGCACTGATTAGCAGGTCTTGGCCACAAGGACATTTTGGTTCCTGGTTATTATTACTAAACTTTTGCTTCTGAAGTAAGTTAAAAGTTAATCCAGTAATGACCCCACATTTTTTTTATCAGTTCTTAACATAAAATATGCCCATAGGAAGTAAATTGGTTGTTACAACATTGGGGGAAGCTTACCACGGAAGGCGCATGCCTTGAATGACAGAATCTGGGGGAAACGTATAGTAAGTAGACTAATCCTTGGTCATGAGGTAGTACTACTGTGGTGAGTGTATCACTTCCTTTCTCTATGGAAATCTTTTGCAGACCCAAATTGACTCCTCCTGTGTTCCTCAGATATCACCTTGATAGCAGTCAGAGCATTTGAAGCCCTGGTCCCTGAGGGGTAACTAACATTGGCATCTGGCATCAGTCACGGTCATCCTGTAGAAGAACCTGGATGGTGAAAATATCCTGCCTGGAAGCATGGGTGCAAGCTCAAGGGGAAACAAAGATTGAAAATACTTTTTTCTTTGCTCACTATCTCATTATTACATAGGCAATTTTTTCCATTTGTCAAAATCATCTGGGGTTCTGGAGTCTCTCTTTGATTAGCCTGAAAATACAGGTCAGAGGGACTTGGGATAAGTCTCTCCACCCCAATTCCTCTAGTTAGCTTTCAAGGCAACTGGAACACTAGGTGTGATACCTTATGTGAACTGATCCTTTCCTTCTTCCCTCTCTTCTTTTTCTGTCTCTTTTTTCCCCTTCTACTTACTTGTTTCTTCCTCCCTCCTTCATTCTTTTCTCTTTAAATTACTTTACTTTTCTCCAATCTTCTTGCCATCTCTGCCTTCCTTCCTTCTCCTCTCTTCTTTCTTCCCTACTTTCCACCCTTAAGCTCCTTCCCTTTTCCCCTCCCCATTTCATATGTTAAGTTCCCCCCTGCCAGTTTCCGTCTCCCCTCTTCCCTAATCCATTCTTCTGTGTCCCTCCTCATCTCCCTTCCTTCTGTTCATCATTTCCCTCTTCTGATTCACATCTGTTCTCTCATTTTTCTCTCTATCCCTCTTTCTCCTTTCCTCTCTTCTTTAATTTTCACAGCATGTCTGCTGGTTCCCAGGTAGCCAGGATACCTGCTGTATTCAAACTGCCTTCAGAGGCTCTAGACTAGGACAGGGTTTGTTGTAGTTAATTTGGTGAAAGTGATAGAACCAAATGATCTAAGTATTTATGTTTAATAATTTGGGGATAGCACTAAGAATGTGAAAGGCGGGGGGGGTGGAGCAAGATGGCGGAGGAGTAGGAGACCTGGATTTCATCTGGCCTCAGGAATTCAGCTGGATAGGGATCAAACCATTCTGAACACCTATGAACTCAACAGGAGACCAAAGAAGAGAGTAGCAACAACTCTCTGAACAGAAAAGCGACCACTTACTGGAAGGTAGGATGTGCGGAGAAGTGAATCCGAGGCGATATTCGGGAGGATAGACGGCGGGGGAGGGGGCCTCTGATGGCCGCTTCTGGCAAGTGATAGAGCCGCGGAGCACAAACTCGGAACTGTTAGAAGTCGGCTCCGCTGACGGACGTCGCTCCAGTGGCTAAGCGGGGGTTGGAACCCTCATGGGACAGTGTGGCCTCAGGACCCTCGGGGTCACAGAAAAACCGGGGGTGCCTGAGTGCAGCCAACCTCCCAGGTATCAGAGCGGGGAAGCCGGCTGCAGAGACAGAGCCGAGGCGCGGGCTCTCAGCTCGGGGTTGCCATAAACTGTGATCTGTGGCCCAGTCGGGGCACGGCTCCTCCAGCAGGGACCCAACAAATGGCAGATCCAGGGAGACTCCCCTTCCTCCCCCAGGAGGAGCTGCGCAGGACCGCACCGCAGGCATCTGCTGGGTTTGGAGACTCCACACCAAGTCGGGTGCCAGAGATAGAAACGCTCAGTCACAGGCCGGGTGAGCACGGAGTGCAGCTGGAGACCGGGGACACGGGAGTGACTGACTGCTTTTCTCTGGTGGCGCACTGAGGAGCAGGGCCCCAAGTTCTCGGCTCCTCCAGGCGGAGATTGGGAGGCCACCATTTTCACACTCGTCCTCCAAAGCTGTACGGAAAGCTTGCAGGGAACAAAAGCTCCTGAGAGCAACCCGAGCAGCTTGCTTAGCCCGGACCGACAAGGGCGGGGCAATTCCGCCTCCAGCAAAGACATTTGGAAACCATGGCAACAGGCCCCTCCCCCAGAAGATCAACAAGAACAGCCGGCCAAGGCCAAGTTTACCAATCAAGGAGAATGGGAGAACTCCAGCGCTAGGGGAATACTGCACATAGAATTCATGGCTTTTTTTTTTGACAGTCAACATTTTTTATTGTTATGTTAATCACCATATATTACATCATTAGTTTTTGGTGCAGTGTTCCATGATTCATTGTTTGTTCATAACACCCAGTGCTCCATGCAGAACGTGCCCTCCTCAATACCCATCACCAGGCTAACCCATCCCCCTACCCCCCTCCCCTCTAGAACCCTCAGTTTGTTTTTCAGAGTCCATCCTCTCTCATGGTTCATCTCCCCCTCTGACATACTCCCCTTTTCTTCCTCTCCTGTTATCTTCTTCTTTTCCTTTTTTCTTAAAATATGTTGCGTTATTTGTTTCAGAAGTACAGAACTGTGATTCAACAGTCTTGCACAATTCACAGCGCTCACCGTAGCACATACCCTCCCCAATGTCTGTCACCCAGCCACCCCATCCCTCCCACCCCCAACCACTCCAGTAACACTCAGTTTGTTTCCTGAGATTAAGAATTCCTCATATCAGTGAGGTCATGTGATACATGTCTTTCTCTGATTGACTTATTTCACTCAGCATAACACCCTCCAGTTCCATCCACATCGTTGCAAATGGCAAGATCTCATTCCTTTTGATGGCTGCATAATATTCCATTGTGTATATATACCAACTCTTCTTTATCCATTCATCTGTCGATGGGCATCTTGGCTCTTTCCACAGTTTGGCTATGGTGGACATTGCCGCTATAAACATTGGGATACACGTACCCCTTCGGGTCCCTACATTTGTGTCTTTGTGGTAAATACCCAGTAGTGCAATTGCTGGATCGAACGGTAGCTCTAATTTCAACTGTTTGAGGAACCTCCATACTGTTTTCCAGAGGGGTTGCACCAGCTTGCATTCCCACCAACAGTGTAGGAGGGTTCCCCTTTCTCCACATCCCCGCCAACATCTGTCGTTCCCTGACTTGTTAATTTTAGCCATTCTGACGGGTGTGAGGTGGTATCTCATTGAGGTTTTGATTTGGATTTCCCTGATGCCGAGCGATGTTGAGCACTTTTTCATGTGCCTGTTGGCCATTTGGATGTCTTCTTTGGAGAAATGTCTGTTCATGTCTTCTGCCCATTTCTTGATTGGATTATTTGTTCTTTGGGTGTTGAGTTTGGTAAGTTCTTTATAGATTTTGGATACTAGCCCTTTATCTGATATGTCATTTGCAAATATTTTCTCCCATTCTGTCGGTTGTCTTTTGGTTTTGTGCACTGTTTCTTTTGCTGTGCAAAAGCTTTTTATCTTGATGAAATCCCAATAGTTCATTTTTGCCCTTGCTTCCCGTGCCTTTGGCGATGTTTCTAGGAAGAAGTTGCTGCGGCTAAGGTTGAAAAGGTTGCTACCTGTGTTCTCCTTTAGGATTTTGATGGACTCCTGTCTCACGTTTAGGTCTTTCAACCATTTGGAGTCTATTTTTGTGTGTGGTGTAAGGAAATGGTCCAGTTTCATTCTTCTGCATGTGGCTGTCCAATTTTCCCAACACCATTTGTTGAAGAGACTGTCTTTTTGCCATTGGACATTCTTTCCTGCTTTGTCAAAGATAACTTGACCATAGAGTTGAGGGTCCATTTCTGGGCTCTCGATTCTGTTCCATTGATCTATCTGTCTGTTTTTGTGCCAGTACCATACTGTCTTGATGATGACAGCTTTGTAATAGAGCTGGAAGTCTGGAATTGTGATGCTGCCAGCTTTGCTTTTCTTTTTCAGTATTCCTCTGGCTATTCTGGGTCTCTTCTGGTTCCATACAAATTTTAGGATTATTTGTTCCATTTCTTTGAAAAAAGTGGATGGTATTTTGATGGGGATTGCATTGAATGTGTAGATTGCTCTAGGTAGCATTGACATCTTCACAATGTTGATTCTCCCAATCCATGAGCATGGAACGTTTTTCCATTTCTTTGTGTCTTCTTCAATTTCTTTCCTGAGTATTTTATAGTTTTCTGAGTACAGATCCTTTGCCTCTTTGGTTAGATTTATTCCTAGGTATCTAATGGTTTTGGGTGCAATTGTAAATGGGATCGACTCCTTGATTTGTCTCTCTTCTGTCTTGTTGTTGGTGTATAGGAATGCCACTGATTTCTGTGCATTGATTTTATATCCTGCTACTTTACTGAATTCCTGTATGAGTTCTAGCAGTTTTGGGGTGGAGTCTTTTGGGTTTTCCACATACAGTATCATATCATCTGCAAAGAGTGAGAGTTTGACTTCCTCTTTGCCGATTTGGATGCCTTTGATTTCTTTTTGTTGTCTCATTGCTGTGGCTAGGACTTCTAATACTATGTTGAATAGCAGTGGTGAGAGTGGACATCCCTGCCGCGTTCCTGACCTTAGGGGAAAAGCTCTCAGCCTTTCCCCATTGAGAATGATATTCGCTGTAGGTTTTTCATAGATGGCTTTTATGATATTGAGGTATGTACCCTCTATCCCTATACTCTGAAGAGTTTTGATCAAGAAAGGATGTTGTACTTTGTCAAATGCTTTTTCTGCATCTATTGAGAGGATCATATGATTCTTGCTCTTTCTTTTGTTAATGTATTGTATCACATTGATTGATTTGCGGATGTTGAACCAGCCTTGCAGCCCAGGAATAAATCCCACTTGGTCGTGGTGAATAATCCTTTTAATGTACTGTTGGATCCTATTGGCTAGTATTTTGGTGAGAATTTTGGCATCCATGTTCATCAAGGATACTGGTCTGTAATTCTCCTTTTTGATGGGGTCTTTGTCTGGTTTTGGGATCAAGGTAATGCTGGCCTCATAAAATGAGTTTGGAAGTTTCCCTTCCATTTCTATTTTTTGGAACAGTTTCAGGAGAATAGGTATTAATTCTTCTTGAAATGTCTGATAGAATTCCCCTGGGAAGCCATCTGGCCCTGGGCTTTTGTTTCTTGGGAGATTTTTGATGACTGTTTCAATTTCCTTAGTGGTTATAGGTCTGTTCAGGTTTTCTATTTCTTCCTGGTTCAATTTTGGTAGTTGATACATCTCTAGGAATGCACCCATTTCTTCCAGGTTATCTAATTTGTTGGCATAGAGTTGCTCATAATATGTTCTTACAATTGTTTGTATTTCTTTGGTGTTGGTTGTGATCTCTCCTCTTTCATTCATGATTTTGTTGATTTGGGTCATTTCTCTTTTCTTTTTGATCAGTC
The DNA here is from genome assembly GCF_037043125.1 of Eumetopias jubatus. Lineage (NCBI taxonomy): Eukaryota > Metazoa > Chordata > Mammalia > Carnivora > Otariidae > Eumetopias > Eumetopias jubatus. Next base: position 168,604,555 of record NW_028274807.1, read on the forward strand.
TGGCCAGGGGTTTATCAATCTTGTGAATTCTTTCAAAGAACCAGCTCCTAGTTTCGTTGATCTGTTCTACTGTTCTTTTGGTTTCTATTTCATTGATTTCTGCTCTGATCTTTATGATTTCTCTTCTCCTGCTGGGTTTAGGCTTTATTTGCTGTTCTTTCTCCAGCTCCTTTAGGTGTAGGGTTAGGTTGTGTATTTGAGACCTCTCTTGTTTCTTGAGAAAGGCTTGTATTGCTATATACTTTCCTCTCAGGACTGCCTTTGCTGTATCCCAAAGATTTTGAACAGTTGTGTTTTCATTTTCATTGGTTTCCAGGAATTTTTTTAATTCTTCTTTGATTTCTTGGTTGACCCATTCATTCTTTAGTAGGATGCTCTTTAGCCTCCATGTATTTGAGTTCTTTCCGACTTTCCTCTTATGGTTGAGTTCTAGTTTCAAAGCACTGTGGCCTGAAAATATGCAGGGAATGATCCCAATCTTTTGGTACTGATTGAGACCTGATTTGTGACCTAGGATGTGATCAATTCTGGAGAATGTTCCATGGGCACTAGAGAAGAATGTGTATTCCTTTGTTTTGGGATGGAATGTTCTGAATATGTCTGTGAAGTCCATTTGGTCCAGTGTGTCATTTAAAGTCTTTATTTCCTTGTTGATCTTTTGCTTAGATGATCTGTCCATTTCAGTCAGGGGGGTGTTAAAGTCCCCCACTATTATTGTATTGTTGTCAATGTGTTTCTTTGCTTTTGTTATTAATTGCCTTATATAATTGGCTGCTCCCATGTTCGGGGAATAGATATTTACAATTGTTAGATCTTCTTGTTGGATAGACCCTTTAAGTAGAATATAGTGTCCTTCCTCATCTCTTATTACAGTCTTTGTTTTAAAATCTAGTTTGTCTGATATAAGGATTGCCACCCCAGCTTTCTTTTGGTGTCCATTAGCATGGTAAATGGTTTTCCACCCCCTCACTTTCAATCTGGGGGTGTCTTTGGGTGTAAAATGAGTCTCTTGCAGACAGCATATTGATGGGTCTTGTTTTTTAATCCAATCTGATAGCCTGTGTCTTTTGATTGGGGCATTTAGCCCATTTACATTCAGGGTAACTATTGAAAGGTATGAATTTAGTGCCATTGTATTGCCTGTAAGGTGACTGTTAACTGTCTGTTGTCTGTGTTCGTTTCTGCTCTTTGCTGCTTTTAGGTTCTCTCTTTGCTTAGAGGACCCCTCTCAATATTTCTTGGAGGGCTGGTTTCGTGTTTGCAAATTCCTTTAGTTTTTGTTTGTTCTGGAAGCTTTTTATCTCTCCTTCTATTTTCAATGACAGCCTAGCTGGATATAGTATTCTTGGCTGCATATTTTTCTCGTTTAGTGCTCTGAAGATATCTTGCCAGTCCTTTCTGGCCTGCCAGGTCTCTGTGGATAGGTCTGTTGCCAATCTAATGTTTCTACCATTGTAGGTTACATATCTCTTCTCCCGAGTTGCTTTCAGGATTTTCTCTTTGTCTCTGAGACTCGTAAGTTTTACTATTAGATGTCGGGGTGTTGACCTATTTTTATTGATTTTGAGAGGGGTTCTCTGTGCCTCCTGGATTTTAATGCCTGTTTCCTTCCTCACATTAGGGAAGTTCTCTGCTATAATTTGCTCCAATATACCTTCTGCCCCTCTCTCTCTCTCTTCTTCTTCTGGGATCCCAATTATTCTAATGTTGTTTCGTCTTATCGTATCACTTATCTCTCGAATTCTGCCCTCGTGATCCTGTAGTTGTTTCTCTCTCTTTTTCTCAGCCTCTTTATTTTCCATCATTTGGTCTTCTATATCGCTGATTCTCTCTTCTGCCTCATTTATCCTAGCATTTAGTGCCCCCATTTTTGATTGCACCTCATCAATAGCCTTTTTGATTTCGATTTGGTTAGATTTTAGTTCTTTTATTTCTCCAGAAAGGGTTTCTCTAATAACTTCCACGCTTTTTTCAAGCCCAGCTAGTATCTTTAAAGTCATGATTCTGAACTCTAGGTCCGACATCGTACTAATGTCCGTATTGAGTAGGTCCCTGGCTGACGGTACTACCTCTTGTTCTTTTTGCTGAGGTGATTTCTTTCGTCTTGTCATTTTGTCCAGAGGAGAATAGATGAATGAGAGAACAAAAGGCTAACAGGTTTACAACGTCCCCAGCAAATATACTGTATACAAATCAGAAAAGACCTGAAACCAGGGGAAAAGAAAGGGAAAGAAAGAAAAAAGAAAGAGGAAAAGAAAAAAAAAAGAAAAAAAAAAGATAAAAACTAAAACAAAACAATACAAAGAAAGCAGAATATGATCAAATATGATCAGGCTAGTGCATAGATCAGTGCCACACACTAGATTTTGGGCATATTTTGGTCTGTTAGAAAAAAGTGCCTCCTAAAATTTTAAAGGAAGAAAGACATATATGTACAAAATAAGTGTTGATACAGTGAAGGGATGGAAGATGACTGTAAAGATGAAAATTATAAAAGATTTTATAAAAGGACTTGGTAAGATAAGTTGTTTGAAAAAAGAAAGAAGATTTAAGAAAAAAAAAAGGAAAAAGGGAGAGAATGTGATCAGGCAGGAGACTAGAACAAAGCCATACACTAGTGATTTAGGGTATATTTTGATCTGTTAGAAGAAACTGTACCTCAAAATTTTAAAGAGAGAACAACTTATATATATATGCCAAAAATAAGGGTAACTACTATGAAGGGATAAAATATGACTCTAAAAATGAAAAATAAAAAATGTTTTTTTTTTTTAAAAGGGATTTATAAGATGTTGGTTGAAAAAGGGAAAAAGAAAAATAATAAAAAAACAGTCAACAAAAATTAACTTTGATGAAATAATGAATCATGGTAAAAAAAAAAAAAAAAGCCATGAATCTATGTGCAGTATTCCCCTAGCGCTGGATTTCTCCTATTCTCCTTGATCGATCAACTTGGTCTTGGCTTGCTGGCTGTTTGTGCTGATCTTCTGGGGGAGGGGACTGTTGCTGTGGTTTCCAAATGTCTTTGCAGGAGGCGGAATTGCCCCGCCCTTGTCGGTCCGGGCTAAGGAAGCTGCTCCGGTTTGCTCTCAGGAGCTTTTGTTCCCTGCAAGCTCTCGGTACAGCTTTGGAGGCCCAGGACAGAAATGGTGGCCTCCCAATCTCCACTTGGAGGAGCTGAGAACTCGGGGCCCCGCTCCTCAGTGTGCCCCCAGAGAAAAGCAGTCACTTCCGTGTCCCCGGTCTCCGGCCGCACTCCGTGCTCACCCGGCCTGTGACCGAGGTTGCTATCTCTGGCACCCGACCCCGCGCGGAGTCTCCAAACCCAGCAGATCCCTGCAGTGCGTTCCCGCACTGCTCCTCCCCGGGAAGGAAGGGGAGTCTCCCCGGATCTGCTGCTTGTTGGGTCCCTGCTGGGGGAGCCGTGCCCCGACTGGGCCGCAGATCACAGTTTATGGCAACCCCGAGCTGAGAGCCCGCGACTCTGCTCCATATCTGCAGCCGGCTTCCCTGCTCTGATACCTGGGAGCTCTGCTGCACTCAGGCACCCCGGTCTCTCTGTGACCCCTTGGGTCCTGAGACCACACTGTCCCGGGAGGATTCCACCCCCCGCTTAGCCACTGCAGCGACTTCCCTCCGCCAAGCCAACTTCTAAAAGGTCTGATTTTGTGCTCCGCGGTTCTATCACTTGCCAGAAGCGGCCGGTGGAGGCCCCTCCCCCGCCGTCTATCCTCCCGAATATCGCCTCGGATTCACTTCTCCGCAAGCCCTACCTTCCAGTAAGTGGTTGCTTCTCTGTTCAGAGAGTTGTTGCTACTCTCCTGTTCGATCTCCTGTTGAGTTCGTAGGTGTTCAGAATGGTTTGATCCCTATTCAGCTGAATTCCTGAGACCAGACAAAATCTAGGTCTCCTACTCCTCCGCCATCTTGCTCCGCTCTCTAGAATTCATGGCTTTTTTTACCATGAATCATTACTTTTTAAAATTAACTTTTTTTAACTGTTTTTTTTTTAATTTTTCTTTTTCCCTTTTTCAGTCAACATCTTATCAATCACTTTTTGAAAAAAAAAATTTTTATTTTTCATTTTTAGAGTCATATTCTATCCCTTCATAGTAGATACCCTTATTTTTGGCATATATATATAAGTTGCTCTCCCTTTAAAATATTGAGATGCAGTTTCTTCTAACAGATCAAAATATACTCTAAATCACTAGTGGATGGCTTTGTTCTAGTCTCCTGCCTGATCACATTCTCTCTCTTTTTTTTTAAATCTTTCTTTTTTCAAACAACTTATCTTATCAATTCCTTTTATAAAATCTTTTATAATTTTCATCTTTAAAGTCATCTTCCATCCCTTCATTGTATCAACCCTTATTTTGTACATATATGACTTTCTTTAAATTTTAGGAGGCACTTTCTTCTAACAGACCAAAATACACCCAAAATGTCGTGTGTGGCACTGATCTACGCACTAGCCTGATCATATTTGATCATATTCTGTTTTTTTGTTTTGTTTTGTTCTGTTTTTGTTTGTGTTTATCTTTTTCTTTTTCTTTTTTCCTCTTTCTTGTTTCTTTCTTTCCCTTTCTTTTCCCCTGGTTTCAGGTCTTTTCTGATTTATTTAGAGTATATTTGCTGGGGACATTGTTAACCTGTTAGCATTTTGTTCTCACATTCATCTATTCTCCTCTGGACAAAATGACAAGACAAAAAATATCACCTCAGCAAAAAGAACAAGAGATAGTACTGTCTGCCAGGTACCTACGCAATACGGACATTAGTACGATGTCGGACCTAGAATTCAGAATCGTGATTTTAAAGATACTAGCTGGGCTTGAAAAAAGCATGGAAGTTATTAGAAAAACCCTTCCTGGAGAAATAAAAGAAATAAAATCTAACCAAACCAAAATCAAAAAGGCTATTAATGAAGTGCAATCAAAAATGGGGGCACTAACTGCTACGATAAATGAGGCAGAAGAGAGAATCAGCAATATAGAAGACCAAATGATGGAAAATAAAGAAGCTGAGAAAAAGAGATAAAAAACTACTAGATCACGAGGGCAGAATTCGAGAAATAAGCGATATGATAAGATGAAACAACATTAGAATAATTGGGATCCCAGAAGAAGAAGAAAGAGAGAGAGAGGCAGAAGGTATATGGGAGCAAATTATAGCAGAGAACTTCCCTAATGTGGGGAAGGAAACAGGCATCTAAATCCAGGAGGCACAGAGAACCCCTCTCAAAATCAATAAAAACAGGTCAACACCCCGACATTTAATAGTAAATCTTACAAGTCTCAGAGACAAAGAGAAAATCTTGAAAGCAGCTTGGAAGAAGAGATATGTAACCTATAATGGTAGAAACATTAGATTGGCAAAAGACTTATCCACAGAGACCTGGCAGGCCAGAAAGGACTGGCATGATATCTTCAGAGCACTAAACGAGAAAAACATGCACCCAAGAATACTATATCCACCTAGGCTCTCCTTGAAAATTGAAGGAGAGATTAAAGCTTCCAGGACAAACAAAAACTAAAGGAATTTGCAAACACGAAACCAGCCCTCCAAGAAATATTGAAAGGGCTCCTCTAAGCAAAGAGAGAGACTAAAAGCAGCATAGACCAGAAAGGAATACAGACAATATACAGGAACAGTCACCTTACAGGCAATACAATGGCACTAAATTCATATCTTTCAATAGTTGCCCTGAATGTAAATGGGCTAAATGCCCCAATCAAAAGACACAGGCTATCAGATTGGATTAAAAAACAAGACCCATCAATATGCTGTCTGCAAGAGACTCATTTTACACCCAAAGACACCCCCAGATTGAAAGTGAGGGGGTGGAAAACCATTTACCATGCTAATGGACACCAAAAGAAAGCTGGGGTGGCAATCCTTATATCAGACAAACTAGATTTTAAAACAAAGACTGTAATAAGAGATGAGGAAGGACACTATATCCTACTTAAAGGGTCTATCCAACAAGAAGATCTAACAATTGTAAATATCTATGCCCCTAACATGGGAGCAGCCAATTATATATGGCAATTAATAACAAAAGCAAAGAAACACATTGACAACCATACAATAATAGTGGGGGACTTTAACACCCCCCTGACTGAAATGGACAGATCATCTAAGCAAAAGATCAACAAGGAAATAAAGACTTTAAATGACACTGGAACAAATGGACTTCACAGACATATTCAGAACATTCCATTCCAAAGCAACGGAATACACATTCTTCTCTAGTGCCCATGGAACATTCTCCAGAATAGATCACATCCTAAGTCACAAATCAGGTCTCAGCCAGTACAAAGAGACTGGGATTTTCCCTGCATATTTTCAGACCACAGTGCTTTGAAACTAGAACTCAATCATAAGAGGAAAGTCGGAAAGAACTCAAATACATGGAGGCTAAAGAGCATCCTACCAAAGAATGAATGGGAGAACCAGAAAATTAAAGAAGAATTAAAAAAATTCATGGAAACCAATGAAAATGAAAATACAACTGTTCAAAATCTTTGTGATACAGCAAGGGCAGTCCTGAGAGGAAATTATATAGCAATACAAGCCTTTCTCAAGAAATAAGAAAGGTCTCAAATACACAACCTAACCCTACACCTAAAGGAGCTACAGAAACAACAGCAAATAAAGCCTAAACCCAGCAGGAGAAGAGAAATCATAAAGATCAGAGCAGAAATCAATGAAATAGAAACCAAAAGAACAGTAGAACAGATCAACGAAACTAGGAGCTGGTTCTTTGAAAGAATTCACAAGATTGATAAACCCCTGGCCAGACTGATCAAAAAGAAAAGAGAAATGACCCAGATCAACAAAATCATGAATGAAAGAGGAGAGATCACAACCAACACCAAAGAAATACAAACAATTATAAGAACATATTATGAGCAACTCTATGCCAGCAAATTAGATAACCTGGAACAAATGGGTGTATTCTTGGAGATGTATCAACTACCAAAACTGAACCAGGAGGAAATAGAAAATCTAAACAGATCTATAACCACTAAGGAAATTGAAGCAGTCATCATAAATCTCCCAACAAACAAAAGCCCAGGGCCAGATGGCTTCCCAGGGGAATTCTACCAAACATTTCAAGAAGAAATAATACCTATTCTCCTGAAACTGTTCCAAAAAATAGAAATGGAAGGAAAACTTCCAAACTCATTTTAGGAGGCCACCATTACCTTGATCCCAAACGAGACAAAGACCCCACCAAAAAGCAGAATTACAAACCAATATCCTTGATGAACATGGATGCCAAAATTCTCACCAAAATACTAGCCAATAGGATCCAACAGTACATTAAAAGGATTATTCACCATGACCAAGTGGGATTTATCTCTGGGCTTCAAGGTTGGTTCAACATCCGCAAATCAATCAACGTGATACAATACATGAACAAAAGAAAGAACAAGAATCATAGGATCCTCTCAATAGATGCAGAAAAAGCATTTGACAAAGTACAGCATCCTTTCTTGATCAAAACTCTTCAGAGTATAGGGATAGAGGCTACATGCCTCAATATCGTAAAAGCCATCTATGAAAAACCTACAGCGAATATCATTCTCAATGGGGAAAAGCTAAGAGCTTTCCCCCTAAGGTCAGGAACACAGCAGGGATGTCCACTATCACCGCTGCTATTCAACATAGTACCAGAAGTCCTAGCCAGAGCAATCAGAAAATAAAAAGAAATCAAAGGCATCCAAATTAGCAAAGAAGAAGTCAAACTCTCATTCTCTGCAGATGATATGATACTGTATGTGGAAAACCCAAAAGACTCCACCCCAAAACTGCCAGAACTCATACAGGAATTCAGTCAAGTGGCAGGATATAAAATCAATGCACAGAAATCAGTGGCATTCCTATACACCAACAACAAGACAGAAGAGAGACGAATCAAGGAGTCGATCCCATTTACAATTGCACCCAAAACCATAAGATACCTAGGAATAAGTCTAACCAAAGAGGCAAAGGATCTGTACTCACAAAACTATAAAATACTCATGAAAGAAACTGAGGACGACACAAAGAAATGGAAAAACGTTCCATGCTCATGGATTGGAAGAAGAAACAGTGTGAAGATGTCAATGCTACCTAGAGCAATCTACACATTCAATGCAATCCCCATCAAAATACCATCCCCTTTTTTCAAAGAAATGGAACAAATACTCCTAAAATTTGTATGGAACCAGAAGAGACCCCAAATAGCCAGAGGAATGTTGAACAAGAAAAGCAAAGCTGGCGGCATCACAATTCCAGACTTCTAGCTCTATGACAAAGCTGTCATCATCAAGACAGTATGGTACTGGCACAAAAACAGACACATAAATCCATGGAACAGAATAGAGAGCCCAGAAACAGACCCTCAACTCTATGATCAACTCATCTTTGACAAAGCAGGAAAGAATGTCCCATGGCAAAAAGACAGTCTCTTCAACAAATGGTGTTGGCAAAATTGGACAGCCACATGCAGAAGAATGAAACTGGACCATTTCCTTACACCACACACAAAAATAGACTCCAAATGGTTGAAAGACCTAAACGTGAGACAGGAGTCCATCAAAATCCTAAAGGAGAACACAGACAGCAACCTCTTCGACCTCAGCCGTAGCAGCTTCTTCCTAGAAACTTTGCCAAAGGCAAGGGAAGCAAGGGCAAAAATGAACTATTGAGACTTCATCAAGATAAAAAGCTTTTGCACAGCAAAAGAAACAGTCCACAAAACCAAAAGACAACCGACAGAATGGGAGAAAATATTTGCGAATGCCGTATCAGATAAAGGGCTAGTACCCAAAATCTATAAAGAACTTATCCAACTCAACATCCAAAGAACAAATGATCCAATCAAGAAATGGGCAGAAGACATGAACAGACATTTTTCCAAAGAAGACATCCACATGGTCAACAGACACATGAAAAAGTGCTCAACATCGCTCGGCATCAGGGAAATCCAAATCAAAACCTCCATGAGACATTACCTCACACCAGTCAGAATGGCTAAAATTAACAAGTCAGGAAACGACAGATGTTGGCGGTGATGTAGAGAAAGGGGAACCCTCCTTCACTGTTGGTGGGAATGCAAGCTGGTGCAGCCACTCTGGAAAACAGAATGGTGGTTCCTCAAACAGTTGAAAAGAGAGCTACCATACGATCCAGCAATTGCACTACTGGGTATTTACCACAAAGATACAAATGTAGGGATCCGAAGGGGTATGTGCACCCCAATGTTTATAGCAGCAATGTCCACCATAGCCAAACTGTGGAAAGAGTCAAGATGTTCATCGACAGATGAAATGATAAAGAAAAGGTGGTATATATACACAATGGAATATTATGCAGCCATCAAAAGGAATGAGATCTTGCCATTTGCAACGATGTGGATGGAACTGGAGGGTGTTATGCTGAGTGAAATAAGTCAATCAGAGAAAGACATGTATCATATGACCTCACTGATATGAGTAATTCTTAATCTCAGGAAACAAACTGAGTGTTGTTGGAGTGGTGGGGGTGTGGGAGGGATGGGGTGGCTGAGTGATAGACATTGGGGAGGGTATGTGCTATGGCGAGTGCTGTGAATTGTGCATGACTGTTGAATCACAGATCTGTACCTCTGAAACAAATAATGTCATATATGTTAAGAAAAAAAAAAAAGAGGGCGCCTGGGTGGCTCAGGTGGTTAAGCGTCTGCCTTCGGCTCAGGTCATGATCCCAGGGTCCTGGGATCGAGTCCCGCATCAGGCTCCCTGCTCCTTGGGAGCCTGCTTCTCCCTCTGCTTCTCTCTCTCTCTCTCTCTCTCTCCCTCTGTCTCTCATGAATAAATAAATAAAATCTTTAAAAAAACAAAAAAGAGGAAGAAGATAGCAGGAAGGGAAGAATGAAGGGGGGGAAATCAGAGGGGGAGACGAACCAGGAGAGACGATGGACTCTGAAAAACAAACTGAGGGTTCTAGAGGGGAGGAAGGTGGGGGGATGGGTTAGCCTGGTGATGGGTATTAAGGAGGACACGTTCTGTGTGGAGCACTGGGTGTTATCCACACACAATGATTCATGGAACACTACATCCAAAACTAATGATGTAATGTATGGTGATTAACATAACAATAAAAATTAAAAAAAAAGTAAGTAATAGAAGTGACAAGTACAAAAAAAAAAAAAAGAATGTGAGAGGCAGGTAATTCAACAGGGCTTTGCCTTTCTTCTAAACTACTTAATACAGGATTAGCTCTATCGGGCCCTGGCCTGCCAGGGCCCCAGTCCTTTGGATCTACCATGCTTAAGAATTCTTTTCCAGATCCCCCAATTTGCAGTTCATGGCATTCTTTGCAGAGCTCAAGAAATGCTGATATAAGTTCACTATCCTGACCAGCCAGCTTTGAGCAAGATCTGTCTCAACTGCCTTTCTCTCATTATACATCCCATCTGTCTCCGATGCTCCTTTGACAGCAAAGAGCTTGTTGCATTATGCATCTCAGAATATTAGAAAGATAATATAACCACCAGCCTATCAAAATCAGGAGACCAGAAATAATGGGATCATCTCTCTCAAGCACTTTTCCCTTAGTTCTTTTTTTTTTATGTTATATTAATCACCATACATTACACCATTAGTTTTTGATGTAGTGTTCCATGATTCATTGTTTGCGTATAACACCCAGTGCTCCATTCAGTACGTGCCCTCCTTAATACCCATCCAGGCTAACCCATCCCCCCCCCTCCCCTCTAGAACCCTCAGTTTGTTTTTCAGAGTCCATAGTCTCTCGTGGTTTGTCTTCCCCTCCGATTTCCGCCCCCTTCATTTTTCCCTTCCTGCTACCTTCTTCTTCTTCTTCTTCTTTTTTTTTTTTAACATATAATGTATTATTTGTTTCAGAGGCACAGGTCTGTGATTCAACAGTCTTACACAATTCACAGCACTCACCATAGCACATACCCTCCCCTTAGTTCTAATGTTGACGAGGACAGTGGTACTGGTTGGAGAATTTTAAATGGGAAGAAAAATATACAATCACAGGCATATACACTTGCAACCTCATGCTGTTCTAAGGATTGACTTTGTCAGGTTGGTTAAGAAGAATGGAAGTATTAAACATCTTTTGGCAAGAGTCTCCCAGAATCATTAACTGATTTTGTGATTCAACAAAGGCCTATAAATTGTTAAAGGTATTGCCAGGGAGATGCAGTTTATGTATAAATAGATGAAAGTAGAAGATACTATATCTTTTATGGGTGGCTTAATGATATCCATGGGGTGATATGTTAGCCATAAAAGTGAGTAGATAGAAGGAATTAATGCAAGTCATTTCTTCACATTGTTGATTTGCTAATCTGACTACATGAGTAGTTATTTTTACACCAGAATGTTAGTTGGTTATCCTAGCAAATCATCAGTCTATGCTGCCCTTTGCTCATTAGATTATTCTAATTATTAGAAATATTCAAGCTAATTAATGCACAGAAGGCTCACCAGTAGGCAGGAAAGAGTTAATTAACTCTATGGAACATTTACAGATGTAGTGAAAGACTAGGATTTCAGAGAAGCAGGACAGCAGAAAATCTAACAGGGAGGGTTGCTAAAATCTTGGAGGGGTGCTTATCAAGACTTCATTACCCCCAAACCCTAAAAATCTAGCATAATTATATGGTTGCAAAAACCTCTCTTAATTTGGGAAATTCCCATTTCACCTGGACCTTACTTTCAGGTGTTTGCTATGATTCAGAGATTTATTACAGAATTCAAGCATAGAAAGTGTATGTACTTTGGTCTTCTACAGTACAGGAATATCACTGAGAGCCACAGCAGTTTCATTCTTTATCTTCCTCTGGAGCCACAGGGTCTCTGTCTCTGTTTTCCATATTTACTTTCAGAAGAGAAAAGGCTTCTTCTGCTTCATTGGCACATTAGCCATCACAACTACTCCCAAGATGTTGCCTTTGGCCACTGAATCCACATCTTATATCAAGCCTCCTGCCATAGCCAAATGGTCCAGTCAGTGTTGACCCAAGTGCCCAGTATCAGGAGAAAACATCTGATTGGCTCCACATGGGTCATATCAGCTATGTCCAAGAGGATGAGTCACATGGCACACATCTGGCTGTGTTCATTTATTCGGTGGAGGGGAGAGTTATTATCAAAGCATGGATATGACTGGGGACGTCAAAAGATGTCTGCCACATTATTCCAGTATTTCAAAAGTTGAGATGAGGAACACCAGCAGAATGATGATCATGGAATGGAACTGTAAAAGTTGAATGGAGCTATAATCATATCCTAGTTTAAAAGTAATGTTCTCAGAGGCCTTATGCTCTCTATAAAAATATGAAGGTTATACACAAATTTTAATTTATAGAAATTTAACATGATCTTCAAGATAAGGTCCCCAAAGGCAAAAACATTTCTACTTGACACTAAAACATCCAGTTTAAAATAAACAAATCTACATGATGGCTTTAAATGGACATCTGTTGCTTCTTTGAATTAAGTGTGTTTTTTAAAAATCATATTGAAATATGAACACTATTGCCAATTACTTGATTCTTTTAATTAAAAAATGTTATTTTCTCTCAGTACGTAAGTTAAATTATCTTCTTATTTCCTAGCTCTCCACTTTCCCCTTGAAGGAAATGTATCTAATTCTCTGCCTTTCAGGTTAACTTCTTGCCGTTCCAATAACTTCTTAAATAACAGAAGTGACCTGCAATAAGCCCTGAGATATGAGATATGAGCTTTATAAATAAGATCTATACCTCTGTCATTGCTGCTATTCATTCAAGTGCATAAACCCATAACTCTTCCTTCTCTGACCCAAATCATTCAGTCACCAAGTCCTGCCAATTTCTCTTTCTCGATGCTATCAAATCCACTTCTTTCAAAATTTCTTTCCTTCAATCTTTTGTATACACTGTGGCTCCAAGAATACTTCCAAGGCACTGCTTTGCTTTTGTCTATTCTTTCTCCTAACAAACTTTTAATGATTCACTGTTGTTTTCAGAACCAAGTCTACTCTCACCACCCTCCCATTCCAGAATCTTCCTTCATACCTCCTAACCCAAAGATAACAGAAAGTTGGGAAAGGAGAATGAAAAATAAGAGGCAAAGCCTGGTGTGGACTTTTGTGGCTAGTTCAGGTAGTGAAGCTAAATTGCCCCAGCCAAATACGAAAAAATCCTTCTGTCTTTGCCTGGTTTTGGTTGTTACACATTCTCAGTATTATTTTCTTCTTTATCAACATACTGGTCCCTGAAATGATGTAGCTTCTGAATGAGTCTTACACTGCTTTTTCTCCTTATCCATAATATATCACATTGCTCTGTTAGGGGGTGAATCAGAGGCAAGAGTGCAAGATTTGATTTAAAACTTTTCTGTTTCTTCTCTTAACATACCTGGTTCTATAATAAATGTTAGTTTGTATTTGCTCATAAATGTATTTTATGGAGGGGGTGCTTTGCAATTATTTCATTATTTTCCCAAGTATAAAGAAGATAAATTTTGATCTTTGTTGTTATAAAGTCCTATGCATACATTTAAAGTTTTTTTAAAGAAAGAAAAGGTAAATGTACAGAGATAAATTAATATATAATAGAAAAGAATTAGAGTCAGAAATTGCCCCTGGCATCTGCTTATGGTAGGGAATATATGTTTGCTCTAGAGTTATCTTCCCCAGCTAGTTCCCAACCCTTCCTCTTGTTTGGGGGTATGCATACTCACTTTGAAAACAACATGTATCTGGAAGTCCTGGTTCTGCTTTCTTGACTTCCTAGTTTACAACTCTTGTAGAGCTGATAGTGTCTGCTATGGACCCATTCAAAAAATATCTATTTTGAGCATCTACTATGTGTAAATACTCTTCTAGGTACCAAAAACAAAAATGAGGATGGTCCTGAAAGAGTTTTTAACAGCTTGTTTAAATAGCTTCAGTGCTTCTGTGAAAATTGGAGTAGGAATAAAACACTAGCCAGAAATGAAAGAGCCTGAAACATAACATATAGTCAATACATGACCAGGGCCTTCAGCCCTGGAATGGAATTTGTTTACTAATGTCAATGCTAGGTAGAGATGCTGTTGTCCAGGTGTCACTGTAAAGTACAACAATCATTTACTGAGTCCCTACTTTGGACCTAATGTCAGCTAGATGCTAGAGATACAACTAGGAGCAAGACATAACCTTTCCTTTCCAATGCTCACAGACTCTTAGATTGCTTGGAGGGAGGAGGAATAGGGCACATATATTAACAAACAAATGTGTGGTCCAAGATAGTCTCATCCCTTTTCTGCCTTTCCATTCTTCTCCATCCTTACTTTTGGTGGAGGTGGAATATCTTTTAGCACAAGAATCCATGGAATTTAGCATTTGAGAGGTGATCAATATTTGTACTATTTCTATTTTTTTTAAAGATTTTATTTATTTATTTGACAGAGAGAGACACAGCGAGAGAGGGAACACAAGCAGGGGGAGCAGGAGAGGGAGAAGCAGGCTTCCCGTGGAGCAGGGATCCCGATATGGGGCTCGATCCCAGGACCCTGGGATCATGACCCGAGCCGAAGGCAGACGCTTAACGACTGAACCACCCAGGTGCCCCTATTTGTACTATTTCTAATCTGATTAATAGTTAATATTATCAAAACAAATAATAGCTGACATTTACTGAGCACTATTTGCCAGGAACTCTTCTGAATGCTTTGTGTATGGTACCTCATTTATCCTCACAACTACTCTAGGAAGTATGTACTATTATCCTATATATAGTTAAGGAAGCTAAGACACAGAAACGTTAAATACCTTGTTCAATAATTCAAAACAGAGCTGATCTTGTAAATGTGAGGCTCAACCATTGCCAGCCTCCAATGCCTGAGGCCAGAGGTCTTGCTGCTCCGAAACACAGAGAGTGAGGGGGTGGTTTGATGAAACCAGGAACTTGGGGAGGGCAGAGGGGGTGGATTTAAGAAGGGAAATGAAGGGAGAAGGACTTAGGGGTACCTATTGAAAGTGGGCACTGTCTGGTCTGAAAAAGATTCCATGGGAGCAATAGGAAAATCCTTCGATTTAGATGCCAAGTACATTTGAACTTGGCTGGAACTAAGAATTATTTATTTATGGTAGGGTTATTGTGGGACAAAAGTCATGTATATAACATCCAGCATCATAGGTTCTGAAAAAGAATTTTTTGGGGGGAGTATAAAAGGAAATAATTTTGCTGATTGGCAGTCTGGAGATGGAAAAGGCTTCTTGGTGGAGGTTGAATCTTAGAAAGTAAGCAGGTATTTACCAACTCCCCCTCTCCTCCCCCCAAAAAAAGAGGATGAAGAAGAGCATTCCTGGCAAAACAGTTAGCAAGGACAATGGCATATAGGTAGGAAATGGTCTTCAGAGGAATCACGAGAAGTTTAACTTGGCTAGAGTTACCTTGCTGAGATGATGTCACTGGAGATGTTGCCATGAACTGACAACTTTGTAAGCCATATTTAGAATAGGATATAGGAAACTGTTGAGGATGTCTTAGCAGAGGAGTAACCTGGTCAGGTATGGTTTATAAGATTCACTCTGGCATGATACAGAGGATGGCTGGGTGAAAGATACATGCTTCAGCATTGCTCCCAAACCAACTATCTCTATAGAAATGCTAACTGTAACTTATATATCCCTTTAAACATAACCCGAGTATATCAAAGGAGAAAAAAGATATCTAACACGTGTTTTTGCGACTTTGAACTTCTCAGGAAAATGACAAACTGTATATTGCTCATGGAGCAGATGGAAGATCACTTGTAGTTTATATTTACATCTGTGAGAAATCTTAAGGATTGAGTGGTTTAGCAGTACTTCTGTTGTGTGTGCTATAAAAATTCATTGGTCAAATCAAGTCTCAATGCTGATTATGAAAATAAAATGTGCTACTCTATTTCACCTTTTTATTATTTAATTAACAAATGTAAATTTAATGTTTACTATGTGTTAAATGGATCTTGTACTGTGGGAGATGCCAAGAACAATACAAATACTAACACAATTACTAATAATATGGTAGTGGCCAACATTTATTGCCCAGAGAGTGGTTCAAAGGAGTTGTAATCTACACAAGAAAGACCAGGGAAGGTTTTCCTGAAGAGTGTTAGCTGAGCTTAGAAAGCTGAGATCAACCAAATGTGTGTGTGTGTGTGTGTGTGTGTGTGTGTGTGTGTGTGTGTGTGTGTCTGTGGCATGGTAGCAGCACTGGCCTTGAGGTAGAGAAGAATGGTAAATTGGAAGATCTGAGGAAGGTTGTATGGCAGAAGTGCAGGAGAGAAGAGGGTAAAATGAGGTTGGAGAATAGAGAGGTGGGGTGCCAAGCAGGGCCAAGTTAACATGAACTAGACTGTAAACCTGATGCACTTATTTATCCCCCTCAAATAACGTGTTAATTTGACCATAGTTGACTATCAGCATTATCAGAAGATCATTAAAGAATGCCTCTAGTTTTAGGAACTTCAGGTGTTATAGCAGATGGTGGGTAAGATATATGGGTGCAGTCTGCCACTCAGTGCCGCTGAAATCATACCAAGTAAGTGGCTACCCTGTGTTATCAGGATGCCTTGGGCTATAAAGATACTGTGACTCAAATTGCCTTTAATAGAAAGTAAGTTTATCTCCCAGAGGTATGTTACCAGGCTCCAGTGATGAGGGATTTGGCTGTTTCCTGCTGTTCTCTTGATTCTTTCCTCCTCTGTATCAATTTTGTCCTCAGCTTGGCTCTCTTCATGGTCATAAGATGGATGCCATATGCAACTAGGGCAAGGTGCTGCTTTGTTCTAGTGGGAGAGAGATAATTCATCTCCCTAACTCCAGGATAAATTTCCTTCCCTCAATCTTATTAGACTTCCTTACATGTTGAGCCCACCTCTGAACCAATGATGATTACCAAGTGAATTTCCACAGCCGACTGGTTCAAGCTTGAAATCTAATCACCATCAAAGAGGACAGGAATACCACAATTCTCTTAGATTAATCAAGGATTAACATGGATGGAGTTACAGTCATGGGAGCAGAGTACATACCTGAAAAAAAATAATGATTTTGAAATGAAGAAGGGAAGAAAAAATGATGCTGGGCTGATCACCAAGAATAGTACACTACAAATTCCATCTGTTCTTCAAAATAACCACAGAAAATACAGGACCAAGAATTGATACATTTCAAAGCATAGGTTTTCTTGAAAATATTCACCTGAGGGGGGGGCGGAGCAAGATGGCGGAGGAGTAGGAGACCTAGATTTTGTCTGGTCTCAGGAATTCAGCTGAATAGGGATCAAACCATTCTGAACACCTACGAACTCAACAGGAGATCGAACAGGAGAGTAGCAACAACTCTCTGAACAGAGAAGCGACCACTTACTGGAAGGTAGGGCGTGCGGAGAAGTGAATCCGAGGCGATATTCGGGAGGATAGACGGCAGGGGGGGGGGCCTCCGCCGGCCGCTTCTGGCAAGTGCTAGAGCCGCGGAGCACAAAATCGGACCTTTTAAAAGTTGGCTCGGCGGAGGGACGTCGCTGCAGTGGCTAAGCGGGGGGTGGAATCCTCCCGGGACAGTGTGGTCTCAGGACCCTTGGGGTCACAGAGAGACCGGGGGTGCCTGCGCGCAGCAGAGCTCCCAGGTATCGGAGAGGGGAAGCCAGCTGCAGAGACGGAGCAGAGTCGCGGGCTCTCAGCTCTGGGTTGCCATAAACTGTGATCTGCGGCCCAGTCGGGGCACGGCTCCCCCAGCAGGGACCCAACAAGCAGCAGATCCGGGGAGACTCCCCTTCCTTCCCGGGGAGGAGCGGTGCGGGAACGCACTGCAGGGATCTGCTGGGTTTGGAGACTCCGAGCGGAGTCGGGTGCCAGAGACAGAAACGCTCGATCACAGGCTGGGTGAGCACGGAGTGCGGCCAGAGACCGGGGACATGGGAGTGACTGCTTTTCTCTGGGGGCGCACTGAGGAGTGGGGCCCCGAGTTCTCGGCTCCTCCGGGCGGAGACTGGGAGGCCGCCATTTTCGCCCTGGTCCTCCAAAGCTGTACCGAGAGCTTGCAGGGAACAAAAGCTCCTGAGAGCAAACTGGAGCAGCTTCCTTAGCCCGGAACGACAAGGGCAGGGCAATTCCGCCTCCGGCAAAGACATTTGGAAACCACAGCAACAGGCCCCTCCCCCAGAAGATCAGCACAAACAGCCAGCAAGCCAAGACCAAGTTGATCGATCAAGGAGAATAGGAGAACTCCAGCGCTAGGGGAATACTGCACATAGATTCATGGCTTCTTCTTTTTTTTTTTTTTTTTTTTAACCATGATTCATTATTTCATCAAAGTTAATTTTTGTTGACTTTTTTTTATTTTTCTTTTTCCCTTTTTCAACCAACATCTTATAAATCCCTTTTTTTTAAAAAAAACATTTTTTATTTTTTTTTCATTTTTAGAGTCATATTTTATCCCTTCATAATAGTTATCCTTGTTTTTGGCATATATATATAAGTTGTTCTCTCTTTAAAATTTTGAGGTACAGTTTCTTCTAACAGATCAAAATATACCCTAAACCACTAGTGTATGGCTTTGTTCTAGTCTCCTGCCTGATCACATTCTCTCCCTTTTTCCTCTTCTTTTTTCTTAAATCTTCTTTCTTTTTTCAAACAACTTATCTTACCAAGTCCTTTTATAAAATCTTTTATAATTTTCATCTTTACAGTCATCTTCCATCCCTTCACTGTATCAACCCTTATTTTGTACATATATGTCTTTCTTCCTTTAAAATTTTAGGAGGCACTTTTTTCTAACAGACCAAAATATGCCCAAAATCTAGTGTGTGGCACTGATCTATGCACTAGCCTGATCATATTTGATCATATTCTGCCTTTTTTGAATTGTTTTGTTTTTGTTTTTATCTTTTTTTTCTTTTTTTTTTTCTTTTTCTCTTTCTTTTTTCTTTCTTTCCCTTTCTTTTCCCCTGGTTTCAGGTCTTTACTGATTTGTATACAGTATATTTGCTGGGGACGTTGTAAACCTGTTAGCCTTTTGTTCTCTCATTCATCTATTCTCCTCTGGACAAAATGACAAGACGAAAGAAATCACCTCAGCAAAAAGAACAAGAGGTAGTACCGTCAGCCAGGGACCTACTCAATACGGACATTAGTACGATGTCGGACCTAGAGTTCAGAATCATGACTTTAAAGATACTAGCTGGGCTTGAAAAAAGCGTGGAAGTTATTAGGGAAACCCTTTCTGGAGAAATAAAAGAACTAAAAATCTAACCAAATCGAAATCAAAAAGGCTATTGATGAGGTGCAATCAAAAATGGGGGCACTAAATGCTAGGCTAAATGAGGCAGAAGAGAGAATCAGCGATATAGAAGACCAAATGATGGAAAATAAAGAGGCTGAGAAAAAGAGAGAGAAACAACTACAGGATCACGAGGGCAGAATTCGAGAGATAAGTGATACGATAAGACGAAACAACATTAGAATAATTGGGATCCCAGAAGAAGAAGAGAGAGAGAGAGGGGCAGAAGGTATATTGGAGCAAATTATAGCAGAGAACTTCCCTAATGTGAGGAAGGAAACAGGCATTAAAATCCAGGAGGCACAGAGAACCCCTCTCAAAATCAATAAAAATAGGTCAACACCCCGACATCTAATAGTAAAACTTACGAGTCTCAGAGACAAAGAGAAAATCCTGAAAGCAACTCGGGAGAAGAGATATGTAACCTACAATGGTAGAAACATTAGATTGGCAACAGACCTATCCACAGAGACCTGGCAGGCCAGAAAGGACTGGCAAGATATCTTCAGAGCACTAAACGAGAAAAATATGCAGCCAAGAATACTATATCCAGCTAGGTTCTCCTTGAAAATTGAAGGAGAGATAAAAAGCTTCCAGAACAAACAAAAACTAAAGGAATTTGCAAACACGAAACCAGCCCTCCAAGAAATATTGAGAGGGGTCCTCTAAGCAAAGAGAGAACCTAAAAGCAGCAAAGAGCAGAAACGAACACAGACAACAGACAGTTAACAGTCACCTTACAGGCAATACAATGGCACTAAATTCATACCTTTCAATAGTTACCCTGAATGTAAATGGGCTAAATGCCCCAATCAAAAGACACAGGCTATCAGATTGGATTAAAAAACAAGACCCATCAATATGCTGTCTGCAAGAGACTCATTTTACACCCAAAGACACCCCCAGATTGAAAGTGAGGGGGTGGAAAACCATTTACCATGCTAATGGACACCAAAAGAAAGCTGGGGTGGCAATCCTTATATCAGACAAACTAGATTTTAAAACAAAGACTGTAATAAGAGATGAGGAAGGACACTATATTCTACTTAAAGGGTCTATCCAACAAGAAGATCTAACAATTGTAAATATCTATGCCCCGAACATGGGAGCAGCCAAATATATAAGGCAATTAATAACAAAAGCAAAGAAACACATTGACAACAATACAATAATAGTGGGGGACTTTAACACCCCCCTGACTGAAATGGACAGAT
The DNA here is from genome assembly GCF_037043125.1 of Eumetopias jubatus. NCBI lineage: Eukaryota > Metazoa > Chordata > Mammalia > Carnivora > Otariidae > Eumetopias > Eumetopias jubatus. The sequence continues at coordinate 168,625,074 of NW_028274807.1, forward strand.
CATCTAAGCAAAAGATCAACAAGGAAATAAAGACTTTAAATGACACACTGGACCAAATGGACTTCACAGACATATTCAGAACATTCCATCCCAAAGCAACGGAATACACATTCTTCTCTAGTGCCCATGGAACATTCTCCAGAATTGATCACATCCTAGGTCACAAATCAGTTCTCAATCGGTACCAAAAGATTGGGATCATTCCCTGCATATTTTCAGACCACAATGCTTTGAAACTAGAACTCAACCACAAGAGGAAAGTCGGAAAGAACTCAAATACATGGAGGCTAAAGAGCATCCTACTAAAGAATGAATGGGTCAACCAAGAAATTAAAGAAGAATTAAAAAAATTCATGGAAACCAATGAAAATGAAAACACAACTGTTCAAAATCTTTGGGATACAGCAAAGGCAGTCCTGAGAGGAAAGGATATAGCAATACAAGCCTTTCTCAAGAAACAAGAAAGATCTCAAATACACAACCTAACCCTACACCTAAAGGAGCTAGAGAAAGAACAGCAAAGAAAGCCTAAACCCAGCAGGAGAAGAGAAATCATCAAGATCAGAGCAGAAATCAATGAACTAGAAACCAAAAGAACAGTAGAACAGATCAACGAAACTAGGAGCTGGTTCTTTGAAAGAATTAACAAGATTGATAAACCCCTGGCCAGACTGATCAAAAAGAAAAGAGAAATGACCCAAATCAACAAAATCATGAATGAAAGAGGAGAGATCACAAGCAACACCAAAGAAATACAATTATAAGAACATATTATGAGCAGCTCTATGCCAGCAAGTTAGATAACCTGGAAGAAATGGGTGCATTCCTAGAGATGTATCAACTACCAAAACTGAACCAGGAAGAAATAGAAAACCTGAACAGACCTATAACCACTAAGGAAATTGAAACAGTCATCAAAAATCTCCCAACAAACAAAAGCCCAGGGCCAGATGGCTTCCCAGGGGAATTCTATCGGACATTTCAAGAAGAATTAATACCTATTCTCCTGAAACTGTTCCAAAAAATAGAAATGGAAGGGAAACTTCCAAACTCATTTTATGAGGCCAGCATTACCTTGATCCCAAAACCAGACAAAGACCCCATCAAAAAGGAGAATTACAGACGAATATCCTTGATGAACATGGATGCAAAAATTCTCACCAAATTACTAGCCAATAGGATCCAACAGTACATTAAAAGGATTATTCACCACGACCAAGTGGGATTTATTCCTGGGCTGCAAGGCTGGTTCAACATCCGCAAATCAATCAACGTGATACAATACATTAACAAAAGAAAGAACAAGAATCATATGATCCTCTCAATAGATGCAGAAAAAGCATTTGACAAAGTACAACATCCTTTCTTGATCAAAACTCTTCAGAGTATAGGGATAGAGGGTACATACCTCAATATCATAAAAGCCATCTATGAAAAACCTACAGCGAATATCATTCTCAATGGGGAAAGGCTGAGAGCTTTTCCCCTAAGGTCAGGAACGCGGCAGGGATGTCCACTCTCACCACTGCTATTCAACATAGTATTAGAAGTCCTAGCCACAGCAATCAGACAACAAAAAGAAATCAAAGGCATCCAAATCGGCAAAGAGGAAGTCAAACTCTCACTCTTTGCAGATGATATGATACTGTATGTGGAAAACCCAAAAGACTCCACCCCAAAACTGCTAGAACTCATACAGGAATTCAGTAAAGTAGCAGGATATAAAATCAATGCACAGAAATCAGTGGCATTCCTATACACCAACAACAAGACAGAAGAGAGACAAATCAAGGAGTCGATCCCATTTACAATTGCACCCAAAACCATTAGATACCTAGGAATAAATCTAACCAAAGAGGCAAAGGATCTGTACTCAGAAAACTATAAAATACTCAGGAAAGAAATTGAAGAAGACACAAAGAAATGGAAAAACGTTCCATGCTCATGGATTGGGAGAATCAACATTGTGAAGATGTCAATGCTACCTAGAGCAATCTACACATTCAATGCAATCCCCATCAAAATACCATCCACTTTTTTCAAAGAAATGGAACAAATAATCCTAAAATTTGTATGGAACCAGAAGAGACCCCGAATAGCCAGAGGAATACTGAAAAAGAAAAGCAAAGCTGGCGGCATCACAATTCCGGACTTCCAGCTCTATTACAAAGCTGTCATCATCAAGACAGTATGGTACTGGCACAAAAACAGACACATAGATCAATGGAACAGAATCGAGAGCCCAGAAATGGACCCTCAACTCTATGGTCAACTTATTTTTGACAAAGCAGGAAAGAATGTCCAATGGCAAAAAGACAGTCTCTTCAACAAATGGTGTTGGGAAAATTGGACAGCCACATGCAGAAGAATGAAACTGGACCATTTCCTTACACCACACACAAAAATAGACTCCAAATGGTTGAAAGACCTAAACGTGAGACAGGAGTCCATCCAAATCCTAAAGGAGAACACAGGTAGCAACCTTTTCGACCTTAGCCGCAGCAACTTCTTCCTAGAAACATCGCCAAAGGCACGGGAAGCCAGGGCAAAAATGAACTATTGGGATTTCATCAAGATAAAAAGCTTCTGCACAGCAAAAGAAACAGTCCACAAAACCAAAAGACAACCGACAGAATGGGAGAAAATATTTGCAAATGACATATCAGATAAAGGGCTAGTATCCAAAATCTATAAAGAACTTACCAAACTCAACACCCAAAGAACAAATAATCCAATCAAGAAGTGGGCAGAAGACATGAACAGACATTTCTCCAAAGAAGACATCCAAATGGCCAACAGGCACATGAAAAAGTGCTCAACATCGCTTGGCATCAGGGAAATCCAAATCAAAACCTCAATGAGATACCACCTCACACCCGTCAGAATGGCTAAAATTAACAAGTCAGGGAACGACAGATGTTGGCGGGGATGTGGAGAAAGGGGAACCCTCCTACACTGTTGGTGGGAATGCAAGCTGGTGCAACCCCTCTGGAAAACAGTATGGAGGTTCCTCAAACAGTTAAAATTAGAGCTACCGTTCGATCCAGCAATTGCACTACTGGGTATTTACCACAAAGATACAAATGTAGGGACCTGAAGGGGTACGTGTACCCCAATGTTTATAGCAGCAATGTCCACCATAGCCAAACTGTGGAAAGAGCCAAGATGCCCATCGACAGATGAATGGATAAAGAAGAGGTGGTATATATACACAATGGAATATTATGCAGCCATGAAAAGGAATGAGATCTTGCCATTTGCAACGACGTGGATGGAACTGGAGGGTGTTATGCTGAGTGAAATAAGTCAATCAGAGAAAGACATGTATCCCATGACCTCACTGATATGAGGAATTCTTAATCTCAGGAAAGAAACTGAGTGTTACTGGAGTGTTTGGGGGTGGGAGGGATGGGGTGGCTGGGTGATAGACATTGGAGAGGGTATGTGCTACGGTGAGTGCTGTGAATTGTGCAAGACTGTTGAATCACAGATCTGTACTTCTGAAACAAATAACGCAACATATTTTAAGAAAAAAGAAAAAGAAGAAGATAACAGGAGAGGAAGAAAAGGGGAGTATGTCAGAGGGGGAGACGAACCATGAGAGATGATGGACTCTGAAAAACAAACTGAGGGTTCTAGAGGGGAGGGGGGGAGGGGGATGGGTTAGCCTGGTGATGGGTATTGAGGAGGGCACATTCTGCATGGAGCACTGGGTGTTATGAACAAACAATGAATCATGGAACACTGCACCAAAAACTAATGATGTAATATATGGTGATTAACATAACAATAAAAAAAATAAAAAAAAAAAAGAAAATATTCACCTGAGGCAACACAGTATTTCAGTTAAAAGCAGAGACTCTGGATCTAAACACTTGAGTCCAGATCCATGGCTCACCATTTACCAGATGTATTAACTTAAGAAAGTTAAATTCTTGGTTTTTATTATCTGTATACTAGAGAAACCAAAAAAATCATCTCTACCACAAAGAGTTCTATGGATGTTAAAATTAGATAATGTTTTATAAATCTTGGGACAGTGCTGAGCTCATGGTTAAACACCAATAAATTTAAGCTAATATTATTTCTCGTTTGTTTAGTACAAAATGCCTTTCTGCCAGTTATGTTAAAATAGAGTGAGAACTTGTGATGTGATTGGGAATTTCTGGCCTGAAGATATCTTTGGGAATTGATAGAATTGATATGAATTTAAAATGACTCCTTCTAAATGTCCAGTTTACAAATCTGGGTTTTGAAATGCAATGAAAGCATTAAAAAGAGCTTTCCTGATATGAAAGCATAACCAGGATATTAGTGTTTCCATGTATAAACATTACCGAGTCCCTTCAAGGAACAGATGGACTTAAATATGAATGAATGAGGTGATATTAGTGGGAAGAGATAATGACACTGTAATTAGACCAGGGATATGAAGAGTTAGAGAAGGCTCCATACACCTATCTTTCACTGCCCAGAAATCATTTTAGGAGGTTGGGGCTCAGGGAATGAGGAGAACTTGCTTCATAAGGATGCTTCCATTGCTAATGCCAAAACACATCCAGCCATTGTATAGTTTTGCAAATCTCTCTCCTGAGAGAATGAGAAGATAATTTTCAAGGCAGCTAAACCCACATAACCACTAAAATGGAAATGAAATTAATGGAATAGTTTTTATATTCCCTCTCATATTCATCTATAATAAATCACATGAAGCTGCAGTGTTTCTGCATTTATCACATAAACAGCCTAATGGCTGTACTTCTGTCTTTAAATACTAGAGAAATAGATTAATTGTCTGGAGTCTGGGAAAAGGCAGTACTTGCTCATAAGTAGCTATCAAAGGATAATGACTGTTCTGTCCAACTAGCACTTACCCCTAGGACTCTTGGGCAGTGGAAGAAGGTTCAGATAACAGAAGTACAGGAACAGACTCATCCTTCCTCCCCACCCTGTCTCTTTTGGTCCATCCACTAGATGCAAGCACACTGTTCTGTTGTCAACATTGTAAAGAAAACCACATCGAAACAACATCCTTCCCTTTGTCTTTGCTTGCATAACTTATATTGAAAACTGAAAGCTGATACATCAGGAAGCTCAGGGGCTCTTGAACAAAAGTACATGAGTCCTGAAGTAAATAAAGGGAAAAGCTCTCTAAGAATGCTAAATATTCTTTGCGATGATGTACTACCTCTTACCTTCAACCTAAAAAGCACTTTGCATGTATGAATGTCATGGCCATTCCCCAAGCAGAGGGCCAAGGTAAACTCAAACACAGAGGAAAAAGATTTCTCTTGTCCTTAGTCTTTGAAAATGGTGATGAGTTCCCAAAGACTATGCTTTTTTATCTTAGGTGCATGTGCTTCCTGTGGTTGTAGCCTGGTAATACATGAAACCTCAGGAAAAAGCTAGATCTATTTTAGTGGAGCATTTTTTCTACCTGAGGGTTAGTGGATCAATTAGGAATACATTGAGTTGCAAATAACAAAAACAGTGGTTTAAACAAATAATATAATTTGCTTATATATAAAGATCCCCAGCATTAGTTGTTGCCTTTAGAGACTCAGATTTTGTCTGAAATAAAAATGAGATTTGTAAGACCTAGTAGCCATTCTTTTACCATCTTTTGCATATCAGCTTGTGTCCTTTTTCTTGCACTTAGTGTTGCAATACAGCTGCTGTCCTTCAAGGGACAAGGCTGCCTACAATGTGGTTGGGCAGTGCTAGTTGCTTCTGTCTCTTTTTGAAGCAAAGAAAAATCTTTCCATGATCCTCTCCTTAAAGATTCCATTTACCCTCAGTTGCTGGAATTGGACAATATTTTGTCCTTACATGTAGGGACAATTACACATCAGAATTCACAATTGCCTCAATTGGCTCAGACTAGTTATAATCCTGTCCTTAAGACTTCTCATGTTGTCGTCTTGAACAAAATTATGATTCTGTTGGCAAGGAGAAAAATGTCTTTTTATTACTCAATGAGGTTAACCACAGAAAATATCAGGAATATTTTGTAATAGTAAAAGCAAACAAGATATATTGCATTAAAAATGAAATATTTGCATTGAATTTTAAGACAATATTTGAAGACACCATAGTCTTTCAGAATGTACTTCAAGCCTGCCATAGTGAATAACTGACTACCCATGCCCCTCATCCAGTTCCCTTTCCACAGAGTAACAGGGAGATCTTTGGAAGGTAAAATCTGAATATGTTGGTCCCATGCTTAAAAGCTGTCAGTCCCATCTCAACAGTGTTGGTACTGTTGGTACATAAGAGTACCAACAGTGGTACTTCTGGAGCGGCTCTTCTGGAGCCATTGAAAATCTCTCAAATTCTGGTCCCAGACTTCTCCCTAACCGCATTTTTCTACTCCTCTCATCTGCTTTTGAAACTCCTGCTATACTTGTTCCACTCCTCAATAGAGCTAAGCAAAGTTGCCTTTGAACCTGGTACATGCTTCTTCCTCTGGATATCTCTACTCCCACCTTCCATATGTCTTTTCCACTGCTAACTTCCAGCCATACTTCCAGCCATCCTTCCAGCTGTTACTTCCTCTGAGAAGCCTTCCTTGATGGACCTGATAGGTTCAATGACTACTTTTTGTTCCTCCTGCACACTCTCATTGCATTTAGAGTTCTTTATCAGAATTGCTATAGGTGATTCAGAATATAGAACTTTTCTATCTTGTTCACCTTGTTTACTGTTTGATCCTGACTGCCTAGCATATTGCCTAGCACTCAGTAGGAATTCCATAAATATCTTGAGTTTTAGTTGGTTTCTACTTATTTGAAATTTGTTGAAGACCTTCTAACTCACTTATTGACAGCACACTAATTATATAAGGGGAAGCTCCATCCCTTCCCAAGGAATTTGAACAGACAAAACTCAGATATTAAGGGAAAATATAGGATATCAGAAGCAGAGAGGCATTTGACCTGTTGCCAAATATGACCCCAGTGCCCATTTCATTAGGAAGATTTAGCAGGTGAGAATTTTATCACAGCCACTCTTAAGAGAACTGCCTTTTTCTTCAATAAGTAAGGCTTTTATTTTGTTTTTGACTTGTTTTGTAAAGATGTCTATCATCTCATATTTAAGGACTTATTGTTGTTTGTTTTGTTTTCCTCCAAGCTTACAAATGAGAGTGTGGGGCCTAGAATACTCATTAAGCTGGCTTTCCTTCCCTAAACTTTCTGATCCTTCTTGGTGGGTCTTATTACCATCTCTGTCAGGCAAGCTGGAACCATGCAGCAGAAAAGATGGTACCTGGGAGCCAGGTTTATTATTGATACGTCCAGATTCATGGTTCATATTTCAGATGGAAGAAAGGCAAGGAAAGAGGCATCTGAGGTTCTGGACCCAGCCATATCTGAACCTAGATGCTCCCTTGAGCTCCCAGGTTTATAAATCAGTAAATGTCCTTTTGTTTAGGCTTCTTTGAGTTGAGATTTGGTCATTCATAAATGAATAGCGAATGCAGGATTTGGAATCAGAAGTATAATGATTGATTGGCTAAAAGTATTAGCATAATCCCTGTGGCCGACAGTAGGAGGAGTTTTTCCCACCTAAACTACAGAATATTCTATTATCAGAGAAGAGGTAAAGCATGCCAAGAGACAAAATAAAAAAACAAAGGTATCTATTTTGTCCATATCATATGGCCCTTCATCACTGCACCATTAGATAAATTTATGAATTGCTTTTATTTCTGAGATTGGAGCTTCCTTCAGGATAGTGGAAGTAAACAACTTCCGAAAATTAATTCCCCAAATGTCACTTTATCAAGACTAGTCTACTGAAAGCTAATTGGTTAAAAGTTAATTTTAAATTTTAATTTAAATTCAAAAACATATGAACAAATCAAAATTAGCCAACATACATCATACAATAAATTAGGATTAAAGGACAATTCCCATATCAACACTGAGATTTTAGTTCCAAATGATAAAATGTATGTTTCTAAATATTATATTTAATAGCCAAAGTTGAACATTTTTGTTAAAACTGTAGAATATTTTGTTAAATTTTATTAAATTACAATGAGTATATTGACAAAACAAAACACTGGCAAGGATGTGGAGCAACAGGAACACTCATTCATTGCTGGTGGGAATGCGAAATGGTACAGCCACTTTTGAGGACAGTTTGGTGGTTTCTTAGAAAACTAAACATACTCTTACTATATGATCTAACATTTATACTTCTTAATTTTTAGCCAAAGGAGTTGAAAACTTATATCCACACAAAAATTTGCATGTAGATGTTTAGAGCACCTTTTTCATAATTGCCAAAACTTGGAAGCAACCAAGATGTCCTTCAGCAGGCAAATAAGTAGATAAACTGCGGTACATTCAGACAATGGAATGTCTGAAATGGCTCAGTTGGTTAAGTGTCTGCCTTCAGCTCAGGTCATGATCTCAGGGTCCTGGGACCGAGCCCTGCATCATCAGGCCCTGTGCTCAGTGGGGAGTCTGCTTCTCCCTCTCCCCCTGTTCCTCCCCAGCTCATGCTCTCTCTCTCTTTCTCTCTTTCAAATAAATAAATAAATAAAATCTTAAAGAAAAAAAAAGAAATAATGTTCAAAAGCCTAGTACTGTACTTGGTAATCAGAAATCAATAAAATTAAGTATTACTGTTATTAGAATTAATACCTATCCTTAGTGTAGACTATCATGCTGAGGAACATCATCTAGGTCTTTTAAAAAAATATATCTTATTTATAAGATCAGATAAATTAATTTTCATTGGAATGAATAAGTTACATAAGCACAAAATTTCTTCTCCTTTCCTCCATTTTTATAAATGACATCATCATCTACCCATTTATACGAGCTATAAATGTAGGCATCATTCTTGACATTTCTTTTTTCCTCACCTCCCTAATTCAGTTAATTTACCAAGTTCTGTCAATTCTACTTTATGAATATCTTTCCACCTCACTGCTAACACCTGTTCCACACCACCATCTTTTTCCTGGAACCACTGCAATAGCCTCTCAATTGGTCTCCCCAGTATCCACTCTTCTTCTCCATCTCCTATTTCACACAAGAGCCAAAGTGAGTCTTTTTTAAAAATGCAGACATGAGGGGCGCTGGGGTGGCTCAGTCGTTAAGCGTCTGCCTTCGGCTCAGGTCATGATCTCAGGGTCCTGGGATCGAGCCCTTCATCGGGCTCCCTGCTCAGCGGGAAGCCTGCTTCTCCCTCTCCCACTCCCCCTGCTTGTGTTCTCTCTCTTGCTGTCTCTCTCTCTCTGTCAAATAAATAAATAAAATCTTAAAAATAATTGCAGACATGAATATGCTTCTTTCTGGATTATATCCTTAAGTGGCTTTCCATTTCCTTTTTTACTAAGGGCTACAAAACTCTTTATGATCATGGACAACTCTTCTACATAAAACTACATTTTAGGTCCACAGGGAGAAGAGACTCATCTAGTGTTTCTCTAATTTGCTTTCCCTGGGCTTTGATACATTTGGCCAAAGTTCCTGGTGTACATTTTGCTTGCCACCTGAGGTCATTCTCCCTTCTTCCAAATGAAACTGCAATCAAAATAAAGTAAACACAAAGGCCAATCCTGCCACCTCCCCAAGGTGTTCCAAGAGCTCTCACTTTCCCAGAAAATAGAGATGGGATTATTTGCTTTCACTTGTCAAAAGCCCAAAAATTGCTAGTGTGTCACCATAACTCAGAGGGTTGTTAACCTCAGTGTGATCGCAGACTATGTGCCCATTTGAAAACTTTTATTGGCTTCTCTCTATTTTTAAGACATCAGATAGACTCCGACACAAGACAAATTAAAAATGATTGTTGTTACTCTTGGTTCCATCAGTCAACCCTCTGAATGTGATTCTAGGAGAGACAGGGGTTTCTACTCCCAGATGAGTCCCATTTGTCACAGCATGCAGTTCCATCCTGCTTGGTAAGCCTGCAAACATTTGTGACTGTAAGCTTTTCTTTTCCCTTAGGTTAGCATGATTTTTTAAATCAACATTGTTGAGGTATAATTCACATACAAAAAATTGTGCAACCTTTTAGTATGCAGTACAATGAATTTTGACAAATTTATTTATTTGTCAAATTATTATTACATTATACACTAATGTAACCACCACCACAATAAAATATGGGACATTTCCATTACTCCCAAATGTTCCCTGAACGCCTTCGTGGTCACCCTTTCCATCCTCTGCTGAAGATAATCACTAATCTGCTTTCTGTTACTAGAGATTAATTTTACTTGTTCTAAAATTTCACATGAGTAGAATCATACAGTATCTACTCTTTTGGGTCTGGCCCCCTCCTCTCAACATCATGCTTTTAAAAGTTTATCAATATTGTATATATTAGTGTGTGTGTATATATATATATATATATATATATATATATATTTGCATAGTATTCTATAAAAACAGCCCAATCTGTTTATCTGTTCTCCTGTTGATGCACATTTGAGTATTTCCAGTTTTTTGGCTCTTATGAATATAGCTTTGGTAAACATTTGTACACAGGCCTTTTCTGTGGATATGTGTTTTTATTCCTCTTCAGTAAACACCTCCCCTAGCTTAACAGAGTTTTTAAATTTTCCATGATGGTCTTACAATTAAACAAATTCAGTATTTTTCATTATGATATTCTAAAGATCTTGTTAGCAGTACTCCCTTTTAAAACTCTATCAATTTGTAACAAAATTTTAATAAATATTAGAACTTCGGTATGTTTAGGTCCATCAGGTCCTTTGAGGCATAATTAAATAACTCAGATATTTATTAACAGTGGCAAGTAATCTTAAGTATCAGCAAATATCCTATAATATCTACCAATTGAAATATATAGTATGAATAATGTCTATGGGATACACAGAAGGAAAGTCGCCTCTACCACGAAGGCATTACAATCTAGATGGAAATACTGAATCAATGTTAGTCAGAAACTTCGAAATAATGATGAAATACTGAGTTGAGTGGTACATACTAGCATTGAATCAGGACGTCAGAGAGGTTGAATGATGGATAGTGGTTACCTGGGATGCAGGTGTAGATTTCAAAATAGGATCATCATAGAGGAGGAGACATTGTAGACTCTTTCTCCAAAGCAAAGAGGATTTACTTATCTGTTTGGTCAGAATTAAGCTCAACTGTGTGGGCCTTTGGCCTTGTGGTTACCATGTGACAAAAAGGCAAATGCCCACATTTATTTTACTCTTAATCTATGCAGTTGATAAATGGACATGGGGGTCCTAAGAGGTGGGCCCACCTCTCATGTGTGTCTTGCAAGAATGATTGCACATTCTTGGATTTGGGGCGATGTTATAATAGAATATGTTTTTCTCTGGAGGTTCCAACTTGGTCTTTATCAGAGGCACTCAATGACAGATGCTGACTTAGGTAATAATATCTGATTTGGGTTTCTGATTTGCCTTCTGTTTTGCATTTGTCTGCATCTGGATCCCCATTTTTGAGGGGAAATGTTTGTAAGGTAGAATTTAAGTCCTTTGCTGTAATATCATTAATAGGTTACCAAAATATTCACTTAAATCCTGAAATTAACTAAGATAAATATTTTTAATGAGAAGTTGGAACATACTGTACATGTTTCAAACTGTGGAAGGTTTAGTTCCACGTTTAGCGTTTATTGTTTGAGACAGGGTTACAAAGTAACAAATAAGGGAAAAATAAAGTTTAAAAAATCTTATGGAATATCTTCAGTCGTAGATATTGGCAGCAAATTTCAGACTCCCTGCCTTGAATTTCTACAATTAGTTTTATTATTTATTAAAGAGAAAATGAGGGGGCAGGTAGGAGTCTGAGAAGTGGGAAGGTTTAAGGAATCTCATCCCCTGCCCCTTTTGATCTCTTTCTGAGAAGGTCATGCTGTATCTTTTCAAGTGAACAAGTGGTTCAAAACAGAACAGTAGGGATATTGTGTCTAGTTAGCAATTTCAATCTGAGAGAAAGATAGCAAATGTCTTTCACTTCCTCCTCCTACTTCAATTCATTGTTAATGGCTTATCCAGAGGCCTGAGGGAGAAGATTAAAAGTGGCCTCCTGTAGAAGAAAAAAAAAAAAAAAAAGCATTAAAATTGATTAGTGATGCCTGCCACCAGGCTTAGTGTGAAAAAGTATTAAGATCCATTAGTGAGGTCTGCCACTGGTGAAAGGATAGATAATTGTGACGGTGTTATCACCCTTATCTGAGTCCTCCATCCTAGAGATGACAACTTTGCTCTGGAGTCCCAGAAATCATCTCCGTTTGAAGAACTTCTTCTCAAGAAGCATTCAAAGTGCAGTGATCATTTATTTTCTGAGAATGTTAGAAGGTTTAAATGCTGATGGAATTTAGGGGAACCTCTGAGGAAAGCGTATCACGATGCTAGGCAGGTATGACATTAGTTTATGTCTTGCACTCTCTTTCACTGCTGGAGATATTTTGATTTCTCTCGTATGTGCCACAAGAGCAGCAACAATATTTGGTTCAAAAAGAAACTTTTTATTCAAAGGCCTCACACTGTAATGGGTAAAAACTTGGAAAATGCCTGCAGGAAATTAGTAGCACAAGTTGCTTACTCACTTTCAGCCTATTAAAATCACCCTGAACCTTGTAAACCAGAGGATGTTTTCCTCCCAAGGGTCTGCATTTGTGTTGCTCCAGTTCTTAGAAATAATCCAAGAAAAGTAAACACCCAGTCTGGAGAGACACCAGAAGAGTTTCAACCTGGATGCAAAATTCAGTTACCTTCTTTTATTATTCTGTTTCCTTTTGAAGCCCATGGATCATACCACATGGTTCCTTCTGCAAAACAGTTGAGAATTACCAGTAATTGGAACTATTTACATTCAATGCCATCATGACAGAAGCAGCTTTATTATATTACAGGGGGATGATTAATATATGACAGAGATTAAAGATTGCATCGCAGCAGGTAAGCTTCTTGTCTGATCTGTCATTTCACTGATTACAAAGGCATGCAAATTCTATAAACAGAAAAATGACTTTCTTTTATGCTAATTTTAGCTCAGCCCACCTGTGCATTAACTCATCTTCAATTAACTGGTGAAAGGTGGATTATAATATGTTCACTAAGGTAGATTTCTGCCCTGTTGGCCTACTGGTTCTGATATCAAATGCTATTGTCTTACATCCTTATTTCAACTGTAGTTATAGTCCCATATTTGTTTTTTCTTTTAACCTGTTCTTTTTAATTCCTGAAAAGATAAAATTCAAGCAAGTGACTTACATGAACTGTAGTGATTTAGGAGGTGTCGTGTACCTGTGATTTGGGTAAAGTAGATTTATCTTTCCTGACAAACTAAGCCAATGAAAGTAATATTGTTGCCTACTTGACTGTTGTAATATTTAGGCTTCCTAGGTTTGTGCCTGTGTGTCAAGAATCTTTAATACCTAATATGGTTAGTTGCACATACCATCAATACCTTCCTATGCCTATATTATAGGTCAAATGTACATGCAATAATGATAAAACATTTTAGATTTATTTCCATTGGAGCAAGAATGGAAAAAAAATAAGTGCCAACTCAACTCCTAACTTCGTGAGTTTCTGGAGTTCTCTATGACCCAAGTCCAGACTCATACTGCAATAGGCAAGTAAAAAATGTTGGTGACTTGTGAGAGAGATTACCATCCTTAAATTAGAATTTTCAGTCTTCTGTTAGGCCACAAGCATTTGAGGGCAAGACTCTGTAACCCCTTTTCATGGCCTCAGTTCCAGGCACACAGTAGCGGTTCCATTTGATGGCTAAGGACATTGGGTCTGGAGTCAGACTGGGTTCAATGGCTGTCTCTGTCACTTAAGTGGAGTGACCTTTGCAAGGCCTTTTTGTTTGGTTTGGTTTGGTTTTTGTTTTTACCTAACCGTGGTTCGGTTGTCTCCTCTACAGAAAGGTTATAAAATGGGTTCTTAATTTATAGGGTTATAATGAGGGTAAAAATGAAATAATGAAACAATAAGCATCTATAGAGTTTAGCATAGTACCTGAGGCATAGTAAGGGCTTGATCAGTGCATGCTTGAACTCGTATAGGAAGAAAAAGTGTTGATGTATCTCTAATTCAGTGTTCATTTTCTATTAGGAACAAGGAAACTGAGGGCAAGAAAAAAAAATAATCCTGCTGGTTATAAAGTATTTAAGATGGAAAAATCCTTAACCATTAAGATTTAGGTCAGAGCCTTATTATTTCAGGTTGTTAGTAAATGTGAGGCCATTTCAGAGTTTGGAGCAAGAACAATAAAAGGAGAGGCCAACAGGGTTACAAACAAGAACTGGCTTCTCTGGGAACAGTATTTTCCATGATCATGCTTGTCTTTTATCCTCCCATACATATTTACAGATGTGATACCAATGCAATGCAAGTATTTTTCCCCCTTCTTGGACAACAGTAGGTAGGGCAAGCATGCAGTAGGGCTAGAACTACAAGTTCAGGGGCTGTCCCTACTGCCCCCTCTCCCATAGCTTACTGACTCCCTTTCACCAACAGGATCCTGCCTCATACCATGCACTGAGCTTCTGTTTTATATACATCATCTTTGTCCTCTCTGCAAACCTGAAGTGGGTACTAGTATTCTCCTCTTACAAATAGAGAAGCTAAGGCCTAGGATGAGAAGCCAGTTTCCCTATTCAAGGACCTATTCCTGCCAAGTTCCAAATGGGTGATGCTTCTTGCCATAGACATCCTGAACCAGCAGGTAGTCAGAACTCCTGGACTGTCGAAGTGGGAATCTCACAGCAGGTGTCACATCACCTGGCCCTACCGCTCTTGGCTTTGAAGACAGTAGCTCTTTGCCTGTTAAAGTGTCCTGTGCATCATTTTTTTTTAATCGAGAAATAGGGATTAAGTGGGTCAGGTGACATTTTAAATCAAGCTATGAACATTTGAGCACAGAATAGTTTTTAGAAGCTTGGTTCTGTGGTTTGATGTTGGACTTAAGTCAGGGCTTTGCAAACTGTTAGGTGCAGAAGAATCACCTGGGGGGCTTACTAATGTCCACATTGATTAAGAGGCAGCAGGGCCTAGGAGTTCGTGCAATTCTAAAAAGCTTCCAGGTGATGCTGATCCTGGTAAATAAGTGATACACTGTGAGTGTCAAGGCTTTAGGCGAGGTTTTCTCAAAGTGCTTTCTGCAGATGACTTATACCAGCATATCAGACAAGACAGTCAGTGTCACTGGGTTTGGTTCGAGATTATTTAATAAGCATCCAGGTGATTCAACTATATACTAAAGGTCGTGGCATTAACAACACCATGTTTTCCAAACTAGCCCCATCATTAGGATCACTTGTTGCTGAAAAGGCACGGACTCCAAGGCTCCTCCTTCTAGATACTCAGATTTTAAAGATTTGGCTTTACTCATCTTGATCCTTAGAACATCACAATCTTTGGTTCAGTGAGATTAAGAATTTTCCCAGAATCAAAACTAGTGAAGAGGAGTCTTGAGCATACGTGTTGACTAATGGAGAAGAGATGGGAGAAGACATAAAGAGGGAATGAGAGGATGGGAAGGGAACCTGAGAGCCTCCATTAGGAGACACCTGAAGGCAGCCCGAGGCTACTCCATCTACTGCGCCTGCGCTAGAAACTTGTTCACCCCGTGGAGAACAACAGTGACCTTCCCATGGTGTGTCCCAGCTTCAGGAACACAAGAGGCAGCATTCAGAGAGGTAAGGTGTACACCCCAGTGGAGGCAGCCATATAGACTCATAACTAGCTCAAGAGCTTCACTGAGGGATCACACATTTCTAGAGTTTCTAGTGTTTGTCATACCAGTAACCCCTGCCTTGGGTTCTTATTGGCCTACAGCAAACAAATGAAAGATTTGCACAAAATGACATAACTGAAAATCATGTTAGGAAAATAGAACTTTCACAGTAATCCCCTATGCTTCTGTATCAATGTTTTCAGTCACTTATAATCCTTTTTTCCAGTTTTTACATGCACACATATACTTTCCTAATTTTGGTAAAACTGTTATTTCCAAGAAGAGTTCACCTTTTTGCAGGCTAGTGAGCACCAACAGATAGAAGTTAGTGGAAGTCAGATTTTTGTGGACAGATCAAAGGATAATGGTTTAAAAAATCAACATGGGGATCAATTAGAAAAGACATGGTAAAAATCCTTCATCTTTTATGCTAGTCCCAATCAATTATTGGCTGCCTAGATAACTGTGTGGAAAGGGTTCTGAACTCACAGGATGATTTAGAGGTAGGAGTGCCCTGGTTGTTTCATAACATCTGTCCTGGGCTCCCCAGAGATGACTTGAAACATGTTTGCTAAGTTGGATGCTCTCTAACTCAATTCCATAAAGCACCAGTATTACATTCACAAATACCATATAGCACCTACTTTTTCATCTTGAGGGTGGCTGGTGGTGTGAAAATGCAAAAATGTGCTGAGCAATGCCCAGTCCTTTGTTGTTAAGTTCTCTCCTACATCATTTTCATGGCCCAGGTGTGTAAGCCAGGGGTGAAAAAAAACACTTCTATAAACGTCCAGATAGTAAGTATTTTAGGCATTTGGGGCCATACGGTGTCTGTCCCAACTACTTAACTCACTTTGTAGAAGGAAAGCAGCTGTAGGCAATATGATGTAGACAAATGATGGTCCTGGCTGTGCTCCGATAAACATTTACATACAAAAACTAGTGGTGGGCCAGATAAGGCCCATGTACCACAGTTTGCTGACCCCTGACATAAGAGGATTCTTAGGCAATTGCTACTTTATGGACAGTTTAGACGGTAGGATTTGGAAATGATAGAGTTGATTAAGGAGTAATTAAATGCTATGTGAGTGTTCTGCTGAAAGCATCCTCAAACTCTCCTATCTGGCCTACAGTGCAGTGTGCATATGTCACCACAGATTTATACTGCATTATGAGATTGCCATGTGGTTCTCTAGATAGGGTATATTGTAATAAGGCAGTAGTAGAGTGTTCTGGCCTTTGGCTCTGCTGATTGAGTGTTTGCAGCAGACAACAACAATGGTATCTGGTGGGCACTGACGGAAGACAGCAAATGGCATAGCCAACTATCCCATTCACTATTAAAATACTCAGCTTGTCAGTCAACGTTGTTTTTGACCTTGCCTTATTATGGATTTTTCTCTCCAAGGCATTCTTATTTGAATCTGAATATTTGCATATATTTAAAACAGAATGGAATTCCTATTATTTACATATTCTTGTTGTGGTATTGGTAGTTTTATTTCTATATTCCTTAGTCCCTAAGGCAGTTTAAACCTATGGTGCTTAGAGTGTTTTTTTTTTAGGGGGGGGATTAAAGGGTGAGGGGTTTGATGACTGTAGTGGTTATTTTTATCACTTGTTAAGTTCTCAAAACTGACTTTAAGGAATAATTTTTAACCAACTTCTTAAAAGGATCTTGGTGGCTGAGTCTTTTGTGTGTTAGGTATAATACGAATTGTTTCCGATTTTTTTTTTTTCCACAATTGTGTTTAATGGTTCTCTGGGGGGTGAGGGAAAAACTCTCTAAAGGCCTTATAGATGAGGGAAGCCATTTTAGGTTTCTAAGTCAACCTGTTGATAAACTTTGTTCAAACCAAAGGCCTGATTTATGGCTCGCCACACATGCATGCATTGTACATCTGCTTTGTGAATGAGGAGCCTAAAGGAGAAACCATCTTGTCCTTGAGATATTGATCAATGCTCCTACTTCCCTGCATTCCTCTATGATAAAACTCGTGATTCCTGCCTATCTGCTAATCTGTAATATTTTAGGCTTTTGCAAGATAGAAAACGTATATAACCCTGTAAAAACTGCTCATTCTCCTTAACACCTTCTTCCTTGTGAAGAGTGTGTTTTTCAGGCAGCTGTCCTAACTTGGGCTCGAATAAAACTATCTTTCTTCCTTTTAGAGATTCTAAAAGGTTTGTTCAATTTGCATTGATATGGGTGAATATGCACTAGATCCTGGGTGAATGTCCATTAATAGGCCTGAGGATTTGATGAGGAAGGACTTGTCATTCCTGGTTTTGTTTGTCATGCTTTAGGGCCTGGCTCTAGTGAAGTGATGGTTATGGAATTTAAGAACTGCAGTAGAACAGAGGCGGGTTCTACCACAGACAGCCTTCCAAAGATGGAAGGGATGAATGAGGTCATGCTTCTTGCCTGGTTGTTGGTTTACAACCCTTTTGGGAACTTCCTGGATATAATCTGAAACTGGCCTCCCCTATGTGGAAAGCAGGAAGAGACCCAAGGAGACAAGTCACTCCAGATTGGTAGGTGGTCATTTTAATAAGCAAAGGACACTTAAATCTGAGGCTTGCCTTGAGCAGCAGGTTGAAGGGATCCCTGCACCCTCATGCCACATCTTAGAATTTTACAAAGAGGTGCCAGCTGGGTTCAGTCCCATATACTGTGTAGGTGTTTTCAATACCACATCACTGTCTCAAGGCTTTGTCCTCAGAGCAGCCTCTGGGAATGGGAAAAGCAAGTGGAACCCACATTCCTAGGACAGGGGAATGAGGAACCGCTGAATGCCTAGCTCCAGCTCACGGGTCCGTCGGCAGTCCTGTCTTTTCATAGACCTCCCCCAGCACTGTTCTTACTTTGAGTTCTCCACAGACCCCCAGGGTACCTCCCAGAGGACCCAAGTGAGATTGAAGTCTCCATTTGTTACCTTCTTGAATCCACAGCAGCTAGAAGAAAGTCCAGTTTGTCAGTTAATTAACCATGTCCTTCATTGCTTTTATCCCGACTCTTCCACTTCCCCCTCCAACCTCCTCTCCCTATACAGCCCCACTTTGCTGTGATCATCCTACTGTCTTTGACTAGTTAGCTTACCCCTAAGGATGATTCAAATCTTCACATGAATCAAACCCCCAATTCTGATTTCTTCCAATTCTTCCATTCTCTGATGTCCATGAGATTCTGGGACTCAGGGATCTTTCCAAAGTTCTAAGTCCCCTTTCTTGCTGACCTATGCCACATTCAGATTCAACATCAATTTAGAGCTATTTGTATTTTAGAGAGACTTCAGAGATCTAGAAATTTAGAGAAAACTCTGTATTTTAAAATTTGACATTTTCCTATGTATTCTTAATTTTATGAATCCTAAAATTAATAAAGAGCTTTATTCTCCTTTTGGACAACGCAGGGACCTTAGGAAGTTTAAATTCTAATCACCTTTGCAGGGCTTACATAGTATTACTGTTCAGTATTAAAATCTTACCTGTTTTATTTTTATTTTTTTTAAGATCTTATTTATTTGACAGAGAGAGAGAGAGACAGCCAGAGAGGGAACACAAGCAGGGGGAACGGGAGAGAGAGAAGCAGGCTTCCCGCTGAGCAGGGAGCCCAATGCAGGGCTCGATCCTAGGACTCTGGGATCATGTCCTGAGCCGAAGGCAGATGCCTAATGATTGAGCCACCCAGGTGCCCAAAATCTTAACCTGTTTTAAAATTTCAAGGCACTATTATTCATTTACACAGTCATTGCTTGCTTAGATTCATCCACAAAGTCATCGGTTTACCCAGCTCACCATTCATTACTTACATCTCAAAACTTTCTGGTATAATATTTATTTTTTCTAAAAGTATGTATTTTAGAAATTCCTTTAAGGCTTTTGTGGTGAACTCTATATTTTGGTTTATCTGAAAATAGCATTTTTATCTTGAGCGAGATTTTTGCTGGAGACATAATTCCAATTGACAGCAATTTATTTTCAGAACTTTGACCATGTTACTCTACTATAGACTGGTTTCATTCTTGCCATAGAAAAGTCTTCAGTTAGTGCAATTATAACTCTTTTTTTAGGTGATCTTTTTTTTTCTCTCTAGCTGTTTTTTTTTTTTCTTTACTGTTCTATAGTTCCACTATAAAATGTTTGTGGATTTGTCACTGATTTTTCTCAAAACTCTTTGTCCTTCCCAAATCAGCAAATCCATGTTTTTTCAATTGCAAAAAATTCTCAACCATTATCAACCTTGGTGAATAGTCCATGTGCAGTTGAAAAAATAATCTAAGTGTGCAATGTTCTGTCATGTTCGCTAGGTCAGGTTGGTTGATAGTGTTGTTCAACTCTTCTGAATTACTACTGATTTTTCTGTCTACTTTGTTTACTGATCATTGAGAGAGAAGTGTTCATCTTCAACTATAATTGTAGATGTATCTATTTCTCCTTTTAGTTGTGTCAGTTTTTGATATATGTATATTGAAATTCTTTTATTGGGTGCATACACATTTAGGATTTTTATGTCCTTTTCATAAACCGATCCTTTTTATCATTTTGAAAAACCCTGCTTTTTATCTGGCAATATACCTTAACCCATAGTTTAATAAATCTATCTCATACAGATAACCCAGTTTTCACATCATTAGTGTTTGCCTACTCTTCTTCCAACTATTTACTTTTAACCTATCTTGCATCTTTAAAGTGCATTTCTTTTATTATTATTATCATGTTCAGTTAGCCAACATTTCTGATAGACAGCATGAGGTTGGGACTTGATATTGGTTGGGACAACCTATCCACTCTTTAGAGTGGCCCAAAGAGTGTGACCAGTTTACTAGCTTGATATAATCTCCTTATTTTGGTGATTAGGAACTTGGCTTGGAGAGAAAAAGGCACTTGGTCGGGATACATACCAAGCTGTCACAGACAGGAGCATAAAATTCAGCTACTTGATACTCTACTCAGCCATTGTCTTGTTGCCACACTGACTTTGTCTCATCATTTGCAATGAAATTGAGGGGGTTCCTCAGATATCCTGCTTTTGGTTTGATTTCCAGAGAAGCATTTCAAGTAAAGGTCAGTAGGATGAGCACCATTGTTCTGGAGTAGTTGAAAGCTTTTAGCTTTGCCTGCTTCAGTGACTTGCTCATAATATGCAGTCCTTAGTGCCGAGTGACTTCTTGTAAACCTTCAAAGATTTTAGACAACTCTAAAACCTTTGTAGTGTGCAACTGGGCAGTTCAAAAGCCAAGGGTTCTTTTAAAAGGGTGAGAAAAGTCTACCCATGTGCACACTTGCTCTTTGACCTCTTTTGATGTCCCCACTTTGAGAATATAGATCTTTTTTGCATTCCAGCTCTCCATACTGATAGGGCTACAGTAATTTCCCTTGACAAAGCCATGCCTCATCACATCCATTTAAATCTGCAAAAGCACTTTAACAATTCTTCCTGAACATGTGGGGTCTATTTGGTTAAAAAAAAAAAAAAAGTGATAGTGATGGAAATAAAGAATATTTTTTCCCTTTGGAAGTTGGAATCGTAGATATTCAGGAATCAAGGGAGCTCATTTTATATTTTGCTTAAATCTGCATGACTATACTGAGCTATAAATGAATATCATCAATTATGCATAGACATGGGTTTCAATTGATAGACTGTAAAGTCTTGAAAAGAGCTCAGTCATGGAATGAGAGACACTTGATTTCTACTTTTTTCTAACCAACCACTTTACCTTTGCAAGTCATTTAACTTCTCTGGGTCTCAGTACCTACATCTGTTAAATAAAATGGGATTTTCAGTCTCTGGGATTTCCTTTAGGGCTGTTTCAGTGCCATTTAAATAAAGCCCAATATTTCTTTTTCTTTTGCATAGTAATTTCTGTAACATATGTGTATATATCTGTAAATTTTGCTCCATGCTGAGATTATGAATTTTGCAGAATCTCCTCTGCTATGATTTTTTTTTCCTTTGTACTTAGCAAGTTTTCTCCCCTAAATTCAAGGCATTCATTTCATGACTTTATATTCTTTAACTACCTTTATTTTGGGAATTTGTGTGTGTGTGTGTGTGTGTGTCTGAGAGAGAGAGAGAGATCACATATAGATTAGTCTGCATGATGTTCAGAAAACATACTTATTGAGTTTTGTTATTTGGGGGGGGTTGGTGTGTCACTGACCTTTCCCAACGAAGCTGACAGTGGTAGCCAATTTTCTGTGCATTGCATGAGGGTTCAGTGCCATAGATAAAGTCTGATGATGGGACATTGCCCACCTGAAATGGGATTTGCTAAAGGAAAAAATATTTCATGTACTTCAAAGCAATGGCTTCACTTATCATTTTGAAGGTCAATCATGGTGGGGTTTGGAGTAAACTGGTTTGAAAGTTGATTGTGTCACAAATTTGCCTTAGATCAAGGAATAGAGACTTGGGAAAATTTGCTGAGCCATGCCTTTTTTATATGCAAATGAAATAACAGAATCTAATTTTGCATAGTTGCTATAAAGTTAAATGACTTAGAGTATGGTAAAGCATATTTTATGTCTGGTATATAGCCAGTTCTCCACTCCTTTCCTTTTACACCTTAAAAAAAAAAAAAATCACCCATGACTCTGATCATCAATTATAATGATCAGCAAAGCCTTCTTTTTCTTTTTACATGACTTATTGCTTCAGAATGATCTGGTTCCTTCTTCTGAAGTGGTATCATAGCGTTCATTAAGTATAAGAAAGGGAAATCCTCTTGGAATATATCAACTAAAGAGAATTTGTAGAAAGCATTGGGGATAGCATGCATCTCAACTGTAATAAATGTAACTCACCATCACAGGAACTAGAAATAATCAGGTGACCTCTTTATGTTGTCTTCTTGACCAACCATTCTGTCGTATTTACTTTTTGAGACTGCTCTGTTCTGCTCTTTGCAGATTTTAGACACAATTAACTTTATCTCCTTGACACACATTCTCCTTTTGACTCCCATGACACAATGTCCTGGTTTTCTCCCACCTTACTGATGTCCGCATCCCTTCCCCCTCCTTTCTTCTTATTCCTCTTCTTCCTCCTCTTCTTCCTGTGTTCTTTTCCTCTGCCAGACTCTTGAATATTGATGTCTTAAGGGTTTGTCTAGTCCCTCTTATTCTCTGAACAGTTTCCCTAAAAGGTTTGACTTAATGCTTTGCCCACTGCCTCTCAAATTTTTTTCTACGCTCCTTAGTCCCTGAGCTCCAGACCAGTATCTCCAACCTCCTGCTTGTTATGTGTACTTGAAAGACTTGAAAGTCTTATAGGCCCCTCACATTTAACATGGGCAAAGTAGAATTCTTGGTCCCACAAGCCTGTTTTCCCCTTGAAGTTTTTCAAGCCAAGTTTCAAGCTAGGTCCTCAAGCCAAGTAGCTAAGAATCATTCTTTCTTACTCCTTCCTTCTGTTCACCATCTACATGTAAGTCATCAGCAATTCCTGTGTTGATGCAAATGTGTAATGTGAAGCCTTTTACTGCTTTCTTTCTCTGTTCTAGTTATTCATCTGGACAAAATTATCTGTCACCTAGAGTTACTATGGCCCCCATACTTGTCTCCCTACTGCTCTTCTTGTCCTTTTAGCTGTCTGTTCTCCATACTTCCTTTACCAGAGTTACAATTTAAGAATGAAAACCTTATCCTATCACTCTTATGGTTAAAACTCTTCAGTTGTCTCCTATTGCATTGAGAATAGTAGTTAAGTTTCTTATTCTTACACACAAGGTCCAACCTGATAAGATTTCTGCTGACTTCTATAACCTGAAATAAATGGTTACCCTCTTTTCCTCACTATTATACTTTGGTCACAATATAGGGTTTCATTTTGATCTTTTTTTTTTTTTTTTTAAATAAGCCATGCTCTTTAAAGTATCAGGGCATTTGTATTTGACAGTGTCTCTGTCTTGAATGCTGTCTCCATGGGTCTTTGCTGAGTTGTCTCTTTACATCATATGAGACCATTCCAGAAAACTCTGAATACTGAAAGGATAAATCAAAAACTAATAAAATGGTTATCTAGAGGAGTAGTGTGAGGGCATAAAGGCATAAATGAAACTATTATGAGTTTATTTTTAGTATTTTTACTTTGAAACATATAAATTTCAAAACAGAATTCTGTCAGTGAAAAATGTAATTCCTAAAATTAAAAACAAGCAAAAGCTACTGACAATAAATGATGGGACAATGGGGAAAAAAGCAATTATAAAGGTTTCCACTGCTGAACATGATGTAATAAGGAGGACCAGATTCACCATGTCACTTCAAATAACAAGACAAAAGACAAAACAGACAAAACTTAGGAAACAATGGTTTTCAGTAACTGCACAACAGACAGGGTAAAACATCCCTGAAGAGAAGAAATTGAGGTGAGCCCAACTGCCCATAGGCAATTTCCAAACAACATCATACGAGTTAGAATTCTGGAAGCCCAAAGAAGCAAGAATTTGTGAGGGCAGAAAACCAGAGAAGATGGTGCTAAACAGTGAGGGAGCACTGGTAATTTGCAGAGGCATCCCTTCTGATCTTTGGCTGAGTGCTGGTCTTTTTTTTTTTTTTTTTTTTTTTAAATGAAGTCTAGTTGACATACAACATTAAATTAATTCCAGGAGTACAACATAGTGACTCAACAATTATATACATTACAAAATGCTCACCATAATAAGTATATTATTGTATTGAGTATATTTCCTATGCTTTACTTTTCATCTCCATGACTTAGTTATTTTATAATTGGAAGTTTGTACCTCTTAATCCCATTAACCTATTTTGCCCATCCCATAACCCCTCGCCCCTTTGGCAACCACCAGTTTGTTCTCTGCATTTATGAGTCTGTTTCTCTCTTTTTTGTCATTGGTGTTGGTTTGATTGTTGTGGTTTTTAGACTCCACATACAAGTGAAGTCATATGGTCTTCATCTTTCTCTCTTGGCATGTATGACAGAAAATTATGGAAGATCAGGGAGAGAACTGCTGGGCAGAGGCAGGATCCATGACTCTCTCAGCTCCTTCCAAGGTGGGAATATTTTCTGTCATAGCAACCAGTATGGAAAGCTACTCAGGACAAGGGGCATTGTTTTGAGTCTTTAACTTTAATAGAACGGGATAACTTAGCCCTAGATGAAAGGCTGCCTTAGATCTGCCCTAACAAAGGGTTGAGGCAAACCTTAACAGATTAAACTGTTTCAAAATAACTGAGAGCTAGAAAGCTGTTCATTTAAAGGAATAAAGCTAGGTCCAACAATGACCAACATAAAATACCCAATGTTCCGGGGTGCCTGGGTGGCTCAGTTGGTTAAGCGACTGCCTTCGGCTCAGGTCATGATCCTGGAGTCCCGGGATCGAGTCCCGCATCGGGCTTCCCGCTCAGTGGGGAGTCTGCTTCTCCCTCTGACCCTCTTCCCTCTCATGCTCTCTATCTCTCTCTCTCAAATAAATAAATAAAATCTTTAAAAAAATACCCAATGTTCGGCATCCAACCAAAAATACAAAGCATACAAAATAGCAAGAAAATATAACCTATAACCATGAGAAAAATCTCTTAACAAAAACAAAAAAATCCAGATGCAGCGGATGATATTGCAGATGATTCCAGCTAACTGTAAAAAACCCACACAGATAAAATGATTTTTATTAGGTGACTTTAGAATAAATTAGTTTAACTACACATTGTTAGTAGGATATTTTTGAAGGTCTCTAAACAAATAAAACACCAAACTGGAACATATGAGCAAATAAATCTAAGTAAATATAAAACTGATAATATAGCTACAAAGAGAGACTCTTACCCTTAGTGAGATATAATCTAAAGACCATAACTGCAAGGTAATTTAAACAGCACAGAGCAGTTTTGTTTTCAGGAATAATGTTGGTTTTGCTATCTTGAAACCATTATATTTAAATTACAGGTTAAAGTAAATAGTTATGTTATTATAATTAGAAACCATGATTTCCAATGTGAGAAAAAAGAGGTACAATTATAAAATTAAAAAAATGTTAAGTAAACCTTTTAGGGCTTAATTTGACTTGGAAGTTTTAGTATGTACTCATAATTTTTTAAAGATAATTTTGCTATCTCGGCATTGAAAAAGCCTGAAAGCAATAACTTTCCAGGGCCAGTGAGCCAGTGAGCATCCCTGGCATTTAGATTTTATTCTTTAAATACCATTTCTCACTAAAATAATTAAGGCCTTTTTAGAGAAATGGCTGATTTCTGATGGAGAGAATGCACTGGGTGTCCCTGGGATGTCATAGATGTACTAGAAAGCAAAAAAAAAAAAAAAAAAAAATCAAAGACTATTGTCACTGAAAAAAGACAAGGAGTCAGTTTGAGGGGATCTTAGTATTCACAGTAAGAAAAGTATAATTTATTATAGCATAACTAATATATAAAATTACATGAGTCCATAGTCATTCTAAAAAAAAACCAAATGAAAGCCAAATAATGACAACAATAAAAAATTCATTAGAGATATAAAGATAAAGAGGTATTTATTCTGCCTTTCCTCTGCAAGCTACATGTCAGGAAGATCAAATAGCTCCATTTGATAAGAGAAGGCTCTCCTTAGAAGACTGTTTGGCTAATAAATCTAGAAGAAATAAAGGAATTAGAAAAATGACCTTTTTAAATTACCTAATGGAATAATTGAGTCAGTCAAGGATCATCAGTTAAACTATTTCATCAGTGAAAGATTGATAAGGAATTTGATCTGTGTGTTGCGCCACACTATCTCTGGGTACTACCTGCTGGTTGCAAGTCAGGAATTGTCACTCTTTGAAGGCAGGATCAGGCTGTCAACCACCTTAGCCCAGGAGGGTTAGGGGCCATCCAGATGTTATGTGCTTTTTGACATGACATAATATGAAGTGCATGATGTACCCTGTTAAGTAGTTTTATCAAAAATATCTAATGTGAATATAATCAAGCCTTTATGCCTAACTTCAAGTTTATATGAAATATAGGGAAAAAAGAACAGGTTATACAACACCATGATAAAACCTATAAGCAAATCCAGAACTAGCTCAGTATCCTGAACTAGTCAATAACATGGGGGGAAAAAAGAGCAGTGGGGGGTGGGGGGAGGTTCTTCTAGATTATAAAAGATAGAACTTATCGTAAAGATGGGGCCTTATTAAAATCTTGTTTTGAACAAACCAGTTCTAATAGGCTTTTGGAGAATAACTGGATTGCATATGGTGGGGAATTTGACATTAAGAAATGATCATGTGTGTTTAGTGTGTTCATGGTACTGTTTGTGTAGGAAAAAGCTTATTTTTCGAAGATTACTTAAGTATTTAAGAGCTGAAATAGGTCTATAAATTACTTTAAGATAAAAACATATTAATAGCATACATGATAAAATGTTCTCTCTATTTTGCTGAGTCTTTAAAAAGTTTAATAAAAATTTGGAAAAATTATTATTTTCCATAATCACCCTAGCCAATTAATCCACCATATCACCTCTTTTTCCCATGGCACTAATCAAGTTTGTGGAATATTTTATTTTCTGAGGATTCTTATTTCTGCCACTAAAATGTTGGTTTGATCAGAGCAGGGACTTTCTCTATTAATATTCACCAATGGAGTCCTGAGAATGGGTCCTGACACATAGTAGGTTTTTTTTTCAGTTAATGAGAATAGAAGAAAGAATTATAACTGGATAAGTAAGTTAGAGGAAGATTATGGAATGCCATGAAGGGTAATATGCAAGAATTAAATTGTAGTAATCAGGAAATGAAATGCTTCTGGAGACTTCTCAGCAGCTCAGTAACATGACCCGAGTTATGACATGATATTTCCACCCTTGTGAAGGGACTTTGCAATCTTTGATGATCCAGGCGCTTTGTATAATAAATATGGCAGGCAGGCATCAAGTCTTCATGAATTTTTACCATGGCTTTGTGACTGACATGTAATATTTTATGGGGCCATTTAGCATTGTGTAGTGATTGATGTACACATAGCCTATGTAAATACTAAACTGAAGGGGATTTTTAAATATCTGATTGAAAAGCTGATATAAGAAACAAATTGCATCTCAACATAAGAACTCCAGGTAGAGTTTCTGAAATTATTCACAGGTAATACTAGTTCCTTGAAACCCTTTATTAATTTTGTATAGTTGTGAAATGCCACATACTTTACTCCCTCAAAGATACTTTCATTTCTCTTCAGGAATTCTGGGCATCTGTAACTAATTACTCTATTTCTGAATAAGTGCAAATTGTCTTCCTGACCCTTTCATTTCTCTGTATCCCACTTCATTCACCATCTTTCCTTGAGAAGGCAACTGTGTTCACACTACTAGGGAAAGGAAGGTTTCTGGAATGGGGTTGGT
Source organism: Eumetopias jubatus (assembly GCF_037043125.1). Lineage (NCBI taxonomy): Eukaryota > Metazoa > Chordata > Mammalia > Carnivora > Otariidae > Eumetopias > Eumetopias jubatus. The sequence continues at coordinate 168,653,127 of NW_028274807.1, forward strand.
TTTTGTTCTACAATGTCTGTGACCTCAATAGGGAAGGCTCAGTGGCTTGTGGCTAGAACCATCTACAAGTTTTCTCAGTTACATACCTGAACTGGGATGACTCTGGACAGATAAGCTCAGTTGGGACTATTAACCACAGGGCCTACATACAGACTCTTCAGGTGACTTTGGCTTTCCCACAGCGTGGTAACATTTGGGTAGTTGGGCTTCTTAATTAAGCTCAGGACTCCAATACTTAGTGTTCCAGTGACCAAGGTAGAAGCTGTATAGCCTCATATTAGAAGTCATATGTTGTTACCTCTATTGTACTGAATTAGTTAAAGCAGCCACAAGTCTGCCCAGATTCAAGGGGAAGGGACTTAGACTCCACCTCTCTATGGGAGGACTATCAAATAATTTGCAGCCATATTTTAAGTCTGCCATGACTGGAAATACTATCCATTCAGAAATACTTCAGTAGAGGGACCATTTAAAATAATCATGCTTGTTCTCAGTCCCATGCACATGTGCTATGAGGCAGAACAAACTCTGCAGGGCTATCTTGAGCACGTCTTCATCATTTTATTTCTTGTTCTGCTGGTTCCTTCTCACACAGTGTGTGATAGTATATAAAAATGTTTTCATATCCCAGCTAACAAACTTTGCAAATGTAGATACTCCAAATTCTATAAAATTGAAGAGTTAAATGATTAGTGGATCATTCATAAAATGAGCAATGGATAGTGATTCCTCCCAGCTCTAAATTTCAATGTTTCTGAACTCATTTTCTTTGGACACATTTAGAGTTGATTTTATCAGATCCCATAGCCTGGTACTTGGACTGTCCATGGCCCAATCATGATGATTCTGGGCTGTTGGCTTCAAGAAGCATGAACAGCAAACAGGGAATTTTCAAATTGTTTCGACACTCAGCCTAGTAAATTAATTATTGAACAGTCACTACCAAATGCTGTTGACATGTGTGCAGTTTGACAAGTCAGCTATAACATCCAGCCCTTTCAGGAAAGTAATTCTATAAGGAAATTGCCTGCAGTAGAAGTTATGGGACTCAGCTAGGTGACAGCAATGTCAGGGCAATCAATACAAGAACAACAACAAAAACATATTAATGAAAAGATTTATTCGTGCACAGAATTAGTATTTTTTTAATTTTTTATTGTTATGTTAATCACCATGCATTACATCATTAGTTCTTGATGTAGTGTTCCATGATTCATTGTTTATGCATAACATCCAGTGCTCCACGCAGAACATGCCCTCCTTAATACTCATCACCAGGCTAACACATCCCCCCACCCCCTCCCCTCTAGAACCCTCAGTTTGTTATTCAGAGTTCATCGTCTCTAATGGTTCGTCTCCCCCACCGACTTACTCCCCTTCATTCTTCCCCTCCTGCTATCTTCTTCTTTTTCTTTTTTCTTAACATATCTTGCATTATTTGTTTCAGAAGTACAGATCTGTGATTCAATAGTCTTGCACAATTCACAGCGCTCACCATAGCACATACCCTACCCAATGTCTATCACCAGCCACCCCATCCCTCCCACCCCCCACCACTCAGCAACCCTCAGTTTGTTTCCTGAGATTAAGAATTCCTCATATCAGTGAGGTCATATGATACATGTCTTTCTCTGATTCACTTATTTCACTCAGCATAACACCCTCCAGTTCCATCCACGTCGTTGCAAATGGCAAGATCTCATTCCTTTTGATGGCTGCATAATATTCCATTGTGTATATATACCACTTCTTCTTTATCCATTCATCTGTCGATGGATATCTTGGCTCTTTCCACAGTTTGGCTATTGTGGACATTGCTGCTATAAACATCGGGGTGCATGTACCCCTTCGGATCCCTACATTTGTATCTTTGGGGTAAATACCCAGTAGTGCAATTGCTGGATCGTATGGTAGCTCTATTTTCAACTGTTTGAGGAACCTCCATACTGTTTTCCAGAGTGGTTGCACCAGCTTGCATTCCCACCAACAGTGTAGGAGGGTTCCCCTTTCTCCACATACCCGCCAGCATCTGTCGTTTCCTGACTTGTTAATTTTAGCCATTCTGACGGGTGTGAGGTGGTATCTCATGGAGGTTTTGATTTGGATTTCCCTGATGCCGAGCGATATTGAGCACTTTTTCATGTGCCTGTGTCTGTTGGCCATTTGGATGTCTTCTTTGGAAAAATGTCTGTTCATGTCTTCTGCCCATTTCTTGATTGGATTATTTGTTCTTTGGGTGTTGAGTTTGGTAAGTTCTTTATAGATTTTGGATACTAGCCCTTTATCTGATATGTCATTTGCAAATATTTTCTCCCATTCTGTCGGTTGTCTTTTGGTTTTGTGGACTGTTTCTTTTGCTGTGCAGAAGCTTTTTATCTTGATGAAATCCCAATAGTTCACTTTTGCCCTTGCTTCCCTTGCCTTTGGTGATGTTTCTAGGAAGAAGTGGCTGCGGCTGAGGTCGAAAAGGTTGCTACCTGTGTTCTCCTTTAGGATTTTGATGGACTCCAGTCTCACGTTTAGGTCTTTCAACCATTTGGAGTCTATTTTTGTGTGTGGTGTAAGGAAATGGTCCAGTTTCATTCTTCTGCATGTGGCTGTCCATTTTTCCCAACACCATTTGTTGAAGAGACTGTCTTTTTTCCATTGCACATTCTTCCCTGCTTTGTCAAAGATGAGTTGACCATAGAGTTGAGGGTCAATTTCTGGGCTCTCTTTTCTGTTCCATTGATCTATGTGTCTGTTTTTGTGCCAGTACCATACTGTCTTGATGATGACAGCTTTGTCATAGAACTGGAAGTCTGGAATTGTGATGCCGCCAGCTTTGCTTTTTTTTTTTTTTTCAATATTCCTCTGGCTATTCGGGGTCTCTTCAGGTTCCATACAAATTTTAGGATTATTTGTACCATTTCTTTGAAAAAAGTGGATGGTATTTTGATGGGGATTGCATTGAATGTGTAGATTGCTCTAGGTAGCATTGACATCTTCACAATGTTTGTTCTTCCAATCCATGAGCATGGAACGTTTTTCCATTTCTTTATGTCTTCTTCAAATTCTTCCATGAGTATTTTATAGTTTTCTGAGTACAGATCCTTTGCCTCTTTGGTTAAATTTATTCCTAGGTATCTTATGGTTTTGGGTGCAATTGTAAATGGGATCAACTCCTTGATTTGTCTCTCTTCTGTCTTGTTGTTGGTGTATAGGAATGCCACTGATTTCTGTGCATTGATTTTATATCCTGCCACTTGACTGAAGTCCTGTATGAGTTCTAGCAGTTTTGGGGTGGAGTCTTTTGGATTTTCCACATAGACTATCATATCATCTGCAAAAAGTGAGAGTTTGACTTCCTCTTTGCTGATTTGGATGCCTTTGATTTCTTTTTGTTGTCTGATTGCTGTGGCTAGGACTTCTAATACTATGTTGAATAGCAGTGGTGATAGTGGACATCCCTGCCTCGTTCCTGACCTTAGGGGAAAAGCTGTCAGCTTTTCCCCATTGAGAATGATATTCGCTCTAGGTTTTTCATAGATGGCTTTTATGATATTGAGGTATATACCCTCTATCCCTATACTCTGAAGAGTTTTGATCAAGAAGCGATGCTGTACTTTGTCAAATGCCTTTTCTGCATCTATTGAGAGGATCATATGATTCTTGTTCTTTCTTTTGTTCATGTATTGTATCACGTTGATTGATTTGCTGATGTTGAACTAGGCTTGCAGCCCAGGGATAAATCCCACTTGGTCATGGTGAATAATCCTTTTAATGTACTGTTGGATCCTATTGGCTAGTACTTTGGTGAGAATTTTTGCAACCTTGTTCATCAAGGATATTGGTCTGTAATTCTCCTTTTGGATGGGGTCTTTGGTTTGGGGATCAAGGTAATGGTGGCCTCATAAAATGAGTTTGGAAGTTTTCCTTCCATTTCTATTTTTTGGAACAGTTTCAGGAGAATAGGTATTAATTCTTCTTTAAATGTCTGATAGAATTCCCCTGGGAAGCCATCTGGCCCTGGGCTTTTGTTTCTTGGGAGATTTTTGATGACTGCTTCAATTTCCTTAGTGGTTATAGGTCTGTTCAGGTTTTCTATTTCTTCCTGGTTCAATTTGGGTAGTTGATACATCTCTAGGAATGCACCCATTTCTTCCAGGTTATCTAATCTGCTGGCATAGAGTTGCTCATAATATGTTCTTAGAATTGTTTGTATGTCTTTGGTGTTGGTTGTGATCTCTCCTCTTTCATTCATGATTTTGTGGATTTGGGTCGTTTCTCTTTTCTTTTTGATAAGTCTGGCCAGGGGTTTATCAATCTTGTTAGTTCTTTCAAAGAACCAGCTCCTAGTTTCGTTGATCTGTTCTACTGTTCTTTTGGTTTCTAGTTCATTGATTTCTGCTCTGATCTTTATGATTTCTCTTCTCCTGCTGGGTTTAGGCTTTATTTGCTGTTCTTTCTCCAGCTCCTTTAGGTGTAGGGTTAGGTTGTGTATTTGAGTCCTTTCTTGTTTCTTGAGAAAGGCTTGTATTGCTATATACTTTCCTCTCAGGACTGCCTTTGCTGTATCGCAAAGATTTTGAGCAGTTGTATTTTCATTTTGATTGGTTTCCATGAATTTTTTTAATTCTTCTTTAATTTCCTGGTTGACCCATTCATTCCTTAGTAGGATGCTCTTTAGCCTCCATGTATTTGAGTTCTTTCCGACTTTCCTCTTGTGATTGAGTTCTAGTTTCAAAGCATTGTGGTCTGAAAATATGCAGGGAATGATCCCAATCTTTTGGTACCGGTTGAGACCTGATTTGTGACCTAGGATGTGATCAATTCTGGAGAATGTTCCATGGGCACTAGAGAAGAATGTGTATTCCATTGCTTTGGGATGGAATGTTCTGAATGTCTGTGAAGTCCATTTGGTCCTGTGTGTCATTTAAAGTCTTTATTTCCTTGTTGATCTTTTGCTTAGATGATCTGTCCATTTCAGTCAGGGGGGTGTTAAAGTCCCCCACTATTATTGTATTGTTGTCAATGTGTTTCTTTGCTTTTGTTATTAATTGCCTTATATAATCGGCTGCTCCTATGTTAGGGGCATAGATATTTACAATTGTTAGATCTTCCTGGTGGATAGACCCTTAAGTAGGATATAGTGTCCTTCCTCATCTCTTATTACAGTCTTTGGTTTAAAATCTAATTTGTCTGATATAAGGATGGCCCCCCAGCTTTCTTTTGGTGTCCATTAGCATGGTAAATGGTTTTCCACCCCCTCACTTTCAATCTGGGGGTGTCTTTGGGTCTAAAATGAGTCTCTTGCAGACAGCATATTGATGGGTCTTGATTTTTAATCCAATCTGATAGCCTGTGTCTTTTGATTGGGGCATTTAGCTCATTTACCTTCAGGGTAACTATTGAAAGGTATGAATTTAGTGCCATTGTTTTGCCTGTATGGTGACTGTTACCTTGTCTGTGTTCCTTTCTGATCCATGCTGCTTTTAGGCTCTCTCTTTGCTTAGAGGACCCCTTTCAATATTTCTTGGAGGGCTGGCTTCGTGTTTGCAAATTCCTTTAGTTTTTGTTTGTCCTGGAAGCTTTTTACCTCTCCTTCTATTTTCAATGATAGCCTAGCTGGATATAGTATTCTTGGCTGCATATTTTTCTCGTTTAGTGCTCTGAAGATATCTTGCCAGTCCGTTCTGTCCTGCCAGGTCTCTGTGGATAGGTCTGTTGCCAATCGAATATTTCTACCATTGTAGGTTACATATCTCTTCTCCTGAGCTGCTTTCAGGATTTTCTCTTTGTCTCTGAGACTCCTAAGTTTTACTATTAGATGTCGGGTTGTTGACCTATTATTATTGATTTTGAGAGGGGTTCTCTGTGCCTCCTGGATTTTGATGCCTTTTTCCTTCCTCACATTAGGGAAGTTCTCTGCTATAATTTGCTCCAATATACCTTCTGCCCCTCTGTCTCTTTCGTCTTCTTCTGGGATCCTAATTATTCTAATGTTGTTTCATCTTATCGTATCACTTATCTCTCAAATTCTGCCCTCGTGATCCTGTAGTTGTTTCTCTCTCTTTTTCTCAGCGTCTGTTTTATCCATCATTTGGTCTTCTATATCGCTGATTCTCTCTTCTGCCTCATTTATCCTAGCAGTTAGTGCCCCCATTTTTGATTGCACCTCATCAATAGCCTTTTTGATTTTGACTTGGTTAAATTTTAATTCTCTTATTTCTCCAGAAAGAGTTTCTCTAATAACATCCACGCTTTTTTCAAGCCCAGCTAGTTTATTTAAAGTCATTCTGAACTCTAGGTCCGACATCATACTAATGTCCGTATTGAGTAGGTCCCTGGCAGACGGTACTACCTCCTGTTTTTTTACTGAGGTGATTTTTTTCATCTTTTCATTTTGTCCAGAGGAGAATAGATGAATGAGAGAACAAAATGCTAACAGGTTAACAACATCCCCAGCAAATATACTGTATACAAATCCGAAAAGACCTGAAAAGGGGGGAAAAGACAGGGAAAGAAAGAAAAAAGGAAGAGGAAAACAAAAGATAAAAACAAAAACAGAACAATAGTAAAAAAGCAGAATATGATCAAATATCAGGCTAATGCATAGATCAGTGCCACACATTAGATTTTTGGCGTATTTTGGTCTGTTAGAAAAAAGTGCCTCCTAAAATTTTAAAGGAAGAAAGACATATATGTCCAAAACAAGGGTTGATACAATGAAGGGATGGAAGATGAGTGTAAAGATGAAAATTATAAAAGATTTTATAAAAGGAATTGGTAAGAGAAGTTGTTTGAAAAAAGAAGGAAGATGATTTAAAAAAAAAAAAAGAATGTGATCAGGCAGGAGATTAGAACAAAGCCATACACTAGTGATTTAGGGTATATTTTGATCTGTTAGAAGAAACTGTATCTCAAAATTTTAAAAAGAGAACATCTTATATATAAATGCCAAAAATAAGGGTAACTACTATGAAGGGATAAAATATGACTCTAAAAATGAAAAATAAAAAAATGTTTTTTTTTCAACAAGGGATTGATAAGATGGTTGAAAAAGGGAAAAAGAAAAATTAAAAAAAAGTTAAAAAAATTAACTTTGATGAACTATTGAATCACGGTAAAAAATAGCCATGAATTCTTTGTGCAGTATTCCCCTAGCGCTGGAGTTCTCCCATTCTCCTTGATCGGTAAACATGGTCTTGGCTTGCGGGCTGTTCGTGTTGATCTTCTGGGGGAGGGGCCTGTTGCCGTGGTTTCCAAATGTATTTGCCGGAGGCGGATTTGCCCTGCCCTTGTGAGTCCGGGCTAAGCAAGCTGCTTGGGTTTGCTCTCAGGAGCTTTTGTTCCCTGCAAGCTCTCACTACAGCTTTGGAGGACCAGGGCAAAAATGGTGGTCTTCCAATCTCCACCTGGAGGAGCTGAGAACTCGGGGTGCAGCTCCTCAGTGCGCCCCCAGAGAAAAGCAGTCACTCCCGTCTCCCTGGTCTCCGGCCGCCCTCCGTGCTCACCCGGCCTGTGACCGAGCATTTCTATGTCTGGCACCCGACCCTTTGTGGAGTCTCCAACCCAGCAGATCCCTGCGATGCGCTCCTATGCCATTCCTCCCAGGGGGAGGAAGGGGAGTCTCCCCAGCTCTGCTGCTTGTTGGGTCCCTGCTGGAGGAGCAGTGGCCCGACTGGGCCACGGATCACAGTCTATGGCAACCCCGAGCTGAGAGCCCGCGCCTCGGCTCTGTCTCTGCAGCCGGCTTCCCTGCTCCAATACCTGGGAGCTCTGCTGCACTCAGGCACCCCCGGTCTTTCTGTGACCCCGAGGGTCCTGAAGCCACACTGTCCCGCGAGGATTCCAGCCCCCGCTTAGCCACTGCTGCAACGTCCCTCAGCGGAGCCGACTTCTAAAAGGTCTGATTTTGTGCTCCGCAGCTCTATCACTTGCCAGAAGCGGCCGACGGAGGACCCCTCCCCCGCCGTCTATCCTCCCGAATATCGCCTCGGATTCACTTCTCCACACGTCCTACCTTCCAGAAAGTGGTCGCTTTTCTGTTCAGAGAGTTGTTGCTATTCTTCTCTTCGATCTCCTGTTGAGTTCGTAGGTGTTCAAAATGGTTTGATCCCTATTCAGCCGAATTCCTGAGACCGGATGAAATCTAGGTCTCCTACTCCTCCGCCATCTTGCTCCGCCACCCTGGGTGATGTTTTTTTTACATACCATAGTGTGGTAAAATTTATTATAAATACCTAAAATGACAAAATACCCTCAAGAATTTATTCATTCTATTAATGATGTACTTATCATAGTTTTAGATAATCAGTTACATTGTCTAAGCTGTTGGCTGTGTGTCCTACTCTGACTTCAGTAATTTCATACTCGTGTGTTAGAACTGAAGTTATAGCATGAGATACATTATTGCTAGCTTTAAAAACAAAAGATCGATAACAGCTCAGCTGTCAACCGCATTGTTAAATCTGTCCCTTCTCTATCTGACTGCAGTATCTAGCAGCAGACCATGTAATTACAATTCTTCATAGCTCTTCAAACTTCCTCTGACATCAACATGATTATTTCCTGGGAAGCTATAACTTTAAGCAATTCTCTGAACTTCAAACTGCATGAATCAGCAACTTGGATTCAAGATTCAAAGTGTCAGCAAATCATCTTTTAAAAATGGATATTTCCTGGAACACTTGGTTTAAAAAAAGAAAGTCATGTGGTTCTCCAAAATCTTCACAGGCCTGTGTGGATTTATTTTAATTTTAATTTTAATTTTTTTTTTAACACCAGGCTCTGCTTACTCAAAAAGATTTCTAAAACCTCGAATGGTACTAAGAAGAATAGCCAGAAAAATAACAGGTGTGCCTCACTTAAAAAAAAAAAAAATCGAAATCAAGATTGATAAAAATAAGGTGCTCTTCAATTATAAAGGGAAATTTCACTTTGTAAAGGGTTTTAATTGCTTGCTTTAAAGAAAAACACTTCTGATGAATTTAAATGCAATGTGACTTTCTGTGAAGGCTTCTACCTGATCTTGGTCATACCCTTATGCGGCAAATTTAGTCATCCTTAATCTTTTCTAAAATGATGATCTGATAACATATGAATAAATGGGCTTAAAATCCTCCACAAGAATATGGTACACGGTTCTTTCCTCTTTAGCAGGCTAGACTGGAAGAGACCAAATATCCTACTGAAAACAAGTAGAAATTCTGGATAAAATAATCTATTTGAAGGTATTAAAGAGCAAACAAAACAGTGAACATTCAGGTATCAAGATCTGCAGAGAAGATAAGCATGGAGATGAACCTGACACTGGAAACAGCTTGTTGCCTTAGGCATTTGCCAGTTCAACTTGGCAGCATACAAGTCAATAATGAGAGCAGCAGATACTAAAAGAGACATAAACATACAAGAGAACAACAATGGTAGAAAGCAGTAGCTGAGAGGCTGAACTGAACATTAGGTCATCTTAGGGAGCTGGGGAACAAAAATTGGAGTTTAGGGGACACCAAGAATAAGGGGCCCAGGTAAACATTTCAGGTGGGATATCTGAAGGAGTACACCAACAAAATAAGGGCTAAGTAGAAACAGACTAACATTCACGATGACCAAACCAACTCCAAAATATATACTGACTCAACTCAATTCCTAGCTCAACTGATTGCTAGAAGCAAAATTAAATGTTATCTCAAGGAAGATAGAATCATCAGATCATTGAACCATCTTTGCAATACTTCACACACAATATTTGACATTCAATTAAATTTTTAAAAAAAAATTTTTTTAAAGATTATTTTATTTATTTATTTGAGAGAGAGAGAGAGAATGAGAGAGAGCACGAGAGGGAAGAGGGTCAGAGGGAGAAGCAGACTCCCCACTGAGCAGGGAGCCCGATGTGGGACTCGATCCCGGGACTCCAGGATCATGACCTGAGCCAAAGGCAGTCGCTCAACCAACTGAGCCACCCAGCCGCCCAAATTTTTTAAAAAATTTATCCTTCAACTTACTAGGAGTCAAGTCTAAAGGTCAAAAAAAAAATAGAAAAAAAAAACTAAATGGTTTACAATAAAATAAAATGCTCATAAGAGACTCAGGTACTGGACCTATCAGACAAAAATTTTAATGCAAGTCCATAACATTAGAAGATCTGATGAGTAATTTTTTTTCAGATTTTATTTATTTGAGAGAGAGAATGAGAAAGAGAAAGAGAGAGCATGAGAGGGGGGAGGGTCAGAGGGAGAAGCAGACTACCCAAAAAGCAGGGAACCCAATGCAGGACTTGATCCTGGGACTCCAGGATCATGACCTGAGCTTAAGGCAGTGGCTTAACCAACTGAGCCACCCAGGCACCTGATATGATGAGTAATTTCAGGAGACAAATGGAGTCTACTAAAAAGAATTAAATGGGGGCGGAGCAAAATGGCGGAGGAGTAGGAGACCTGGATTTCATCTGGTCTCAGGAATTCAGCTGATAGGGATCAAACCATTCTGAACACCTATGAACTCAACAGGAGATTGAAGAGAAGAATAGCAACAACTCTCTGAACAGAGAAGCGACCACTTACTGGAAGGTAGGACGTGCGGAGAAGTGAATCCGAGGCGATATTCGGGAGGATAGACGGCGGGGGAGGGGGCCTCCGTCGGCCACTTTGGGCAAGTGATACTTTTAGAAGTCAGCTCCGCTGAGGGACCTTGCTCCAGTGGCTAAGTGGGAGTGGAACTGATGCTGGGACAGTGTGGTCTCAGGACCCTTGGGGTCACAGAAAGACCGGGGGTGCCTGAGTGTGGCTGGGCTCCTAGGTATTGGAGCGGGGAAGCTGGCTGCAGAGACAGAGCCGAGGAGCTGGGTCTCAGCTCGGGGTTGCCATAGACTGTGATCCGCAGCACAGTCGGGCCACTGCTCTTCCAGCAGGGACCCAAAAAGCGGCAGATCTGGGGAGACTCCCTTTCCTCTCCTGGGAGGAGCAGTGCAGGAGCGCACCACAGGGATCTGCTGGGTTTGGAGACTCTACACGGTGTCGGGTGCCAGAGATAGAAACACTTGGTCACAGGCCGGGTGAGCACGGAGTGCGGCTGCAGACCAGGGAGACAGGAGTGATTGACTGCTTTTCTCTGGGGCTCACTGAGGAGCAGGCCCCGAGTTCTCGGCTCCTCCGGGGCAGAGATTGGGAGGCCACCATTTTCACTCTCGTTCTCCAAAGCTGTACAGAAATCTTGCAGGGAACAAAAGCTCCTGAAAGCAAACGCGAGCTGATTACTTAGCCCGGACAGACAAGGGTGGGGCAATTCCGCCTCCGGCAAAGACATTTGGGAACCACGGCAACAGGCCCCTTCCCCAGAAGATCAACAAGAACAGCCAGCCAAGACCAAGTTTACCGATCAATGAGAACGGCAGAACTCCAGTGCTAGGGGAATAAAGCACATAGAATTCATGGCTTTTTTACCATGATTCTTTAGTCTTTCAAAGTTAATTTTTTTAACGGTCTTTTTTTTTTAATTTTTCTTTTTCCTTTTTCCAATCAACATCTTATCAATCCCTTTTAAAAAAAATTTATTTTTCCTTTTAGAGTCACAGTCTATCCCCTTATAGTAGTTAACCTTGTTTTTGGTATATTTATATAAGTTGTTCTCTCTTTAAAATTTTAGGATACAGTTTATTCTAACAGATCAAAATATACCCTAAATCTCTAGTGTATGGCTTTGTTCTAGTCTCCTGCCTGATCACATTCTCTCCCTTTTTTTATTATCCTCTTCTTTTTTCAACCAACTTCCTATCAATTCCTTTTATAAAATCTTTTATAATTTTTATCTTTACAATCAAATTCCATCCCTTTATCGTAATAACCCTTATTTTTGTACACATATAAGTTTTTCTTTAAAATTTTGGGAGGCACTTTCTTCTAACAGACCAAAATAGACCCAAAATCTAGAGTGTGGCAATGATCTATGCACCAGCCTGATCATATTTGATCATATTCTGGTTTTTTTGTTTTTGTTTTTTGTTTTTTTGGGTTGTTTTTATCTTTTTTTTTTCTTTTTTCTTTCTTTCCCTTCCTATTCCCCCGGTTTCAGGTCTTTTCTGATTTGTTTAGTGTATATTTTCTGGGGACATTGTTACTCTGTTAGCATTTTGTTCTCTCATTCATCTAGTCTCCTATGGACAAAATGACAAGACGGAAAAAAATCACGTCAAAAAAAAAAAAAAAAAGAACAAGAGGCAGTACTGACTACCAGGGACGAAATCAATATGGACATTAATAAGATGTCGGAACTTAGCCAAACTGTGGAAAGAGCCAAGATGTCCATCGACAGATGAATGGATAAAGAAGATGTGGTATATATACACAATGGAATATTACGCAGCCATCAAAAGGAATGAGATCTTGCCATTTGCAACGACGTGGATGGAACTGGAGGGTGTTATGCTGAGTGAAATAAGTCAATCAGAGAAAGACAGGTATCATATGACCTCACTGATATGAGGAATTCTTAATCTCAGGAACAAACTGAGGGTTGCTGGAGTGGTCGGGGGTGGGAGGGAGGGGGTGGCTGGGTGATAGACATTGGGGAAGATATGTGCTACGGTGAGCGCTGTGAATTGTGTAAGACTGTTGAATCACAGATCTGAAACAAATAACGCAACATATTTTAAGAAAAAAGAAAAAGAAGAAGATAGCAGGAGAGGAAGAATGAAGGGGAGTAAGTCAGAGGGGGAGATGAACCAGGAGAGATGATAGACTCTGAAAAACAAACTGAGGTTTCTAGAGGGGAGGAGGGTAGGGGGATGGGTTAGCCGGGTGATGGGTATTAAAGAGGGCACATTCTGCATGGAGCACTGGGTGTTATGAACAAACAATGAATCATGGAACACTACACCAAAACAAATTATGTAATATATGGTGATTAACATAACAATAAAAAAATTAAAAAAAAATAAGATGTCGGAACTAGAGTTCAGAATGATGATTTTAAAGATACTAGATGGCCTTGAAAAAAGCATGGAAGTTATTAGAGAAACTCTTTCTGGAGAAATAAAAGAACTAAAATCTAACCAAGTCAAAATCAAAAAGGCTATTAATGAAGTGCAATCAAAAATGGGGGCACTAACTGCTGGGATAAATGAGAAAGAAGAAAGAATTAGTGATATAGAAGAACAAATGATGGAAAATAAAGAAGCTGAGAAAAAGAGAGATAAACAACTACTGGATCATGAGGGCAGAATTCCAGAGATAAGGGATACGATAAGACGAAACAACATTAGAATAATTGGGATCCCAGAAGAAGAAAGAGAGAGAGGGGCAGAAGGTATATGGGGGCAAATTATAGCAGAGAACTTCCCTAATGTGGGGAAGGAAACAGGCATCAAAATCCAGGAGGCACAGAGAAACCCTCTCAAAATCAATAAAAATATGTCAACACCCCGACATTTAATAGTAAAACTTACAAGTCTCAGAGACAAAGAGAAAATCCTGAAAGCAGCTCGGGAAAAAGATCTGTAACCTACAATGGTAGAAACATTAGATTGGCAACAAACCTATCCACAGAGACCTGGCAGGTCAGAAAGGACTGGCATGATATATTCAACCACTAAACGAGAAAAATATGCAGCCAAGAATACTATGTCCAGCTAGGCTGTCATTGAAAATAGAAGGGGAGATAAAAAACTTCCAGGTCAGACAAACACTAGAGGAATATACAAACATGAAACCAGCCCTACAAGAAATATTGAAAGGGGTCCTCTAAGCAAAGAGAAAGCCTAAAAGTAACATAGACCAGAAAGGAACATAGACAATATACAGTAACAGTCACCTTACAGGCAATACATTGGAACTAAATTCATAACTTTCACTAGTTGCCCTGAACGTAAGTGGGCTAAATGCCCCAATCAAAAGACACAGGCTATCAGATTGGATTAAAAAACAAGACCCATCAATATGCTGTCTGCAAGAGACTCATTTTAGATCCAAACACACCCCCAGATTGAACGTGAGGGGGTGGAAAACCATTTACCATGCTAATGGACACCAAAAGAAAGCTGGGGTGGCAATCCTGATATCAGACAAATTAGATTTTAAACCAAAGACTGTAATAAGAGATGAGGAAGGACACTATATCCTACTTGAAGGGTCTATCCAACAAGAAGATCTAACAATTGTAAATATCTATGCCACTACATGGGAGCAGTCGATTATATAAGGCAATTAATAACAAAAGCAAAGAAACACATTGACAACAATACAATAATAGTGGGGGAGTTTAACACCCCCCTGACTGAAATGGACAGATCATCTAAGCAAAAGATCAACAAGGAAATAAAAACTTTAAATGACACACGGGACGAAATGGACTTCACAGACATATTCAGAATGTTCCATCCCAAACCAACAGAATACACATTCTTCTCTAGTGCGCGTGGAACATTCTCCAGAATAGATCACATCCTAAGTCACAAATCAGGTCTCAACCAGTACCAAAAGATTGGGATCATTCCCTGCATATTTTCAGATCTCAGTGCTTTGAAACTAGAACTCAATCACAAGAGGAATGTCAGAAAGAACTCAAATACATGGAGGCTAAAGAGCATCCTACTAAAGAATGAATAGGTCACCCAGGAAATTAAAGAAAATTTAAAAAAATTCATGGAAACCAATGAAAATGAAAACACAACTGTTCAAAATCTTTGGGATACAGCAAAGGCAGTCCTGAGAGGAAAGTATATAGCAATACAAGCCTTTCTCAAGAAACAAGAAAGGACTCAAATACACAACCTAACCCTACACCTAAAGGAGCTGGAGAAAGAACAGCAAATAAAGCCTAAACCCAGCAGGAGAAGAGAAATCATAAAGATCAGAGCAGAAATCAATGAAATAGAAACCAAAAGAACAGTAGAATAGATCAACGAAACTAGGAGCTGGTTCTTTGAAAGAACTAACAAGATTGATAAACCCCTGGCCAGACTTATCAAAAAGAAAAGAGAAATGACCCAAATCCACAAAATCATGAATGAAAGAGGAGAGATCAGAACCAACACCAAAGAAATACAAACAATTCTAAGAACATATTATGAGCAACTCTATGCCAGCAGATTAGATAACCTGGAAGAAATGGATGCATTCCTAGAGATGTATCAACTACCAAAATTGAACCAGGAAGAAATAGAAAACCTGAATAGACCTATAACCACTAAGGAAATTGAAGCAGTCATCAAAAATCTCCCAACAAAAGCCCAGGGCCAGATGGCTTCCCAGGGGAATTCTATCAGACATTTAAAGAAGAATTAATACCTATTCTCCTGAAACTGTTCCAAAAAATAGAAATGGAAGGAAAAATTCCAAACTCATTTTATGAGGCCACCATTACCTTGATCTCCAAACCAGACAAAGACCCATCAAAAAGAATTAGAGACCAGTATCCGTGATGAACATGGATGCAAAAATTCTCACCAAAATACTAGCCAATAGGGTCCAACAGTACATTAAAAGAATTATTCACCACGGCCAAGTGGGATTTATCCCTGGGCTGCAAGCCTGGT
This sequence comes from Eumetopias jubatus, assembly GCF_037043125.1. Taxonomy (NCBI): domain Eukaryota; kingdom Metazoa; phylum Chordata; class Mammalia; order Carnivora; family Otariidae; genus Eumetopias; species Eumetopias jubatus. The sequence continues at coordinate 168,668,641 of NW_028274807.1, forward strand.
TCAACATCTGCAAATCAATCATGTGATATGATACATTAATAAAAGAAAGAACAAGAACCATATGATCCTCTCAATGGATTCAGAAAAAGCATCTGACAAAGTACAACATCTTTCTTGATCAAAACTCTTCAGAGAATAGGGACAGAGTGTACATACCTCAATATCATAAAAGCCATCTACCATAAAAACCCACAGCGAATATCATTTTCCATGGGGAAAAACTGAGAGCTTTCCTCCTAAGGTCAGGAACATGGCAGGCATGGCCACTATCACCACTGCTATTCAACATAGTATTAGAAGTCCTAGCCACAGCAATCAGACAACAAAAAGAAATCAAGGGCATCCAAATCAGCAAAGAAGAAGTCAAGCTCTCATTCTTTGCAGATGATATGATACTTTATGTGGAAAACCCAAAAGACTCCACCCCAAAACTGCTAGAACTCATACAGGAATTCAGTAAAGTGGCAGGATATAAAATCAATGCACAGAAATCAGTGGCATTCCCATATACCAACAACAAGACAGATGAAAGAGAAATTAAGGAGTAGATACCATTTACAGTTGCACCAAAACCATAAAATACCTAGGAATAAATCTAACCAAAGAGGCAAAGAATCTGTACTCAGAAAACTATAAAATACTCATGAAAGAAATTGAGGAAGACACAAAGAAATGGAAAAATGTCCCATGCTCATGGATTGGAAGAACAAGTATCATGAAGATGTCAATGCTACCTAGAGCAATCTACACATTCAATGCAATCCCTATGAAAATATCATCCACTTTTTTCAAAGAAATGGAACAAATAATCCTAAAATTTGTATGGAATCAGAAAAGACCCCGAATAGCCAGAGGAATACTGAAAAAGAAAAGCAAAGCTGGTGGCATCACAATTCTGGACTTCCAGCTCTATTACAAAGCTGTCATCATCAAGACAGTATGGTACTGGCAAAAAAACAGACACATAGATCAATGGAACAGAATAGAGAACCCAGCAATGGATGCTCAACTCTATGGTCAACTCATCTTTGACAAAGCAGGAAAGAATGTCCCAAGGAAAAAAAGACAGTCTCTTCAACAAATGGTGTTGGGAAAATTGGACAGCCACATGCAGAAAAATGAAACTGGACCATTTCCATACAGCACACACAAAAATAGACTCCAAATGGTTGAAAGACCTCAATGTGAGATAGGAGTCCTTGAAAATCCTAAAGGAGAACACAGGCAGCAACCTCTTCGAACTCAGGCACAGCAACATCTTCCTAGAAACATTGCCAAAGGCAAGGGAAGCAAGGGCAAAAATCAACTATTGGGACTTCATCAAGATAAAAAGCTTTTGCACAGCAAAAGAAACAGTCCACAAAACCAAAAGACTACTGACAGACTGGGATAAGATATTTGCAAATGACATATCAGATAAAGGGCTAGTAACCAAAATCTATAAAGAACTTCTTAAGCTCAACACCCAAAGAACAAATGATCCAATCAAGAAATGGGGAGAAGACATGAACAGACATTTTTCCAAAGAAGACATCCACATGGCCAACAGACACATGAAAAAGTGCTCAACATCGCTCGGCATCAGGGAAATCCAAATCAAAACCTCAATGAGACATTACCTTACACCAGTCAGAATGGCTAAAATTAACAAGTCAGGAAACGACAGATGTTGGCAAGGATGCAGAGAAAGGGGAACCCTCCTACACTGTTGGTGGGAATGCAAGCTGGTGCAGCTACTCTGGAAAACAGTATGGAGGTTCCTCAAAAAGTTGAAAATAGAGCCACCATATGACCCAGCAATTGCACTACTGGGTATTTACCCCAAAGATACAAATGTAGGGATCGGAAGGGGTATGTGCACCGTGATGTTTATAGCAGCAATGTCCACAATAGCCAAACTCTGGAAAGAGTCAAGACGTCCATCGACAGATGAATGGATAAAGAAGATGTCATATATATATATACAATGGAATATCATGCAGCCACCAAAAGGAATGAAATCTTGCCATTTGCAATGACATGGATGGAACTGGAGGGTATTATGCTGAGCAAAATAAGTCAATCAGAGAAAGCCATATATCATATGACCTCACTGATAATAGGAATACTTAATCTCAGGAAAGAAACTGAATGTTGCTGGAATGGTGGGGGGTGGGAGGGATGGGGTGGCTGGATAATAGACATTGGGGGGGGTATGTTCTATGGTGAGTACTGTGAATTATGTAAGACTGTTGAATCACAGACCTGTACCTCTGAAACAATACATTATATGTTAAAAAAAAAAAAACATAGAAGAAGATAGCAGGAGGGGAAGAATGAAGACTGGGAAATCAGAGGGGGAGACCAACCATGAGAGACTATGGACTCTGAGAAACAACCTGAGGGTCCTAAAGGGGAGGGCGGAGGGGCTGGGTTAGCCTGGTGATGGGTATTAAAGAGGGCATGTTCTGCATGAAGCACTGGGTGTTATACGCAAACAATGAATCATGGAACACTACATCAAAAACTAGTGATGTAATGTACGGTGATTAACGTAATAATAATAAAAAAAGAATAAAGTTGGCGGATTTATGCTAACAGATAACTAGGGTTATAAGGTACAAAAATTAAGATATAGAATTGGTCCAAGTATTGACAAACAGACCAAGGGATCAGAATGCAGACATGAATCCATACATAGCTATACATTTAACTAATACAAAAGTAGCATTGTTAGGGAGAGGTGACAAAAAGATAACCCTTGGGGTACATACGACTGGGTCAGTTAGATATTCTCATGCGAATAAAACAATCTAGATTCAGAGTTTTCTTTTTTTGTAAAGATTTTATTTGTTTATTTGACAGAGATAGCACAAGCAGGGGGAGAGGCAGACAAAGGGAGAGGGAGAAGCAGGGGAGCCTGATGCGGGGCTCGATCTCAAGACCCTGGGATCATGACCTGAGCTGAAGGCAGACACAACACACTAAGCCACCCAGATGCCCCTGGATTCATAGTTTTCTATCTCTATACACAAAAATCAGTTTGAGGAAAATATATTTTCTGATGGGATTGGCAAATATTTCTATACAAGACATAGAAAGCATAATCACAGAGAGAAAAGTTAGATTTTAATACATTAAAATTTAAAACTGATACTTATCAAAATCTCCACTAAGAGAGTAAAAAGTCAAGTCAAAGTTTAAGAAAAGATGTAAAACATGTAATTGATGAAGACCTTATATTCAGAATATGTACAAAATTGTCATGAAAAATAACGAGATAAAATCCAGTAAAATAATGGGCCAAAGACTTGAAAAGATGCTCCACAAAGGCAGACATCCAAGTACAAATAAGTATGTAAAAATATTCTCAATCTTATTAGCCACCAGAGAAATGAAAATAAAGATGAAATACTACTACACCCACCAGTTTGGCTACAAATACAATAAACAGCAAATGCCAAATACTGGCAAGGATATGGAGCAACTGAAACTCTCACACGTTGTTTGCAATATAAATTTGTACAAACACTTGGGAAAACCATTTTGCAGTATTTATTAAAGCTGAACACAGGCATACTCTGTGATATTCCTTAGTATATACACAAAAGAAATGCATACATAAGTTTTCCCAAAACCATGAATATTCATAGCAGCACTATTTGTAATAATCGAAAAGTTAAAACAACCCATCAACAGTATAAATAATTGTGATACAGTCATAAAACGGTAAACTATGTATCAATGAAATGAAGTACCCTACATGCAATGAAAATTAATCTCACGAACATTACACTGAGTCAAAGAATCCAGGCACAACAGAGTACATAATGTATGTTTCACATTTCTAAAGAGTTGAAACTAATTCATGGCATCAGAAATCAGGACAGTGGTTATCTGTATGGAAGAGAATGATAATGAAAAGGAGAGGTGTGCAGAATATCTGGACTGCTGGTAACGTTCTACTTTTTAATCAGGATACACATCACATGAATATGCTTCCTGTATTATAATTCCTCAGTCTGTACTCATGAATTCTGCATATTTCTATTTGTTATAACTCAATAAAATATGTGTGTACGTGAATACAAAAATCTTTATATTGCCCATCAAGTCGTCTCACGTGACTGTTACAGTCAGCTTAAACCAAGTTTTGTTCTATTAACAAATGACTCCACAAATCTCAGTGACTTACAACAATAAACTCTTTCTCTTCATTTATATGTTGGTTGTGGATTGCCTTATGATAGGATGCATACGTAAAAGAGTGATGGCAGGCTCGTAGAATGGCTTTTAATCTTCCTCTCAGATGTGGCCTCTCTCACTTCCTGCTCACGTTCTACTGGCCATAACAATCCATGTGGATAAGCATCAATGAAATGGGGCACCCACAGGGAAGGCCACCAAAAGCAATGGCTCCCGAAGACCTCCATTATCTTGCCCTGACTATATCAGGAGCTTTATCTTTTTCACCTAATTCTTTAAGCTCCAGTCACAATGAACACTATTTTTTTTATTTTCTGTACTCATTCTGCTATCTCTGAGCTTCAAGCTTTGCTGACCCCATTTCCCTGGCCTGGAATGCTTTGCCATGCCACACTTTTTTACTCTTTACCTGGCTAAATCCTACTCGAGGTTCTTTAAGACTTAATTCAGATAATTTAATGCATGAATTTCAAAGTATTTAAAGCCTTGTGTGCCACGGACAGAGATGCAGCATCATGAATATATCTGCAAGTGACAGGTCAACCTAATATTGTGTAGGGAATGACATTTCTGGATTTCTCCTTCTCTGTGGAACTTTTGTGACCACTTCTGGACCACATAGGTCCTCCTACTCTGGATATTTACTGTGCATCTATCACTACACATACTTTAATGTTCTATAATTTTCTATTATAAGCTTGTTACCCTGACTATAGTCCACTTGAACATAAGGACAATGTTTCACTATACACTGTTTCTGTAGTACACTGTAGGTGCTCCATAAGAATGGAACCTATTATAGCCTATTTCAATTTATAATTGATCTTGGGCAAAGCATGTGATTTATGGAAGGCAAAGGTGACTTTTATAACCCTAATGTTATGATTTCTACTATATTAATTTCTCACTCTCCTAAAGTGCCATTCTTTCTCGGTCAGGTGATTTTCTGCAAGGTTCTGGGTCTAGTAAGCATACCAATCTGTGAACAGCAAAGTTCACTGTGCATAAATTAATAGAATACACATTCTTAAAACACTGGCGGTAGTTGCTCAATAAATGTGGTATTAAAATGGAGAAAAAAAGGAGAGATGTTTGGGCTATTGGCACCTTCTCTATATAGCTGCTAAGAAAAATCACTCCAATGGGAACAGTTAAAACAGGTAACAGAGAGAGTGTGGATATAATAAGCTCCTGAGTATTAAATGGATGATAAATGACCACTACAGATATTTATCTCAGCTCTCCATTGAGAGTTAGTGAATCATTTATGTTCTCCAATATATCTCCCTAGTTTTGTCCCTTAAGATGACAGAGAAATGATCTTTGGAAAAATACCACTGCACACATCTTGATGAAGGCATTAAAAAATGTTTATCACAGCCACCCTAATTATACGTAGGAATTTCTCAAGTAGTTCTGAGAAAAACTAATGGATGGTACATGTCTTGGGCTGTCCATCCTGACCCTGCCCTGGAAATGCCTAGTGGTGCTCACTTCTAAGGAGAGGAGACCCTCCTCCCTTCTTGTCTCAACTACCTCAGGAAATGATGTGACTTTTCTCATTTCATCCTGCTGACTTTCTTCCTTAAGACTTCATTTATTCAGTGTTCTTCTTTACTTGTTCAGGCCTCTAAAAATAAGCATATTCACTGCATTAACACTTTTATCTTCTTATCGACTTGTTTTTCTCAACTAATTTCCTTGAGGTCTGAGGATGCCTCAAGTCAAATGATCAATAAGAATGTGAAAAACCATATCAGCTAATATGTAGTGCTTTCTATGTGCTACATAATGTGGTTAAGTGCTTTAAACACACAGAGCCTCATTTAAAGCTTACATAACCCTGTAAGCTCAGGGCGTTTACAAACCCCCTTGGCAGATGAGGAAACAGACTTGGATATGTTAAGCCATGAACCTAAAGTCATCCAGCTAGCAAAGCAATGTTCCAGCATTAGATTTTGGTTTTGAAATCAGAGGTTGTCTTCTTATCTACAACACAATACCTTTTGGTCTTTTGGTATTTTAAGGCATCCCTAAGTAAAAGTCTTTAGGGATTTGCTTAAATAAATTGAGAAGTCATGTGTCTAACTCTAGCACATCAGTTTGCACAACAGTACAATCTAGTGGCTGTGGATGAACTTGGCTATTCCTACCATTTATCTAAGTCCTTCATGGATGAGATTTTTTTGTCTTTTTTTTCTCCCTATTTTATACATTCCCTGGTGTCTAGAAAGAATATTTGCAAATTAGAGATTGTGTCTGTTAAGGGTATTTTTTCCTATCCTTTACAACGCCCTCTAGCCAAGTTTCTTGCTCCTACATTTTGGACTTACACTAATAAGCCTGGTTTTCCCTTTGGATATTCCGGGAGCTTTGGTCCTATCTCTAGTCAGCCTTGAAGACTAAAGAAATCTATGACTTGTACTCATATCAATCTAGTCCATTTATGGATCTTTCAAACTAGCAAGTAATTTTTCATATGAAGATTATTCTAGCAAATCCTTGCAAAAAAACAGTTCATGTGACAAAATTAACCAACAAAGTTATTTCCACTATTAATTTATTTTGTGAAATATATTTTGAGAAGGAGCAAAAGAAGCTAGAACCCAGTGTTTTAAATACACAAATTTTAAATAAAAATGGCAGGAATTAATAATAATCTTGGCTACTCTAACTACATACCACATTCTTGCTAAAGATCTTTCCATGTATTATTATTGATTTTTTATTTGATTTTCAAAAATTATTACTGATTTTTTTTAAATTCAAGGCTTCAATCTTATTGAGTTTCACCTTCTTATAGGTATCCCACTGTTTTACATTGTTTTAGCTATGTGAGAACATTTTTTTTAAGATTTTATTTATTTATTTGACAGAGAGAGAGACACAGCGAGAGAGGGAACACAAGCAGGGGGAGTGAGAGAGGGAGAAGCAGGCTTCCCACTGAGCAGGGAGCCCGATGCGGGGCTCGATCCTAGGGTCCTGGGAACATGACCTGAGCCAAAGGCAGACACTTAACGACTGAGCCACCCAGGCGCCCTGAGAACATTTTTGATTCTGACATTTTTCTACTTCTGAGTATTAGGTCAAAACTGGTGTCATATTATCTCTCTCTCTCTTTCTTCCCTCCCCCCACCCCCGTGTGTGTGTGTGTGTGTGTGTGTGTGTGTGTGTGCGCGCGCACACACGCACTCACACATAATTTTTTGGCCTAACAAAGCCTTATTTGCTCTTGAAACTAAGATAAAGGGCATTATACTCTTATCTTTTTACTAACACAGTAAGTATATTCTTGCCTTAGATGCTGCTTTTATACAAAGTCATCCCCGTATAACTTGGAATGTAAAGGAAAAGAAAGGTAGGAGAAAAGTTTTGAAGTTTTAAATGCATTCAATGTAAGATTCACTGGGACTTCACAGGGGACACATTCTTTAGAACATCCTAACAGTTGACAAATGCTTTCACATTCTGTTTTAAGCACATAAGCTGTTTCTGGTTTCCGTTCGGGGTCATTATGATGGATACTAAAAAGAATAGCTATGTCAAAAAAATCTATCTGTCTATTTCAAACTCATATTCTAACTCAGGATATATTAGTCTGCATGGAATTGGAATATCGGTGTTGTCAAATATATGACATTCAGCTAACCTTAAAACTGGTACTTTCTGAAAGAAAGATTCTTACCTCTGAATTCATAGATAGCCTTTGAAGGATATATGAAATATAGAATTCTGTGTAAAAGATTGTGCAAATGTGCTTTGGGAGGAAGATAGAGTCCATGATTTTTACTTTATTCTTAAAGGGGTCTGTGACACAAAAGAGATTATAAACTACTATTCTTTTGTATATTGCAAAATAGTTACCAACATGACATTAGCTAACACCTGCATCGTGTAACACAATTAACATTTCTTTTTTTGTGGTGAGAACATTTAATATCTACTCAGGAATTTCCAAGTATATAATACAGTATTATTAGCTATAATTACCATGTTGTACATTAGATCCCGAGAACTTATTCATCTTACAACTGTAACTTTGTACTCTTTGACCAACATCTCCTGTTTTCTCCCAACACCTAGTACCCACCACTCCACTCTCTATAAACCACTGTTCTTTAAAAAAAAAAAAAAAAGTGGATATTAGGATTCTCACAATGTTGCTATCAATTAATTTTTCTTCTACTTCCTACAATATATGTGCATAGTCTGAGAAAAGACCTCTGCCCATTTATTCCTTAAACGTAGACGATGTACTAAGTTGTTGGAAAATTCTGGATAACTGATACATGGTCATTTGTACTATCTTCAAACAGAAAAGGTAGCATGCTGTGTAACAGAAAAGTTATCATGGGGGCTAGGGAAATAACATATCCTGAGCGCTTACTTTATGAAGGGCCAGTCTTAGGCACATTAACAACTGTCACCTAATTTTAGTCTTAAAATAACCTTGTAGGACTGGCTGTATTCTCATTTCACAAATAAGCACCCTAAAACTGCAAAGGTGAAACTCTTGCTGTAAGTCATATGGCTAGTGAGTTGACAAAATGAGATTCTACTTACATACAGACTGCTTTTGAGTACATGGAAACCTTTAGTGCATACAGTGGCATTTGGGGAGGGGGACAAAGACTGTCATTCAGGAGTAATCACTTTCATTGGCTGACAGGGTCATTAACCTGTAAGGAGCATTTTGAAGAACAAAAGGAAGAGCCTTTATCTCAAATTACCTCTCTCAGAGAGTAAGCACAGATGAAAATTTGAGAGAAAAAAATAGTACAATATTTATATCATTTAAAATTACACAGATAGTCACTAGAATATCTAAAAATATTAATAATGAAAAAGATTAATGACTAAATCAGAAAGGAGGAAAGAAACGGAGATAATACAAAATGAGCTGAAAACTCATTGAGTCAGTGAAGATACAAAGCAGTAAAAAACCAAAGTTACACTGACTAAAAAATTAAGGAGCCACCAAAGAGGCCTCATTAGAAATGCAGCAGGAATTCTAACCATTCTTCTGAGCCATTCTATGATACTTTATTTGAAACAGACAAAATAGACATATTTCTAGAAAAGTCTAATTTAACAAAAGTGCATCGGGAAGGGAAAGTGATCTCAACATTCCTCTATCTGTTGCAAAAATTGAACAAGCATTTAAACATTCTCACCAAATAAAAAAATAGACACAGGTACATCCATAGGCAAGTTTTTTTTTTGTTTTATAAAGTAAAAATTCAGTTTATTCATCTGTTTATGACACAGTACACAAGAGGCAAAGTGTTTCACATAGATTTCACTTCCAACTCCTTGGAATGTTCATTTCTTTGGCTAAAAGGAGAGACTAGACATGAGAGGCAGGCAATGCTTAGGCAACTGACATAAGGATGGGGAGGGGGTGATGTTAACACCATCCTCACGGGGACAGGCACAAGGGGTCTGTTAGTCACAAGCTATTTTCAGGAACTGTTAGCTGGAAACAAAGGAGCACCACTGCTGGGCGCTCATTCGCTGTGGGCCTCAGTCATTCCCCACCACACAGGTACAGCAGCGCCTTCTGGTAGTCGCCCTTCGTGTCTTGCTGGATGTAGTAGTACAGGGACTTGCTGTACTTTCTCTTGAATTCAGACCTAATTTTCAACATGTCCACTTCACTGCGAGAGACCATGATTCTAATCACGACTTTATCACGAGTCCCCTTGCCCTTCATGGAGTCGTACAGCCAGTCAGCAAAATACAGGGGCTTGTTCTGAATGCACTGGACCAGGTTCAGGAAAGCATTTTCCAGGTCTCCTTTGACCTCCTCCTTGATGCTCTCCAGCATGTCATAAGGGCTGTAGCTCTTGTACCTTTCAAATACTTCCTGGAGGTGACACACACTCCGCTCAGTCATGATGCTGATCCACTTAGGTACATCAGTTCCTTTCCTCTTCACTCCAGCATCATAGAGATCCCGGGCATCTTGGTCAATCAGTTCATAATCAATGACAGAGACATCCTCTGCTCTTCTACCCTTTGCAAGGGCAACCATCAGCTTGCAGAAGTCACCAGATGTGTCAGAAACGATGTCCTTCTCCAGATCAGTCTTGTACATTTCTTTGTAGACTCTGTTAATTTCTTGAAGCTCTTGGTTGGTCCTTGAGCAGATGATCTCAATGAGGGAGTCCTCATCAGTCCCCAGCCCCTTCATGGAGGCTTTCAGCTCAGAAGCATCATACTGAGCAGGTGTTTTCTTTTTTTTTTTTTCTTTTTTTATTGTTATGTTAATCACCATATATTACATCATTAGTTTTTGACGCAGTGTTCCATGATTCATTGTTTGTTCATAACACCCAGTGCTCCATGCAGAACGTGCCCTCCTCAATACCCATCACCAGGCTAACCCATCCCCCTACCCCCCTCCCCTCTAGAACCCTCAGTTTGTTTTTCAGAGTCCATCATCTCTCATGCTTCGTCTCCCCCTCTGACATACTCCCCTTTTCTACCTCTCCTGTTATCTTCTTCTTTTTCTTTTTTCTTAACATATCTTGCGTTATTTGTTTCAGAAGTACAGATCTGTGATTCAACAGTCTTGCACAATTCACAGCGCTCACCGTAGCACATACCCTCCCCAATGTCTATCACCCAGCCACCCCATCCCTCCCACCCCCAACCACTCCAGTAACACTCAGTTTCTTTCCTGAGATTAAGAATTCCTCATATCAGTGAGGTCATGTGATACATGTCTTTCTCTGATTGACTTATTTCACTCAGCATAACACCCTGCAGTTCCATCCACGTCGTTGCAAATGGCAAGATCTCATTCCTTTTGATGGCTGCATAATATTCCATTGTGTATATATACCACCTCTTCTTTATCCATTCATCTGTCGATGGGCATCTTGGCTCTTTCCACAGTTTGGCTATGGTGGACATTGCTGCTATAAACATTGGGGTACACGTACTCCTTCAGGTCCCTACATTTGTATCTTTGTGGTAAATACCCAGTAGTGCAATTGCTGGATCGAATGGTAGCTCTAATTTCAACTGTTTGAGGAACCTCCATACTGTTTTCCAGAGGGGTTGCACCAGCTTGCATTCCCACCAACAGTGTAGGAGGGTTCCCCTTTCTCCACATCCCCGCCAACATCTGTCGTTCCCTGACTTGTTAATTTTAGCCATTCTGATGGGTGTGAGGTGGTATCTCATTGAGGTTTTGATTTGGATTTCCCTGATGCCGAGCGATGTTGAGCACTTTTTCATGTGCCTGTTGGCCATTTGGATGTCTTCTTTGGAGAAATGTCTGTTCATGTCTTCTGCCCATTTCTTGATTGGATTATTTGTTCTTTGGGAGTTGAGTTTGATAAGTTCTTTATAGATTTTGGATACAAGCCCTTTATCTGATATGTCATTTGCAAATATTTTCTCCCATTCTGTCGGTTGTCTTTTGGTTTTGTGAACTGATTCTTTTGCTGTGCAAAAGCTTTTTATCTTGATGAAATCCCAATAGTTCATTTTTGCCCTGGCTTCCCGTGCCTTTGGTGATGTTTCTAGGAAGAAGTTGCTGCGGCTAAGGTCGAACAGGTTGCTACCTGTGTTCTCCTTTAGGATTTGGATGGACTCCTGTCTCACGTTTAGGTCTTTCAACCATTTGGAGTCTATTTTTGTGTGTGGTGTAAGAAAAAGGTCCAGTTTCATTCTTCTGCATGTGGCTGTCCAATTTTCCCAACTCCATTTGTTGAAGAGACTGTGTTTTTGCCATTGGACATTCTTTCCTGCTTTGTCAAAAATAAGTTGACCATAGAGTTGAGGGTCCATTTCTGGGCTCTCAATTCTGTTCCATTGATCTATGTGTCTGTTTTTGTGCCAGTACCATACTGTCTTGATGATGACAGCTTTGTCATAGAGCTGGAAGTCCGGAATTGTGATGCCGCCAGCTTTGCTTTTCTTTTTCAACATTCCTCTGGCTATTCGGGGTCTCTTCGGATTCCATACAAATTTTAGGATTATTTGTTCCATTTCTTTGAAAAAAGTGGATGGTATTTTGATGGGGATTGCATTGAATGTGTAGATTGCTCTAGGTAGCATTGACATCTTCACAATGTTGATTCTCCCAATCCATGAGCATGGAACGTTTTTCCATTTCTTTGTGTCTTCTTCAATTTCTTTCATGAGTATTTTATAGTTTTCTGAGTACAGATCCTTTGCCTCTTTGGTTAGATTTATTCCTAGGTATCTAATGGTTTTGGGTGCAATTGTAAATGGGATAGACTCCTTGATTTGTCTCTCTTCTGTCTTGTTGTTGGTGTATAGGAATGCCACTGATTTCTGTGCATTGATTTTATATCCTGCTACTTTACTGAATTCCTGTATGAGTTCTAGCAGTTTTGGGGTGGAGTCTTTTGGGTTTTCCACATACAGTATCATATCATCTGCAAAGAGTGAGAGTTTGACTTCCTCTTTGCCGATTTGGATGCCTTTGATTTCTTTTTGTTGTCTGATTGCTGTGGCTAGGACTTCTAATACTATGTTGAATAGCAGTGGTGAGAGTGGACATCCCTGCCGCGTTCCTGACCTTAGGGGAAAAGCTCTCAGCCTTTCCCCATTGAGAATGATATTCGCTGTAGGTTTTTCATAGATGGCTTTTATGATATTGAGGTATGTACCCTCTATCCCTATACTCTGAAGAGTTTTGATCAAGAAAGGATGTTGTACTTTGTCAAATGCTTTTTCTGCATCTATTGAGAGGATCATATGATTCTTGTTCTTTCTTTTGTTAATGTATTGTATCACGTTGATTGAGTTGCGGATGTTGAACCAGCCTTGCAGCCCATGAATAAATCCCACTTGGTCATGGTGAATAATCCTTTTAATGTACTGTTGGATCCTATTGGCTAGTAATTTGGTGAGAATTTTTGCATCCATGTTCATCAAGGATATTGGTCTGTAATTCTCCTTTTTGATGGGGTCTTTGTCTGGTTTTGGGATCAAGGTAATACTGGCCTCATAAAATGAGTTTGGAAGTTTCCCTTCCATTTCTATTTTTTTGGAACAGTTTCAGGAGAATAGGTATTAATTCTTCTTTAAATGTCTGATAGAATTCCCCTGGGAAGCCATCTGGCCCTGGGCTTTTGTTTCTTGGGAGATTTTTGATGACTGTTTCAATTTCCTTAGTGGTTATAGGTCTGTTCAGGTTTTCTATTTCTTCCTGGTTCAATTTTGGTAGTTGATACATCTCTAGGAATGCACCCATTTCTTCCAGGTTATCTAATTTGCTGGCATAGAGCTGCTCATAATATGTTCTTATAATTGTTTGTATTTCTTTGGTGTTGGTTGTGATCTCTCCTCTTTCATTCATGATTTTGTGGATTTGGGTCATTTCTCTTTTCTTTTTGATAAGTCTGGCCAGGGGTTTATCAATCTTGTTAATTCTTTCAAAGAACCAGCTCCTAGTTTCGTTGATCTGTTCTACTGTTCTTTTGGTTTCTATTTCATTGATTTCTGCTCTAATCTTTATGATTTCTCTTCTCCTGCTAGGTTTAGGCCTTATTTGCTGTTCTTTCTCCAGCTCCTTTAGGTGTAGGGTTAGGTTGTGTATTTGAGACCTTTCTTGTTTCTTGAGAAAGTCTTGTATTGCTATATACTTTCCTCTCAGGACTGCCTTTGCTGTTTCCCAAAGATTTTGAACAGTTGTGTTTTCATTTTCATTGGTTTCCATGAATTTTTTTAATTCTTCTTTAATTTCTTGGTTGACCCATTCATTCTTTAGTAGGATGCTCTTTAGCCTCCATGTATTTTGAGTTCTTTCCGACTTTCCTCTTGCGGTTGAGTTCTAGTTTCAAAGCATTGTGGTCTGAAAATATGCAGGGAATGATCCCAATCTTTTGGTACCGATTGAGACCTGATTTGTGACCTAGGATGTGATCAATTCTGGAGAATGTTCCATGGGCACTAGAGAAGAATGTGTATTCCATTGCTTTGGGATGGAATGTTCTGAATGTGTCTGTGAAGTCCATTTGGTCCAGTGTGTCATTTAAAGTCTTTATTTCCTTGTTGATCTTTTGCTTAGATGATCTGTCCATTTTAGTCAGGGGGGTGTTAAAGTCCCCCACTATTATTGTATTGTTGTCAATGTGTTTCTTTGCTTTTGTTATTAATTGCCTTATATAATTGGCTGCTCCCATGTTCGGGGCATAGATATTTACAATTGTTAGATCTTCTTGTTGGATAGACCCTTTAAGTAGAATATAGTGTCCTTCCTCATCTCTTATTACAGTCTTTGTTTTAAAATCTAGTTTGTCTGATATAAGGATTGCCACCCCAGCTTTCTTTTGGTGTCCATTAGCATGGTAAATGGTTTTCCACCCCCTCACGTTCAATCTGGGGGTGTCTTTGGGTCTAAAATGAGTCACTTGCAGACAGCATATGGATGGGTCTTGTTTTTTAATCCAATCTGATAGCCTGTGTCTTTTGATTGGGGCATTTAGCCCATTTACATTCAGGGTAACTATTGAAAGGTATGAATTTAGTGCCATTGTATTACCTGTAAGGTGACTGTTAACTGTCTGTTGTCTGTGTTCGTTTCTGCTCTTTGCTGCTTTTAGGTTCTCTCTTTGCTTAGAGGACCCCTTTCAATATTTCTTGGAGGGCTGGTTTCGTGTTTGCCAATTCCTTTAGTTTTTGTTTGTTCTGGAAGCTTTTTATCTCTCCTTCTATTTTCAATGATAGCCTAGCTGGATATAGTATTCTTGGCTGCATATTTTTCTCATTTAGTGCTCTGAAGATATCTTGCCAGTCCTTTCTGGCCTGCCAGGTCTCTGTGGATAGGTCTGTTGCCAATCTAATGTTTCTACCATTGTAGGTTACATATCTCTTCTCCCGAGCTACTTTCAGGATTTTCTCTTTGTCTCTGAGACTCGTAAGTTTTACTATTAGATGTCGGGGTGTTGACCTATTTTTATTGATTTTGAGAGGGGTTCTCTGTGCCTCCTGGATTTTGATGCCTGTTTCCTTCCTCACATTAGGGAAGTTCTCTGCTATAATTTGCTCCAAAATACCTTCTGCCCCTCCCTCTCTCTCTTCTTCTTCTGAGATCCCAATTATTCTAATGTTGTTTCGTCTTATCGTATCACTTATCTCTCGAATTCTGCCCTCGTGATCCTGTAGTTGTTTCTCTCTCTTTTTCTCAGCCTCTTTATTTTCCATCATTTGGTCTTCTATATCGCTGATTCTCTCTTCTGCCTCATTTATCCTAGCATTTAGTGCCCCCATTTTTGATTGCACCTCATCAATAGCCTTTTTGATTTCGATTTGGTTAGATTTTAGTTCTTTTATTTCTCCAGAAAGGGTTTCTCTAATAACTTCCACGCTTTTTTCAAGCCCAGCTAGTATCTTTAAAGTCATGATTCTGAACTCTAGGTCCGACATCGTACTAATGTCCGTATTGAGTAGGTCCCTGGCTGACGGTACTACCTCTTGTTCTTTTTGTTGAGGTGATTTCTTTCGTCTTGTCATTTTGTCCAGAGGAGAACAGATGAATGAGAGAACAAAATGCTAACAGGTTTACAACGTCCCCAGCAAATATACTGTATACAAATCAGTAAAGACCTGAAACCAGGGGAAAAGAAAGGGAAAGAAAGAAAAAAGAAAGAGGAAAAAAAAAAAAAGAAAAAAAGATAAAAACAAAAACAAAACAATTCAAAAAAGGCAGAATATGATCAAATATGATCAGGCTAGTGCATAGATCAGTGCCACACACTAGATTTTGGGCGTATTTTGGTCTGTTAGAAAAACGTGCCTCCTAAAATTTTAAAGGAAGAAAGACATATATGTACAAAATAAGGGTTGATACAATGAAGGGATGGAAGATGACTGTAAAGATGAAAATTATAAAAGATTTTATAAAAGGACTTGGTAAGATAAGTTGTTTGAAAAAGGAAAGAAGATTTAAGAAAAAAAAAAAAGGAAAAAGGGAGAGAATGTGATCAGGCAGGAGACTAGAACAAAGCCATACACTAGTGATTTAGGGTATATTTTGATCTGTTAGAAGAAACTGTACCTCAAAATTTTAAAGAGAGAACAACTTATATATATATGCCAAAAATAAGGGTAACTACTATGAAGGGATAAAATATGACTCTAAAAATGAAAAATAAAAAATGTTTTTTTTTTTTTAAAAGGGATTGATAAGATGTTGGTTGAAAAGGGTAAAAAGAAAAATAAAAAAAAACAGTCAACAAAAATTAACTTTGATGAAATAATGAATCATGGTAAAAAAAAAAAAAAAGCCATGAATCTATGTGCAGTATTCCCCTAGCGCTGGAGTTCTCCCATTCTCCTTGATGGATCAACTTGGTCTTGGCTTGCTTGCTGTTTGTGCTGATCTTCTGGGGGAGGGGCCTGTTGCTGTGGTTTGCAAATGTCTTTGCCGGAGGCGGAATTGCCCCGCCCTTGTCGGTCCGGGCTAAGGAAGCTGCTCCGGTTTGCTCTCAGGAGCTTTTGTTCCCTGCAAACTCTCGGTACAGCTTTGGAGGACCAGGGCAGAAATGGTGGCCTCCCAATCTCCACCCGGAGGAGCTGAGAACTCGGGGTCCCGCTCCTCAGTGTGCCCCCAGAGAAAAGCATTCACTTCCGTGTCCCCCGTCTCCGGCCGCACTCTGTGCTCACCCGGCCTGTGACCGAGCGTTGCTATCTCTGGCACCCGACCCCGCGCGGAGTCTCCAAACCCAGCAGATCCCTGCAGTGCGTTCCCGCACCGCTCCTCCCTGGGAAGGAAGGGGAGTCTCCCCGGATCTGCTGCTTGTTGGGTCCCTGCTGGGGGAGCCGTGCCCCGACTGGGCCGCGGATCACAGTTTATGGCAACCCCGAGCTGAGAGCCCGCAACTCAGCTCCGTCTCTGCAGCCGGCTTCCCCGCTCTGATACCTGGGAGCTCTGGCGCACTCTGGCACCCCCGGTCTCTCTGTGACCCCAAGGGTCCTGAGACCACACTGTCCCGGGAGGATTCCACCCCCCGCTTAGCCACTGTAGCGACGTCCCTCCGCCGAGCCAACTTCTAAAAGGTCCGATTTTGTGCTCCGCGGCTCTAGCACTTGCCAGAAGCGGCCGACGGAGGCCCCTCCCCCGCCGTCTATCCTCCCGAATATCACCTCGGATTCACTTCTCCGCACGTCCTACCTTCCAGTAAGTGGTCGCTTCTCTGTTCAGAGAGTTGTTGCTACTCTCCTGTTCGATCTCCTGTTGAGTTCGTAGGTGTTCAGAATGGTTTTGATCCCTATTCAGCTGAATTCCTGAGACCAGACGAAATCTAGGTCTCCTACTCCTCTGCCATCTTGCTCCGCCCCCTGAACAGGTGTTTTCAATAGGCCCAAAATCATGGTCTCCAGGTGGCTGGACAAGGCTGACTTGAGTGCTGATGCAAGTTCCTTTTTGGTCATTCTCTGGTAGGCGAAGGCAATATCCTGTCTCTGTTCATTGCTGCAGTTGGTCAAAATGTTGACAATGGTGACCTCATCCACACCTTTGGTCTTGATGGCCGTTTCAATGTTCAGAGCATCACGCTCAGCATCAAAATTGGTGTATACTTTGACCCACCCGTATGCACTTGGGAGTGTGGAGTGATCACCCTCCAAGCTGAGCTTGCAGAGAATTTCGTGAACAGTAGACATTTTGAAGGAAGCTGGGCCTGGCGCCGAGAGCTGTGAGCATCCCCAGTTGTAGAGCCCATCCATAGGCAAGTTTTAATGAAAGTCTTGATAATTCCAAGATATATATGTTTTTTCAGAGAATGAAATGAAAGAACACTATCAACTATTTTTGTTGTATAATCTTTTTTAAAAAACCAATTTATTGACATATAATTGACATGCAAAAAGCTATACATATATAATGTATATAACTTTATCAGTTTTGAGATAAGTACACACACATAAAACTATTACCACAATCTATACAATAAATATATCCATCACCACCAAAAGTTTCCTCTTGCCCTGTTATTGTTGTTGTTTTGTAATAATAACACTTAATATAAAGTCTACCCTCTTAGCAAATTTTTAAATATATAATATTGTTAACTATAGGGTGCCTGGGTGGCTCAGTTGGTTAAGCGACTGCCTTCGGCTCAGGTCATCATCCTGAGTCCCACATCAGGCTCCCTGCTCAGCGGGGAGTCTGCTTCTCCCTCTGACCCTCTTCCCTCTCGTGCTCTCTATCTCTCATTCTCTCTCCCTCAAATAAATAAAATCTTTAAAAAAAAATAGTGTTAACTATAGGCTCAATGCTGTACAGTAGACAGTACATAAGTAGAGTAAGTGAATGTCTATGACTTATTGTATAAATGTAACTCTGTACCATTTGGCTAGTATCTCCCTATTTTCTCATTCCCTTGGCCTCTACCAACCACCATTCGACTCTCTGCTTCTATAAGTTTGACAATTTTAGATTTCTTCTGTAAGTGGTGTCATGTAGCATTTGTCCTTCTGTGTCTCACTTTTTTCACTTGGCTTAATGCCCTCCATGTTGTTCAAATGTCAGGATTTCCTTCTTTTTTTAAGGGCTGAATAATATTACATTGTATGCATATAACATTTATTCATTTATTGATATTTAGTTTGGTTCCATTTTTGTGCTATTAAGAATAATGCTGCAATGAACATTAGAGTGCAGGTATCTTTAAGTTGTTGATTTCAATTCCTTTGGATACATACACGGAAGTGAGACTGCCGAGTCATGTGGTAGTTCTCTTTTTGCTTTTTGAGGAACCTTTGTAAGGTTTTCCATAGGGCCTGGATGAATTTACATTCCCACTAACAATGTACACATGTTTTCTTTTTCTCCTATCCTAAGTTAATATTTGTTCCATTTTTTTTTGTAGTAATCATCCTAACAAGTGTGAGATGATATCTCATTATGGTTTTGAGTTGCAATCAGTAAAGGAAGAGGAGATATTATAACTGATACCATGGAAATAAAAAAAAAAGCTCATAAGGGACTACTTCAGTTATTATATACACCAATAAATTAAATTAACTAACCTAGAAGAGGGGCACCTAGGTGTCTCAGTCAGTTAAGCGTCTGCCTTTGGCTCAGGTCATGATCCTAGGACCCTTGGATTGAGCCCCAGCATCTGGCTCCCTGCTCAATAGGGAGTCTGCTTCTCCTTCTTCTCTCAACCCTTCTCCCTCTCCCCGTCACTCACGTGCTCTCTTTATCTCAAATAAATAAAACTTTTAAAATAAATAATAACCTAGAAGGAATGGACAAAGTCCTAGAAACACACAACCAAGACTGACTCAAGAAATAGAAAGCGTGAGAAGGGCAATAACCAGTCCTGAGAAAGACTGCTAAAACAAAAACAAAAACAAAACAAAAAAATCTCCCCACAAAGAAAAGCCAAAGATCAGGTATCTTCAAAAGCAACTTATACCAAACATTTGAAGAATTAATATCAATGTCTCTTAAAGTTTTTTTAAAAAATAGAAGATGAGGGAAACTTCCACGTTCAATTTATGAGGTCAACATCACCCTCATACCAAAGCCAAAGATAACACAAGAAAAGAAAACTACAACTCCAGATATATATCCCTGATGAACATGGAGGCAAAAATCCTCAACAAAATATTAGTGAATGGAATTTAACAGCACAATAGGATGATACATCATGGCCAAGTATAATTTTGATAAAGCCAGTCCTGAATAACAGGAGGAAGGAAGATTATAGGCTAATCTCATTCATGAGCATATTACAAATATCCTTTTTTTAATTGGCAAAAATGAAGCCAACAATGCCTATAAAAAGGTAATAGAGCACAACCAAGTAGGGAATACTAAGTGAGTTTAAAGTTAAATTATCTATTAATAAAATTTACCCTACTAACAAAGTAAAGAAGAAGGATCATATATTTATTTCAGTAGAAGGGGGAAAGACACATTTAATAAAATTCAACATCTATTCATGATATAAAGGAAAAACAAACAAAACAAAAACCTCTAATCAAAAAAAGAAGGGAACTTCTCAATCTGCTAAAAGTTAACATTAAAAATAAATGTAAAGGAAAACAACTTTATTTCATTCTATTAAGTCCAAGTTGCCGTTTGTTAAAAAAAAGATGTACTGCAAATAAAGAAAAAAATACTACCCATTAAACTATAGTAATCACTGATTGTAAGGCTTATTACCCTTTTGGACTTGTTGAAATGTGGAAAATTCACGTGCTTTAGAATTCACAAACCACAGTAACTGTGGTATATTAAAAGAATTCTCTTAAAAATTAGGACTGCAAGAGGATGTTCACTACCACTTCAATTCTTTATCCTAGTGAATCTCTTGGTAGTGGATTGGATAGTGTCTCCTCAAAATTCATTTCCACTTAGAATCTCAAAATGTTACCGCCTTTGAAAATAGGATCTTTATAGATGTAAGTAGTTGAGTACCTTGAGAAGAAATCATCCTGCATTTACAGTGTTCCCCAAATCCAATGCCTGGTATCCTTAGAAGAGGAGTTAACACAGAAAGACACAGAAAGAAAGCCTAGTGAAGACCGGAGCAAAGATTGGAGTTATGCTGCTACCCGGCAAGGAGTGCTGAGGCCACCAGGTGCTGGAAGACACAAAGAAGGCTTCCTCCCTAGAGTCTTCAGAGGGAGACCCTACTGACACCCAAAGACTTCTATTCTCTAGCTGGTGGGAAAATAAATTCCTGTTGTTTTAAGCCACTCAGAATGTGGTAATTTGTTACGGCATTTGTAAGAAACTGATACAATCCTTTAATATACTTGCATAAGACAAGAAAGTAATAGATAAAAGGATTGGAAAGAAAGCTATTCACAAATCATAACTGTATAAAAAATCAGGCAAAAATTATTTTATTTAAAGAATGAGTTTGACAGAGCTGCTGGATATAAATTAATACACCATAATCAACTGTTTACTTATAAAATAACCACAAAATGTTAGAAAGCATATTTTCTAACATTTTTAAAGACATCGTTTGCAATAGTAATAAATTTATAAGCACCTAGAAATACATACAAAATATATACAATAATTTTTTTGGAGAAAATTATAAAACTTATTCAAAGTTTAAATAACTTGTAAAATAAACCATGTTCGTAGATAAGAAGACACATTATTGGAAAGATTAAAAACTCTCCCTAAATTGATAAGCAAATTAAATTAAATTCTTTGTGAACCTTTACATACTAATTCTACAGTTTACAAAGAAGAGCAAAGGGCCAAGAATAGCCATGGTACTCCTGAAAAGGTTGGCTCAGAGGAGATGGGGGTCATCTTAGCTGATATTAACACTCATTATAAAACCATAGTAATTAAGACAGTGTAGTATCAGCACAGGGGTAGACAAATAGACCAGCAGAACAGAATGAGAAAATTCAGAAACAGATCCACACATATATACAAACAGAAAACGTACAAAATTGAGACCACACATTTAGAAAGATGCATTGCAATCTGGAACTGCCACACCAACCGTGATTTCCTAAGCCTAGGTCCATAATAGATTGAAAATTAAAACAAAACAAACTTAAGTATTAGCTTAGACAACAAAATTACAATTTAAAAATATTCAGTAATCCTGAATAATAGGTCAAAACGATGCTTCCCAGATACACCAAAATAGACTAAATTTGGCAAATCAAAATGAGCCACGCTGGATGACAACCAAATCAGTTTTGAATAAGTGGGTCAGGTTAGAGAAAAATTCAGAGGTCAGAGTGGATTGTAAGCAAACCTAAACCTGATGTTCTTTGGCCAGGATTGGATTTGTGCCCTCACAATCTACCCACACTGTGACACATGAACATGGAGTCACTGACCCTCTTAAGACCCCACTGTGGTAAAGTGAGTTACCATGCTGTAACAATGCCCTGGACATGCACCATATGTTGCAAAGTTCCAGGGAAATCGGTGCATATTTATAGATTCACAGAGTACTAAAGGAGGAAGGGATCCCAAAAGCCATGAAATGTTATCCTGTCATTTCTACAGTAAAGAAACAAATACTGTGACGTTGAACAACTAACTTCAAGTGGTCTGGTGAGACTAGGAGAAACTAGGATCTCCGTTTCCTGAGATATAATAGGCCTCTGCTTGCAGCAAAAAGAAAGTAGTCTACAAAGTAGACAGCCCCATTTACTCAGCATGAAACAAACTGCCAATTGCCATGAAGAACATAGAGCCATACTTTGCAGAACCATCATGTCTGAAGGAATTGTACCACCAACTGGGGAAAACATCATCAATCCCAATCCAACCACAGACTTCCTATCTTCAAGTTCAATGTGCACACTTGGTCACATGTTTTGGAGGTAATGAGCAAGGCTACAGTATCTCTACTCACGCTCATCAAATTAGATCAGCTTGTCTTAAAAGATTTAACAACATGAATTGCAAAGGCTTATGTACTCACGGACTCAGGTCATTCCTTAGATCCATGAGGAGTCCTTCCTTACCACTTTCTTGTGGTGGCAGTCCGAAGATAGATCACGGATTGTTTCTGGCTTATTTATTTACAAGTTTAAAAGTCTCTGAGGGGAAGAAAAAAAAAAAAGTTTCTGAGAAAATGGAGCTTCTCTTTCCCAGTTGTTCCAATTAGAACTCAATCTTGCCAAACCCACTTGAATTACATGATATCCCTGAACCAAACACAGAAGCCAATGGAATCCATACACTAACTGGGGCTGGGGCTGGGGCTGAGTCACATACCTGTCCCTGGACCAGAGTGAGGCTGGTCCTCCTCATGAAATGAGTGTAGGAAAGGACCTCACACAAAGGCAAAGAGAGATGTTCTTATCAGAAGGAGAAATAATTGCCAGGCAGGCAAAAAGTACAGGGTTCCACTAGAGGAAGCAATGAATAATGCTGCAGGTTAAAAAGAAACCTACATAGAAGTGCTATTAAGGAATATTATAAAATGACAGGGTTTTTTAATACATAAATAATAATAAATAAATAATAAATAATGAATCTCACCACCTCACCACTGTGATTACCTTTGTCTCCCTGGGTTCTCTTGTGATCTCTGGTGATCTGTATGTACATTTCTATCATGTCAGCACCAAAGTGAATGCACAATTTTGAGAGCTGTTTTTCTCATTTAACATAATACAAACTTTTTTAACCCCTCACCTTAAACATATTCACCAGCACCTTTGTGATTCAGAGGTGAGATTTTGTTAGTATATTAAACAACCCTTAAAAGAAAACTTCCCAAGAAAGCTTCCCTGGGGGTAAGGAAGGGATTGGTAACTGAGCAAGACCTTGAAAGATGGATACTACTTGGCCATGTGGACATATCTGCACAGGGCATGAACAAAGCCAGAGTGACAGAAGGGTATGAGGCACAGGGTGGGAGAAGTTAGATTTGAAGTGGTAAACGACTGGGTGCAG